>NC_056748.1:1031847562-1032447562 GCF_019279795.1 Protopterus annectens
AAGTCTTTTCAATCCCATCTACACAAAGTTTTTAACTTTTCCTTCTAGCATGTCGCGGGGTCAGTTGCTAGTGTCCTCTCTTGCTCAGCTGATGAATCTGGGAATATTGCAATGTTACAATTGCCTCATGTACACAGACAACCCTCTCCTTCTCCCACAAAACACAAACACATGCGAGAGATGCAACTATATAGCCAAACTGGAGGCTGAGCTCTCTCAACATAGGACTGGCAAGACCAGACAGGAGGAGAAGGTAACCACACACACCACAAACCCAGTCTCACATAGCACTATCACAACTTCATATCATACACATAAACACATAAAGACATACTCGGAGGCTCTGACCAAAAATCTACCAAAACAGCAGAGGCCACCAAAGCAGACACCCAAACAACTGCCACCACAGACCAAGACACATGCAACACACAGACCACAAAGTCAGTGTGCCAAACAGTCACAGCCCTTAAGGCCAAACACAATGCCAGACACTCTTGTCATAGGTGACTCCATAGTCAGACACACTGACGTCCCACTCACCAGATTGAGCAAGGAGAAGGTCACAGTAAGCTGCCTGTCGGGCGCTAGAATCCGCCACATAATGCAAGCACTCAGGTCACTCGACAGCAGGTACAAGTATGACTCAGTCATTGTCCATGCTGGTGTGAACGACCTGAGATGCACCTCCCTGGACTACATGAAAAGAGACATAGAGGAGCTCTCTGATTATGTAGCCCAGGCAGGTGTGACCCTGACCTTGAGCAGTATCCTACCTTCACCAAGAATGATGCCACAATACAGAGACAAGATGATCAGCTTTAATAATTGGCTTAATCTCTGGTGTCATTCAAAGGGGATCCAATGTCTGTCTGCCTGGGATGACATGCTGGACAAGCCACGCTGCTTCGCAAGGGACGGTTTGCACCTGTCACCCCTGGGCTTCCGGATATTAGCAAAGGCTCTTGCCACCCCCATAGTGCCTTTTTTAGGCAAGGCTCAAATTCTAAACCTACCACCCTAGAACAAAACAAAGGAAAAAAACTAAGGGTAATGCTGCTCAATGCCAGAAGTCTCAACCTCAAGATGCACGCACTTGAAGCCCTTCTCAGTATGGAGAACTTCGATGTCTGTGCTGTGACTGAAACCTGGTTCAAGGCTCCTGAGAGCACCCCGGCACTATCAGGTTTTACCTCATATCATGCGTTCCGGCCCCAAAATCCGGACAACACCAAGAAAGGAGGAGGGGTGTCCATATTCATCAAAGACACCCTCACCTCCAGGTTGGTGGCAACGCACGATGCATCAGAGACCATCCAGGTGCAATTAACCATAGGCAAGACTGCTCTGCAATTTGTAGCATGTTACAGGCCACCCTCTCAAACTCCAGGAACCTCACACAGCTTTCCTGAAAACTCTGGAGGGGATAAATGTAACCCTAAACACCATCATACTAGGTGATTTCAACTATCCGAATATAGACTGGGATCACTACTCAAGCCCCAACACTCTAGCCCAAAGGTTCCAAGAGTTCATAAACTCATATGCCATGGAACAACTAGTCACCATACCCACAAGAGGCGAAAACATACTAGATCTCATCATCACGAACATGGGGTCACAATGTTTAACACCGGAGGTATATACCCCTCATTGGTGAGGTCAGATCATAAACTAATCTCACTGGAAGTCCACATCCCGCCCCCACCCCAGATAAAAAAGACCACAGTGAAGAACTTCTCTAAAGCCGCTTCACACTTCTTAGGACTGGTGTGGTCTCTTTCAAGGCCCCCGAACCAGTGGAAACAAATCACTAAAGCCGCTGAATCACATACAAATGCCTTCGACCAGCACCTCCAGGACTGCATGGATCAGGCAATCCCAAACAAAACAAAGACTCTTTGTACCAAAGGCAAGCGTCCAGTCTGGTGGACCCCAGCCATAAACAAGCTCTACAACAAAAGTAGAAAGCTACTACAAGATAGAGCAAAATCCCTAAAAGGGAAGACACCCTTGATCATTATAAGTAAAAAACTAAGAGCTCTCATAAAATCATCCAAGGCAAATTTTGAAAGAAAAATCGCCAAGGACTCAAAAGACAGTCACAAGGCCTTTTTTAGTTATGTTAGAAACCTGGGAGAAAACTCCCAGATATGCTCAGAACTAGTTCAAAATTATGTAAAGATCACTGAACCTACAGACATTGCCAACATACTTACTGACAGGTTCAGTGCAAATTTCTCCCACCCTACCCCCCCAAAAGGAGAAATATCTATACCAGAGGATTGTAGCCTCCCAAACATCTCAAATGCTCAGGTGAGAACAGCTCTCTCCAAGGCGAAAAACACAGCATCCATGGGACCAGATGGTGTCCCCGGTTGTGTGCTCCACAAACTCATTGAGGAATTAAACCCGCAATTAGGGCAGCTGTTTAATCTTAGCCTCACCTCAGGATACGTACCCAAGGAGTGGCGTACGGCAACTGTGGTCCCACTACATAAAGGCGGTGCCTCCACCGACCCTGGAAACTACCGTCCCATCAGCTTGACAAGCCTGGTCTGCAAAGCTATGGAGAGGATCATAATGGAACTCATAAATAAAGACATAGGGGACCTGCAGACATTGGATCAAACCCAATTTGGCTTTGTCAAGGGCAGATCATGCCTCTTAAACTTGGTTGACTTTTTCGAAACAGTCACCAAGGCCATTGATGAGGGCAAGGCAGTCCACACAGCCTACCTTGACCTGGCAAAGGCATTCGACACAATACCCCACTCGGGCATCATAGAAAAACTCACCAGCTTAAATGTAAATCCATATATCACAAGATGGGTTGCAAACTGGCTAAGTGACAGAACCCACAGGGTCAGAGTTGCTGGCGCCATGTCTGATTCCAAGCCTGTCACAAGCGGTGTCCCACAGGGCTCGGTCCTGGGCCCACTCTTGTTCGGCATCTACTTTTCAGAAGTACAGGCAAGCACAGGAGGATTATGGCTGACAAAGTTTGCAGATGACTGCAAACTGGGCGCCATAGTTGAAAACATATCAGACACAGATATCCTTCAGAAGGGTCTCATAGAAACGGATAACTGGTGCCAAAGCCATGGCCTAAAGTTAAACGCTAAAAAATGCATAGCCATACCCTTCGGGAAAAACAAGGTTACCCCCAGCTACCATATAGGTGGCAATCCACTAAGCACAGAAGAGGTTATCAGGGATCTGGGGACCCAGGTTGACAGTAACCTTTCATTTGACACCCACTTTGCCAAAGTAGTTATGAAGACCTTCTACATTGCCCACCTGATCATGAAGGGATTCACATCTAGGTCAAGGGAGGTCATCATTCCCCTGTACTCATCACTCATCAGGCCGATGATTGAGTATAACGCCCCATTTGGAATGTATCTGACCCGACACCTGCAGCAATTGGAAAGGCCCCAAAAGTTCCTCACCAAAAGGATAAAGGGTCTCAAAAATATGTCCTATGCTGCCCGACTGAAGGAGCTCCAGCTCTACTCAGTCGCTTACCGCCTGCTCAGAGGTGACCTGTGCCTGACATACAAGGCCATGTCCAACCCGGAATTAATGAACATGCTTCACCTCAAAAAATCTAAATCCATCCGATCTACAAGAGCACGAGACTTGAACCTTGATACGATCATAAATAGGACGTGCTGGAGGGACAGATTCATCACCCAGAGACTCCCTATGCTGTGGAACAAAATCCCGGTACATGAGGCAGAGCACCTCGCTGGCTTTGTTCAAGAGAAATCTTGACCAATGGATGGGAGATCGCAGGTATACCCCAGGGATCACCTCAGTGTCACTGCTTGACAGAGGCACAGCTAAATAATGGGCATAGTATCCTTCAAACTAAAGGGGTGGCGAAAGTCACAAAACTCTGGGCTAGGCTTATAAATGCCATAGGGCAGATAGCCTGGTATGAACCTATGTATATTTGTGTGTGTGTGTGTGTGTGTATATATATATATATATATATATATATATATATATATATATATATATATATATAGATATATATAGATATATATATAGATATATAGATATATATATATATATATATATATAGATATATATATAGATATATATATATATATATATATATATATATATATATATATAGATATATAGATATATATATATGTATAGATATATTTATTTGTTACCAGGAAAGTTCACTGGGCTTGGAAGCCCATTTTTGGTGGCTGCCTGGGACAAAAAGCTCCATACAGTTAGTAATTAACATTTCCAGACAAGAAATTATAAAATATATGTAAAATAACAAGAGAATGTTGCAGAGCAAATTCATAGACAATAAGTTTCATGGTTGTTATAAATACAGGAATAACAGAAAAAGAAAACAGAGCAAATTCATAGAACAATATGTTTCACAGTTGTTACAAATACAAGAAGTTAAAAAATTTTTTTTAGAGAGGAATGGAAAGAAATACGTTTGAAATTTTTTAGAAGGGGGAGGAGGGAAGAAGGGAGAACCGGAATGAGGGAGGGGGAATGGATGGAGCAGTGGTGAGGCTTACTCCTAAGGGAAGAAAGAGTGAATATAGGAATTTGTTGAGATTAAGGGTAAAAAATACGATGGCAGAAATGGCAGAATTAGAGTAGGTTGGAGTCTGTGGTTGAGTATAAGTTTTGCAATTTTAGAGTAGGCTAGAGTCAGTGGCTGTGTATAACTAGGTGAATTAGGTGATGGCGGTGTTAGTAGTGGAACAGTTACATATCCATTTGGATAGAAAGTGAAGGTGTAATTCCCTTTTAAATGTAGAAGGGCATTGTTGTGAGTGGATAAAAGGAGGGAGGTTATTCCATACTCTGGTCATTTTCCATGAGTACAGTAATTGTCCTACAGGTAGCTTGGGTTTATGGACTTTGAGGAGGAATTGGTGTTTGGATCGTAGGGACCTGGTAGGGTAATAGAGGCTAACTAAGGAGTTCAGAGCAGGGCAGTCTTGAGGCCTGTATATTAGTTTATGAGCAACTGTAAGCTGTAAGAGAAGTAGGTAGTGGGGGACTTCCAGCCATTGCAGTTGTTTGAGGGCTAGACAGTGGTGTGCAGAGTGGTGATCATTGGTGGCGAATCTTGCAATCTTGTTATAGCAGGATTCTAGTTTTGTGAGTAATGAGGACTGTAGATTAAATAGTAATGGGGTGCTATAGGTTAGTGAGGGTAGAAAGTAAGATGAGGCTAAAGTTTGTTTGGTTTGGAGGGAGAGGAATTTATTATGCAGGTACAGTAACCCAAGTTTTTTGTGGGTTTTACTAATACAGTTATGAATGCGAAGGTCAAATTTGAGGTTTTCATTGATAATTATCCCCCAGTAACTTGATATGGGTGACTAACTCAATCTTGGTAGAGGCAATTGAGAATATTTCAAAGTTGCAAGAGTTGGTGGGGGTATTTTTCTTAGGAGAGAATATCATAAGATGTCCTTCAAGAATGCAACTGCAGTCATAACATATGGGTTGTCCTGCCACAGGCAACCCTCGGTTGGCCGGATTCCAAAGTCTGGGTCCGGCGTCGGCTGGTGTCGCCTCCTCTCCGACGTCAGAACGGCTGGAGTATAAAGGCATCGGCCGATGCCATCTTCTTCAGTCTTTCTTGCCGCACGGTGCCCGAAGCAGAAGCAGTTCGCAAGTGCCGGTCGGTCAGCTCCTGTGTTTTCAGTACCGAAGTCATCTAAAAGCTAAGTACCCCGTTGGGGAACATTTTTTCTTGCCTCAGCCAATGTCAGAACAATTTGAGAAAGTTAATTGTTTGTCTTGTGGTAAACAAATACCTCATAAGGACTTCCATTCTTATTGCCTCCCTTGCCTGGGCCCAGACCACGACGTCTCGGCCTGTGCTTGCTTTAATAAGCGCACTCTCAGGCGCCGGGCAGAATTTGCCGAAGACTTTTTCGGCGAATCTTTCGCTTATATCATGCCGTCGGAACAACCGACAACTCAATCTACCAAAAAACGAAAGGACCGGGACCGACATCCTCTGCCCGCGTCCTCCACCGATACCCCTCCTAAACCCTCCGGAAGTGCTTCGGTCCCTTCGGAAGCGGTAATTCAACCGCTCCAGGCCGACGACACAGCGTTAACACGTCCTTCAGTCTCGGAGCCTACACCGGTGCCGGTTGTTGATTTTCCTCCAGAGACTGAAGTTCTGGATCTACCTGACACCATTCCTGTGGACAAGGTTACTCCTGCACGTGGGGCAGCTAGGCCTCCTGTATCCATGTCCATCAAGGCCTTTGCACGTGCTAAGGCCGCCAGCCAGGTCAAGGCCCATCCTAAACCTACTGCCCAGGCCCCTTCTTCTGATAAACAGATCATGTCTCTTGCTGCAGATCTTATTTCTCTTATCAGGGGGTCTCACCCTCATCCAGACAGAGTTTCTCAGCCGCCTGCAGAGAAAAGGCCCAGAACTGAGCAGGCCGACAACCTCTCTTCAGATGAAGCCTCTGGGGATTCTGAGCATTCAGATACCCAAGAAGAAACCTTCCAGGCCTATGAGGACTCTGATGCTGAGGAATCAATTCCCTCTGCCTCTCCTCCAGAGGATTTTTCGTTCGGTGAAGTCCTACACTCTATGAGGGAGCATTTTAAATGGCAGGGTCAGGAATTCTCTGCTTCCAGGAAAAGGCTACGTACCTTCCTCAAGCTACCCCAGCACAGGCCTTTAGCTATCCCTCCAGTTATGGATGTCCTGGATGATGTTTTCTCCGACTCCAGTGCTAACCCTGATACTCTCCCTCCTGCTCCTGTCAAGCCAGACAGATATTATAGGGTCCCTGACACCCACAAACATCTCTTTAAGGCCCATTCTGTGGATCTAGAAACTATTTCACAGGGCCCCAAGGGAGTGGCTACTTCCACAGCCAAGAATCCACTGCCAGCGGATAGGGAAGCTAGGTCCCTGGAGAGATGGGGTAAAAAAGTTTATACCTCTATCACCCTGGCCATGAGGTCACTTAACTGCCTTTTTCATATGTTTCAGTACCAGGATTTTTTACTGGATGATTTACAGATAAATCTTGCCTCTCCTGAGCCTATTGATAGTAAGGCATTGCAGGATCTAGTACATAACACTCAGCAGGTTAGCAATCATTTTCTTCAGTGTGGTTATGATGCATCGGAGGCTTCATGTAGGGCAGCTATGACTGGGGCTGTTATACGTAGACATGCTTGGTTAAAAGAACAGCCACTACCAGACCATGTTAAAGTAAAGTTACTTGGTGCACCTCTGGAAAAACAGAAGCTTTTTGGTGCTAATGCACAAGATGTGTTGAAGTCCATTGAGGAAAAAGCGAAATCAGTACAGACAGTCAAAGACTTCCTCCAGGTTCAGCCACCCAGATTCAGCAGGAATTGGCCTTCAAAGAATTGGTCCTTTCCAGACACTGACAAGTTTCATAGGGGAAAAAACAGGCGTGCCCGAGGTAGAGGGCAATACCGAGGCTCCTACAGGGACCTCCAATGGCAACCACCAAATCAAAGAAGTGGCGCAGGCAGTTCAACTGCACCACAAGGACAACCACAATGACTTGACTTTCATACTGTCTACAAAGGCTCAAAGAGAAGCACCTTTGGGCGGAAAATTATCCTTATTCTCAAAAAACTGGCATATCTTAACCAAGGACAAATGGATTCTGGATTTAATAGACAAAGGTTACAGATTCCACTTCCATACTTTACCAATAAGACAAGGCATGCCAAACCTGCCACATAATCAAAGGGCAGAGGCACTCATTCAAGTTTCAAAGTAAAAGCAATAGAAAAGGTCCCTCCACAGGAACAAGGCCAGGGATTTTATTCAAGACTGTTCCTTGTTCCAAGAAAGGAAAACAAATGGAGGCCTATACTGGACTTGTCTACTCTAAATACTTATCTCATTGTGCCAAAGTTCAAAATGCTGACGTTGCAGCAACTCCTTCCCATGCTGGGCAAGGGGTCTTGGCTGGTCACTCTGGACCTCAAGGAGGCATACCTGCATGTCCCAATCAGACAAAGCTGCAGAAGATACCTCAGATTTCTTGCAGGGACAGAGCATTATCAATTCTCAGCATTGCCGTTTGGCTTATCTACTGCGCCCAGAGTGTTCACGAAATGCCTGGCATCAGTAGTGGCACACTGCAGACTCCAGGGGATTTAAATATACCCCTACCTGGACGACTGCCTCATACAAGCAGACAACAAACAAACCTTGATAGCAAACTTGGACTATGTCATTCAATTACTACAGGCCTTGGGATACACAGTCAGCATTCAGAAATCAAGACTTCTGCCATCCCAACAGATTGTTTTCCTAGGAGCCAAACTGGACACAAAAACACAAATGGCTTATCTCACAGAGGAAAAACAACAGCAGTTACCAGAGTACTTCAAAGGCCTAGCAAAGCTCTCCCAGCTGACTGCAAGGAAAATCCTGCAGGCCCTGGGGTTCATGGCATCTTGCATTCTTCTGATACCTTTGGCAAGACTTCATATGAGAAATCTGCAATGGTACTTAAAAAGCTTATGGTCCCAACACAGCCAAAGCCTAGAGGACGTAATCCCACTCATTCCATGTCTACAAAGAGAATTTTTGTGGTGGGCTCAAACAAGTCAGTTAAACAAAGGCATGTCTTTCAACAAACCTCAAGCAGGTCAAATGATAACAACAGACTCCTCAGACCATGGATGGGGGGCGCACATGGAGGGCAGATGCATTCAAGGTCAATGGACACCAAGGGAAAGGCATCTGCACATAAACCAAAAAGAGATGTTGGCAGTGATACATGCAATCGAGACTTTCGAAAAATCACTTCAACTAGGACATTTACTAATAAGGACAGACAACACCACTGTTATGTGGTATATAAACAAGCAGGGAGGCACTCATGTTTATCCCCTCTGCAGACTAACAATGATTCTCTGGGAAAAATCCCTAAGTCTGAAGATTCATCTGCAATCCCAGTTTGTGCCAGGCACGGACAATGTACTGGCGGACAAGCTGAGCAGAAATTTCTTGGATCCACACGAATGGATGCTGCATCCTCACATTTTCTCACAAATAACAAGGACATATGGAAGACCGGACATAGATCTCTTTGCTTCTCACATGAATCATCACCTGGAAAAGTTCTGTACAAGGACCCACCATCCTCTAGCCTGGAAAACGGATGCTCTCTCCTTCAGCTGGAATTCCCTAACAATTTATGCATTCCCTCCTCTACCACTGCTGACCAAGGTGATACTGAAGATCAAAGCAGAACAACCAACAGGCATTTTGATAGCTCCAGACTGGACAAGGCAGCACTGGTACCCATTGCTGTTGAGCATAACTCGGACCAAACCGTGGCCTCTGCTTCCAACACAACACAACTACAGGACTGTTCATCAAAACCTGAAAACATTGCATCTGACAGCCTGGAGGTTACCCTAACTCCTTCCGATATCTCTTTCCAAAAAAGTTCAAGAGATCTTACTGGAAGCACGCAGACCTTCCACCAGAAAAACCTATTCAGCCAAGTGGAAGAGATTCATCATCTGGAATGCTAACAGGGGTCAGGATACAACAGTATTGAGTATACCTCAGATATTGGAATACTTGGCAGAAATGTTTCATACTGGTCTCTCATATTCCTCCATAAAGATTCATGCCTCAGCAATCTCAGCAAAATACAACTGTGATCCACCTGTGTTCTCGCATCCTTTGCTAAGGCAGTTCCTAAGAGGGATAAAGAATATCAAACCTCCCAGGAAACCGCCAGTACCTGCATGGGACCTCAATTTCGTCTTGTAAAAATTAACTCTTCCTCCCTTTGAACCAGCAGCAACTTCAGAAATGCAATTTCTCTCATGGAAAACGTTTTTTCTATTGGCAATCACATCAGCAAGAAGAGTCTCGGAGATACAGGCACTCATGGCAGTGCCTCCTTTTCTCATTTTTCATCAGGACAGAGTCTCTCTAAGAACCAATCCTACATTCATGCCAAAAGTAATTTCCAGGGTGTCTCTAAATCAAGCCATTCACCTGCCTACTTTCTTCCCCAATCCTCAAAACAGGGGGGAAGCACTGCTGCACACTTTGGACATACACAGGCAACTACGCTACTACTTGGACAGAACTAAGGCCACCAGAAAGTCTGACCAACTGCTTGTAGCCTATGCTGCTGGAGTACAAGGAAAAGCAATTTCCAAATGGATTGGACACTGCATCAGATTCTGCTATTCTTTTCATGGAAAAAGTGTGCCAGCCAGTATTTGGCCACACTCCACCAGAGCTATAGCCACATCCACAGCTTTCCTAAGGGGAGTGACTACAAAGGACATTCTAGAGGCTGCTACATGGAGCTCCGTGCATACATTTACCAAGCACTACAACCTGCCTTTATACTCCAGATCCCGAGCAGGCTTTGCTTCGGCAGTCCTGCAGGGCATTTTAGCTACACCATCACTTTCTTAGTTCCAACCACCCCCAGCTTGGCTTTGGTATTCAACCCATATGTTATGACTGCAGTTGCATTCTTGAAGGACATAGTACAGTTTTGTACCTACCATAAATGTAGATGTCCGATAGATATGCAACTGCAGTCGGATCTTCCCACCCTCCTACCCCTCTACAACCTTCTTTATGGGTCCACTCCCCCTATTCCTATTAGCTGGGGGTATCTCCTATGGTGTATCTGTTTATTACTGTTGTGCATGTCTGGAATGGTTTATCCATTCACCAAATTTAGCCTTCCTAGGAGGGCACCCGGCATCTGGAACAAGAAACACTGAAGAAGATGGCGTCGGCCGATGCCTTTATACTCCAGCCGCTCTGACGTCGAAGAGGAGGCGACACCAGCCGACGCCGGACCCAGACTTTGGAATCCAGCCGACCGAGGGCTGCCTGAGGCAGGACAACCCATATGTTATGACTGCAGTTGCATATCTATCGGACATCTACATTTATGGTAGGTACAAAACTGTACTTTTACCACTCCAGATGTTTACAGACAACACCACACCCACGTGGTATGTAAACAAACGGGGGGAACAAGATCTTATCATCTTTGCCGATTGGCACTCCTGGAATGTGATCTTGCTATCGGTATCAAGTGACTCATCAGTTATTTTACATTCCCTCAGTTCAAAACATTGTGGTGGACACTTTGAGGAGGACCTTAATGCAATCCTACAAACGGATGATTCAGAGGGATGTGTTTCTGGACATTGCCCACCAGTGAGGTACTCCTCAAATAGACCTATTTGCCTCCCCTCTGAACATACATCTTCCTCTCTTTTGTGCCAGAGTCTGCTGATGTAGACTGTGGATGCCCTCTCCTTTTCTGGGAGGAGATGTTTCTTTATGCTTTCCCTCCTCTTCCCCTCATTCCAATTCAATAGGACGCCCTCAAAATCTTGTTGGTGACTCCCTGTTGGCCGAGACAGCATTGGTTCCCTTCTCTTCTGCATTTAGCCAAGAGCAGTCATCACAAGTTACCTCACAGGGTGGACCTACTCACACAAGAAAAGGAATCTCTTATCCATCCCCACCTGTCCACTCTTCAGCTGACTCTGTGGGTGATAGGATTTTGATTCCACATAGACACCTTTTTTCAGAGGACATGCTTAAGGTCCTGCAGGAGGCCAGTAAACCCAATACTAGGAAATCCTACTTTTCCAAATGGAAGAGGTTTTCTGTTTGATGTCTTTTTTTGTAACCTGTATCCACTTTGTTTCTCTCTTATCTGTGTGAATTGCTCAGTGCTGGGTTGACTGCTTTTAACAGCTATCTCTGCTTGTTTGCCTTTATCTCCTGGATTTAAAGCTAAACAGTTCCTTAAAGAATAGACTTCCCATACATGTGAGAGTACCTCTCTGACCCTCTTTAAGCACAACCTTGATGAATGGATTGGAAAACACAAATTTGTCCCAGGGGGTTTCACCTTTGTTCCTCACTGACAGGGGCAACAGGTGCTGACTGAAGTTTCTTTTTTGAGGATGAACTCTTGGCTAGGCTTGTAAGGGCCCCAGGGCCATTAGCCTAGTAACCTCATGTGATCTTATAAAGGCATCCTTCATATGAGATCTCTCAAGAAGCCTGTACCTTCTCCCTGGGATCTTAATTTTGTTTTGGAGAAATTGACTCTGGCTCTTTTTGAGCCTGCAGCTTCAGCTTCCTTGCAACATTGCTCTTGGAAGACTGTCCTTTTGTTGGCCCTTACTTCTGCTAGATGGGTGTCTGAGCTTCAAGCTCTTATGGCTTGTCCTCCTTTTTTGGTGTTTCATAAGGATATGGTGTCCTTGCGTACTAATCCTTTTATGCCCAAGGTGGTGAATGAGTTGTCCTTGAATCAGACTGTTCATTTCCCCACTTTTTTCCCCATCTCCATAATCTACCAATGAGAAGGTGCTGCACACGTGGGATGTGCATAGACAACTCAGATTTTATTTGAATAAGACTGAGACTATTAGAAAATCTGATCAGGTTTTTGTTTCCTTTCATCCTTGGTCCTTGGGATTAGCTGTGTCCAGGCAGACTATTTATTCTTGGATCACAAAAGCTATTTATTTTTGTTATTTTCACGGTAAGAGCCTTCCTTTTGCTGTTAAGGCTCATTCTACTATGGCTGTGGCTTCATCTGTTTTTTTTTCAAGGGTTTGGATAGTAAGTCTGTTCTTGAGGCAGCTACGTGGACTTCTGTGCATACTTTTACCAAGTACTGCAAGATGGATGGCATCTCCAGAGCTAGAGCTGGTTTTGCTAGGGCAAGCCGTCATGGCTTCCTAGAGGGCTCTGCTGGTCCTTCCTCCTCCCATGTTTCTTCCTGAGCTTTGTCACTCTCCCAAATGTTATGAATATTGCAGTAGCGAAATGGAAGGACATAGTACAGTTGTATAAAACCTTACCAGAATGGTAGATGTCTTTCTCTTCACTGTTGCAGTATTTACTCTTTCCCTCCTTCCCCTGGTCCATTTGTCTTTTGGATGTACTGGCTACCTCTTCGTTTTCCTTGGAGTGGCATTCCTACTGGAGCTTTCATTCCTGAGAATGGTACGTCAGGACGTCAACGACACGGGGAGCATACGTGTGATGTATGACGTACCTTAACGCAACCTAAGACTTTGGTATATTGGCTGGATCTCTGGCTGCTCTAGGCAGGGGATCCCTAATGTTATGAATACTCCAACAGTGAAGAGAAGGGCATCTACCGTTATAGTAAGATTTCATGTAACTGTACTTTTATTAGATTGCCATAGTCATAAAGAGGCTGATAGAACAAAAGATAAATGATGACACAAAAAGCTGCTGAAAGGCTTAATAAGGCATTTTAAAGAAAGATAGTGTGTTTCAGTTTTGAGAGACAACCCTAAGAAACTTTGCTTTCAATATAAACAAATTGTTTTCTTTCATATTTTCTGATATGGTTATTAAGAGCTCTTTTAATGAAGCCAAAAAATATGAAATATACTCTGTGGCAGGTATGCAGAAGTCTATGTTTTTTTTTTTTTTTTTTTTTTGGCACTTGTTTTATAAGTATTTGAGGTCTTTCTGATCATATTTTATGTATAATTTCTTAGGTACAGCACTAATTGCATAGAAGATGAAGCTGACTAACCATTAGTTGGCTGTGACTACTTAACTCTGAAGGAGGCTGATGCCTTTGTGTCTTTTAGACAGCTAGAGATGTGTTGGTAATGTCGAGAGTAGGGTATTACATTCAGTTAACAGGCAAGAATGTCATTCTTGACCAAGTGTCCATAACATCACCACAGGAGGCTAAGCCTATGCTGTCTGTAATGTCAGTAGTTCAGGAACTTAATCTAGTGCAAAAATTCCAGTCATTTTTCTTTGTGGTGTGAACAACTGTGTAAAGTACTGTTTCTCATTTCTGAAAAATGAAAAGTTGACACTTGGAAAGTTACCGAGTCAGATTTAAGGCTTTGATTGCCAAACTGCAAAATAAAATATATGTTAAAATGTTTAAAGTATACACCTAACTTAGTACTGTGATATGAATGAGACATACCAAGGTAAATAAAAAGTACATTTCTGAATACCTTTGCTCTAATGTATTCACGCAGACTTTAGTATAAGAAACAACATTTAATTTATACTAAAAGTGTAAGAACAGAGGTCAGTGGTTAGATGTATTAGAGTTTATTTAATACATACTAAAATATATTTTATACTTTCTGTAACTTTGGAAATGTGCACATGTTCTGAAGTAGACAAATATACATGAGAGTTAATTATCATAACATTGCTAGTTGTGAAATGCACTGCCCTTACTTGTTCCATCTAACAGTTAACATGCTTGGCCCTGTCAGTGATCATTCAAGTATTATTGGCCAGGATGCTGTTTTTTTTTTTTCTTTCTTAATGCTATGTCCAACATTTGAGAACATTGATCTGCTAAACTTTGGTTTGCATTTGTTTACCAAATTTTTATTTTTGTTTGTGGTTTACCCTTTTTAGACCAGATGCCATGCTATCTTAGCACCTAGTAACTGTTGTACTGTAAGGTGCAGTAATAACTTGGTATTATCCCGCTTTTATGTTAAAATCCTAAATAAAATATTAAAATAGAAACTTCCCTGTCTTGTAATTATTTGAGAACTGCTTATTTTAATAGTACAGCTAGACAACTTACAAAATACTTGCTGTAAGCCACTAAAATGGAGCCTAATCTAAATGCAGAAGTGAAATGTCTTACTAGTAATTGGTATGCTATCTCCCTGCCACATAGCAT
The DNA here is from genome assembly GCF_019279795.1 of Protopterus annectens. Classification (NCBI taxonomy): domain Eukaryota; kingdom Metazoa; phylum Chordata; order Ceratodontiformes; family Protopteridae; genus Protopterus; species Protopterus annectens. Next base: position 1,031,862,310 of record NC_056748.1, read on the forward strand.
GACATTGCTAGCCTGTCCCATGGCATGTTACTCTGTGATGTAAGCAGTGACAGTTGCTTTGATAAAAGTGGCATCAGTGCTTATTGGTCATCTCTTGTCATTTACAGTCAGAGAACTGAGTGAGAGGGATGGATGCCTCTATCAGCTCGGATGATTTGCTTTTGCGGGTACCCATTTAAAATTAAAAATACTAGCAGAACATAAGGTAGTTTAATGTGTAGACATTGATGGTGACATATACTTATCACAGAACTGACTAATTTCTTCTTCTTTAAACATTACATCCGTCACGGGAGTGAAGGTGAATAGTAAGTCTGGCAGAAGACCAGGGTTCTCTCTTTGGCTGTTGACTGCTTCTGGGTGTTCCTGAAATACCTTCATATGGCTTCTGTATCTGAAACACACTGTGACTGTATGCATTGTGCTGCTGATGAAAGGTCACTGAAGGGATTCAGTATTTGGTTTTGATGCATTTCTGAAGTTGGAACTAGAGTCATTACTGTAATTTGCTGCTACTGATGACCTTTTACAGACTCGTTGCTATGAAGTCCAGGAAATGTAGTAGCTGTTTTCATTTTATTTCTATGTTTTGCATTCTGTTGTCATCAATAAAGCTATGCTTTTCGGATTTTTTTTTACTCTCCTTAAATTAGGACTTTGCACCCTCACAGAAGAATCTTCTATCCCTTACTGTATTTATTCACTAATTTTGTGTACCAGCATTACAGGAAAAGAATATTCACCTGACGCAGCATTCTCACTTGGTATTTTAACTGAGAACCTCACACCTGGGATTGAAGGTCATCCGTACATCTCAAGGCCAACAGCTGCCATAGGCCTTCTTTGCCAACTGCTGACTAAACTGGAAGGAGTGAACAGAGATACTACACTGTGTGCATTTCCATTTGTCTCTCTCTTGGCAAAATTACATTGGATGATATCTTTCTAAACAGATGCTTGAACTTCACTGACCAGTAAAACTGCTCATACACTAAACTTTCCACCATAATTTAATTAAAGTTTTGAATTAATGCAGTGAGCAGGGGTAAATTAAACAGCACACACTGCCTATAGTAAAAAAGGAAAAGTAGCATTTCTCAGTGAAGAAATGAAGGTAATTTGTGTATTGTAACTAGGTCTTTGTGGGGTTTAAACAGCAGTGCACCTATTGAAACAACAAGGGTCATCCTGTTCAGTTTTCACTTGATTGCCCCATATTTTGAAAACAAGCAGCCATTACAGAAATTGTGTTGACCCCTTATGAGTCCAAAAGTCTCAAGTCTCAGCAACTTTTAAAAACCTGAATCATTTGTTTGAGCTTTGCTGCCACAGATTTCGTGAGCTATTTTCTATATGCTTGAAGTTTGATATGTATGTGAACAGCATATAACTGCATTGTATATAACTGAATGAATGGTTAGCATTTTAATTTCTTTAGCTCATGATTATCAACCAGTCATGGTCACTGATTAACATAGTCCTTGTTGGTTATTAGCATCCAGTGGTCAGTCCTCAGAAATTAAGATATTAAAAATTAAGTATGTAATTATTTTCCATTTGTTGGTATAGTGTAGTGTTGTGTTGACAGTATCTCTGAATCACATAATTTGCCAGAGTAGATAAGAGAATGCACTACGGGATATTTATTTATTTATTTTACATTTGTTAACCGGTACAGTCCGACTAGACCAGGTCCATTTACAGCGGAGGCCCGGGGAGAAAAGCTCCACATATATTAACAGAAATACTAGAATTTGATACATAGTAGTAAAAAAAAACTGATAACACATTATAACAGCAAAAATCCAACTAGTAAGACAGAAATGTAAAACAGACAGGATACAACTCGGCAGTTGAGCAGACTAAATACATTTAGCATTGAGTCATGACATGCATCATGTTGAAATGAAGTACCTATATTAAAGGGATAAAGGAAATATTGGAAGTAAACAACTATAGCATTTAACATAGTAAGGAGAGCAGGGAAATCTGCTTTGGTGGAGCTCTGCTATGCAAACTAGTAAAAATAAGTTCTTAAAAATATTACACCATTGGAACTGCATACTGGCAAAAATCATTCTTAATCAGGTTTTGGAAAAATCATTTTGACAGTTTCAGCTCAGGCATTCTTGCATTTTAAGTCGATATACATCAATAATTTATTTTATTTGATTAAAACAGTGTCATAAATGATTTTTTATGTATTGTGAATTGCAAAAAAGGCCTGCTGAAATGAAAACTGTTACAGTAATTTTAAAATCACATAGTAGAGCCCTAATTTACCATGTGTGACTGAATGAATTGCAGTAGTAAAGATTAGATTATCAGAAACCACCAATAAATGACAATACATTGTTTTTATGTAGACATAGTATGACTATAGTGGCCTTTCTTAACAACTGTTAGTGAAGGAGAACAGAAACCCTTATTATTTTGATCAGATTATTTATTTAACTTGCTTATTAGTTTAAAATATTTAGTAATTTAGTTTCATGTAGCAGCCCTGTAACAACTTAATAAATATACACACTTAATAGAGTGCTTATGTTTCTTTATAGGGTTTGTAATCCCTTCTAGGCAGAATAATGAAATATTTAAATTTTCAATTTCATTTTTATGGTAATAGTTCCTTGGAAGCACAAAAAATTCTTAATTTTGTTCTTTAGAGCAGCACACACAAGTAAGTCTTTTAGTGACATGTTTTATTTCCTTTCTCCTTTATAAAACCTTTGACCTAGTTAGAGCTGAAAAAAATAAAGGTAATTATACTTTTGATGTTAGATCTGTCCTACATGAAGTTTAAACTATTAAAAAAAAGTTTTATATTTTTGTCACTTGGAGGAGGAGGTTGATTTAATTAATGCATTTAGTACATCAGGCCCAATGCTCAGGAGATACTAAAATGCTTCTTGACCCGGAATTGCAGTCTGAATGGCCTTTTATATATTTATTTAACATTTGTTGACTGGGAAAGTCCGACTAGGACAGAGCCTATTTTCAGCAGAGGCCCAGGGAAAAATTCTCCAGATGCATGTCTTTGGAATGTGGGAGGAAACTGGAGTACCTGGAGAAAACCCACGCGAACACAGGAAGGACATGCAGATTCCACACAGAAGGCACCCTAGTCGAGAATCGAACTGGAGAACCTGTTACTGTGAGGCGACAACGTTAACTGCTGTACCACTGCATCACCCTTCTGTGGTTATAAGTGTCCAGTAAAGAACTGGCAATTTCCTGTTAAGGCCAAAAACTCGAACTTTAATCATGTTTGGAATTGTGAGCTTATATCACGGCAGCTAGTATGTGCTATTATTGTTAGACAAGGACACTATATTTGTGAAATTATGTAGCTATGATAACAGCTCTGTTGGTGTAGTGGGATTCTGGGTTCGCCTCATGCCTCAAGTATCTGATGCACTGGTATGGTATGATGAAAAAGCCTGTCCTGGGGGAGGTGTGATTTCCCTACCAGAGGCTGGGGAAACAACTGAGAAGTGCTTCCTGAGTGTGGGCAGGGTGGAATGCCAATGTCAGCTCTTTGCAGAGGTAATGCCCCATCCATGGGGTGTTACTGGTAGGTGCACAGGAGCAAGGGGAAAAGTAGGTAAAACTACTACTGGCAGCAGTATAAAATAGACCCTGTACATCTGAATCATAGGAAGTTACTAGGCTATTGGCCCTGAAGCCCTTACAAGCCTAGCCAAGAATTTAGCCCATATTTTGACAAGTCAGCACACAATACCCCTATCCAGCAGGGACACAGGTGAAATCCCAGGGGTGTATTTTCTGTTCCCCATCCAGTTATCCAGGTTGCGCTTAAAAAGTGTTAATGAGGCACTCTACTTGACATGGAGCGGGAGTCTATTCCACAGAATGGGGTGTCTCTGGGACACATCTGTCTCGGCAACAACTCCTATTGATGTCACAGACCAGGATGAGGTTGCGCGAGTGAGTTACTTGAGTGTAGCTTGACTTGCAGATATGCAGCAGCCCCATCAAGGCGGGGTCTGAGATTGCTTTGTATGCCAAACAGAGGTCACCTCTGAGGAGTGTACAGGAGACAGAGTAGAGAGGGACAGGGCCTTTAGGCTATTTGTGTAGGGTAGATGTTTGAGGCCCTGGATTCTCAAGGTGATGGTAGTGTGGTCTCTCCAGCTGCTGCATGTGCTTTGTGAGGTATATGCCGAAAGGGGCATTGTACTCAATAATGGGTCTTATAAGGGAGGAATACAGGGATGTTATGACCACCTTGTCCCTGGATGAGATACCCTTACTAATGAGGTGAGCCATATAGAAAGCTTTCCATGCAATGGAGGCATTATGGTGGTCAAAAGTCAGTTTGCTATCAACCTGGGTGCCCAAGTCCCTCATGACTGATTGCATGCTTAGGATCTTGTTATTAATGTGATAATTTGTGGGGATGTCACTCTCCCCAAAGGGGATGATGATGCATTTTTTGGCATTCAGTTTGAGGCCATGTTGCTGGCACCAGTCATTTGTTTGAGTGAGACACCCTCCTGGAGAATGTCCACATCACTAGGGGAATTGATGACAATGCCCAGCTTGCAGTCATCTGCAAACTTGGTCAGCTATAGCCCACTGGTTTTGGCCTGCACCTCAGAAAAGTATATCCCAAACAAGAAAGGCTCCAAGACCAATCCCTGGGGAACACTGCTCATTATGGGTTGACTGATGGAGGTGGCTTCCCCTATTTTGATCAGAGAGCCCATTTGCTAGCCATCTGGTAACATAAGGATTGATGCCTAGTTGAGAGAGTTTATCTATTGTACCCGAGTGGGAAATAGTATCAAATGCTTTGGGCAGGTCAAGGTAGGCGGTGTGCGCCGTGTTCCCCTTGTCCATGGCTTTGGTAACTGTCTCAAAGAAGTCAACCAAATTTAACAGACATGACCTGCCCTTGATGAAACCAAACTGTAGGGGATTGACTGTTTGAAGGGTGCCAATGTCCTTGTTAATGAGGTCCATGATAATTCACTCCATGGCCTTGCAGATCAGGCTAGTTAGGCTGATGGGTCTATAATTTCCTGGATTAGTGAACGCTCCACCTTTGTGCAAAGGGGTTGATAGTGGCTGTCCTCCACTCAGCTGTGATGAAGCCGGTACTCAGGCATTGGTTGAATAGGGTGCCCTAATGGTGCTGCAAGTTCCTCCCTGAGTTCATATAGGATGCAGCCTGGGATGTTATCGGGTTCCATGGAGGCTGTATGTTTTGCCTTTGAGTGGGCAGTGATGGCTTGCTCCCTAGAGATAAGGGGAGGGGGCAGGTGCTGGGGATGTCCTGATTTACTGATGGGGGACAGAGGGGTGAGGTTTTCACTGAGCAAGAGCCTTTGCCAGGAGCCTGAATCCCAAGGGAGACAGATGTAGGCCATATCGGGCAAAGCATCATGGTTTGTCAGTCACGTCTTCCCAGTCTGTCAGGTACTGGATCCGCTTGGAATGACACCAGAAACTAAGCCAATTGTTAATCATTTTCTGTTTGTATTGAGACATCATTCTCGGTGTCGTAGAATGCTGTTTAAGGCTCGGAACGTACGTGCCTGGGAGAGACATTCAGAGAGCTCGATCATGTCTGTCTTCATATAAGTGCTTATTTTCAGCTTCCAAATTTTCAAATCAACTCACTGGTCCTGACACTTATCAGAGTAAATCATTTGTACAATAGTGTAAAATAAATAAATAATATAGTGCTACGTAGTTATCACACGTGCCACAGAGCTTATATGGGGAGGCCAGCAGGGGTTGGTAAGCTCGAAGAGAAAAGGCGCTTGAGTCCATTGATGGTCAGCTGTAGGAGGGGGAAAAGAATGCAAATGAAAAAATTATATATATATATATATATATATATATATATATATACACACACACACGCACACACACAGATATCGGTAGGTATCAATTGGATAGTTGCAAACATTCTACGGCTTTGAATCGATGAGTTGTTTCGTAAAAAAGGTAAGTGAAGAAGCTGTTTTTCACATCATTTAATGTATTACATATGCCTAAGTTTGCCGATATGACACTTGAATTCTGTGTAAACGTTTACTGAGATATTCAGAGTTGCAAGTATTTTGCTGAAGAGTAAACAGTTTTTATGGGCAAACTTACTTGGTAGTTTGACATTTGTGGCGCTTGCAATTAATTGACAGAGGTCATCGTGATGTCATTGCCAAAAATGCCACAGTGCTTGTAGGTGTCGCAAACACTGCCCTTTGCTGTTGAGTACAGGTAAATGGTGTATATTTGCCTATCTTCTCACCTTCTGTGTTATGGTATATTACTGATTTTTTTTTTTTGAATGCTTTTATTTGGATGGGTCATGCTGAAAATATTACAGTGATGTTTGTAAGTATATAGATTTGTTAAGAACCGTTGAGATATTTGAATTTATTTATTCATTTATTTGATTGATTGACATTTGTTTACTGAAAAAAATCCATCTGGATAATTTTAAACATTTCCAGCAGAGGCCCAGGGAGCAATGCTCCACAAATATAACAGAAGATAAATATAAATAGGTGACAAGTAACATATTACAATATACTGTAAAATACATATAATAATGCAGTATATAATGACATGCAGAATAATACATGGCATCATTAAAGCAAGATAAAAACATAAGCACTCTATTAAGTGTGTATATTAAGTTGTTACAGGGCTGCTACATGAAACTAAATTACTAAATATTTTAAACTAATAAAACATGTTGACATCTTACAAATGAGTGAGCGTGTTGTTCACTTATAAAGCAGGTGTCAGAGTGGAGCATTTAAACAGTGGATAAGGAGGTGAAGAGAGGAGACGTTGAGAAATAAGTGGAATAACTATGGGAGATGGGAGGAAAAGTGGAAAAGCAAGGTTAAGAGTAAGGGAAGTAAGAGATATAAAACAAGTAAAAGGATAGAGTTGTTATATACTAGTATTAGAGGAGAAGGCACTGAAATTATCATCAGGAGAGCAGCATGTGCAAAGCAAATGTCAGAGAGGAATTCTTTTAGTTGTGGCTTAAATAAGTGAATGTCAAATGCCATTAAGGAAGTGGACATATTGTAAGACTGTTGGAGCATTGCTGCACCCAAAAAAAATGACATTTGACCAGACATATTTTGGTAAATGTATGTGGTGTAGCAGCAACTGTTGTATTCTGGGAATCTTTCAGCCTAACTTGCTTACTGTGGCTATGACAGTGCGCCATCTTGTAAGATTTTATCACTGACTTGCATTGAAAGTGTAGAAACCTTTGGTCTTCTGTTCGGCTTGGTCTGTATACATCTGGCTTGCATAGTATGTTATGCTGATGCAAGGATATATGCATTTGGATGGTTATACACTGTCATGTGAAGTGTGACAGTAGCATTAACTTTTATAACATTTTTCATTGATGATCATGGGGTAACCATTAGATCTTCAAAATTTGACATCTTGGAGGGAGACCAGCATATGGTTTCAATGCAAGTAGGTAGTCAGACTGTGGATCATGTTTCAGTTTAACAGATTATTTTTAATGGCTTCAAAAATGTCATACTGTAGATCATTTGTTTCACTTTTTAACAAGTTTTTTAAAGCGGTTTGCCTCTTGGAACTCTTAACACTGTAACCTTCCTATTAAACTGCACATATCTATTTTTCTTTCTTTGTATTCTTCACCTTTTTGATCAAACCCTAGCTAGTTCTGCTTATGTTCTTCCATCTTATTTATTAAGTGTTGTACACAGCATGTTTTGTTAGTAACTAGTCATCTATTGTTTATAATTTGTTGTATGATACTACTAAACACTTGCCTGGGCTGTGCCTGCAAATGGTCAGTTTTTATCAGTGGTGCAGTATCCTAGTAAACACATTTAAATAAATACATCTGCAGCATTTTTAATGTATGAGAAGCTGTTTCAGTAACCATGCAAGACAAAGCACCAAATAGTCTATGGACAGATCTGGTGATTAAAATAAACCATTTCCCTTCATGCTTGCAGTGTACCCCTTCAGTGCCTTTTAGAATCTACTTTTGGTAATATTCTGTGGTCATGCCTAGTTTGCAATGCTCCATTGATTTATAAGGGCATTTCCAGCCCCATATTGCTAAATATGTCACAGAAATCAGCAAAGTGTAAAGACTTCTCATCTTCTCTTTGTCGATAAGAGGAACTAAAAGCACAACTGCAGGTAGTCAAAACTTTTTCAGATATTATAAGAATGTCATTTGGTCTTGGTAAGTGTACAGAAGCAACCTTTAAAGCAGGTAAACTGCAGCACCAAGAAAACATTAGCTTGGGACAAGAATGTGATATAAAAAATTTGAGTAAGAGGGAGTGTATAAATATTTGGAAATTGATGAAGGATCAACAATAAAACATGAATAAATGTGAATAAAACTTAGTAAGGAATATTGTAGAAGACTTAAATTAATCCTGAAAACAGCGTTGACATCTAGGAACAAAATCCATGCTATAAACCCATTTGTTTTTCCTGTCCTAAGCATTTTTGGAGTGATTGACTGGCCCCAAAACGTTGGATAGATTAGATAGCAAAACAAGAAGGGTGTTTCATGCTCATCATATGATTTATCAAAATCAGTACATACCAAGATTATATATTCCGCATTCTGAAGAAGGTATGGCTATAGATCAGCAGTTGTGGGAGTGCACACACATTTGCTGACCTTACAGGACCCAAATATGAAAGTTTTGAAACGTGAGGAGAATAAATCTAAGATAACTTCCCTGCTTAGTTTAGCAGAAGCATATTGACATCAAGCAAGAATGGAAATCAGACCAGGAGTAGATAAAAATCAGGAGGCAACCGAATGTGCCAAAAAAGAAAAGAAAGAATATAAGGTGAAGGTTCAGAAGAGAAGACAAGAAATGTGGAAAATGTATAAATATAGCTGCAAGTATTGAAACTTTCTGGAAAAACCTCATGTTGATCAGGGTCAAATGCAAGAATGGTTAAGGAGAGGCGAATCCAAACCAAAAGATGAAAGGTTGATATTGGCAGCCCAAGATAGTGGGCTCCAACTCGGCCGCATACTATAGCTCGAAGTCTTTCACTTGGCTCGTGGCTAAACACTTGTCCCATCATGCATTATGTGATTCCCAAGATCTCGTTTGCCGCTTAACAAGATCAGATGCTCTTCTCCTTGGCTGTGGCCAAGTCTTTTGAAAATTTTATATATCTTGTATTTTGCTTAACTGTTGTCCTACACTTAGTTATAGCTGTTTTATGCAGATAGTTTTCTCTCTGATGTTGTGTGTGCTGTTTAAATTTACACTACCATGATTGTTTTTTAGTTGGCCATTGTTTTTAGTCACAGGGCCTATTTTCCTCTTGCCCATTTCACATTGGAATTATTTAGTGTAGTCCTTTGTTTTTCAAGTGTGTGTACTTTTTATTAGTGTTTCTTGGCTCGTTTGAGTTAGAGAGCCAAGTGCCTATTTAAAATTGAGGGCTTAACTAATTTTTCTTCCCTTAGCTGGTACTTTCCTTGTTTAATAGCAGTGCTAGGTCTTTTTAAGTTAGAGGGCCTGGTGCCTGTTTAACTTAGAGTGCAGAGCTATATTTCTCTCTTTCTTTCTCTCTCTCTTTCTATATATATATATATATATATATACACACAAATATTTTTTTCTTAAAGTAGATGTGCTGTGTGTTTATTTTCTTATAGAGTGCTATTAGATGTGTTTTTGTAGTTAGTGCTTTAAATTTATAGTGTTTGTAGCTTTTTCTTCCTTTTTATGATGTCTAAGGAAGGTAGAGAGAAGGAACCAAAGCCATCTGGCTTTAAAAAGTGTCAGAAATCTTCACAAAAAATGTCTCTAACTGGTGGTCATAGTGTATGTGTTTATTGTTTGGGGGCCATTCACCTACAGGAGTCATGTACTTTCTGTCACTCTTTTTGTTCCCGTGTTTTTCAGGAGAGAAAGAATAGTGAGAGGACTTCTAAAAACTCGTTTTTCTGAAGCTTTAGAAAGCCAGAGTACCTCCTCTAAGCCCAAGTCCCCTTCTTCAAGAAGTGACAAACCTTCAAAGAGACCTTCTTCTTCCTCCTGCTCATCTGGTCATTCGGAACCACCTGAGAAAATACTGAAAATTTCTTCGGCACTACAGGTTTCGGAACCGAGAGAGATCATAGAATTGGACAAGTTAAGTCCTTCGGCTCCATAGCTTTCGAAAGAGACTACCTTTCGGAGTTGGTCCTTTTGAGTTAATACTGGTCTCCCCTACCTTAAGATCTCCCATATTGGAGAGATCTCTCTCACCCACCCTTTCCTCCACGTCCTCTAGAAGCTTATTGGATGATGATGTGGATAGGGTGGTGTGCAGACTTCTGAAGTCGCTGATGCTGGCTAAATTATTTTCGGCTCTGACCCAACTGGTTCCAGAGCCAACTAAGGTTGTTTCATCCACGTCAATTCCTCCTCCAAGCCAAGCTGGATCTTCGGAGCCAGAGTGCCAAGTACCATTTGATGTAGAATCTTTGGTAGAGAGACCCACTCAGGAGATTTCGGAACCATTGTCTGCCCCAATACACACTGTGCATTCTGGGGTGTCTAGGAGCCGAAGCTCTCTGGTCGGTTCCAGGGGGGATGCTCGGACCAGAGTTTCCTCGTTTCTGAGCTTACTTCTCGGGCCTTCAGCACAGGTGAGCTCTGCTCCTAAATGGGGCTCGGACCCAGTCTCCTTGGAGCCGGGGATTCCTTCTACTACTTCAGTACTGGGGGCATCCTCGGAACCAAGGGGACCTGCTTTTGAGATGATGATGCGTGTGCTGTCCCCTCCTACAGCTCTACACAAGGGTACTGGTAGTCTTCCCCCTAAGGCACTGGTGTCTGGATGCCATCCCATCCTCAGGACAGCGGAGATTCAGGGCCTCAAGTAGCCCCATTGGGTGAGTCCCACTCTTCAGAGACCTCCCCAGAATACCTTCTGAGGAGGTTTCTTATAATTATTTATTTATTTATTGACATTTGATAACCGGGTTTGTCCAGCTGGGCTTGTGGCCCATTTTCAGTGGAGACCCTAGGAGAAAAGCTCCAGTAATACATTTTAAAACAAGTACAATTTTAAACAATATTGATATAATAGCAGTTATAGCAAAACAATTCACATATGTTGGGATACATGCGTAAAGTTCAAGTTGCATTAAAAAGAAGCTAAGTAACAATTTTACATTGATATAGTTCAATAGGTCAACAATGAACATTTTTTGTTTGTATAAACGTGTGCAAATGCATAGTAGACACATTGGAGAGAGGTGTAATGAGGTACTAAGTATGGTCCTTTTGAGGGTACACAAAGGGAAGGAAGACTAGGTAGAGTCATGGCAAGGGCAGGTTCTGGAATTGAGAAAATAAGTTTTTAGTTCATTTTTAAAGTGTGAGGTGTGGGAGATTGAACGTAAGTCCAAGGGGAAGTTTGTTCCAAGCATGGGCAAAGGAGTGTTCGTAGAGTAGTTTGCCTACTGACCTTTTTGGGTGATAGATATCAAGTAATTGTTGGTTAGAAGTACGGAGGGTCCGGGATGGGATGTAGATGGAGACTAAGGAAGATAGAGATGGACAGAAGGAGGGTTTATAAAGAATAGAGTGTAGCATATGAAATTGATAACATAGCAGAAGCTGGGGAAGTTCAAGCCATTGAAGAGAGTTTAAAGAAATGCAGTGGTGCGAGTTGTATGAGGAGTTAGTAATGAATCTGGCTCTTTTATGGTAAGTCTGTTGCAGTTTGTTTAGAGTGGAGGCCTGGATATTGGTAAGAACTGGGGCGGCGTATAAGAGGGAGGGGTTTCTTGGAAGAAAACATGGAAGAAAAAGCATCTGGACTCACCTGATGAGTCAATCACCTCAGATACTGATCTCTAGAAGTCAGGAGGGTCCCCACTGTCGCCCTTTGAAGATATCTTAGAAATCCTGAAACAGAGGTGGCTGCAAGCCCATTAACCCTTCTGATGAGGGATCGTATACATGAAGGCCTTTGGATCTCAACCTTCAGCCTCTTTGGTGTCTCCGCCTTTTGATGAACTAATAGAATTGGTTAGTCAAAAGGTGTGGGAGTCACCAGACACTATGGAACCGGTCCCTAGGAGACCAAATAAATCTATAACAGCTCCAGCAGAAAAAGACTTTCTTACTAAAGGCGTCCCTGTAGATGTGGTAGTGGCAGCAGCCACCAAGAAGGAACTTTCTTAAACGTCCTCATCTGTCCATCCACCGGAGTCTCAAGCTATGAACAGATATGGGAAGCATATTTTCACATCAGTGATTTTACCTTTCGATCACTGAACTACCTTACACACTTCACCAGGTTACAAAGAGATCTCCTGAAGGAGTTAGGAGATACTATCCAAGGTTCACTAGCTGCAGGGGTTTCAGACAGTGACCTCTCAGCTATCCACCTTAACGTCAATAGTTAACTTCTCCATGAGGCTGAATTCCTATGCAGTGGATGGAGTGAGCAGGGCAGCGTATTCAAGAGTTTCCCTAAGGAGGCACTCCTGGATGCACTTGTGTAATTTTGTGGAACCTTTTAAGTCTACCTTTATCAATGCCCCTTTTGATGGCTCCTCACTCTTTGGACCAAAAGTCAAAGATGCACTCACCAGATGCGAGCAGGAAGGGAAAACTCTCTCTGCCGTTGGGGGTACATTTTTCTGTCCCATCCAGACAGTATCCTAAGGGTCAGAAAGGTGGAAAAATGTGGTTCAAGAAATCCCAGGGAATTTTTCAGGACGCATGTGGTGAATCCTTCCCCAGGGGCAGAGGGGGGGGACAATAATGGTAGACGCCATCCACGAGGCAGAGGGGCTCTGCAAAATCAGGGTGACCATAATTCCTTTCACGGCCGACCCTTTCAGTGCCCCTGAAAGGAGGCCTGTCTGTCCTACTCTGGAGGCAGTCAGGGGGCGATTATCTTTGTACCCAGAAGCCTGGCAAGATAACACAAAAGACAATTGGGTACAAAGTATAATACCCTGAGGTTATTCCTTTTCCCTTCCCACAAAGTGGAAGGATCCCGGACATTCCACCCAGTCTAAGGAAATAGGCAACTATAGAGATTCAAAAGTTGATAGACAAAAAGAGTCATCCAAGAAGTCCCCACAGACCAAAAAGGATTCAGAAATTACTCAAGGTTATTTTAGTGCCAAAAAGAACAGGGGACTGGAAACCCATTTTGGATCTCAGAAAAGTAAAGGAATCCATGAAAGTTCCAAATGGTGACACTGCAGTCAGTTCTTCCCTTTTTAGGGAAAGATGATTGGATGTGCTCAATAGATCTCCAAGATGCATGCTACCACATAAAAATGGACAGAGCATTAAGGAATAACTTGTGCTTCCAGCGGGGAGCCAGTCATTATCAGTTTTGAGCTCTGCCCTTTGGTCTCACTATAGCCCCCAGAGTGTTCACCAAGTGCATGGCCATAGTCACGGCTCACTTGAGACAGCTAAGAATCCAAGTTTTTCCTTATCTAGACAACTGGCTCATGACTGCCACCACCAAGCATCTACTACAACAGTCAAGAGACCAAACCTTACAAATTTGTTCTCAATTAGAGATAACAATAAACATAGAGAAATCTGCCTTGTTGCCTTGTCAGTATATTACCTTTATAGGAGCAGAATTAGACACAGTCTCTATGATGACAAAGTTACCTGCAATAAGAGTTTTGGTACTCAGACAACAAATTTCCAATCTCCTGCCAAAGACCAAAGCAACACTGAAATCAGTCCTGAAAGTTCTAGGAACGATGGCATCAATGATAACCCTAGTTCCATTAGCCAGGATGCACACGAGAATTCCTTAGTGGCTTCTCTTTTCTCAGTGGTCCTTACAAGAACTTTGCATGTCCCATCAGATTAGAATTACAGAACCATGCAAGAAGGATCTAAGATGGTGGCTCCTTTCCAGTTATGTTAGGTCGGCCCTTTACTCCACAACAACCTCTGGCAACAGTGACCATGGATGCCTCCCAGATAGTTTGTGGGGGCATTATCTGGGGAGGATGGTCCAAGGCACATGGCAGTAACACAAAACCATTTGCATATCAGTGTTCTAGAGATGAGAGCAGTGCTGTTGACGATGCAAGCACTTCAGGACTCTCTTCCACTAGGAACAATTGCAATCCAGTCAGACAATATGTCGGTGGTTTGGTACATAAGCAAGGGGGAACCGAGTCTTACCCTCTCACAGTATGGCAATGTGCAATCTCTTCCCAACACTTTCTTATAGCAGTGCACATCCCAGGGAAGTCCAGTGTGATAGCAGACAAGACTGAGCAGAGCAATTTTGATGCCTCACGAGTGGTCCCTAAAGAAAAAGATAGCAGAAAGGATATTCCGAAAATGGGGCAAGCCTTGCTGCGACCTGTTTGCCACTCCCATGAATGCCAAATGCAGCAGCTATTTTACCCTAATCCCCCCTCTGGGGGAGTCACCCAGGGATGCTCTAGTTCACGACTGGCCCTCGGGACTACTGTATGCATTTCCACCATTCCCCCTAATACCACAAGTCTTTCAGAAAGACTACTCATTGGGAAGCAGGATAATTCTCATCATCCCATACTGGCCTCGTCAGATTTGTTTTCCCTTCCTCCGGCCACATCTTGAGGAGGAACCGTGGTTTCTGGACCTAGTTCCAGACCTTCTGACTCGTATGTCTGGAACCCTCCACCTCTCTCTTCAAAGCCTCAACTTGACAGCATGGCTGCTCCAGTTCCCAACTTAGTCAGGCTTCACAATTTTATGCCAGTAGTTAAACACATCATGATATCCTTGCACAAGGCTACAACTAGGAAGCTGTACTTCAGCAAATGGAAAAGGTTCTCACTCTGGGCACAGAGTAAAAATTCCATGCACTATTTCGAATTAGTGAAAATTCGATCTAGTGTATGGAACCCAGAAGAAAGATACCCAGACAGTTCCACTAGTAGTAGGAGCAACGGGTCTTATAAAAAAATAATCCATCATCATATTTAGATACGTTACCAATACATGTACGGTAACCCTGTACGAATTGCAGAAGTCGTCATTACTGGGCACATTATGGGTGATGCAAAGAGCACTCTTAGCTGACAAAGATTGAAGCAATACTAATTTTATGAACTTTAATTGTACTTTGACTTAGGAGTGGGGTCCATTCCCGTCATGGTAATAGAAACCCAAAAGACACTGAGAAATTAAAAAGGCTAACGATATCTGTCGGTACAACCTGGAAACTGATGTTAATATAAAGTGTTAACACAGGCACCCCATCTTTGTTTCTACTGCTGTGATCAGTGTGCTTATGTGTTTCAGGAACATTCACAAATATAACATTATAATGTATAAATGCAGATTTTGTTTTTAATCAGAATTTACATTTAGTAGAATTACTACATGATAAAGGCACATCAATTATTTTGCTTAGTTAAGACCAGTCACATACTTAGTGTTTCAGTTTCATTGAAAATTCTGTGTCATAATGATGAAGCCATGACTGTGGGCTCATTGTCCCATTCCTGCGTCTGCTCTTACAGTGATACCAGGGGTGGGCATGGGTAGTTGTTAAAGCAGCAAGAAATAATGCATTTTTCTTGGAAACTGTGTATATTGTTTTCTGATACTGTCTTTCCCAAAGATAAGGTATGTTTGCTGTAAGAAAAATTAATTTGTGGTTCATTTATTTAATTTATTAGCATTTCTTTATCAGGAAAGTCCAACTGGGCCATAACAGGCCCTTTTTCATCATAGACCTGGGGAGAAAACTTCCTCGTTAAGAAATCTTACAAGATATCATACAATACAAGGCAAAACAGCAAATGTTGCTATGAGGATTTTGTTTGCCCTACTATATTACTATGTCTAATACAATATGTAAAGAATGCAGTCAAAATAAGTCCCAAATAAGTCCATAGGTGGTTGTTAGGAATGTCAACAAGCAGACCATTGAGGATCCTAGCCTAGTTTTCCAGATGCCACAGAGGACGGTCTGGTAAGTAACTCGCTCAGACTCACAAAGTAGACTAGTGGAGGCTGTGGGAATCAAACCCTAGACTATCAGGAATCCATTTTTTAATGGTTTATATCTAACTGCCAGACAAAATATGGATGCCTTAATAAAGCTGTAAGCTCATGACTTCCTGGTTTGTGAGACCACTGCTCTAACGCCTGAAGCCACACATAAAGATGTCATGTTATGTTGTTAATAGGTAGCTAAGAGGCATGCAGCCCAGGACACCATTAAGGAGCCTAGCCCAATTTTCCTATTGCCCAGGTCTAAGTGACTTGTTCAGAGTCACAGAATAGGTAAATGTAGACTGAGAAGAGTCAAAACGTTGACTACAGGTAACTGCCAGGCGGAGCAGTATCCACAGTTTTGAAAAGGGAGATTCTTATATGTACAAGTAAATTACAGACCAAATAAAGGCAAAGATAGGTTAAGGCTTAGTAATATAGGCAGTAGGTGATCAGAGTAAATAAGCATGGTTACTGAATGAATAGACCTCCTAAGTTACCAAAGAAGGGGATGAAGGGGATGAAGGGGATGAAGGATGTACCTTACTTAATAGCTACATCCCAGGTAAGAAATTTGCTAAGTATCATCCCTTACACAGAGGTTTCATAAGAATTTCTAAACCTAATGTGATTTCTTGGGGAACCTGGCATTGACATTAAGCTACAACACTTCGGAAGCCAAAATAAGAGCATCAGAGGTTGTGAATTAGTGCTGCTGCTACGCAACCAAGAACTTTGTCTCCTTCCATAAAGGTATCACGAACTATGATGGGCTTGCTTCACCTGTTCTGGAGTAAAGATGAATAATTCTTAAGCACCCGCTCTGAACAGCCAGCTGTATTTTGATATCAGCAGCTGTAATGCATGTTTATCTTTTCTTGTGCTGCAAGTCAGAAGTAATGAACTGTTAATAATTCTCTGAAGGTTAATAAACCATGATTTCTTCTTTGCACCTGCAGATAAGAACCATCTTGCTATCTCGCAAGACGCTGTGGGCTTTAAAACGGTGTGTTCTCTGTAGAGCACTTACTCGCACAGATGCACTCAATTGCTTTTCATATTTTCAAGCCAGACAGGTGGCTAGCCTGTAGTGGTAATTTGCTCTATGGGATAGTGCAACATTTTTTAGTAGTATAAATGTTATTTCAAAGGAATGTGTTAGCGGACAGAGAATAGTCAGGGAACTTTCTGGAATACATCTAAATCTCCATTGTCTGTTTTGAATATTATTGAACAGTTCTACCTTTTGTACAGTTAACGACTACTGTTTTTCCATATATTTTGTGCAAAGTCGAGCAATACAAATGTGTGTTACTTTAATACTTCATTTCACCAACAGGGTTTGTTTCTACATTGCCCCACTGAGGCTGTGGAATGCATGTAGGAAAGAAACGACATGTTAAAGCAGAAGAATGTTGTCAAGTGTTCTGATTGTTATGTTGTGCAGTACAATCAAAATTATTTTTGGATATAAATTCAAAGGTCATAAATACTGTAGAGGTTTTTTGTGTGAACTGTTACAAAGAGAGTACTTCGGTATTGCCTGGTGCATTAATAGAGGCCCCTGTCATGCAGTACATTAAGAAACAGAGAGACACAGTTGTGTCATGACTTGGATGTAAAAAAAAAAAAAAAAAAAAGGCTAAGTAATATAAAATGTCTGGCAAGGAAGCAAGTAGATGAGCAATATATATCGGAGTTATTTTGTTCTAGACATCCCTCCAGGTAAATTCTTCTTAGTGGTGTCACCAACATCCCTTTTTGCATCCAGCTGTATTTATTTGTAGTAATTTTGCTTTGTATATCATATTCTGTTAACTTGTGTTTCTAAACTGTTACTGTGAATGAGTATGAATGGTCATATTTATACACAGACATGCAATCTTTAGTGTTTGATTTATGTTCTTACTGAACTGTGAAATTTACAGCAACGGGGCATATTGAAGGAATGGCATGTTGAGATAAATTTATGTGGGGGGTAAAGAAAGGTACATGAAAAGAACAGTAGGGTGTTGGATTATGAGCGCACTAAAAGCAGCAACTTGCACCAGCTGTTTTTGTTTGTAGAGCAAAAAGGAATGGTGAGAAAATGAATAATAATCAGGGTGTCCCATTTGTATGCAGTGCATCATTAGATATAACTTTGCAATTACTGAGTCGTGCATACCTTTTGTAGAGCAACATACTTTCATAGAGATAAATCATTCATTGCGGTCTACTTTCAGCCAGGAGCCCAAAGAAGAGTTGTTAAAATTACTGTTTTTGTAGACTTAAGTAAGAAATTACATATGCTGTGTGTATGTCACTGAATGAAAACTGGAAAAAAAATCATCATACGTGAAAAATAAGACCAGATCAAGAGTAGTCCACAAGCTTCGAAGAGATGTCAGAAAGCATTCCTCTCTCTAAGGCTTGATTGTGGTTAGTCTAACCATGTAGTTTGTAGCATTTGTATGTCACATCATTAAAGAACATATCATTGGAAACAACATGATCGGGTATGTGTGGTCAGAAAGTTTTAGGTCCCTTGTTCTGGTGTCTGTATAACTATTAGACTTGCAAAGACCCAAGGCAGCTGGGTCTCCAGTGGTGACAAGAGTCTATAAGATAATGAATAAAAGCACAGTGCTTCCTGTCTCTCGGTAGCTTAGGGTTTTTAAGCCCAAGAACATCTTTGATGGAAACCTCTGTGATCTATCTAGTTGTTTGATATGTCTAGTTAGGTATTTCCCAAAGGAGCCATTGTACTCTGGTTGTCATAATCAGTGCTGAATATGAGAACAATTGCCTCTTTAAATCTGTACGATATTCCCTTGACAAATAGCAGTGCTAAGTAGGATTTTTTGAATATTGTTGTCCCATGGTGATCAAGAGTGAGGAAGTTATCAACACGTTACAACATCTCTAATTGCAGTTTCATTTTGCAGTGAGTCTACCAAATTTGAAATCATTACACTATTTTGCACTTAATTTGGGCCCATTTTCAGTATACCAGGTATTTGGGAGTAGGAAGTCTTTCTGAATAGGTTGGGTATCAAAGGAAGCCTTCACAATACCCTCCAGTCATCTACAGACATAATTAGCTAAGGGTTCCCAATCTGGAGATTGGAAGAGTTAATTTTGATAAGGAGAGTACTCAGCACTCAGTACTCAGCTGTGGGAACACCACTGATTACCCTCATACTTTATAATGAGGTAACTGCCACTCACACAGTGTAGGTTCTGTCTTCTAGCCAGTTTGCTGTTCATCTTATCACACATGGAATCTTTCTAATGCATTTAGGTTACTCACATGGAATCTTTCTAATGCATTTAGGTTACTCTCAGTGCCTCCATGGGTATAGTGTTGAAAAACACTGGCAAGGTCAAGATACGCTACATAGAACCTTGAAGTGTGCTATTTTGCTCTTGGCTAGTGGGCTTGTTTGAATATGTTTAGCTTTTCTGTTTTCTTAGAGGTTGCTTGTGTTCGTGCAGCCTTTTGCTCATTTGCTGAGAGCTACTATATGCTAAGCAACTAAGGTACTGATTTGTGACAGTTTTTACCAGATCTTACTAAATATTAGCATTACAATACCTGGAATAATTATTCTTTGTATTCTTTCAGCTGATGTGATAGTTATGCATTTATTTTGGTATTTATTAGTAATATGACTGAATTGCTTCAGTTAGCACACTGAGAGTGGAGAAGAAACCTAGCCATTTCAACTCCTTTGATTCCTGTAGGCCAGTGGGCTTATTTGAATAGTTTTAGATTTTCTGTGCTCATGTAAGTTACCCATGTTTGATCCACACCGCTGATCACACAGCCCCATTTTAACTGTGCATTTTATAGATGCAGGTACTTTGATCCTTAATTTTATATAAGGTACTCCACAAATTCGTAGTGCACCTAATAGGCAGTTGTTGCACAGAGAGGCATGCTGCTCTTCATGTGTAGATTGAGTGCTTGTTTTATACAGATAGCACTTCAGTACATCAACTCTGTAGCTCGTATGTGCTATTCCCCTTTCAGCCCACATTAATAACCATCTGGTACTATGGATTTGCACTTACAGCTGCCTCTGTAGCCTGCTTAATTGAAAACTAACATTGAGATAATGTATCAGTTGTTTAAAGTTTACAGACAACTAAAAGACAAAAAAAAAAATCAGTCAGATTGTCAGTACCACACAACACCACACTAAACCAGTCACACATGGCTCAGAACAAACATACAGATCTACATATGCTGAAGCTCTTAAAAGTAAGCTACCTAAGTCACAAAGACCTCCAAAATGCAAGCTAAAAATAAGCATCCAATGCAACCTCACAAATGTACAACACATACAGCATCTATCATGAAACAAACACAAGTCACTGTATCTCAGTTCAAAAGTCCATAAGATAAGCTACCACTTTTCCAGTATCCTAATTATAGGTGATTCCATTGAGAGAGACACCATTGCATCAGGCTGTGCAGAGAGAGTCATGGTCAGTTGCCTGTCAGGTGTCCGGACCTGCCATATCATGCATGTACACAGCTCATTCCACCACAAATGACAGACATACTGCATTTGAGTGTAAATGACTTAAGACCTACGTTCCTGGACTACATGAAGACAGACATGACAGAGTTCTCAGAATGTGTACCTGAGCAAGCGTAAGCTTAGCTTTGAGCAGCATTCTCCCATCATCAAGAATTATGTTGCGATATATACAAAAGATTATTGACTTCAATTTGCTTAGTGTTTGGTGTCATTCTAAAGGGGTACAGTATATAGCAGCCTGAAAGGCGATGGTAGCCTGTCCTAACTGTTTTGCTAGGGATGGTGTACACCCATCCTCCAGGGCTTACATATGTTGGCTAAATATTTGTCCACGCCAGTATTGCCTTTTTTAGGTAATGATAGTCTTTGAAAGTTTTCAACATCACAGAACTGTCTCTAGTGTATCTACAGGCTATACAAAAGCTGCATTTATACATTCTACTATTTTCTGTTGTACTGGATGCTTCCTTATTACAATTCATTTAAAAAAATGTTTACACTTTCACCTTTTTTGTATATAAATATAGGGTTCTTTCCAAAAGCTTTACTTAAATCTACATTTCCTTCTATGATAGTCCAATTTTTCCAATTATGTCTTTAATAGCCTTTCCATCTATACTATATCTAATAGGATACCCCAAGCCAAGTTATTTCTGTTTATGCACTAATACATGTCACATAGTGGCAGCAATGTGGGAAGTGAATATGTGATTCCTTGCTCATGTGTCT
This sequence comes from Protopterus annectens, assembly GCF_019279795.1. NCBI lineage: Eukaryota > Metazoa > Chordata > Ceratodontiformes > Protopteridae > Protopterus > Protopterus annectens. Next base: position 1,031,883,575 of record NC_056748.1, read on the forward strand.
CTCCACCTCACCAGACAAACAGCAGAAACCCATTTCCCCCTCCTGCCACAGAAGGGAGGGGGAAGTGGTCATAGAGCTTAATGAAATTATATGTTTGTTGCTGTTCTCCATTGCTTTCAGCACCTTTTAGTATCACTTGTTTGTGCTTTTAGCTATTTTATTGTGAGAAGGAGCAGAGCTTTGAAGTTTCAGACCTCATGTAGAACGTGGGAGGCATTCCCTGAGCTGAAGTGCCTTCTGTCTTTAAAGAAAGAAAAAAAATGAAAGAAATGCTGTGTTAGTCTACTAACAGACAATACAAAGATGCTGGAAACAGATGTGATATAATGCCTTTTATTAGACCAACATAGGTTTTGCAATTGCTTGAGTTTTTGAGCTGGTATGAGCCATGTGTTCAATGTTCTGTCCTTAAAGAGAGACAAGAGGTCATCGAGTCACAGTAGTGTCTTGTTTCATTGCTGTATATAAGGATGAAAGCAGTACATTTGTGTGTTCGTGCAGATTTGCACAGCTGATTTCTTCATTTATTTTTAACCAAATGGAACTGCCTCCCATCCTAAGTGTTATGGTATGCTCATATGTAACTGCGTTCCTTCTTTCTGAAATTATTGCTGTAGATTTTTAAGTACTTTTACGTGTTGGTGTAGGTTCATATGTAGCTTGCACCCCCATACTAAAAGTACTGCAGTAGGTTCCTATGCGACTGCACTCCCACACTAAGTGTTACTCTACGATTATATGTAAGTGCATCCCTACCCTAAAAGTGATACTGTATAGGTGTCTCCTTTTACATTTATCAAAATATACATGATACCTTCATGTTATGTTGTGTCAAGCATCTTTTGCACAGGCTGTTATGGCTATGATCACAAAGCTGAAGCCAAAAGAATAAAACCCTCGTTCTGAATTAAAAGAACGAAAGCGCTTAATTACTCTTTGGTTTTATTCATTTGGCTCCAGCTTTGTGGTTATGACTGTGTGTTTTTATTTATTTATTTATTTATTTATTTTTTTTGTTTGCTGCATTGTTTTTTGTTGGTTCTAGTGTTATGGTTATGTAACACAGGTGGAGGAACCACTTGGTATCCCACCTCCCTTATTTTGTGCCTTACGCTATTCAAATTAGATGAACACATTGTCTGTCAATAAACAGTAGCATATATTACTTGGGGGAAGGAAGGAAATAATGCCTCAGCCATGGCAGGATTATTTGTAATTTAAAATATTTCCCATTAAATTATCTCATTATGTAGTAATCATATGCTGTATTGCATGTGTAGCAAGAGTTTACAGATGTGTATGAGTCAGCCTTCTGCCTCACTGGACATGACTAATATACTTGTAAGTGATCATCTCTGCATTTTTGGGGGTATTCTGCTGTGACACACAATAAAAATGTCTCCAGAATTATGCCAACTTGCTTTGGTTTTCCTCTGCTTCACAGTTTTGCAATGAAACAAATCATGACTATATCAAGAATTAGTTGTTCAGGCAATGACAAATTTGTTGTGCATCTTGCTTGACCCTCCTTTCCAAAGGAATTGTCACTGAAACATTATTTTATTTATTTATTTTATTTTACATTTGTTGACCGGGCTAGTCTAACTGGATATATGTCCGTTTTCAGTAGAGGCCCCGGGAGAAAAGCTCCAAGGCAAATACAGAGAAATAATGTTTAAGGTTACAATAAAGTTAACATTGAAGAATACTAAAATACATTTTGCAACACAATGGTTAAAAACTATTTACAAAATATAGAACACAATATTCACATAAAGTCTATTATAACAGTTTCTGGTTAACAGTTCTGCTTACATATGCAATAAAGAACATAAACTCAATTAGGGAGAGTAGAGGGAATAGCAGAGGTGATAGGTTAGTCAGGGTTGCTGCAAAGGCATAACCAGTTTGCTCCGAGGAGTATTTTCATTTTTTGTTTGAAGAGGGGTAGGGAAGGAAGAGAAGTCAGTTCAGTAGGTAGAAGGTTCCAGTTTTTCCCAGTAGTGTTTGAGAACAGAGAATCACCTGCCATGTTGTTAGACTTACTTATGCTAACTAACAGTTTATTTGATGATCGTTAAGTTAGTAAGATTTTTATTGGGGGGTTATGAGGTTTGAGAGTATTGGAGTATTGTTAGGGTGATTGAGGATCTTATGTGCAATGGTAAGTTGGGTAAATTGAAGCTGATTTTGTAGTTCAAGCCGTCCTAGTTGTTTTAGATTCTCACAGTGATGGGTTCTGGAGGGATTACCAGTGGCAAATCTGGCAATGTTGTTATAGGAGGTAGCTAGTTTGACATATTAGTATAGATTGGTGAGGCATAAAGGAGTGTTGAGATGAGATGTGAGTGGGCAATAGTAGATCTTGCTATAGGAGTGAGGAAGGATTTGCCTCTATATAGGGAGCCCATTTTTCTGTTAACTGTTTATATAGTGTTATTAATATGGAAGTCAAAGTTAAGGTTGTTGTCTATAGCAATTCCTAGGAGCTTGGTGGTAACGTCAAGGGATATGAGGGTACCATTATTAGAAGTAACAGAGAAATCTATAGGTGTAGACTTATGGGTAGGGGTAAAGAGCAGGAGCTTAGTTTTTTTTAGGATTCAGGAGGAGGCAGCATTTTATGAACCATGACTCCACTATGTTAAACATTTTCTGAGTTAGGGATTGTAGTTCAGATGAAGATTTAGCTGTGCAGATTATTGTTGAATCATCTGCATGTTGTATACAGGTTGCATGAGGAGTAGCTTTGCAGAGATCATTAATAAAAATAGAGAATAATAGAGGATCTAGAATGGAGCCCTGGGGGACACCTAGTGTAACTGGCAGGTGGGATGATGGATTATTTTCCCACAAAACAGCTTGCTGCGTGTCGCTCAGGTAAGACCTGAACCATTGTACAGCTAGTGTGTCAAGAGAAAGTGATTTGAGAATATTTATAAGCAATGTGTGGTTTACCATATCGAAAGCTTTTGAAAGATCAATAAATAGAGCTGAAGAGAGAGCAATTGTTATTGTGATTTCTGTTAATGGTGTCAGTGAAGGATAAGAGGGCTGTAGTGGTACTATGGTATGGTCTAAAGCCATGTTGGCTTTGTGCTAGTAAGTTGTGTTGAAGTAAGTGGTCTAGAAGCTGATGATGAATGCATTTTTCCATTATTTTTGCTAAGGAGGATAGTAGGGCTATAGGTCGATTAGTTAGAATATTCATTGGAGTTGCCTCCTTTATGTAGGGGATAATGTGTGAGATTTTCCAGATGATTGGGGTGGTTCCTTCATTAATGGTTTTGTTTATTAGGATGGATATAGGATAAGCTACTGCTTTAGCTGCTTTTTGCAGATATTAAGCTGGTATCTGGTCAGCAGAAGGAGTACAAGGCTTAAGTTTTAGAATGAGTTTGTAAATTAAATTAGTAGAGATGGGTTTTAATAGGAAAGTAGGAAGAGAGCTGGTAATGGGGTTAGGAAGGCTTGAGCTGTCAGGGGTTAGCTCGCTGGCTTCAGTAAAGAAGGTATTAAATGCATTAGCAATTTGGTTGGGAGTCTCATGATTATCACCAGTTGGGGTTGGTGTACTGCAGTGACTTGGGTGTAACAGTCTGTTGATACTTGCCCAGAATCTTTGGGGATTGTTTAGGTGTGTGTGCTGCATTTTACAGTAAAAGTTTTTTTTTTTTTTGTAAGTATTGCTTTTTTTGTCACATTTCTCATTTGTCTAAATGTTTGTTGATCTGATATGTTTTTGGTAGTTCTCCACCTAGTCCAGGCTTTATTTCTGAGTAGTATTTTTTACCTGGTGTCTTTAGAGAGGCATGGGGCTAGTCTTGACCTAGTTCTGATAGTGTGCTTTGGTGCATGTTGGTCAAGGATATTTAAGAATTTAGAGTTCAAGTGTTTGATAGCCTCTTCAAGTGGGAGGGTTTTTAGGGGAGATCAATCACAAGAGCTAAGTTCAGTCTAGAATAGCCTTTGGTTAAAATGTTTATTTGACCATATAGTCCTATATGAAGCTTGGTGAGAGATATCAATCTTTTGCCTGATTATGTAGGTCAAAGAGTGGTCACTGACATCATCAGGGAAGATACCTACTTTATAAGGTTGGTGGTAGTTATTAATAAGGATCCGATCCAAGGTGCTCTTTTTTGGTTGGTTTGTTAATTCTAGTCGGGGAGGTGATGGTCTGAGAGAAGCCATGAAGGTTAATATGAGAAGTAGGATGGTCAGTATTAATGCACTTCTAGTCAATATTGAAGTCACCTAGGATTATAGTTTCTTGTGGGAAGGTTAATTATACCCAGCTAAGAATATCTTCTAGTGTACACATATTGTTTCCAGGAGGCGGGTAGATGCAGACTATGTATATGGATGTACTAGAATTCAGCTGTACTTTGGAAATAAGAACTTCTGCATTACTGTCTTTAGGTGGGTTATAAGGTAAAGAGGTGACTTGTAATCCATCCTTGAAAACAATTGCTACTCCCCCTCCCTTTCTCTTTTTATGGTCTAGTCATAATATATTGTATCCTAGTGGGTGGATTTCATTATCCTGGGTTCCTGGTTTTAGCCAAGTTTCTGTCAAACATAGAATGTCAAAAGAGTGTACATCCAAGAGAGCATGGAGATGAGAAACTTTATTAACACTTTGAATATTGAGGTGTGCTATCAGGAGTGAGTTGGGGTGTTTGTTTGGGGTGTGTGGGATAGAGGGTTTAGTGGTAAGAGATTCAGTGGATAGGATATTGGCTGGGCCAGGGTTAGGATGGATGTCTCCATCTTGTAAGGAATGCTTTTTTAGTATAAGCAAAGGATTTGTTTGTGTCTTTCGGCTTTTCCCGGTTAGGGGTCACCACAGCAGAACTCCGGTCCGCTAATGACTGGCAGTAGAGTTTTACATGCTGGCTTGCTGGGCCTAACGCACAACCTTCAATGAAGGAATGCCCATTCACGCATGTCGCCACACAGAAGACGCTCTAACTGTATGTTATTAATTAGATATTGAAATTTCTTAGATGTTAGGCTATTGTATTTAATGTGGGCCAGTCTGTGGTACTTTGCTAGTAAGTATGTAGGTGTGGATAGTATATTTATATTATTATGGGTGATAGTGTGAATATATATGGCTGTTTGGTGGGATAATGAAATTGAGAATAAGTTAGGTGTTCAAAGGAGGGTAAGAGATAGGCTGAGGTTAGAACAGATAAAAGTATGGTGTTGAGTAGTAGTTTAGTTAGTGCAGAGCTAGTAGTGGTAGGCATGAGTACTACAATTAAGGGAAATATAAGCAAGGTAAGAAAGGTTTAAGGAAGTATATAGAAGTATAAGTGGATGTTAAAAACACTAAGTGGATGTTAAAAACACTAAGTGGAGGGGGCTTGTGATAGAATGAGTGCAGAAAGGGTGTGGTGCAACTATCTAAGGTGGAGGGAGTATCTTTGTTGGATGGGGAGGATGGTGTGGTTTAGAAGTAGTAGTCTAAGACTACTGGGGATGGGTGAGAATTGGGGGCAGGGTAGGGGAGTGGAGTGAGCCCGTAGGGCGAACGGAGCAGGAAGAGACAAGAGGAGGAGGAAAAAGCTCAAATAGAAACAATCAGCAAAGCGCTGACTATTGAAGGTAAGTATAGTTAAGGGTAAGTGTAGAGATAAAAAAATAGAGGAAGAGAAATACTAGGAACAAAGGGGTGCAACTAGGAGGAGAAATTTAAAGTGGGCAAGATTATTAGCAAGATTTCAACATCAGCAGTGTATGTAATTAGACTGTGAGCCAGAGGGATAGACCTATGGAAGGTAGGATTGGGTAGGGGTGCCACCCTATCCATTATCTTTTTGGAGTTGTATTTTTCTGCAAGGTTTTGCAACCTCAGAGTTAGGTGTGACACATATAGGGAGGTAAGGGGCATAGCCCCCTATACAGAGACAATGAGTGGCTTTGACTATTCCTCAGTAGAAAAAAAGCTTATTTTTATGTTTTGTTTCCCACCACTCAGTCAGTCTTTTTAATTCATTGTTCATTGATGAAATAACTGATTTCTGACTGAATCTTTCTGTCAGTAAACTGTATTGTTGGAAAACTGAGGATCTTGCATAATACTGTCTGTGCAGTTCAACAGCACACCTGGTAGCTGCAGTTGCTCAGCATGTTTGGGATTCTGCTGGGTTCAGTATTCCTTCAGTTACTTCCATCAACCCATGGCTTCCCCAGAGAGATGAAACTTGATCAGACCTGATTACAAGCACAACACTGCTTCCACAAGAGGAAGTGAGAGACCTAGCATTATACCTAATGGCCCCATTTTTCTCAGTTTTTCTTTTTATTTCTTTCTTCCCTTTTAACTTGTTTCAGAATCATTGGGTAACAAGCCATCAAAGATAAGCTTATTTCACCCTTCCTGCAAAATTCTAGATAAAAAAAATGTTCAAAAATGTCACAGGCAGCATCCAACCAGGTACACTATGTGCAAGGTGTGTGCCCCTCCTCGTTGGTCAGATCTGACCATAAGCTAATCACCCTAGATATCCGCATCCTGCCCCCACCCACCATTAAGGAAACCAGAGTAAAAACTTTCTCCAAAGCCAACTTCATGTTTCTTAAGACAGAAGTGGCGAACTTCATGACACCCATGCAGATGGACAGTGCAGTTAAGACTGCTGAATTCTACACAAATGCACTCCATAAGCACTTACATGAGTGCATGGGTTGTGCTATCCCAAACAGAACCAAGACACTATCCTCCAAAAAAAGGAAGCCAATCTGGTGGTCCCCTGCCATAAACAAACTCTACAACAGAAGGAAGAAACTGTTGCAAAAGAGAGTAAAATCCCATGAGTGGAGGAGCTCCCTGGTCAGCCTCAGTAAGAAGCTGAGATCCCATATAAGATCCTCCAAAGCTAGCTATGAAAACAAAATCGCCACTGATTCTAAGGGCAACCACAAAGCATTCTATAGCTATATCAAGAATCTCAGTGGCAATACCCAGATCTGCTCTGAGTTACAGCACAACGGCATGGAAATTACAGAACCAACTGATATTGCCAACATCCTGGCAGATAGGTTCAGTGCTAACTTTACCTCCCTCTCACCCCCTAAAGGGGTCCCCTGTACAGGAAGAATGCAGAGTCCCTGTAATCACATCTATGTAGGTAAAAGCTGCATACTCTAAAACCAAAAACACAGCATCCATGGGACCGGACAACATCCCAGGCTGCTTTTTACATGGACTTCAGAATGAACTGGCTCCCCACCTAAGCACCATGATCAATCATAGTCTCATGTCAGGCTTTGTGCCCACTGAATGGTGCACAGCAACAGTTATCTCACTCCACAAAGGGGGAGCCACCACTGATCCTGGGAACGATCGCCCTATTAGCCTGACAAGCCTAGTCTGCAAGGCCATGGAATGGATCATCATGGAATTCATAAACAAAGACATTGGTAACCTCCAAACTCTGGACCCCACCCAGTTCGGGTTTGTGAAAGGCAGCTCATGCCTTCTGAACCTGATCAACTTCTTTGAGGCAGTCACCAAAGCCGTAGACGAGTGTACGGTGGTTCATACAGGCTATCTTGACCTCGCCAAGGCTTTCGACACCATCCCCCATTCTGGATTTATAGCTAAACTAGGTATAAATCCCTACATCCCAAGATGGGTTGCCATCTGGCTCACTGACGGAGAACCCACACTGTAAAAGTTGCAGACTCCAAATCTGACTTCAAACCAGTGACAAGTGGAGTACCACAGAGTTCAGTCCTGGGACCTCTCCTGTTTGGTATCTACTTCTCTGAAGTACAGGCTAACACAGAAGGCCTCTGGCTAATGAAGTTGGTAGATGACTGCAAACTAGGAGCCATAGTCAAGTCCTCAAATGATGTGGACATCCTACAGAAGGGCTTCACTGAGACAGATGCCTGGTGTCAGAGGCATGGCCTCAAGCTCAATGCCAAAAGGTGCATTGTCATCCACTTTGGTAAAAACTTTGTAGCCATGAACTACCACATAAACGGCAGTCTACGTAATGCTGAATGTGTAATAAGAGACCTTGGGACCCAGGTGTGCAGTAGTCTCTCCTTTGATAATCACATCTCCACAGTAGTCAGGAAATCCTTCAATGTGGCACACCTCATCACAAAAGGGATCTCATCCAGGAAAAAAGAGATCATTGTTCCCCTCTACTCAGCACTCATTAGACCCATTATAGAGTACAACGCCCCTTTTGGAATGTACCTCACAAGACATCTGCAGCAGCTGGAAAGGCCACAGAAGTACTTCACAAAGAGGATTACTGACCTCAAACAGATGCCCTAGACTGACCGACTCAAAAAACTCCAGCTTTGCTCTGTAGCATATCGCCTACTCTGAGGAGATCTCTGCCTAGCATATAAAGCTATGTTAAACCCAGAGCTGTTGGACATGCTACACCTAAAGAAATCCCAATCCCTCCGAGCTACATGCTCTAGGGACCTAAACCTTGTCACCACAATAAACAGGACATCCTGGGGGGATAGATTCCTATCCCAGAGACTTCCTATACTCTGGAACAAGCTACCCATATGTGTCAAGCAAAGTTCCTCATTAGCACTCTTCAAGAAAAATCTTGATGAGTGGATGGGAAATAGGAAATACACCCCGGGGATCACTTCTGTAGCTCTGCTCGACAGGTGCACAGGAAATTAACTTTCTTGGGTGGCGAAGCCAGGGAACCTTGTTGGCTAGGCTTACTTAGGCCTCTTGGGCCAATAGCCTAGTACCTACATAGGAGGAATTTTGTGTCCAAACATTGAACTCTTCTTAAAATCTAAGGCCTTATCTTTATCCATGGCAAAGATGACAACCAGAAACCATTAAGAAAGTCTGGCATAGAACAAAAGCCAGCTAGAAACAAAATTAGACAAAAACACTTAAACACCAACTAGCACATGGCTATCGGAACAGCAGATAGCACTAAATTTACAGAAGTTGAATAAAAAGATGCCTACAAAATAGAGACCTAACCAGAAAAAAGAAAACAAGCCTTAGCTAGTCCAATAAACAGAACTAAGAAAATAACATACATTAAAATCATCTGTAGACTAGGAGAATGAGTCTGGGGGTGCCACTTGATGCAAACAAATAGATGTGATGAGATTTGGAGAGAAGAGGAGGCATGATGCATAATGTGAGCAATAGAAGGAGCTCTGAGCCCAGTAGAATCCTAAACATGTTGAACAGCTGTAGTGTAAGATCGCCCCCCCTAACATGTAGGAAAAGACTAAACAGTTTTTCATCTTTCTAAAAATTTGAAGTCCAGATTTATTTTCCTCTTTGGGACTTTTGGATTTGTCTGAAGTCCTCCTGCTGCTTTGAATGTGGACAGAGTTAAAAAATAAAGGCCCTTGTCAAGGTACATATTGATATGGGTGTTCTCTCATCCTTGCTTAATGTTCTAGGGCAGTGAGAGAAGTGACTTTGTCTCTGCTGCTGCTTCTGATATTGCTTGTTCCCTGGCTTCAGGTTGGTATTAGGTGCCTTTCAGCCAGTGATTCATCCAAAGATTCCTGCTTTAGTACCAACTATATCCTTTCTGTAGTGCAGTCATTTTTTCAGTGCTGAGCTTCATACTCCAGAATGTCACTAAGGCCCAGGCTGAATGTACTGATCGCTCAACTCCAGTAGTCTAAGGACTGTTTTCTGCTTTGTCAGTGTTAACTTTCGTCCCAGCAACATAGTCATCTTCTGTACCAGAAAAGTCTCTGTGTTGAGACCTGACTGTACCAAGTCTTTACCTCTCTGAGGTCATCTGGTATATGTGTTCTCTTGGTGACGAGATTATTGACATCATTCTCCAAGAGATCAGAAATGGTACAAAAGCAAACTCAAATGTTGGTAGATCTTTCCACGGAAGTCTACACTGGAATTGCCACAGGAAGATGAGATGTCTGAAATTCCCTACAGGTTTCCCGCCACAGATACTGGTTTAGACAAAATTGAGGCTATCCCAGTATCCATGTGATAACCCTAAATTTCTTATCTCCTAGAATTAGTATATCAGCACAGATCATTGCCAGTTGACCTGGTTTTCCTTGAGGATCAAATATGTAGGGGTCTTTTCTCTGCCCCACCTACCTCTTGGGTGTTCTGTTTGAGTGCTGGGCTAAGGCTCCTAAAGTTGACTCCATTGTAAAGATGGCTACCCTAAATGTGGAGCCCTCACAGGAGAGCTCAACAGTTGATCCCCCTTGAAAATGAGTTTCAGGCAGTAGACCACTTCGGAAGGTGCATGTATGCATCAGATACCTTTTTCCTACAAATTTATCTGACACACACAATTTACTTTCATGACTTGATAGAACTTGCATTTGAATCGTTGAAGAAGATACTATATGGAGCTCTGCAACAAAACTTGGAATCCTGAGTGATAACTGTAGCTCACCTTTGTGCCATCTCCTTATGACTGTTACAGAATGAAGTTGATAGGATAACTCAGGCAGTTGGATTTAACACTGCTATAATATGCTATCATGTCTAGTTTAGGCATTGTAGTTTCATAGAAAACTTCTAAGAGTTTTTCACCAGCATGCTTAAAAATAGACACGCCACTTTTTGGTTTACTAAGTGAAGGAAAAGCTGTAAAAGAGAGAAGATGAAGGGATGACGCAGCAACTGGTATAAAGTAATCTACTCCTCAAAGGACTTTTTCTCGTAGATGGGAGAGGTGCACAGAACTTGGGATTCAAAAAAAGCCAACAGCCTGTCTCTAAGCAGCATTTTTTCAGAAAGTAATGTAGATGCAGGATTTTCCAGAACAAATGCCACTCTAAATACTGAGGTGGTCTGCGGAACCAGAGATTTTTGTAGTCCTCTCTTTGGGTGTCATCTGCAGAATTCCCTGAGGACTTGCCTCACTGCCACACACTGGAAACTATTGGAGGTTTTAGCACCTTGTATCTCCCTACATGGCAGGTCATCGTGCAAGGCAGGTGGATCAGGGAAGTAGTGCCTAGAAGCTGCATAATTTTCTTCATCTCTCATTGCCTTCCTCTGTCTTTCTTCCTGATGTTCCATCCTATCAGAAGGCGGTGTCCGGGCTAGAGACGACAAACCTCTTAATGGAAAAAGCCATCCAAAAGATCCCACCAGACCACAGATAGTCTGAAAATTATTTCAGATTCTCTGTTGGTACCCAAGAAAATAAAGGACCTCAGGTCTCATCTAGACTTCAGTGGTCCAAACCAGATTATGGTAAAATAAAGTTCTGGATGGCTACAATGCATTCATTCCTTCTATGTTTAGAAAGGGATGCCTGCATATGCTCTTTGGGCATCCAGGCTGCCTTTGTGCACATTTAAGTTAGCCTGTGCATTCACGCAGTTCCTCTGCTTCATGGAGAGAACCATTCTCTACCAATTCAGAGCACTCCCATTGGGTGTTACCACATTCCCTGGGTGTTCAGTCATCACAGTGCCATTCAGGCTGCTAGAAAACAAGAACCAGTTTTTTCCCCTAATCTGGATGACTAGCATCTAGCTGCTTCTGAAAGGATGTTGATGAAGCAGACAGGGGGGACTATCTACTGCAGTTTTGGTCTTTGGGAATTTCAGTAAACCTTGTAGATGACATCATTGCAAGCAATGATTTTCATTGGGTGCTATCTGGGCACTTTGACCAGTGTCATTAGTCTCCCCAGTGAAAAGACTTTCTCTTTATTCCAACATGTTCTTCCTTGTAGCATCACTGACAGTGATAGCAGAATTATGCCTCACGGTATTGAGGCTCATGGCGACAAACTTTTTTGCTACCTTGTGCAGAATTCTGTATAAGGGTTCTATAGCAGACTTCAGAGGTTCAGTGGAGTTAGTACACAGACTCCATGCTTAAGCCAGTAAGGATTTGTTGCATGTGCCACCTAAAGCTAGAGTGGTGGCTTCATCCAGCAAGTCTTTCTTAGGCAACCCCTTTACCTTTCCATCTCCCACTGTGCCAGTCATGACAGATGCATCTGCTGTTAGCAAGGGAGCATTGTTTTAGCCATACAGTCTGGATTATTTCAGCTCAACATAGGTAGTTTTGATGAACACAAACAGATAAAAAAAAACTTTTACCAAAGCTACCTTTGGCGATCAGTTAACAAAATTTTTTTTTCAAGGCAAGCCTCCCCCCCCCCCCCACTGTACCCCCATGTGAGGGGACACCTTCTCATCCCATGTACTTAATGTCTATATAAAACTCTGTGGTTGCACAGCAGTGGAGAAAAGTGCAAATTCCACAGTGAAGTAGTTTTGGTAGATAGTATTCATTTTTTTGCATTCACTTGAACTACCTTTGATGTCCTTCAAGGATGCATCTGCAGTCCTAACATATGGGTTGTCCTACCTCAGGCAGCCCTTCGGTCGGCCGGATTCCAAAGTCTGGGTCTGGCCTCGGCTGATGTCGCACTTCACCCGACGTCATAGCTGCTGTTTATTGGGTATAAAGGCATCAGCCGACGCCATTTTCCTCAGTCTTTCTTGCCGCGCGGTGCCCGAAGCAGAAGCTGTTCGCAAGTGCCGGTCGGTCAGATCCAGAGATTCCTACTACCGAAGACTTCTAAAAATCTAAGTACCCCGTTGGGGACTCTTTCTTGCCTCAGCCAATGTCAGACAAAGTAAATAATTGTTTAACTTGTGGGAAACAAATACCTCATAAGGATTTCCACTCTTACTGCCTTCCTTGCTTAGGCCCAGACCATGACGTATCAGCTTGTTTAGCCTGTGCTTCCTTCAACCGATGGACACTTAGACGCCGGTCGGAGTTTGCAGAGGAGTTTTTTGGTCCCGCTTTTGCATACAAAATGCCGTCGGAGACTCCGACTACTCAATTAGCTAAAAAGCGCAAGGAAAAGGACCGACATTCGCGGCCCGTGGTTTCGGCTGAAACCACGGTTAGGCCAACCGCGAATGTCTCGGTTTCGGCTGAAACCGAGCCCCCGGTTCTTCCTTCGGCCGAAAGCATGCCTCCGATAGCCGAGGCCTCACAGAGCATGGCTGAATCTGCTACTGAATTTACTGCTACAGAAGCAGGCACCCAGGATTTGTCAGACACTATTCCTTTAGACATATCTACCCCTGCACGTGGGGCTGCTAGACCCCCTGCTTCCATGTCTATCAAGGCTTTTGCCAGGGCTAAAGCAGCTAAATCTTCTAAGGCCTTGCCTGCCAAAACTCCTTCACATAGGCCTACCTCTAGTTCCCAAATACTCAGCCTGGCTGAGGATCTCATTTCTTTGATCAGAGGATCCCAACCTCACCCAGACAGGGCCTCTCAGCCCCTCCAGACAAGAGGCCTAGGACTGAACCCCGGAACCTGTCTCTACAGATTATTCCTCGGATGACTCAGACATTTCAGACCCTCACGAAGGCCCATATTCTCCTTATGAGGATTCTGATGCAGAAGACTCCATTCCTTCTGCTTCTCCTCCTGAAGAATTTTCCTTTGGGGAAACCTTGCATGCTATGAGGGAACACTTCCAATGGCAGGGCCAGGATTTTTCAGATTCAAGGAAAAGGCTAAGGACCTTTTTACACTTACCTCAGCATAGGCCTCTAGCCATTCCGCCAGTACTAACAGTTGTTGATGATGCATATAATGATGCCTGTATTGCTCCTGATTCTCTTCCTCCGGCCCCTGCCAAGCCAGACAGATATTACAGGTTCCCTGTCACACACTACCATTTGTATAAGGCTCCTGTTGCAGACCCTGAAACCATTTCACAGGGCCCTAAAGGTGTGGCAGCTGCCTCTGCCAAAAACCCTCTTCCCTCTGAAAGGGAATCTAGAGCATTAGAGAGATGGGGTAAAAAGGTTTATACTTCTGCTACTCTTTCGGCCAGGGCCTTGAACTGTCAATTTCACATGATTCAGTACCAGGAATTTTTGTTAGACCAGCTAAATAAAAAACTGTCTTCTCCTGAACCTTTAGACCGCAAGTCCCTTCAGGATTTGGTACATAACTCTCAGCAGGTCAGTAACCATTTCTTAAAATGTGGCTATGATGCACTGGAGGCTTCCTTTAGATCAGCTATGACTGGAACAGTGATTCGAAGGCATGCCTGGTTAAAAGAACAATCCTTACCAGACCATGTTAAGTCAAAACTCCTAGATGCTCCCATGGAGAAACAAAGTTTGTTTAGAACCTCCTGTGCAGGGGAGCCAAAGAAGGTGGAAGAAAAAGCAAAATCTGTCCAAACAGTCAAGGATTTCTTACAGGTCCAACCTCCGAGGTTTAGCAGAAATTGGCCTTCGAAGAATTGGTCCTTTCCAGACAACTCCAGAGCACAGAGAGGCAGAAATAGACGCCCAAGAGGCAGAGGTCAATCTAGGGGTGCCTACAGGGGACGTCAGTGGCAACCTACCAACCAGAGAAGTACTGCCACAGAATCAACTACAACCACTTCCACAGGGCAGACACAATGACTTGGCTCTAGTTCCGCCTACCAGGGAACAACTGGAAGCACCCTTGGGCGGAAAACTAGCCTTATTCTCCGACAACTGGCATTACATTACAGGAGACAAATGGACTTTACAAACAATAGACAAGGGCTACAGGTTTCACTTCCACACTCTACCAAAAAAGAGAGGAATGCCAAATCTACCACCAAGCCAAAAAACAGACGCTCTAAGACAAATCAACAACTTACTAAGGATGAGAGCTATAGAAGAGGTGCCACCCATGGAACAAGGCCAAGGATTTTATTCCAGGCTTTTCCTTGTACCAAGAAAAGAAAATCAATGGAGACCTATTCTAGACTTGTCCGCACTGAACACATACCTCATTGTTCCAAAATTCAAAATGCTGACCCTCCAGCAGCTTCTTCCCATGCTGGGCAAAGAGTCTTGGCTGGTGACTCTAGATCTCAAGGAGGCATACTTGCACGTCCCTGTACGACCAGATTGCAGAAGACACCTCAGATTTCTTGCAGGATCAGAGCATTATCAATTCTCAGCATTGCCTTTTGGCTTATCTACTGCGCCCAGAGTATTCACGAAATGCCTGGCATCAGTAATTGCTCATTGCAGACTTCAGGGAATTCAAATTTACCCATACCTGGACGACTGCCTAATACAAGCGGACAACAAGGCAAAATTAACAAAGGATTTGGAAAATGTCATACAACTGTTGCAAGCCTTGGGATACACAGTCAACATGCAAAAGTCAAGACTAGTACCATCCCAAAGGATAACATTCTTGGGTGCAGAACTAGATACATCAACTCAGATGGCTTTTCTCACAGAAGAAAAACAAAAGCAACTACCAGTCTACTTCATGGCATTAACAACACAAGCTCAGCTTACTGCAAGGAAAGTCCTGCAAGCCCTGGGCTACATGGCATCCTGCATAATATTGGTTCCGCATGCCAGGCTGCATATGAGAAAGCTACAATGGTACCTAAGGAATGTATGGTCTCAACACAAGCACAGTCTAGAAGCCCAGATTCCAATAATTCCATGCCTGAAGCAAGAATTCCTGTGGTGGGCTCAGGCCTGTCAGTTGAACAGAGGCTTGCCTTTCCACAAACCTCATCCAAGCCAGACCATCACCATGGACGCCTCAAACCTAGGATGGGGGGCACACATGGTGGACAAGTGTATACAAGGCCTATGGACCCAAGACCAGCTGAATCTACACATAAATCTAAAGGAGATGCTGGCAGTGAAACTTGCGATCCAGGCATTCAGACCACTCCAACAGGGTCATCTGCTGATAAGGACGGACAATACCACAATCATGTGGTACATCAACAAACAGGGAGGTACACATTCATATCCTCTATGCCGGATGGCAATGGACCTGTGGAATGTGGCCCTGAATCTCAACATTCAACTTCAGGCCAGATTTGTACCAGGAAAAGAAAATTCTCTAGCAGACACCTTAAGCAGAACTACCACGGATGCTCACGAATGGATGCTGCATCCAGATATCTTCAAAGCCATAACAAAGAAATGGGAACTACCACAGATAGACCTGTTTGCCTCCACACACAATCACCAATTGAAGAAATTCTGCACAAGAGCATACCACCCACTTGCTTGGAGGATGGACTCCCTTTCCTTCAGCTGGAAAAACCTGACAGCATATGCATTTCCACCTCTTCCCTTGATGTACAAAGTTCTACTGAAGATCAGAGAGGATCAGCCAAGGGTAATTCTGATAGCTCCAGACTGGCCGAGGCAACATTGATACCCGCTACTGAGAAGCATGTCTCGGACACACGCATGGCCTCTACCTCTATGTCCCTTACTACTAACACAGGACAACTACAAGATCCTACATCCAAACTTGAAAACACTGCAGCTAGCTGCTTGGAATATTGCATAAAACAAAATAACCCAGGTTTATCTCAGAGGGTTAAGGACATTATCCTGGAGGCACGCAGACCCTCCACAAGGAAGACTTATTCAGCCAAATGGAAAAGATACCTCATTTGGAGTGCAGCAAAGGGAGAAAATGTCTCATTGGCAAACATAGCACACATCCTGGAATATTTAGCAGAGCTGTTCCACAATGGCCTGTCTTACTCCTCCATTAAGATTCATGCATCAGCAATTTCAGCAGAATACAACATGGATCCTCCTGTCTTCTGTCATCCTCTACTCAGGCAGTTCCTGAGAGGAATCAAAAATGTAAAACCTCCAAGGAAACCACCTTTACCTACATGGGATCTCAACTTTGTGCTGGAAAAGTTAACACTTCCCCCTTTTGAACCAGCAGCAACAGCAGAATTACAATTCTTGTCTTGGAAAACTGCTTTCCTGCTAGCAATTACTTCAGCAAGAAGGCTATCTGAGTTACAGGCATTAATGGCAGTACAACCCTTCCTTATCTTCCATCAGGACAGAGTCTCTCTGAGAACTAACCCTACTTTTATGCCGAAAGTGGTCTCCAGAGTATCATTGAACCAAGCGATTCATTTACCTACATTCTTCCCCAACCCACAGAACAGGGGGGGAAAGACTGCTACATACCTTGGATGTGCACAGACAATTACGCTACTATCTGGACAGAACTAAGACCAGCAGAAAAACTGACCAGCTTCTGGTAGCATATGCAACAGGAATGCAAGGAAAAGCAATTTCAAAACAGACAATCTCAAAATGGATAGGAAATTGCATTCGATTTTGCTACTCTTTTCATGGAAAGACAACTCCTGATAATATCAGACCTCATTCCACAAGAGCTACAGCCACCACTACAGCTTTCCTACGAGGAGTGGCTACCAAAGACATTTTAGAAGCTGCTACTTGGAGCTCCGTGCATACATTTGCCAAGCATTATAATCTTCCTTTATACTCTAGATCCCAAGCAGGTTTTGCAACTGCTGTTTTGCAAGGGATCTTAACTACACCATCTTTATCTTAGTACCTCCTCCCCCAGTTTGGCTATGGTATTCTACCCATATGTTAGGACTGCAGATGCATCCTTGAAGGACATAGTACAGTTTTGTACCTACCATAAATGTAGATGTCCGATAGGTATGCATCTGCAGTCAGGATTACCCACCCTCCTTCCCCTCTGTGGTATTCCTAGGGTATTTACCCCTCTTTTAGCTAGCTGGGGGAATCTATTATGGTGTATTTGTTTGTATATATGTATATATATATATATATATATATATATATATATATATTTTTTTTTTTTATATTGTTTGCTCTCTACTGTTTGGAATTATTTGCATTTATCCAAATTTAGCCTTCCTAGAGGGCACCTGGCATCTGGGGCAAGAAACACTGAGGAAAATGGCGTCGGCTGATGCCTTTATACCCAATAAACAGCAGCTATGACTTCGGGTGAAGTGCGACATCAGCCGAGGCCAGACCCAGACTTTGGAATCCGGCCGACCGAAGGGCTGCCTGAGGCAGGACAACAACCCATATGTTAGGACTGCAGATGCATACCTATCGGACATCTACATTTATGGTAGGTACAAAACTGTACTTTTACCTGACCTGCTGCTGACGGTCCATGGGTACCTTGGTCACAAGAGGAGGCTAGTCTGCACATAACTGTTCTAGGGATTAAGGAATCCCTGTCTTGCAGGCTCCTCAGAACCTCCTCTGCCAGGGAAGTCATTGCTTTTCCCTCATTGGTTTGGCATGTTAACTAGCAGGTTAGAACACACTTCCATCCCCTTTGTCAGGAGGACATTTACTTGTTGGAGTGAGCAATGTTGACATAGCCCTTTTTAGTTGCAGAACACATTCCTAGACAGGCCAGCTCTTACAGACAAGCTCATTTGTTGCTTGCTGAAGTGCATCTTTCACCATTGGGCAAGCGTCTCTAAGTGCGTTTTTTCTCGCACTAATCCCGCCATAGCGGAAGACTTTTCTAGGATACTATAATGCAGCAGTTGTGTCCAGCATTGTTTTCACTTTCCTTTTCTCCCAGCTCAGTTACTGAAGAAAGCCAAAGTGAACAAGGCCAGGATCATTCTCTTAGTTCCATTTTGGTCCTGACAAGATGGTTCCCTCTGCTGCGGCCTTCTGTTTCAGAAACATCTTTGAAGAACTCACAAAGGTCACCAATCCTTTGTGTCTGACAGGTCTCACTCAGACCTTCAGTCCTTCAAGCCAACCACATGCTTTCTTGTGTAAATTAAGCCATCAGAATTAGTCTAGTTGTCCGAGTCCTGCAAACAGAGTAAGGCAGCTGCGTTTCCTTTTGTATACAGACTCCAGCACAAGATGGCATAAACTGTCTCAGTCTCTAGCTTACATTCTAGTCTGCTGGCCACCATACTTTTTATATCAGGGTACAACTCTATTCCCCCTTATTTAGTGGTACATCCTGTCTGCGTGGCCCTTCCCTACCATGATAATCTCATTGTGTTTGTTTCATGCTTTACATGATTCACCTGTGTCTGCTTGTTTTGCTGCCTTCTGCAGAAGCTGCAAAGCTTTTTTAACCAGAACTCATTTTTTTCTTTAACCCAGTTTAAGAACTGGTTTTCTACTTGTCCCATGTAGTCTTTAATTCTTTCATTGGTTTTGATAATACCACTTCTTTAGGAACACTGTTCTAGTCATTCAGCACCCTTCCCAAGAAAAAAGTATTTGTATCTTCCTGGAGCCTTGCACCTTGTAGCATCAAAGTTCATAGGTAAGTACTTCGCTGTCAGTCTGCAGACTATTACAAGCTTTAGCCAATAACCAAAGGTCAGAATCAAACCCTTTATTCCTACCCTGCCCCTAAGGTAAACTGTCCATAAGGTGAATTCAAACCCTACTCCGCTTGTGTTAACATGTTAAGCCATAGAAATCTGCTGCTTACTCTGCTGAGTGTGTTTGAAGACTATACTCTGACAATTCTGGAACTTTAGTTGGAAATAAAACTCTGAGCAGAGTTTTTTTGCCTTAGAGACTTGATTTTTTTTTTTTGCAAAAGCAGCAAAGTATTTATTGTCTTTGCAATTGATGCCTCTTATGCTGAGTATGTGTCTGCAGTATAGCTACATATTCTGCCTGCTGTGGATTAATTTATTTTAGTATGCCTGAACTTGTGCTAATGAGATTCTGTATATATTTAACTGTGTCTTGTATTATAGCCAAACTCATGGGGATTATCCAAGACCCTTGGGCAGATTTGATAGCTCATAAATTGTCTGTCATTAGATTTGTGTGCAATCCTAATTCAGTTTGGTTTAGAACTATAGCAGTATACCCAGCAAATTAGATTGTTTGTTTGTATTGATTCTATAAAGATATTATGTCATGTCATTTTAAGGTTGCTAACTTTATTAGTTTTGTAGGATATAGTCTAGGGCATCCATTTTAATACACACATTTTACCTTGTTTTGACACTCACATGCAGCACGTGTAGCTGGCTTTGGTGGTAACTTGTTATACTCTCTCGGTCTTTACAGTGACTTTTTTTCTTTTGGCTTCCTTTATAATATGTGGTTACTTTGAGTAATGTTGATTAATTTATAAAATTAAGTGACCAGTCTAGAGAGACACTTTACAGCCATGACCTGGGTACAAGATAACAGACCCATAAATAATGAATCATACCTTCTATATGAAATTTAAATATTCAGATCGGATATTGTCAATTTTCATTCATTCCTCAACAAATGGGTTTGAATCTGACTCTGCCATTACACTATTTTGTGGCCATGAACAGACTCTCGAGCTCCTTTCCTACCCATAATGCACTATGCCCAACATCTCTCAAATCTTGTTTGCCGCTTTCGTGACTAGATGTAGCTGACTGCAGCTCTCGGGCTAACTCGTTAAGATAAGTGAATTCTCTTTAAAGTCTTATTTTTTCATACCCTAGTTTTGATAAATCATCTGCTAGAAAGTTTAGCCAATCCCTTAAGTGCTCTGTTTTCCTTGTTCATTTTCCACTACCTTATACACTTGTTAGTGTATTCTAAGCTACCCCGTTTCCCTTGCCATTGCAAGGGTCTTTTACCTTCCATTTTCTTAGCTTGGTGGTTAACTAACTTTTTTTTTCTGTTCTTAAAACAAATATTACTTTTTTTTCAGGTTAAAGTTGTTTTTTTATTATTGTTGGGTATTATAAATTTCCTTCACTGTTTGAAAAGGATTCAAGAAATGCGAGAGATTTGAGCATAAAATGCCTTTATCTGACACCCATGCTCTGTGTTTCTATTGTTTAGGTGCAGAACACGTAGATCAAGATTGTGATATTTGCTGTGGTTTTAATCCGCAGGCTTTAACTGAGAAAAAAAAATCAAATTAATCTTAAAGGGTACGTTGCCAACTCCATTCTTTGATGTCTTATCTGCAGTTCAGCCTCCTAAATTAAAGTTGGGGACCCTTCGAAAAGGTCCAGATCTGCGGAATCCTCTGCTTCTACATCTTTGGAACCTGACGAAAAAGAGGAAGAAATTGGATTCAAAGTCTTCTGGGATCTGATCATCCTCAGATCAGACCAAGTATCTTTCCAGTCCAACAACCTCGAATCCAACAAGATGCATTTCGGATCCGAAGTCCCTGGATCCTAAGCCTTTGCCTCATGCAGTTTATTCACCCAACATGGATCTGGTCTCTCCCAGAGTACCCTCCCCTTTTTTGGAGCGGCATTCTGTCTCTTTCGGTGGTGTCCTCTTGTTCCTCCAAAAGTCTCACGGAGGCAGATGTGGAAAGGACGAGTTTCTTCACAGAGCAGTTTCAGAAGGGAGTCTTCATGGTTCCTACCCCCTTGGGTTTAGGAATACTGTCCATCTTCTCCTCCTCTTCCTCTGACCTAACCTGTGGGGGGGGGGGGGGTTCCATAGTTAGATGACTGGCTCATTACTGCTCCAACCAGGCATCAACTGGTACAAGCATGAGACCAAGTGTTGCAGACTTGCTCAAATCTTGGAATAGCCAATTACAAGTCACAATTACAACCAACTCAAACACTGGAATTCATAGGAGCAATGTTCAACACATTGTCTATGGTAGCATCTCTTCCTCTTTTGACAAACAGTAAGAAATCAGGTCACGAAAATAATTTGCAGTACCAGAATTTCAGTCAGATTGATTCTGTAAGCCCTGGAATCAATTTCAGAGGTGATAATTTTAGTTGCCTTAGCAAGATATCAAATGATAATTATGCAATGGATGCTGCAAACAATGGTCAATTCTCTCTAAACCAATGTCAACAAAGATAAGAATAGCCCAGGTATGCAAAAGGTATTTTCCCTAGTGGATGTAGTCGCAACAACTGTTACGAGGTTGTTCTTTCATTCTCCCTCAGTCCAAGGCCGCAGTAACCATGGACGTTTCCCATGTTGGGCGGGGGCATTTTCTGGGTGAGACCATCCAGTGATCTTGGTCCCCTAAAGAGGCCAACTTGCATATCAGTGTTCTGGAAATGAGAGGGATGCTTTTGGCATTGCAAGCATTCAAAAACACACTCCCTCTTGGAGCAATTGCACTCCATGTGGACAACATGTCAGTAGTATGGTATATTTACAAACAAGGGAGAACCAGATCTTACCCCCTATGTCAAGTAGCCCTAAGGGCTTGACAATGGGCGATTTCTTCCAACCACTTTCTAATTGCAATCTATATTTCAGGGAAATCCCAACGTTATAGCACACAAACTGAGCAGGTCCATCTTGCTACCACATGAGTGGTCTGTCAACAACAAGGTGATGGACATAATTTTCCATCACTGGGCCAGCCTTGGTGCATTCTTTTTGCATCTCCCCTAACCAACAGTGCAGCAGATTATTTGCCCTAATCCCCCTACCGGAGGAATTATCAAGAGATGCTCTACTCCACAATTGGTCGTCTGTACGCTTATCTTCTGACTCCTTTAATTCCTGAATTCCTTCAGAAAGCAGCCAGGTTGAAGAACAAAATTATCTTCATTGCACCTTACTGGCCCCAACATATTTGGTTTCTCTTCCTATGGTCTCGTACAGAAGGTACAGAAGGTACCCAACTTGGATTCTGGATTGAACTTCAGACCTTCTGTCTCACCCGATAGGCATGATTCACCTGGACATCTCAAATCTCAAACTGACTGCATGGTTTCTCCAATTCCGTTAATAACCAGGCAACCTATGCTCTCCTCACCTATCCGTTCTTTACTGTTTTTTTTTTTTTTCAAACGTATTTTTTTATTGATTTTTTAGAATTTAAGACAAAACAGACATATAACAAAGCTGTCATAATACTATGTTTATAGAGAGAAAAAACTTGCTATCTAGACAGATTATAGATGTGTTAATAAGCAAAAATAATCATCCATACTGAGGCCATTGTGTGCATACTGAAGTAAATGATAAGGTACAATTTACTTTAATTACAGGGATGAGTGATGATTGGAGAAACATATTTATGTCAGATTTATGACTGACGTGAGAAAGGTAGGTGGGTATGTTCTTAGGAAGACATTATTTACAATATATACAACTTGGATACCTTTCCGTGAGGTATAAAGGGACATTAAACAACATGATTTACATTAATGTTTCATCAGTATTTATTGGGAAATCAGACTAGACAGTATGCACACAATGGCCTCCGCAGGTTGTGATGATAGAGAATGACCATTGTATGATTAACTAGATTGAATTAAGTCAAATAGACTGCACCAATACTTCTGGAAATAGTCTTTTCTCTTTTTACAGCTAGAACAAAGTTTATGAGCAGAGATGTACTTAATTGCCATTTTTTTTTTAATTTCTCCCATGAGATTATATAGGGGTTTACCCAGTTCTTAGCTATAAAGTATTTGAGGAGAGCACACACAGTTATTAGTGTGTGTTTCCGGACTCCTGTTAATGATTTAGGAATTATATTCCGGATTGTGGAGTTAAAGACATGTAGGTAGGTGTGTGCGTGAATGGGTGTGCCTTCTTTGAAGGTTGGGCGTCGGGCTGGCAACTTGGCACCATTAAAAATCCGCTGCCAGTCATTAGCGGACTGGAGTTCCGCTGTGGCGACCCCTAACCGGGACAAGCCGAAAGACAAAGAAGATGATGATGATTCAGGATTGTGGTTTGCCAGCAGAAGGTGGTCTTCTCATAACCGTTCTTTACTGTTGTCTTCCCATAAACCCTCTATGAGGACACTCTATAGGAGTAAATGAAAAAGATTTGTTTATTGAGCAGAGCAGCATCAGGTAGACCCCTTCTCACCCCTGATTCATTCTGTTCTTGAATTTTTAGTAAGTTTGTTTAATGACTATCAAAAGTTCAAATTGCAGCCATTTCTAACTTTCATGTGAGGTTTCAGAATTCCTCCCTGGCTTCCTCTAAACTGTGCAAAGACTTTTTGAAAGGTACCTTTCTACTTGGACATCCTTTTAGAGATCCCATACCACCATGGGATTTAAATTTGGTACTGCAAGCCTTAACACATTCCCCCTTTGAACCTGCAGCTAAGTTCAATGTGATTTAAAATTCTTGACCTGGAAAATTCTTTTTTTAGTTGCAATTGCATCTACTAGAAGAATTTCAGAACTTCAGGCATCATCTTTTTAAGCCTCCATACTTGATTTTCCACAAGAATAGGGTCACTTTACTCACCAATGCTTCCTTCCTACTTAAGGTGGTATCAGAATCCAGCATTAACCACACCATTAATCTGCCAGTATTCTTCATTACCTTTACGAATAAAGGAAAATATTTGTTGTACTTACTGGATGTTCATAGCCAATTGTATTTCTACCTACACAGAACAAAGGAAATTAGAAAGAGAGACCAGCTGTTTGTATTCTGTAGACATAACAAGTTGTCCGAATCAGTTACAAAGGTAACTCTAGCTAGATGGTTTACAGATTGCATTTCATTTGTCTACAGCAAATTGAACCTCCCCTTACCTAAAGCACTAAAGGCTCATTTAACTAGATCTATAGCTATTTCCACTGTATTCCAGACTAGAGCATCCATGGATGATACATGTGTGGCTGCAACTTGGTGAAATCCTCATACCTTTATCATTTGTTACAAAGTAGATCTGGTCTCAAGGGAAAAGAGCAGCCTTTGGCTCAACCATACTCAAGAATATCTTTCCTTAGAGTCCTTCCAGAAATTCAGGTAGGATATAAATATAAAAGTGCAAACTGCTGCCCGAAGGTATCTGGGGACTCTGGTTCCTATTAGATGACCGAAGACGCATTCTGTCGAATGCGTCTTGGTTGAACTTAAAACAACGAAAAGCCAAAATAGCGAAGCGGCTTTTAAGCAAATTCTTTCCCAGGGAAAAAATTTGCTTGGCCTCTTCCGTTACTTTGCCATTTTTGGCACTGTAGTGCGATCTCATAGTTGGTATATTTAAGTAGGGGGGTGGGTAATGGGGAGCACAGCCCCCTCTTTCAATTTTTTTTTTTTTTTTTTGGAACAGCGACTTTTTTTCCCCTTGAAAAAAAAAAATTGCTGTTCTGAGCTTCCGAGATTTTAAACTTTCGCTTACATGGGGTCAGTTATTTATCGTTTGCTTTTTTTAAGCGTTCAGTGACATAATATAGACCCAGGGACTCTGTCCCATTTGTTAAGGAATGAATGAAAATTGACAACATCAGATAAAGATGTTTTATACTTACCATAACGTTCCAGCTGTTTTGTCCATTTTCATTCTTCAAGTCCCCACCCTTCATTTCTCAAAAATGACTTCTGGAGGAATGAGACTGTTAGGGACACCGTATGTCCCTTGCATTGAACTCCAGTTATGGCAATTCTTTTATAGTTTACCTCTCTCAAGCTGTAAATAGGATCTGAGGGGTATTAGGCATAGTACATTTTGGGTAGGAAAGGAGTTTGAGAGTTTGTTGGTGCCCACGAGCTAGTGTAATGGCTGAATGAGATCCGTGTGTCTGATCCGAACTCATTTGTTGAGAAATAGTGAAAATGGACAACACAGATGGAACATTAAGGTAAGTACATAACTTCTTTTTTAAGTTACCACATGCTGTCAGTCTGCAGACATAATGTTGACAGGTAAACAATGAGAATGAAAAAATACTCTGTTGTAGTAATTATTTTACCCCTAGAAATTATTTTTTATGCTGTTGGACATGTGGGTGCATATGTTTATCTTTTCCGGTTTGCTCTACTTTCGAGGAACATTCAGTTTCTTCTGTAATTTTGGTTGTATTTTGTTTTGCTGGCATAAAAATTATTCAACTTCAGTCTGTAATTTAGTTCACTGTTTGAAAGACATTGCCAGTTACTCTAGCCTGTTAAAAGGCACCCCTTGCTCTGTGACGGCACCGGAACTTCCATTGCTATAGCTACTCTGACATTGCTGTACCAGTTTGTGCAGCTAAGGCAAGCTGCTTGCACATATAATACTGTGGCAGATTTACAGTGCAGAAGGAAAACTAGTACAGCTGAGCAGTATTTCATCCCGGAGCGTGACTATAACAGATGTTTGCTCTGCCCCAGTGAATTGTACGTGTTAGCATTTTACAAGGTAATGCACAGGCCATAATTAATATTAACCTTGCATGTGTCAACTTTCCTTACTTGCAGTTCTGAGTGCAAACTGGATAAGTAAACTTAAAAACCCAACACAGTCTCAAGGTTGTTCTCCATAATTTACAGAAATACAAATGTTACTGTTTTGTCAGTTTGCAGTTCTCTGTGTGCTGTTTATGTGAAGTACTGGGCTTTGGGACTAACAGTGAACTGTTACATAACTCTCCTTAAACAGAATACTCTCAAACTCTTACCGAAATTAGAAAACATTTTTTATACATAACTGCTGCCTGTACAATCCACTAAACCACATGTGGGCTTTCTCTTTAGTAACTTCTACCACTCTAAAAATCTTAGAATGTATAAATGTAACTACTGTTTGTGTATAATGTAAATAGAAATGTGACTATTCTTTGTTTAACTGGAACTTAGTTTAATGCAATGCAAATAAATGGAGCTGTTCTTCCCAGGCCTCCTCTGAAAAATGGATATTATCCAGTCGGACTTTCCTGGTAAACCGATAAATAATAGCAATACTGCTAATAATAATTAGAATCAAACTGAAAGTAATTTGAAATTTTAGCTAAGATTCTCTCAGTATTTATTTACTGTTGTGGCTTGCATGATAAATGATGCAGTAATTAACTGGCGACCTTTAATTGGATTAAGGACATCTGTTCTAATAGATTGCCCTAGGCTCTGATGCAGCTTGTGTGTATCTGTGATGTAAGAAGACACGGACACTTTTGTAGCTCATGTTGAAGTTGGATATTTATGCCTAGCATGGGCAACAATGATCTGTCTTCAGAGCATCATCTGTTGTCAGCATTCCAATAATTCAGGCAGTAAAATATTGGGTACTTGCGTATTATCGCAACCACATTCGGAGCAGGTGTTGAGAAGAATGTGTTCCTTATTGGTTGTATTTTTTTTTATGTCTGCTGAGGGTATTAAGTGTGTGTGTGTGTGTGTGTGTGTGTGTGTGTGTGTGTATGTGTTTAAGGATATTGTCATTATAATAATGATTGTATTCTAACGCTTAATGTTACTTAATTAAAAAATAACGTTTAGTGATCTGTATACGGTTAAAGTTCAAGTGCAAAGCACCACAAAAACCAACTGGTGATAGATAATAAAATCCACGAACTTCAGGCTCCTTCTTTACTTTGAAAACTTTAATTTTAGATTTAACTTTAAAACAGCAAAGAACAAGTAAAACCACAATAAATCAAGCGCTTTCACCCAGGCTCTCCCAGGCTTTTTCAAGACAAGTTACAAGCCATTTTCTTTGACCTTTTATACAGGAATGTTATGTGCAGTCATGTGATCAATTAAACATTTAATTGTTTAATTGTCACAGTTAGTTAACTCTTTGTTTCCAGAAAAAATACTTTTTAAAAGTCTCCTGTGTGCTGATTATGTTGAATACCTGAGTAAAGAACTACTAGCAACATACAGTTCTTAGTTTCAATATAACAATAGTTTAGTTTATGGTGTTAAATGGTTAGAAAACCTTTAAGTTGTTTGCATATTTGCATTTTAAGTATAATAATGTATAAACCAAATTATTACGTTGCAGTAAGATTTCATCTCATATAACAAATGTATAAAAATATTTAAAACATTTAAAATGTAATGATACAAATAAAATAAATATAATAAATGTATAAATAAATATATTGGCTGTTTTAAATACTTAAAAACTCTGTCTCAACAGCCCTGTTAAAATACATATTGAAAATACATGCCATAAATCATCTTCTTCTTTCGGCTTTTTCCCGGTTAGGGGTCGCCACAGCGGATCACCTTGTCCGCACATTGAATGGCAGTGGAGTTTTACGGTGTCGAGTTGCCAGCCCGGCGCCCAACCTTCCACAGAAGGCACACTCACACGCACACCTAGGGCCAATTTAGAGTGTCCAATCCACCTGCAGCATGTCTTTGGGATGTGGGAGGAAACCAGAGCACCCGGAGGAAACCTACGCGACCACAGGGAGGACATGCAGAGACTCCGCACAGAAGGCACCCCAGCCAAGGATCGAACCGGAGAACCTCTTGCTGTGAGGCAGCAATGCTAACCACTGCACCACTGTGGCCGCCCGAAAATACATGCCATAAATAAGGATTAAAAATATCCATTATCAATACGCTTAGCAAATACCTATTAAAAATGCGTATAAAAATGCATGTCAAAAAAATACATATTCAAAATACATTAAAAGTATGCATCAAAATACATGTTAAAAATACATGTTAGAAATAATTTGTGTGGTATATAACTTATATAACGTTATAAATAATGTTTAGTGATCTGTATACGGTTTCCTTAACTCCATCCCATATATTTTACCTGTAGGAGTTTACTGTGTACACAATGCCTGTACGCATTAAGCTTACAGGTCCTGCTTTTTGCTTACTACGTCGTATGATTGCATCTGTTGGCAAACCATAGCCGTTAGTACAGCAATTTGAAACTCACATGGTGCCCATGACTGCCTCACTGCAGTTTCTAGCTACATGGTGTAGCCAAATTGTAGCCCCCTTGAGAATAATTTGATGCAGCGTCTCTAACATTGTTTTGTTTGGCAATGGTAAGGACTTTGCTAGTGGGTGTCTGCTTCCACTCTTGGAAGTAGAAGCTACCATTTGGAATGTAGTTTGTTTACAATCACTAACTACAGCAGGGAATGAACTACGTGTGGTTAGTTTTTTTTTTATACATAAGCTGGTGACAGTTGAAAATCATCCGTAAAGGATGCTACCGTGTGAAAGGCATTTTTCTGTTATTCCTCTTCCGGGCTCACAAGCAATGCCACAGAGTAGTAGTTAGGAGTTTGCACAACCCATTTGAGGTTAACATTAATCATTTCGCGAAAAGATCGCAAATTATCCCTGGCTCGCAAAGTGGTTGCGATAATACGCAAGTACCAAATATTGTTATTGTTAATAGTGCAACAGTTGTGATTTTGTTTCTTTGTCTTTTTTGATATTCTCCTTTTGGCTTTCCCCAAAGTCTGCACATAACCATTAATTCCTTGTTATGTTTTCATCATGTTGACAAAAATGTAACTTCTTGTTTATAAATCCAAGGATGGATTTCTGCTAAGTGAAATAACTAAGTATGTGCATCTTTTGTAATTTACTGGTCTTCTCCGACCGTCCTCTTGCTTTATTATTGGTCTTAGTATTTAAATGCACGTTTTGTAATGCTTGCTTATTCTCCCTTGAAAGCATTATATCAAAACACAAGGAGTTCTTGATTTATTTAGTCCTTTTTTGGCCATTATTTGTCAGCACCTCTTGACTGATTCCTAAATGTAATTTTTTTAGAAATATGTATTTGTCCTGCTGTAAAATAAAAAAAATCTGTTTTGGTGTATGCAAAATGCGTTTGTTCAAATAACGTGAAACATGTCTTGCTACTGTGCTGGTGTATAGATAACCTTTAAGATGTTCTATCATTCTAAATTTAAAATGGAACTCTGACTTGTCTGATGGATTTTACTGTACATAAAGAAACATATGCAATATGCTGCATAGTTTTAGCATTTGATAGAAATCTGTTCTTGAGTTTATAAACAAAGATCCGTAGATAATACCGCCCCTGCAAGTACGGCAACTGCACGGCTCCAAAAAGACTTTATAGCAGTACAAAGCATTGACAGCCAGCAGACTGTAGCATAAAGAGTTTATTAGCTCCAAAGCATAATAAAAAAAAAAAAAAAAAGAAAAAACAGACCGGTTTCGGCTGTAAAAATTACAAAGCCTTCTTCAGTGCTGCAAAGACGTATACACTTGTTCTCCTTTTTATAGGCAAACACTAGATGAGGCTCCAAATTAGTAAATTAATTAACCATACCAATTAGAGGTATTGATTAATATCCTATATGCCTCAATGTGTTTATATAAAGCATTTGTGAGCTTCTTGTGTCTGATGTCACTTAGATGCTCAGAAATTCTGAATTTTAAAGGCCTGGACGTTTGGCCCACATAAAATGCAGAGCAAGGGCAGGTAACCTAAGGGATGTTTTCCCTGTGGCCATTGCACTCTCACTGCAGAAGGGTGATGAAGACATGCCAGTTCAGCAGCAAAAACACTGGGCAAGTATTTGATATTTTCTTTTTTGCAAACTGTCAAGTGTATATGTCTTTACTGCACTGAAGAAGGCTTTGTAATTTTTACAGCCAAAACCGGTCTGTTTTGATTCTTTTTATTATGCTTTGGAGCTAATAAACTCTTTATGCTACAGTCTGCTGGCTCTCAATCTTTTGTACTACCTTTATAAACAAAGTCCTATTTTTTATGTCACTGTGGTCAAAATATGATAAAGAATTTATAACCACATGGAGTATTATACTGTGCATATAGAAGCATATGCAATAGGCTGCATAGTTTTAGCATTTGATAGAAATCTGTTCTTGAGTTTATAAACAAAGTCCTAATCTGATGATGTAAATCTTCATTCATTCCTTACTGATAGGACTTAGGTTCCATCCTCGGGACCGACAAGGCCAGTACCAAGCTCGCGCCAGCCAAAAACTCTCAGCTAAGTCCTACCCACAATGCCCCTCTCAGTCTCTTCAGATCTCGTTTGTTCCTCGTCAGACGTGTGAAGCCTTTCTCTCTCAAGCTAAATGTAGCTTTTTTGTGGTTCTTTGAAGTTTTATCGAATAATTACCTTCTCTTAGATTTTTCTTTTAAGGTTATCTCTTGCTCCAAACCCTATTTTTCCTGACTAAACCCTACCCACTACCTTGGTAGTTCTTTCGTACCATCGTTGGTACTACTCCTCCTTCCCTACCTTGGTAGGCCCTTCCTTTACCTTTTGGTATTTCTTAGTACCATAGCTGGTACTCCTTTCCTAGCTATCAGTATAAAAAGAAAAAAGAAATACGCTATCCCTCCTAGCTATAACTGTTTGCTGTTGTTTTTTGGTAGCTATAGTTTGTTGTTGGTTTATAGTACTAGTGTGTCGTTAGTCGTAATGTCAGATAAGGCTAAGCTTGGGTTCAAGCAGTGTGATAAGTGCGGGCTTAAGATGCCCAACTCAGATGGCCACGCCTGGTGTGTTTATTATTTGGGCGTTGACCGCATCAATATATCTTTTGATATTTGTTCTAGCTGCAGCAACCGTACATTGGCTGAACGTAAGAACAAGCTTATTCTGAATGGTATGCTGAAAACTCCTCTCTCAAAGGTTTTTTCTGGGATGGAGGTCTCACCATCTCCTAAACATAAGGATGTGAAAAAACAAATAGAAACTGAGTCACTCTGTTCCGACATCTCCGTCCTCATCGGAACTGAGAAGACATCAGGCTTCTCCCACGCCATTGGCACAGACAGCTTCAGCACCAGGGTCCCTGTCTTCTCCCTCAGTGCCGACCTTGATTATGACACAGGCTTCTAGCACTGTACCAGCATTAGCACCATCACCCTCGGTGCCGACCTTGATTATAACACAGGCTCCTATCACTGTACCAGCATTGACACCATCCCCGGCCATGGTGCTGATGACTTACATGGCTCCACCGATTATAACACCTGCGGTTCCGAAGACTGAGCACCTTGCCCAGAACCAGGTACTCTCCTTCTTATTACCCCTTATTGGGACAGCAATTCAGTCATTTATTGAGAGACCAGAATATTCATCAGCAGCTTTTTTCAGATTCACCAGGAGTCTTTCAAAACAAGATGTAGTGAGGGTTGTGGACCAGCTTTTGGCAGCTAGAGGATTACCGACCCTGACTAGGTCTTCCCTCCCTTGGAACGAAAGCTCTTACAGCGTATTCACCTGTCTGTCCTCCTCCAAACTCCACCCAGGTCTCGGAGACTTGGGTACCGATGTCCATCCTGGTGCATTCTGAATCAACTCTGACAGCGGAGGCTTCCCTGTTGGCACCGATAACTCTTGGTGCCACAGCTCCTTTGGAACTGGTGCACCCTTGGAGCAGTGATCGGGCTGTCGGCACAGTGACACCTAGTTCAATGCCGATTTTTTTCTGTGGCGCCGTCTATTGTCACGACTCTCCAGGCAGTTACCGGTCCTCTCAGAGCTCCTCACCTGGAGGTGGGGTGTGACCCTGGTTCTGAGGTCATCCTTCTCGGTTCCAGGCTCCCATCCCTCCTCGGCGGGCCTGCTTTCCAGGTGATGGAGAGGGTCCTTGCTTCAACAGGCTCACAGTTGGCACCACTGGCATCGGAACCAGAATTCCCCCCCCCCCTCTAGCATGCAGCTGTCCCAACCTCCTACTCTGGGATCTCAAGCATGGCAGCCACAAGACCTTCCCTTGAAGGGAACCCTTTCTCTGGAGGAGTCCTCAGAAGATCCCACTGGGGAGCCACCCTGGAAGAAACTTTGCAAGAGGAAGCATCTTGATTCACCTGAGGAATCCATCACTGAAGACACCGATTACAATGAGAGAGAAGGGTCCTCATGGTCTTCCCAGAAGACGTCTCATTTGGAGATATTCTCGAGATCCTCAAGCAGAGGGGAGACTGGAAGCCCTCCAACCCTTTGGAGGAATCGGTGTTCTTGCAGGTTTTCCGTGATCGACTATCTACTTCCTGGGTGACCCCACCTGCAGATGAGCTCATTAGGCTTATTGTGCAGCATGCCAAGAAGGCCCCGGATAACATAGAACCTGTCCCCTGGAGGCCAGATAAAATTTTGTCCACTCCTGAAGACCAACCCAACTGGTCCAAACAGCTGGTTGTAGATTCCATAGTCATGGCGGCGGCCACCAAGAGTGAACTGGCAGAAGATTGTTCCACTGTTCATCCCCCGAACAGGGAGTCTTGGGCTATGGACAGACTGGGGAAGCGGACCTATGCTTCAGCAACCTTTGCCATTTGGTCACTGAATTACCTGGCACACTTTACTTGCCTCCAAAGAGACCTAATCTCAGAAATGTCTGCCTCTTTGGCAGGGGTACTGCCTGAGGAGGTGCATGATACTGTTGCCTCTCAGCTAGCTACCCTAGAATCCATCTCGAACTCCTCCATGTGCTTGATTTCTCACACTACCAAGGGGTCAGCTTGAGCAGCCACATCGGGCATAGTCATGAGACGGCATGCTTGGATGCGTCTGTGTGACTTTGTGGACCCCTTCAAATCTTCCTTTGTCAACGCACCTGTTGACGAATCTTCCCTTTCTGGTCCCAAAGTAAGAGACGCACTATCACTTAATGAGAAAGACAGAAAGACCTTGTCTGCTGTGGGCATACTTTTTTCCACCCCCCCCCAGAGATCTTACTCCAGGAATCGGAGGGGAGGGAAATTGTGGTTCAAGAAGTCCCAAGGATCTTTTCATGACACTCGTGATGAGCAATCCCCCCGGGGCAGAGGCGGCAACTCATCCGGCAGACATCCCTTTTGGGGCAGAGGGGGTCCACAGAACCAGGGCGCTACGGATTCCTTCTCTGACCGATCCTTCCAGCGCTCCTGAACAGTAGCAGAGAGAATCGTCCCCCGGTTGCTTCCAGAGGCACCTACAGGCCTGGAAACTCATAACAATGGATGCGTGAGTGCAGAGAATAATATCCAGAGGCTATCGTATCTCATTCATTCTCACTCCCAGACCCATAACACGAATCCCTGACATGCTACCCAGTCAGAGGGAGGCTGCAGCTTTAGAAATTGAAAAGCTTCTAAGAAAAAGAGTCATCCAACCAGTCCCACCAGACCAAATAGGATCCAGGCTTTACTCTAGGTTCTTTTAGTGCCAAAAAAGACAGGGGACTGGAGACCAAGCCTGGATCTCAGCCTACTAAACAAATTCATCACACCTCAAAAATTCTGGATGGTCACAGTGCAGTCCATTCTCCCCTTTCTGGGGAAGGACAACTGGATGTGCTCTATAGACCTCCAGGATGCGTATTGCCACATAAAGATGGACAAACACTCCCGGAGATTTCTTTGCTTCTGGCTGGGAGCCAGTCACTACCAGGTCAGGGTACTGCTCTTTGGTCTCTCGACAGCCACCAAAGTGTTTACCAAATGTATGGCAGTCGTAGTAGCTCATCTCCGACTACAAGGATTCCAGATGTTTCCATATCTAGAGGACTGGCTCCTCACTGCCACGACCAGGAACCTTCTCATTCTCAGTATCTCAACACTCAAGGCCTTGCTGTTCACCTAGGTATCACAATCAATATGGAAAAATCAAACATGTCTCCAACAAGAACACTGGAATTCATTGGAGTGATCTTCGACACAATGTCTTGTCAAGCTTCTCTTCCTCCTCACAGGCTTTCAGAAATAAGAAACCAGATTCAAGTCCTCCTTCCACAGACATTTGTACCAGCATGCATTGTACTACAACTATTGGGCTCTGTGGCAGCAACCATTACCCTAGTAACACTGGCGAGGTTGCACATGAGACTATTACAGTGGCTTCTTTCATCACAATGGTCGATCTTGACCCACCCACTCGACCACATGATACGCCTTGCAAACCTTTGCAAGAAAGAAATGCTATGGTGGATGAAGCCAGAAACAAATCTTTCGTGTCGACCATTTAGTCTCCCCCAGCCCAGGGCTACTATGACCACGGGCGCTTCCCTGTTGGGGGGGGGGCATTTCCAGGGAAAGATGGTCCAAGGCACCTGGTTCCCCATAAAGACCAATTTGAGCTTAAATGTCCTGGAATTGAGGGTAGTTCTCTTAGCGTTGCAAGTGTTCCACACATCCCTTCCTTCCAGGACCATTGCAATTCAGTCGGACAACATGTCAGTCTGGTACATCAACAAACAAGCTGGAACCAGGTCTTACCCCCTGTGTCGGGAAGCCGTGAGAATATGGCATTGTGCGATGGCTTCCAACCGCTTTCTCATAACAATGCACATTCCCGGGAGCTCCAATCATATTGTAGACAATCTGAGCAGGAACATTTTAATGCCTCACAAGTGGTCCCTCGATGCGATAATAGCGGCTCAAATCTTCCTCTACTGGGGCAGGCCTTGCTGCGACCTGTTTGCCTCACCCCTAAACAACAAATGCAGAAGCTACTTTGCCCTGATCCCCCCTCAGGGGGGAGTCACTAAGGGGTGCTCTGACGCACTATTCTCCCCCGGGTCTACTGTACGCCTTTCCCCTGTTTCCCCTCATCCCAAAATTTCTACAGAAAGCTCAAAGGTTGAGAAGCAAAGTGATCCTCATTGCCCCCTATTGGCCCCGTCAAGTCTGGTTCCCATTCCTATGACCCTCACCTGATTCACAGGCCATGGATCCTGGATCAATCTCGAGGACTACTGTCTCATCCTTAGGGACTGATTCACTCCAACCTCCACAGCCTCAAGCTCACAGCTTGGTTTCTCCACTTCTGATGATTGCCAGGCTACCTGATATTTCATCCCCCGTTTGCTAGATCCTTCTGGCTTCGCATAAACCATCCACCAGAAAAATTTATTTCATTAAGTGGACTAGGTTCTCTAGATGGGCCAAAGAACAAAACATGGACCCCTTTTCTATGCCTTTTCAGAAGATCCTACAATATCTCAGTACCCTGTTGCATGCAGGAGCTTCTGTATCGACCATTACAGTACATTTAGCAGCTATTGCAAATTTTCACAATGGAATCTGTGCAAAACCTTCATGAAAGGAGTATTGCATATTAAATCTCCTGTCAAGCCTCCTATAGAGCCATGGGACTTGGCTTTGGTGCTTCAGTCGTTAACAAGTCCTCCTTTCGAGCCTTCTAACTCCTGTGATATGACATTTTTGTCTTGGAAAACTCTAATTCTAGTAACCCTTACCTGAGCGAGAAGAGTATCCAAGTTGCAGGCCTCAAGTATCAAGAGACCATACTTGATTTTCCACAGGGAGAGAGTCTGACTGCATACTAACCCCTCCTTTTTACCCAAGGTCATTTCTGGTTTCTCCATCAACCAGTCTATTGAACTACTGGTTTTCTTTTCCCACCATTCAAATAGAGGGGAATACCTTCTGCATACCCTTGATGTTCATAGGCAACTTAATTTCCACTTCGACAGAACTAAATCTTTCAGAAAAACGGATCAATTGTTTGTAGCTTTCGCAGGACCCAGATTGAGTAAGCCTGTTTCCAAAATTACTATCTTCTTGCCTCAGAAACGCCATTACTTTCATCTACCATCAGAACAAAGTGTCCTTACCTTCCAGTATAAAGGCTCACTCTACTAGATCGATGGCTACTTCTGTGGCCTTTCATTCCAGAGCCTCTATGGATGATATCTGCGCAGCAACCACTTGGGCAAGACCTCATACCTTTATCACGCATTACAAATTAGACTTGGCCTCCAGGGGAAGAGCATCTTTTGGTTCTACGGTGCTCAGGAATCTCCTTCCTTAGCGCCACCCAGGACTCAAGTAGCTGGGGACTGTGTCCTGTCAGTAAGAAATGAATAAAGATTTACAACAGCAGATAAAGAAGTTATGTCTTACCATAACATTCCATCTGTGTTGTAGATCTTCATTCATTCATTACTTCCCACCCTCCTTCCTCCTGCCTGGTCTCCTGGTGGACTTTAGGATCTCCTTATTAGTTAGGGCATCTGCTCAGACAGAGCCTCCTACTATCACTATTAATCTTTTTATAGTATAAGGGTGGGCAAAATCGATCTGAAGAGACTATGAGAGGGGCATTGTGGGTAGGACTTAGCTGAGAGTTTTTGGCTGGTGCGAGCTTGGTACCGGCCGTGTCGGTTCCGAAGTCCTATCAGTAATGAATGAATGAAGATCTGCAACACAGATGGAACGTTATGGTAAGATATAACTTCTTTTTTTTATGTCACTGTGGTCAAAATATGATAAAGAATTTATAACCACATGGAGTGGTATTAATGTGTAGGTAGTCACTTTAACAAAATCTGGGCAGATAATACACATCATTATTTGATGTTAAAGTGAGCAAACAAATAAATGGAAATATACTAAACAAATTTTTCCAAAGCAAGGCTGTTATACTTAACTGTGGTACAGACTATCTAAGTGGTGTACATTACGTGTAGATTATGAGCACTTAGTGGCATAGGCTTTGGAGGAGTTGGCTGAGGAAGAGTGGAAGTAAGCAGCTTGTGGGGGTCTCCACCTCCCGTGGTACATGTCCTACTACTGAAATGACACTCTGCAGGTCAGTTCACAGGTGTAGTCTCCATCAGAGAAATGCAGTATGCGGAAGCATGACCACTGCACTCCCGCTAGGCATGCAGTAAGTATATAGAAAGGAAGGACCTCTGTGGAACTTAGCATAGCAGCCACTCCTCTGTCATTTAGCCAATATGGGGATTGATTACAAAATCTATTGACTGTCCATAAGATAGTCGTACACATTCCCAGACAATCACTTTCCATGCTCAATATTCCTGGTTGCTGGTAAGCAAATGGAATGGTCATGGGGACTCTGTAGTAATATGAAGATTAGGTAGGGCAAAATTAGACTATTTATGAAAAATAACCACAAATAAAACTCTACAATTATTTTACTGTCTGAACTGTTAAAGTTGTCAGTTTGTGATACTGCTAGGAGTGCGGACTGCTGCCCATACCTTTCCCAGCCATCTAATGTTAATATGACATACTAAAGTATTTGTTTCTTTTTACATCCTGGATTCATCCCAGGTGTATCAGCCTGGTATGAACTACTAGAATGCCTGTCCTTACTTTACTCTTAAATAATCTCAGGTATAGAAAAATCCAGTTCTGTACATTGGCTGTAGAAGATACACACAGAGATCATTAGTTTGTTAAAGTTTTATAGCTCCAGGTGAAAGCATTTCAGAGTACTTTGCTAGAAAGGTTCTTGTGGTCTTTCAGCAAGGTAAGGTGAGATTTTTGTTAGCACTGTTGTAAGCCATACAGTGCTGTAAAATATACAGTCTATAAATACAATCTATATAGAGAGTCATTTTTTGTGGCTTGTAGCAATGCTAACAAAAGGGCGGCCACGGTGGTGCAGTGGTTAGCATTGCCGCCTCACAGCAAGAGGTTCTCTGGTTTGATTCTCGGCTGGGGTGCCTTCTGTGTGGAGTCTGCATGTCCTCCCTGTGGTCGCGTGGGTTTCCTCCGGGTGCTCCGGTTTCCTCCCACATCCCAAAGACATGCTGCAGGTGGATTGGACACTCTAAATAGGCCCTAGGTGTGTGAGTGTGCCTTCTGTGGAAGGTTGGGCGCCGGGCTGGCAACTCGACACTGTAAAACTCCACTGCCAATCAATGTGCGGACATGGTGATCCGCTGTGGCAACCCCTAACCGGGAAAAAGCCGAAAGAAGAAGAAGAAGCAATGCTAACAAAAGTCTGTGCATGCCTTAACATGCCTCTTTCTAACAATGTTCTGTGAAATGCTGTCAGTTGGAATCATAAAATGTTGTTAAATTAATGCCTTATATGGGAATTGTATAGCCAGCCCATACATGAACGTGAGTATTTCTACTAATTGTATATTTTACCTGATATTACTGCTTCCTATAAGAAATGGTCTTCCTGCACTGAATAGTTTTCATTAACTGCTAAAGTTGGAAAAAATATATATTTTTTCTTTTGCATCTGGTTAAAAAAGCTATGCACTTATTTTTGGCCAGGTCAGTTGTCTGTTCATTTGATCTATCTATATATAGCCTCTCATACAGATATAGCCTCTCATACAGATTTGTAATCTTTGTAATACAGTTTAAACACTATAATTACCCATAATAATTTAAATCAGTGCAGTATTTTCAGACTTGCACAGATATCAAATTGCTGAATGTTAACATTCTCATATTATAATGGCAT
The DNA here is from genome assembly GCF_019279795.1 of Protopterus annectens. Classification (NCBI taxonomy): domain Eukaryota; kingdom Metazoa; phylum Chordata; order Ceratodontiformes; family Protopteridae; genus Protopterus; species Protopterus annectens. Next base: position 1,031,922,214 of record NC_056748.1, read on the forward strand.
CATAAAGTTGTTGTTGTGTCTTTCGGCTTTTCCCGGTTAGGGGTCGCCACAGCGGAACTCCGGTCCGCTAATGATTGGCAGTAGATTTTTACGTGCCGAGTTGCCGGCCCTGATGCACAACCTTCAACGAAGGTACGCCCATTCATGCATGTCTCCAGACAGAAGACGCTCTAACTGAGAATCGAACGGGGCAACGTCTTACTGTGAGGCGACAGCGTTACCGCAGCACCACCACCGCAAGTGTTGTGCTAAAATAATTTGCCACACTGTAACAATCACTCATATTCTGTTTGGCATATTTGCATTTAATGTTGTACAGCAGTGACTTTAGCATTGACCATCTCACTTTATTGTATCTAAAACAATGAATAAGTCACAAAAATATCAAGAAAAGTAAGCACAAGCAGAGCTGGTGATCACAGTGATGTAAAAAATCCGTTCTTTTTCCACAAACCGATGTAGTACAATGAAAACTTTTATTAAGCAAGATGCACACAATCAGATAGATGAGCGCTTTCATCTCGGCTGATTCAGAGACTTCTTCAGACAAAGAAATAAGGATGAAACAACTCTTTAAATACTAAATTACAGTTTATGCAACTAAATCAGCGCCCCTAATTAATGTTAAAATACACCCACTAGCACTCAGTTCATAGTAAAGCATAAAACCTACACAAAATCTGTGGATTACTAAAAACTTTGTATAAACCTATATATAATAAACTAGTATCAAAAAGTATATATATATATATATAAAATACAATATAATAAATGGAGCAGTATTAGCATAATCTCATGTAAAGCACACAATAAATAAAATTCATCTTTCTAACGCCTTAAGTTTTAGAAAACAGGACAATGAGAATGCATTATTTAAGTCTGGTCACTGTGTGGCATTAGTTCTCAGTTGCCATAAAGCCTCATGTTTTTCCAAAATTAATGTCCATGGACCACCTCTTATGTGTGGGGTAAGTGCCTCAGTGATAAATTTAAAACCATGGTCAACATGTTCCATACAGTGTTTCGGCAATGCAGTCTTTACATTTTTGTTTTTTATATCCCTGTGATGTTCATAAATGCGGTTCCTAAATTTCCTTTCTGTCTTGCCTATATAAAAACAAGGACACTTCAGGCAGAATGCACAATATACCGCTCTCTGTGTTACATGAACATTTCTGATTCAAACTCACTTTTATATTGTTAATGTTAAAATTACATCCTTCTTGTATATATGGACAATAATTGCAACTACCACACTTACTCAACTTCCCACTTTCATACCCCTTTGTTCTATTCCCTAAAATAGATTTTAGGCATTTGTCCTCTGTATACATTGTACAAGGTTTTTCGCCGACCAGTACCCTTATGTCTTTGTTGTTTACAATAACCAACCAATTTTTGGCCAGTATATTAGCTATGTTCCTACTCGAGCTGTTGAATGTAGTAACAAATGCAGTATTAAAATTACTTGGTTCCTTACGCTCCACACTTAGCAGATTCAGTGTATTAGAACATTGTGTATTTTCTAAACAATTATCCAAGATGTTATCCACACTACAGTTCCCCGCCTTTTGATTCAAAATAGGCAAAAAATACCCTCTTTCACACTTGTTGATTACTTCCAGCAGAACCTCATTTACAAGACTGAATGGATAGCCCGTACAAATAAACACATCTTTCAGCTTGTCATATTCATCTAAAAAACTGTTAAAGAAGGTGACCATATGTGCAGCCGTTACAAACTGTCCTTTAATCACAACTCTTTTTTTGTTTGTAAGTGTGGGAACTATCATAGTGGAAATAACTATTTGAGAACGTAGATTTCCTAAAAAATTCTGATTTGATTATTTTCTGTTCCCTGTCTTTCATCAGTCTAATTTCCAAATATGAAATTTCACCAAGGCCAATGGAGTGGGTAAATCTCAAGAAACTTCAGTTCACATAATCTAAAAACTCGGGGATTATTTCAGAAGGACCTGTCCAAAAAATAAAAATATTGTCTAAAAACTGCACGTAGCATTTGCAAAATGAAAAGGCGAATTTATTAAAAATCTCTTTTTCCATTGGAGCATTACCACGTTTGCGTATAGACCCCCCACGTGCTGAACCCATCGACACACCTTCCAGTTGTAGGTAAAATTCTTTGTTGAACAGAATAAAATTATTATATAGCACAGTCTCTATCAGTTGTTCATAAATATTAACTTTATTCTGAGCTATTTTCTTCTCCACAAAATAGTCACAGAACCACCCAACCCCTAGTTTGTGTGGTATAACTGTGTATAAGTCTCTTACATCGATGGTCAAAAACACCTGTACTTCAGAGTATTCAAAGCTGTTTATTCTTTCCAAAAAGTCCCACGAGTCTTTACATAAATGGACTTCTCCTTGTAGTACATTCTTTAATTGAAGGTCTAAGAACTTAGCAGTGGCCTGTGTTATGGATCCCCAACTATTCACAATAGGTCTCATTGGCGGATTACATAAATCTTTGAGGAATTTGGGCAACCCAAATATAGTGGGTGTTTTTGGGTGGGGGACATTCATGTAATTAAGCTCATCAATGGTAATACTCCCTTCTATAAATAAATAAATCATCTCATTTCTAATTTTTCTAAAAGCTCCATTTAGTTCATTTAGTGAGATTTTTTATAAGCTTTACTCTCTAATATTTTTATCATCTTGTCATTGTACATTTCATCATCCATAATCACCACCCCACCCCCTTTATCTGGTTTCATGATTCTCACATCATTCTTACTTTTTAATTCCTGCAAACATTCACATTCCTCTTTAGCCATATTGTATGTCATATTTCGGAGCTTCCTGTTTTCTAAGCTCTGTAAGTCTAACTCACATGTACTTTCAAATAATTGTAAAGATGGGTGGAGTGGTGGGTTATATGTGTTAGAGATGTATAGTGGGTTCCTAGTGTATTCTACATTGTGCAACATTATGCTCAAGTTTAATTTCCTTACATAGTTTTAAATCTACCAAAGTATTACTCACATCCATAGACTTTGTTGGGACAAAGGACATCCCCCTAGCCAGCAAGTCACATATAATTTGATCAATGTGTATGGAGGAAAAATTAAATACTGTGAAGTCCCCCTTTGAATTCAATTCAATAGAATGTTTTCCTTCTTGATTTAACATGTTAACTATCTCCGGCCCCGAGTACTGTATCTCGGCCTGCCTCTCGTGTTCCCTCTGAAGCTGGAGTTGTCCCCCCTCCCCCAATATGTTTGGTTCATTTCCTGAGCATTCTCCCGATTGTTTCTCTCCCTGATATGCTCTGAACATCTTCGAGGTGGAAAATCCTTCCTGTTCTAAAATGAAATCCATATCATTTGTTTGTGCCCTTACATGACTGTTGCTGTCATTGATAGTATTATCGTTATTCCCCCAAGCCTGAAACTTCGGTGGGTCAGAATATGCAGTGTTGGACTTGTACTAATCCTGTCTCTATCAAGCTTTTTAATTTTCCTATTTACAATACTATTTATTTGCCCTTCAGTACTTTTACGAACACGATTGTATTCAAAGACATTAGTTGCATGCATAACATCACTAGTGATATATTCATCTAATTCACATGCCTCTTCAGTCAAAGTCTCAGTGTCTTTTTGGTTGAGTTTAATAACCATCTCCATATATTCATAGCCATGATGATCAAACATGGCCAAATGTTCTTTGTGGAACAATGAATTAGTAATAAGTGCGGTTGGAAAAAGCCACATCCTTAAACCTTTAGGCACCAATTTATTTTTCAAACATTCGTTAAAGTAAGCATCATCAAGCTGAAGCTTCTTTATTTTAAGAAGCAAAAAGTCAAGTTTTTGTAGTTTATCAATATATTTGTCAGTACTTACTCATATTAGTGTCTGTTCCCCCAAAGGAAAAGTTTGAGTCAAGCCATTCATTTAAAATGATTTTGCCATTCACTGCAGGTGTTCCTGTTTATATTTTGGCTTGCCGACGGCCGTTCATTCACATTTTCTGAATTAAATCCACCCTGGCAATGTGGTTGACCCCCCAAAGACATTCTGTGTTGAAGAATCTGAGTTAAACGATGATAAATATGTTTGCTGCTCCTGCAGCAAAAAACGAACTGCCCTGCATGCTGGTAGACCTTGGGCATTCACCTCCTGTACAGATAAGGAATTGTTTTGATGAGGAGGACTGGCTTGGTTTCCTCTCTAGCTGTTCAAGCCTTTGAGTTAACTTCTCTAATGCACTATTCAGTGCAGCAAACTATTCACTCTTTGAGTGAATAATACAAGTGAATCCCCCTCTTTAGTGCCCACAGAAATAATACTGATCCAAAACAACGAATAAGTCACAAAAATAGCAAGAAAAGTGAGCACAAGCAGAGCTGGGGATCACGACAGAACAGGGTCTGAAGAAGTCTCTGAATCAGCAGAGATGAAAGCGTTTATCTGATTGTGTGTATCTTGCTTAATAAAAGTTTTCATTGTACTACAGCGGCTTGTGGAAAAAGAATGGATTTTTTTACATCATTGTGATACCCAGCTCTGCTTGTGCTCACTTTTCTTGCTATTTTCACATTATTGTATAACTTTTCAATATTTTCAACATTATTTTGACTTTAGTGTAATGTACCCTCCTAAGTCTGGCAGATTTTATTGTCTCTGACAGATCTGCTTTGAAAAAATTCTACTTGGATGTTCTTTGATGATTAAGTGAGTTTAAAATAATAGTTTTCCATATCAAGTAAAGCAGAGACATTGATTTCCACAGGCTTTTCGTATTTCTTAAAATACAAGACATCCTGTAAACCACATTGAAACACTGGCCTACTTATAATGTGTAACTTTTGAAGCCCCATTTCAGTCATCTTCTGCTCATCATACATCAAAAGACATTGTGTGATGCATCCCATGATAATCCAGCATTATAGAAATAACTCCAGAAATCCTAGTCTTAATTTCAGTGTTTTTCCCTCTAGTATTAAGTAATATAAACATGTATATATAGTCCCCCCCCAAAAAAAAAATTAGGCATGAAACTATTTACAACTTCATCAAAAATTACATAGATGTTATATATCGTATACAGTAATAAAATACAAACCTTACTAGCAGTAATTGTATTTTCATGCAGTATACATTTTAATAATTTTCATTCATTCCACCACTATATAACTTTCTCAATTCGTGTCTTCCCTTAAATTTCACTAATCTGCATCTATTCCTCGCACAAATTCCATTTATTTCTATGTAATTTATTCCTAACCATTTCTATAGATTCCACTTCTTTTTTTTTTTTTTTTAATCTCTAATCTCCTTCACAATATTCAGTACTACAGTTACAGTTTGCTTTAGATTATGATTTCCATTTTCTAGTAATTGCTTTCTTGCAACGAGTAGAATTAAGCTTGGTCATGTCATATATTGAGTTTTTCTTTCTTTCCCGTAATTGTATCCTTCCAGTGGGGCAGGGCTTGGTTATGGGGGAGACCTATGTGGAAGAAAGTTTTCTATTCAGGAAATAAAGGCAACACTTACTCTGACGAGTATATACAATGCATTCTAACTATGTCTAACAAGAAAACCTCAATTCCCCTGGCTCTGTGGCATAAAGTGTTGTAGGTCTGACTGTGACCCAGATGACCACAGATTAGTGGCTTGGGAGCAGGAGAAGCCAGATTGGGGAGGATAGGAATAAGTGACTGACAGCTTGCCTGTCCTATGGGATTGGGGGGTAGTAAGGAGTTCTGGATTTCTCCAGTGCTGGCACCCACTAGAGAGAAGGGTGCATGGTATGCAGCAGATGGGGTAGAATGTGTGCTTGCCCCTCAAGCTACATTTGCATAATAGCTTTTTTGGTGAATATGCTGGAATGGATCTAGGACTATTGAATGAAAGTTCAATAGTCTGAATCCACGGTAACCGAACGCACTTTAATGAAAGCACTTTCACCGAAAAAGCGCTTTCGTTAAGGTGCGTTCGGGGGGAAAAAATAAATAAATCATCTTTTATGCAGGGGAGCAAGCTCCCCTGCCCCCACACCCCCCTCCTTTTATATTCTCACTCCGAGGTCGCATTACAGTGGGGAAAAGGGAATTTTCCCTTAACCGCACCATAGTGTGACCGGCACAACGAGCATACTTATCCGAAAGTGCTGCTTCGGTGAACAGCACATTTGGTTAAGTATGTTTGGTGATTTCTGCTTCGGCAGACAGTGCCGTCGGGGATCTGTACGGATCCTTCTGGAATACGCATAGTTACAGAGGAAGGCACTGCAGGACCTTGTAGCTGTGAGCTGGCACATCAGGGGTTAAAAATTTAATAAGAAGGGGAGCAAATAGCTGTAACTTGAGGAAATGTTTCTTTTGAGCTGGGGACACAGGATCTGAATTGCACAGACACAGTAAGGCCTAATCAAGTTTAATTCTGTCTGCTGCCAGAAATGCAGTTACTAGAAAATAGAAATCAAACTGAAACCAGCTGTATTTGAAGGACTGAGCATTATAAAAGGGAGGAAAAAATGAAGATGGAATCTTTAGAAAAAGGGAAGGAGCAAATTACATGGAAATATTTGGAATTTGAGAGGAAGATACATGAAGAATAATGTTCAGGAAGAGGAGTGAGATTTAAGGGAAAGCAGGAATTGAGAACTTTGTGTAATGGACTAAATGAGAGTTGTAAAGAAATAAAACCTTTGTAATGTATAATGTATGAGGAGACAGGATGAAAGAATGACAAATTTCTTAACTAAATTGATATATTGTTTCTTCCAAAATTAATATGGAAGTGGTTTCAAAAGCTTAATATGTATATCTGTAGACAGAAAGACTCATCATACAAACTGTCAAGTTCTTTGGGGAAACAGGTGAGGTATTAGGAGGAGGATTAGGCAGCAGTATAGTGGGAAATTTTAAAACTTTTGAAAAAAATGAGTATAATTGTTGGCTAGCAGTTGGAGCGTTAAGGCTATGAGTTGTGACAGAGCTTTCCTACTTTAGTTATAGATTTGATTCCTTCAGTCTCCCTTTGTCTAGTGTGCGACTCTGAAAGTCACCTGACAATAATTTCCTACTCTGGTAGAAGAGGTATTTGCACCCCCTGTGTTTACCTGGTTAACAAATAGACTAAATAAAATATTTTATTTGATATTTGTTTACCTGGGACGTACAGGACATTCGCGGTGGTGCAGAAGTTAGCGTTGTTGCCTCACAGCAAGAGGTTCTCCCGTTCGATTCTCTGCTGGAGTATCTTCTGTGTGGAGTCTACATGTCCTCCCCATGGTTGAGTGACATTAAAGACATCCAGGTAGGTGCAAGCGTGAATGGGCATGCCTTCATTGAAGGTTGGGCGTCGGGCCGGCAACTCAGCACTGTAAAATCCACTTCCAATCATGAGCGGACTGGAGTTCCGCTGTGGCGACCCCTAACCGGGAAAATCCGAAAGACTTTTTTTAACCTGGAATGTACATATGGGATAATATCCCACTTTTAGCGGAGACCTGGGGAGGAAAGTTCCACAAAATATCTTGAAGACCACCTCAAGAAGTGCGGACTTTTGTTTTCAAATGTTATAGATGCATCTTGGACTCCAAGAGAAGGTGGGTGTTAGAAACAGTGGAAAAACTCAAAATGGATATGATAGTTCCGTGTTTGCAACAGAAGGAGTAAAGCTAAAGAAGCATGCTTGTGCCATGCCAGAGGGTTAGGATATAATAGAATCATACAAGTACCTACACACAGTTAACAAAGTCTGAGTAGCAGTACCTTTCATAGAATATATTCAAGAACAAGGGGAAGCTAGATGAAGTACAACTTAATGGTGGTAATAGGAAATATTTTTACATAGAAAAAAGGTTACAGATGTAGTGGACAATCCTTTTGAGGAAGTGGTATTATGTAAAGTAGTAGTACAATACAGGAATGCATCAAGCAAATGTAAAGTAACTCTGGGGGTGTTGGAGGAAATAGTATATTTTCAGTAAAGAATACTTTCCAAGAGGTAGGAGAATGAGCAGACCTCATGGGTCCCACATTCCTTACCTTCTCACACTTTTAACTCATTAGCACCTATGTGCAGTGGAATGGTCACACCTCTAGCAACCTACACATATCTTTGCATTCCCGAGCATTTTCTGAAAAATCAACTTAAAAGTCATAAGATGAACAAATGCAAATAGTTTGTGAACAATAAAAGCTATCAAAACTACAAATTGCAGTGTTATCAGTAAGAATGATTCTTTACGGTGATGATAGCATGTTCATAGTCTTTCCATGAATACTATAATATATTATAATGCAAACAAACCTAGAATTCTAGTTTTTGCTAAACTTTTACAATCAGATTGTCATATCTTGGAAACTGTACAGCTGAAACATATTATTAGAACACATTTGTTAACTTGATGTAAGCTTTCACATGACAGCAACACATTCTTTCCTGAGTGCATTGTTTATTGAGCTATTTACAGAAATACAAAAACATATGTTTTGATGGTTTGTAGTTTTCAGTATAAATGAGAGAATAACTGAATATCTCTCAAGATATGCAGCACACAGTGAAATATCAGTAAGAGTTTTCAACATCTGCGGTTTCACCTGATGCCGTGCAATAGTTTGTAAGTCGCTTGTTTTTTGAAGTGTTAAGTACATATGGAAATGCAGTCGACTCCACTTAAATGCATATTGGATAAAAGCATAGTCTGCTTAAATGCATAGAGTCCATTCAGTCCTGCTTTTAGTCAATGGAAAGGTATTGGAGTGTATTCTACATTAACGCATATCGGTTAATTGCATATTTCGTTTAAATGCATAGCTGTGTCAAATCTTGTGTAAATCACTGCCATATTATTTTACTTCACATAACTCCAATATGGCTGCGCACTGTGACCATGGAGTGTATTTATGTGTAGGTGCTGTAGTCATTATGTGAGGAGGACGTCTATCACTTATCTAAGGGATATTACAGGAATGTTGAAAAAAGTTCTTAAAAAGACTATTACTTTAGCTGAGCGGGTTGACATTATTAAAAGACTTGATAATCAAGAAAGTCTGACTTCTATTGCATCGTTGTTGGGTACGCACCAACGCCTAATTTCAAGAATTCTGAAAAACAGAGAAGACATTATTAGTGGTGCAAATAAATTCCGACCCTAATCACAAATGCAAGAGGGTTGCAAAAGCTAAAGATGTCGAGGCCCTGTCACGTTGGTTTTCAAAAGCCAGAAGTCAAAAAATTCCTGTTAGTGTTCCATTGTTAATGGAAAAGGCCAACCAACTAGCCAAAAGCATAGGAGTTGTTGGGTTGGTTAGAGAGATGGAAGGGACGCCACAACATTGTGTTAAAAAAACATCATGGTGAAAAACAAGATGCAGATGATTTTGGAGCTGAGCGATGGGTGGTGGACATTTTTTCAGATGATATGAAAAATTACAATCCACACCACATTTTCAATGCTGATGAGCCAGGATGATATTGGATAGCTATACTGGATGGGATATTGGCATTTAAAAGTGTCAAGGCTGCTGGTTCAAAGGCTGTGAAAGATCAAATGACCTTACTATTAGCTTGCATTATGGATGGCAGTGAGAAGTTTGATCCTCTTGTGGTCAGGAAAAGCAAAAACCCAAGGTGTTTCAAGAACGTAAAGAAGTTACCTGTTACAAAGCAAACAAGAATTCTTGGATGACTGCTGAAGTTTGGAAAGAGTGGCTTTTGAAAATTGACAGCTAAATAAGAGCTAAATGAAGGAAAATCTTTTTGCTGTGAGACAACTGTGCTGCGCATAGCAATGATGTAAGGCTGAGGAATGTAAAGGTTCAGTTCCTGCAACAGAACACAACATCACTTGTTCAACCAATGGATCAAGGCAATATTGCTTACTTCAAAAAGTGCTACTACTGCTCATTGGTATTCCAGCATATTGTAGATATCAAAGACAGTATGGCTGAATCACAGAAAGCAGCAGCTGCATTTGCCAAGAAGCTATCTGTGCTCCATTCGTTACACGTGCAGAGAGAAACATGGAGCATAATTTCACAATCTGTGATGGTCACCTGCTACAAGAAGGCTAGTTTTATTCTGCTGAGCTCAACGTCGCACAAACAATAGTGATTGAGATGAACATGAGAACTTTTGCATCCCTTCGGGCATAACGGTAGATGATTTTGAGCGGTACGTTGCAATTGATGAAGAACTTGAAACAGAAGAAATGGCTGCTGATCGTGATTTTTTTCCAGAACAGTGCACTGCTAGCAATCAAAAAGATGACGATGGCAGTCATGATGAGGATAATGTCTCTACTGCTCCAGTACACTTTCATGACATTATTCAGTCTCTGGATATATTGCGCAGATTCATGGAACAAAAGGGATGTGAAACGTTTTCCACCTTCTGTGAATTGAAGGACATTGTATTTCATCTGAAACAGCAAACAGACATCAGTAACAATTTTTTTTTCTCTAAACCATGAGGAACTGTACTGACTACTGTAAGTGTTTTAGTACAGTACATTTTTCTCTAAAGGTTCTGAAATGTATCGCTGCTTGTTCACATTGCCTTACCTAGCATAAGAAGACAGAAAAGGCACATTTTCTCCTGCAACTGCAGTAGTATTAATCCTGTTAAAGCTAGACTTATTGCTCCTATAATTGTGTCTCATCTGAAACAGCAGACAGGTGTAAACAGTAACTTTTCTATAAAGTTTCTGAAATGTCTCACTGTACTTGTGTTTTTTGTGTGTGTGTGAGATTACTGTGTATTTGGCATTAATGTAACTGTTTCTCATATCAACGTCGCTTAAAATCATACTCTCTTTAACTAGATTAACTAACCTTGGTCCCGAGGTTATGCATTTAAGCGGAGCTAACTGTATTGCTTATTTTCATAATTACAAACAACTATCAGTATCTTCAGTATAGGGTGTTATAAACAGACATTGACAATGAATTTTCTTGCCTCCCACAATGGCACTTCACACCATATCCCTCAACAGCATGTAGGTCTTTGTTATGAAAATAACACAAATATGAATTATGAGTGGTAAGCGCTGATTAATTTCTTTCCTGCAGGACATTCTAGATTAAAAATCTTAATGGCATTTTATTAATTGCTCCTTGTCCTTTCTAATACTTCTTGTTGTTAGCTGGTCAGTTACTAAAAGAAGCCAGATCCGAAAAATGTCTGGATGCTATAAGGAGCTATGGGTGTTAACTGGACATATACATACATGTACAAACAGGCTGTTTAGATTTGAATGAGTTAAGGCATGATTTTCAGAGAAAGTATTTTACAGCAAAGAAAACTATACAAAAAATACGACCATGTAATTAACCACAGACAGTGGAATGCTCAAGGTTAAAGTAAATGATAATTGTTTCCACAAAAAGAGAGAGTGAATATTTATTCATGGAGCAGTTTTTAAACCTTTCTTAAGGAATGGGACTTTCAGGAGGTGTGGGGTAGAACTAAGGCAAGTCTAGTCAGCATGTGAAGGGTTTAAGTTGTTGGTTAATTACAACAGGATTCTTGTCCCAATAGGCAGGACAATAAGCAGACTAGAAAATGTGGTCCTTAGCTGCCATATGAGTCTGTTTTTCGGTACGTGAATTAGAAGGGGGATGCTCATTCATTTGTATCTGACATGGAGTGTAGAATGTACATGTTCTTGTTACTGACAGCTGCAAGAAGGATTACCACTACTTCAGATTCAGATGGATAATGTTACATTATCATGTAGTTTACATCTACAGCAGCATGCTTCTCGGCTTATCAAGGTTAAGGCCTTTGCACATGGATTCCTGGAGTTTCCATTTAACCCTTTATAGGGAAGTTCTGAGAATGAGACTTCATGTAGGGTGTCATCAACTCCATCTTAAATCCATACCTGCCAACAAGTCCTAAAGATAGAGTACTAGAGATTTCTTTAACTGTCACAGTTCAGGAGTTGCAGTTTGAAAATTCTGCACATACATGTCAGTATGTGTTAAAATTCATAGTGCTGGACTTTAAAAATTGTAGCATAGAGCCAGAACAGTTTATTTTCCACAGTAACATATTTATTTATGGGTCTCAGATGTCATGAAATTACTGATAGCCATTCTGCGTTTACCACGATGTACTTTTAATTGTGTTAAGGATACTGATCACTATAGAAAAATCAAGAGCAGATTTGAGGTGCTGAATAAAATCACAAGGGAAGAGACATGCTCACATTTTGTATGGCTTTCTTATTCCTTTTTCTCTATGGCCTTTTCTGTATGTGTTGTGCCTGGATGTTTACATGACAGGTTTGCTAATATAGTATAGTATAGACTGTGTGTGTGTAGCTAGTTGCACCTTGTTCTAGCAGTAGTAGTCTCCAGCAGGCAGAAATTGCAGTTATATGTATGTGTGTGTGTGCGTGTGTGTATATATATATATATATATATATATATATATATATATATATATATACACACACACGTATATGTGTATATACTGCTGGATGGCACAGTGGTTCTCTGGTTCGATTCTCGGCAGGGGTGCCTTCTGTGTGGAGTCTGCATGTTCTCCCTGCGTTCATGTGGGTTTTCTCCGGGTGCTGCGGTTTCCTCCCACGTTACAAAGACATGCATCTGGAGCATTTCTCCCCGGGCCTCCGCTGAAAATTGGCTTTGTTCAAAGTCAGACTTTCCCAGAAAACAAATGTTAAATATATATATATATATATATATATATATATATATATATATATATATATATATATGTTTGAGTGTAGCTTCTTTACAGTTGCCTTAGAATAATCAATAAGATTGTTGCTTTCATACCTACAGCATCCATGACAGATTTTCTGACTTTTTGGGTTGATTTATGGTCCTGACTACTGCAATTAAATCCAGCATGAGTGTGGTTCTTATCCTGGTTTCTTAGAGGAAGACAGTGGACACACTTTTCAAAGGTAAGCTTCTGGAAAGAAGTAATGGTCATTCCATTACTAACCTCCATTTTCACAATGGAAAATGTATGACCCTAGTGTAGCTGACATATTGGAATAAGGCTATTCTCACCCCCTGCATTTTTACTTGTTTTACCTTTACTTAATAGAGGTGACAGCAGAAACTGCAGTGATTTTTTTTACAGATGCAGAGTTTCTAGTATTTGCATCTAAAATGCCTAGCAGTTTTTCAGCTCATTTTTTTGAAGCAGAGGCAGGTCCAATCTTTAAAAAATTCAGGCTGTTGAGAGGCTGTGTTTTTCCGTCTGATTTGTTTGTGGTAAAACCCCTTCTTTCTATCCCTGCTAAAAAGCTTTCCATAGCCAACTTCATCTACATCAGTCAAAGCCAATTTTCAGCGGAGGCCCGGGAAGAAATGCTTTATATATATATATATATATATATATATATATATATATATATATATATATATATATACTTTATAAATTTGTGACCACTTAAAATTTCTGTTTTCTTTACGGTGAATGTATTTGCATTCTAAATATGTACTTCTGTAGATGTGAAGTTTATTTGAAATGTGAGGAGCTTTTCTCCCCGGGCCTCTACTGAAAATGGACATATATCCAGCTAGACTAGCCCGGTCAACAAATGTAAAATAAAATAAATAAAATAAAAATAACTAAAAATTGCACTCTGGTTGCATGAAGTCTCTGGTCCATTCCCCATTGTCGAAGAAAATGCTCTGTAGTCTTTGTACTGAATAGCATCTGTTAACCAATTCACATTTGACTTCTCAGAGATGCCATCTTTGTTTTGACCTGCGTGAACAGGTATTTTATTTATGACTCCGTACATGTTTTCTTTGAGTGCTGATGCTATGTCATGCTGTGAACATTAAATCAGCACACATGCTCCTCTGTGTGTGGCCTTTCTGCAGTCTTCACATCATAAAGCTCTGTTACCTATAACAGAAGCTAACTCTAAAGTAGGAGTCTCCCTGGCTATCACCTTGTGATGAGGAAGCTGTCTGGCACTCATTTACTTCATATTTGCTAACCTCCAGTTTCCTGTTGATTCCTGTGCACTTCACTTATTTGCAGTGTAGATGACACCACTGTATTGAGGTCATAGTGAAAAAAATGGCAGGAGACTCTAAAGAGTTCTAAATCAAGCTTCATTACCATATACTATTGCTTACCATTGCTAAAAGTATATTTTCATTCCTTCTCCATCAAAATGCTATTTACTGATGAATTTTCAATATTAAAACCAAGCTGAGGTAGTAGGTCTTTATGAGGAGCAACTCGTGTGAAGTTTTGTTTGCTGTTGTGAGAACAGCAGTAGTGCATGTATCAGACACAAAGTTCAGGTTTGTTACACTACAGACTCTGGGAAATGAGAGACCAGTGTCTAAATAAGTTGTTTAGTCTCAGAAATTACACAGAAAAGCTGAGAGTAGCATGGAACTTTTATGTCCAGTCATTACCATTTGCCCTCTCAGTACAATGTGGATGATTATGTTTATGGTATCAACTAATGCAGAAAAATAATGGTAGTACTACTCCAGTAACACTGATATAACAGTAAGGAAAATAACTACCTCCTCCTTCTTCCCTCTGGCCTGGGAAATGCAAGTACAACTCTGGTCATTTTTCACTGTTAATGAGCTAGAGCTCAGTTATAAACATGTTTAAGAGAAATGTAGCAAAAATATATTAATGAGATAGTATCCTTAAATATGTCATAATATATGGTTCTGAGTTTTACTTTGGTGAGGTTTGTCTCTCACTTCATAGCTTCTGTGAAGCTGAAGAAAATGCAGTGTGTGATTACATGAATCTAGTAGTGGTTTCACATCTTACTCATGTGATCGTAGGTGATTAATTACAGCTAGCTAGACCACAGATATAGAGGAAAAAAAGTCTGTTGTTTGCTTTGATTCTTGCACATGAAAAAATCCCTGAGGAGCTATTGTTTGATTTTCTTTCAGTAATGCTCCGAGTGGGATATCTCTTTAGTGTGTCTGTGTAGCATTGCTGTTCATTGAATGATTTCAGCTGGAGATGCAGCAGCACTAAAAATAATTACGCTTTATCAGCACTTGTGCCGCAGGACAAAAATGAAAGAAACAAAGACATGCGTGTTTGGTCTGTGAGGTGATTACTTTCTTAAGCCAATTGTATTGACGACTTCTGGCTGACAAGCGGAAACCCCCAAGGATTCACTGACAGATATTGATTGGTATATGGAATTTTTATCCAGGATTGCCATAGCACAGTAAATAAAAATGAAGTTCAGTTGTGCTGGTTATAGCAGAGGCTTGGAATTGTGCTGTTTTTCCTCTAACGTATATTAGTGTTCTGACAAGCCTTAATTGTTAACATACTTCCTGTGTCATATTCATGGTTTTTTTTTTTTTTTTTAATTACCAAGTAGTATATAAGATTACCCAAAAATGTCTGTTTTATCCTGTTGCCATTACAGGTTGAGTTGAATATACATCTCAAGTGACAGGACATATTGGTATAGACAATGGATTTTAACACCCTTTTTTATATTGACTAATAAATGTATGTGATGTATTGCTTTTGTTTTATGTTGATTTCTGCAGTATATGCTGGCCATAGTTATCTGAAGAATATATTTAAAATGTTTCTTTTATTTCAATGTCTGCAGTGTAACCTGAAGTTCATTAGATACAGGTACTTTCCCTGGGTCTATATCACTTCTTTGAAGTGACACTTCAACAAATGGCATTTCGTCAGAAATGCCGTTCATCAAATTCTGCTCATGTGGGGGGCTGCACCTCCCACACCACCACTAATTATATATATATATATATATATACCAACTTCGAGATTGCACTACAGTGGGGAAAGGGCAAATTTCCCGATCCTCGCCATACTGCGATCTGAGTATGAACAGTTCAATGAACGGCATGTTTGATGTAAGTGCGCTGAAGATGCCATTCATTGAACTGATGGGGACCCGCTTTCCCCAAAACCGCTATCATGCTGTGACAGATGCCCATTTTAGGGAAGTTAGATGTTTTGCAGCTAGATCATACTAAGAATTATTTTATGACCAGCATCAAGGTTGCTGTTGACTCGAACTGGACTTGTTTCAATAAGTTTGGAGAAGTGTTTTTCCCTTTAGATATACTGGTCAGTCTAGCACAGTAATTCAGGCCTGTATTTCTGGTGCAAGTGATTTCTTTCAAAACCAGATTGCCATGTTATGTACAGGCAGGGCCTACTTTTGATCATTTCCACTGATGTATGGCCAGGGCATTCATCTATAAGTGCAGAAGTGGACTCGTGAGTTTGTGGAGCTGTTCTGGATGCAGAAAGATACAAAATGCTGTGGACTGTTTATATTCCTTTAGTGGAGAAGGTGTCGCACATTCTAATGACCCTTACTGGAGGAGTGAGCTTCTGTTTTTCATTGTTTACTTGTGGATGAAATAGATACTGTCATATAAATTGCATTCTGTACTCACTGATATGTTATGTACTACACAAGGTTTTTAACTCCACGGTATTCTATTGCATGAGTCTATGCAACATTCATACTCCCACACTGCTGGTGTTACTAAGCACGTAGAATAAGCAGTGTTGTGAAATTCAACCACAGCAATGTATCCCGTTATTGCACAGTATCCCATTATATCCATTGATTGTATGTGACATGTTTGATTCCCACAGTGGTGGTCCTGAGTACAGTGTGTATTTGATCATGTGTATACAAGGTCATTTGCCCTTACGATGCTGCTGTAAGCACACTGTATCTGATATAGATATAGCTATATATGTATGTGTGTGTGTGTGTGTGTGTGTGTGTGTGTGTGTGTGTGTGTGTGTGTGTGTGTGTGTGTGTGTGTGTATATATATATATATATATATATATATATATATATATATATATATATATATATAAATTTCTTCTGGGCCAAGGTGAGCCCGTTTTCAGTAGACACCCAAGGAGAAAAGCTCCAGAAACAATTTGATAAAACTACAGAATTAAAATACAGAAATCAAGCAGCGATGGTACAGAACATTACATTACAGAATAGATGATACAATAAAATAGATAATACTAGTTATACGGATGTTAGATTTTAAATATGCAAGCCAAATAAGAATACAGGTGATGACATGGGATAATAGCAAATGTGTAAACAGTACAGTATTGCAGATTTCCAATAGAGAGTGAAAGATGGAGAGCAGCAGATTAAAGATTCTGAAAGTAAGGTACAGGCTTAGAGCTACTGCTATACAGGGATCAACAACGAATAGAAGATATGGTAGGTAACTGATACAGTAGGTTGTGTATGGCTGGGAGACACATGTTGGACTTAAATTGGAAGCACTAAATGTATATATGAGGAGTCTGAGTCATAAGTGAGATGGGGAGGAAAAGTAGGAAGGCTAGGAATATTGTTTTTTTTATAGTCAATGCTGGTACATGTACATAGCTGATTGGTGAACAGGCGGTGTTTTAGGGAAGTCTTGAAACATTCAGGGTTGCTAGTAGACCTAATTGAAGGAGGGAAGAGCATTCCATAGTTTTGCTATAGCATATGGGTAACACACTTGACCAGTGGAAGGGTTGACTGATCACAGAGGTCTGTTTGGGTGACACATGGTGAACAGAGAGGATAGGAAAGCTAGAAGGCTTATAGATTAGCTTATGAGCTGCAGTTAGTTGCAGGTATGTTAGATGCTGGGGAAGTTCTAGCCAGTTCAGACGTTGGGAGTGATACATAGTGGTGGGAGGAGTGCTTGGCGGTGGTTACAAATTTTGTGATTGTATTGTAGCATGAGTCCACTTTGGATTTAGGAGAGGATTGTATATTAGTAAGAGGAAGTGCACCATAGAGCAAGGATGGAAGCAGAAAGGAAGAGGCAAGGGATAGTCTTGCTGCATAGGTGAGGAAATGTTTGTGCCTGTACAGGATGATTAGTTTCTGATGGTTTTTTTTTGATGTTTGTGTTAATATGCTGTTTGAAAGTTAGGTGTTCGTCTATGATGACCCCTAGAAGTTTGGTATGTTGGGACTACTTCAAGGCAAGTGTTGTTGAGTGAGTTGATGGTAAATTCATTTTTGGTTAGGGGTGGTGTTTTTTGGGGGAGTGAATAAAATAAGTTTGGTTTTATTACCATTTAGGGATGAATGGTTATTATACATCCAGGTTTAAGTGGAGGTGAAGGCATTTTGGGTGAGTGTAAGTAGTTCTGAAGTAGACTTGGCCATGCAGATGATGGTGGAGTCATCTGCGTATTGGATGACATTAACATGGGGGTATGCTGGTATGGAAAAAGTGCAGTGGACCTAGTATGGACCCTTATGGGACTCCAGTATTGATGTTGAGGAAAGGAGAGAGAGATTGGTGCCATCTGGTTACTTGTTGCCTATCTGTAAGGTAGTTGGAAAACTACCCTCTAGGGTAGGGGAGATGTGCCTAAATTGGAGAGTTTGGTCAGAAGTAGGGGTGGGAGACAGCACTGAATGCTTTGGAAAGGTCAAGAAATAGTGAGGAGACGAGGTATCCTGAGCCTCGAGCATGGCTGACTGTGTACAAAAAAGATATAAGAGCAGTGGTGGTCCTATGACTACACTTAAACCCATGTTGGGTTAGGGAGAGGAGCTTGTGGTGTAGTAGGTAGTTAAGTAGTTGGCTATGGATATATTTTTCCAGAATTTTGGAGATGGGAAAGAGGCTGGCAGTTGGACGGAAGTTAGATATATCAATATTGTTTCCACCTTTGTAGAGAGGGAGGATAAATGCCTTTTTTCAGCTGGTGGGAATGAAGGACTCTTGAATGGATCTGTTTAGTAGTATACTAATAGGATAGTAGGCTATAGTGTTTGCTGATTTTTGGAGGAATTCTAGTGGTAAGTTATCTGGAGCATTTGATCCAGGTTTAAGTTTAAGCAGGATTTTATTTTTTTAAGATTAAGGTAGGGCATGGGTACGAGAGAGAAGTTTGGTCTTGTTGTAGCAGAGGTGTCTGGGTGCAGTGGGTTGATTAGTGGGAAGTTGGCAGTGAGATTAACTATACTGTTTTTAAAGAGTGAGTTAAAAAGTGAGTCATTTTCAGCTGGAGCCATGTTTGGATCAGGGCAGGGATTATTGCTTTTGCCTGGGTATAACAGAGTATGTTAAGTTGTCTATCTCGCCTTCATTCTTGCTGGATGGGTTCGGAGCCGACCTCGGCTCCGACTCGGCCACTCTAAAAGCTCGAGAGTTGGTTCCACCGGCTCGAGGCTCCCCTTATATCCCACAATGCTAGGCAAGAGTTACCTCAGATCTCGTTTGCCGCTACAGCTTCGAGGTTGGTTGCTTCTACCAGTTCCTGGTGAGTGTTAGCTTTTTATACTAAAAAGTTATTTCTTTTTCCCCTTTTAACCTTAATTCTTCTCAAATTAGTGTAGAATATAGTTTTTTATCCCCGACCCTATTTTTCCCCGTTTTCTCTTTAAAAGAACCGCTGGTTCTTCCCTTGGGCCTTTGGCCTTCCCTTCCATAGGGTGTGTTTGTGTAGTTTCCTTAACCTTTTTGTGCTTATTTTTACTAAAATTGTTAATTATTTTTAGTATTAATAATTTTTCTGACAGGGTATAACTGTGTGTTTGGTGTGTGTTTGTGTACACCTGTCAGTTAGGATTATGTCAAAGGAAGCAAAGGTCTCTGGATTCAAGAAGTGTGATGCGTGCTGTCAGAAAATGTCTCTGACAGACGCTCACACTTCTTGTGTCTACTGTCTAGGGCCTTTGCACCTGCAGGACTCCTGTGCTGTGTGCCATGGCTTCAGCCCCAGGGTCCTGCAGGAGAGAAAAAACAAGTTAATTTTGAGAGGCTTGTTAAAACCTGAGGATTCCCTGTCAGTTTCAACAGGGAAGCCCTCTAAGGCATCGAGGTCTTCGGCTCCGGCTTCTGAGCCGAGACCTCAGGTTGTTCAACCTTGCCTTTATCGGCTCCGGCTGGAGCCGATAAGACTCAGTCCACAGTTTCTGTGGCTTCCTCGGCTCGGCGGAGCCGAGGTTATCGAGTACCTGTGTCGGCTCCGACAAGATCTTGAGCCGACAACCAGAAAGAGGTCTAGGTCACCTTCTCTTGGCTCCGTTCATTCGGCTCCAGGATCTCCCCTGCTGTCTGAACGGAGCCAAAGGTCTCATTCCTCTAGGTCATCGAGGCTTTCCGATCATGACCTTCAGAGGGTGGTGAGTCGACTACTTAAGTCCGAGGCACTTGCCCAGATGCTTCAGAGCCCGACTCATCAGTCGGTGCCTGCCCCGTCCATCAACTCTTTCCTCCTTCGACTCTTTTGAGTTCGGAGCCGGGTCGTCGGAACCGAGACTGTGGTCACCGGAGCCGAGAAAATTGTCTTGGGCACCGTCGTTGGCTCCGTTTTCTTCCGTGGAGGAATCTCGGCGCCGGACTTCCCTCGTCGGCTCCGGGGGGTGAGTGGCATCGGACCCTTGTCCGACCCCCCCTCTCCCTCTCGGTGCTTCGGCGCTGGTGAGTTCGGCTCCGACATCGGCCTCGGAGCCATCACTGTCGGTGCCGAGGGGGGTCCTTAGCTCCTCGGAGCGGGGACCTCTGGCTCTGCCTGACAGGGGTGCTTTCGAGGTCATGCGGAGTGTGTTAGAGCCTGGCTCTACTCCACAGTCGGCTCCGTCAGCCCCTCCCTCGATGCTGCCTCAGGGTAAGTCGACTCACTCCCTCATCCCGGACCGCAGAGAGCCAGCTCCTCAGGAGCCCCCTTTGGGGATTTCATCCTCTTCCGAGGCCTCTCCTGATTTGGCAGAAGAGCCCCCTCGGAAGAGGAAGTGCAAGAGGAAGCACATTGACTCACCTGAGTCTATCACGTCGGACACAGATCTGGATGATTCTGAGGGTTCCCCCCGTTCCCCTTCTGAAGATGTCTCATTTGCAGACGTTCTGGAGATCCTTAAACAGAGGGAAATTGGCCAGCCCTCAACCCTTCAGAGGACGAATCTGTGTATCTTGAGGCGTTTGGCTCTCGTCCTTCCACCTCCTGGGTGTCCCCCCCCTTCGACCCCCTCATGCAGGTGGTTGCTAAGAAGGCATGGACGGCTCCTGATTCAGTGGACCCCACTCCCAGGAGACCCTCCAAATTCATCACAGCTCCATCAGACAAGCAATTTTTATCAAAAGGAGTTTCTGTGGATGCTATGGTGGTAGCAGCCGCCACAAAGAAGGAACTGGCTGATCCTTCAGTGCCTGTCCATCCACCTAACAAGGAATCTAGGTCCATGGATAGGTACGGGAAGCGGATGTTCTCCTCAGCAACTTTTACCATGCGTTCGCTGAATTACCTGTGCCATTTCACTCGTCTTCAAAGGGACTTGGTCAAGGAAGCGAGTGAGATGTTGAAGGACCCTACAGCTGCGGGGTTCCAAGAAAAAATGAACACGCAGCTGGCTATCCTTAATTCCATTTCCAACTCCTCCATGCGCCTCCTCTCTTATGCGGCCGATGGAGCGAGCAGAGCCGCAGGAACAGGGGTAGCCTTACGTAGGCACGCCTGGATGCGGCTATGCAACTTTGCGGAACCTTTCAAGACGTCTTTCACGAACTCCCCTTTTGATGGATCATCTCTTTTTGGTCCTCAAGTGAAAGAAACCCTGACTAGGTGCGAGACTGATGGCAAGACCCTTTCTGCCATCGGAGTCCGTTTTTCTACTCCTTCTAGGCCTTACCCCAAAGGCCAGAAGGGTGGAAAGATGTGGTTCCGTAAACAATCTCAAGGGACTTCGCCTGACGCACAGAGTCGTTTTCCTACCAGAGGCAGAGGTGGGAATAATAATGGTAGACATCGCCCTAGGGGCAGGGGGGGTCCGCAGAACCAGGGCAATCGGGAAGCCTTTCCTGACAAGCCCTTTCAGCATCCCTGAGGTGTTGCCCGACTGCCCATCTTCGGAGGCAGTCGGGGGAAGATTGTCACTGTACCCAGAAGCCTGGCTATCCTTGACACAAGACAAATGGGTACAGTCCATCATTTCCGAAGGTTATTCTATCCCCTTTCTTCGTTTTCCAAATCAGTCAAAAAAATCCCTTCCAGATGTTCCACCCACTCAAAGGGATATAGCAGCTTTGGAAATTTCAAAACTGCTTGCAAAAAGAGCTATTCAGCCAGTGTCAGCAGACCAACAAGGATCCGGAATCTACTCAAGGTTCTTTTTAGTTCCAAAGAAAACAGGGGACTGGAGACCAATTTTGGATCTCAGTATCTTGAACAGATCGGTCAAGAAAACAAGATTTCGGATGGTCACGCTGCAATCCATTCTTCCCCTATTGGGAAAAGGAAACTGGATGTGCTCTATAGACCTTCAGGACGCGTACTATCACATCAAAATGAACAGACGCTCCAGAAGATTCCTCCGCTTCAGGCTGGGAACCAGTCATTTTCAATTCAGGGCCCTGCCCTTTGGTCTCACCACTGCCCCCCGGGTGTTTACCAAATGCATGGCAGTGGTAGCTTCTCACCTGAGACGACAAGGATTCCAGGTGTTTCCATATTTGGACGACTGGCTCCTCACAGCTCCCACCAAGCATCTCCTTCTGATGGCCAGAGATTACACTTTTCGGGTCTGTCAAAAACTGGGTATCTCAATAAATTGCGAAAAGTCTGTTTTGTCGCCTTGTCGTACTATTACCTACATAGGCGCAAATTTAGATACTGTAAACATGTCTGCAACACTAACGAACCAAAGGATATCAGACATTCAAAAATTGGTATCACTACTCCTCAACAACAACAGAGCCAAAGCCAGGTTAGTTCTAAAGGTGTTGGGAATCATGGCAGCGGCCATACCTCTCCTCCCATTGCCCAGATACCACATGCGGATCCTTCAGTGGATGCTCTTTTCTCAATGGTCATACCAGGAACTTCCAATGTCTCACACCATTATGATCACGCAAGCGTGCAAAAAGCATCTCATGTGGTGGATGTCTTCCCCCCAGCTCCTGTTGGGGAGACCATTTGTTCCACCTCCTCCGGTTGCTACTCTGACAACGGATGCCTCCCTGATCGGGTGGGGGCATTATCAGGGCAGGACAGTCCAGGGCACATGGCAACCAAACGAATGCCACTTGCACATAAATGTTCTGGAGATGAGAGCAGTGCTTTTAGCGTTGCAAGCCCTTCAAGACTCTCTTCCCTTGGGAACGATTGCAATCCAGACAGACAATATGTCTGTAGTGTGGTACATCAACAAACAAGGCGGAACCAGATCATACCCCCTGTGTCGAGAAGCACTCAGACTGTGGCAATGGGCGATTTCTTCTCAGCGTTTTCTGATAGCAACGCACATCCCCGGGAAGTCCAATCACATTGCGGACAAGTTGAGCAGAGCTATTCTCATGCCTCACGAGTGGTCTCTGAAAGACTCTGTAGTGAGAGAGATATTTCTCAAGTGGGGTCAGCCTTGCTACGATCTTTTTGCTACTCCCCAAAACAGCAAGTGCAGGGAATACTTCACTCTATTCCCTTTACCAGGCCAACCCAGCAGGGACGCGCTAGTCCAAGTTTGGCCCCGGGGACTTCTGTATGCATTTCCTCCTTTCCCACTGATCTCTCAAGTAATACAGAAAGCTATCGCTCAGAAGGCCTCATTGATCCTCATTGCTCCTTACTGGCCTCGACAAGTGTGGTTCCCCTTTCTACATCGATTTCTTTTGGAGCGACCGTGGAATCTGGACCTAGTTCCAGATCTTTTGATCCATCAGTCGGGTCAGTTTCATCGCTCCTCCCCTCTCTGAACCTCACTGCTTGGTTCCTCCACTTCCAACCGTAGCCAGGCTTCCTCAATTATCTCACTCTGTTAGAGATATTTTGATAGTTTCCCATAAATCTTCCACTCGAAAGATTTATTTGAGTAAGTGGAAACGCTTCTCATATTGGGCACAAGGAAAGGACATAGATCCTTTCACCGCTTCCATCCAACTAGTCCTTGATTTTCTTGCTGAACTCTTCCATGCAGGTTCATCTCCATCTACTCTTAAGGTTCAATTGGCAGCTATTTCTAATTTCCATGTGGGTATTTCTGAATCTGCCCTAATGTCCCACAAACTCTGCAAAGCCTTTTTGAAAGGAGTTTTTCTTCTCAGACCTCCTGTCAGAAATCCTCCTTCTCCTTGGGACCTAAATTTAGTTCTTGCTTCTTTGATTCTTTCCCTTTCGAACCTGCAGCTACATGTTCCTTAAAGTTATTATCATGGAAAACTCTCTTTCTGGTGGCTATCACATCAGCTAGAAGAATTTCAGAACTTCAAGCACTCAGTTGTCGTTCTCCTTACCTTGTGTTCCATAAGGACAGAGTTTCCTTACGAACTAACCCGTCCTTTTGCCTAAGGTGGTTTCAACATCAAATCTAAACCAATGCATTGACCTCCCTGTCTTTTTCCGGAGTATTCAAATAGGTCTGAACAAAAATTACACTACCTGGATGTTCATCGTCAATTAAGGTACTACTTGGACAGGACGAAACTATTCAGAAAATCTGATCAGCTGTTTGTCTCCTATGCGGAAAGCAGAAAGGGACTTCCAGTTTCAAAGGTATCTTTATCCAGATGGCTAACATCTCTGATTACCCTTGTTTATGAGATTAGACACCAAAACTGCCTAATAAACCTAAAGCCCATTCCACCAGAGCTTTGGCTACTTCTCTAGCCTTCCAAGACAGACTGCCTATTGACACCATTTGTGCAGCGGCTACTTGGGCTACTCCTCACACTTTTATTTCCCATTATAAGTTGGATTTAGCTTCTAGGCATAGAGCTAATTTTGGTTCCACTGTTCTCAGGAGTCTGTTCCGTTAGGCCACCCGGGACAAGGTGCTAGGGACGCGTTCCCATCCAGCAAGAATGAAGGCGAGATAGACAACTTAACATATAGAAGTTATGTTCTTACCATAACGTTCCATGTTAGTTGTCTTCTTCTCGCCTTCTTCTTGCGTCCCACCCTCCTTCCCCCTGGCCTGGACAGACCTAGAGGAGTTGTGATCGTGACCTCTCTTTCTACCACCTCTTTCTTAGTCATATGCTATTATGCATATTTTCTTGTTTCAGGATATAGGTCACCCCTTTTCTTCCTGCTGTTAGAGGTGGATTCTGTTTCACTGTTATACTGTTTTTTGATATAAGCTGGGTTAGCTTACAAACGAGATCTGAGGTAACTCTTGCCTAGCATTGTGGGATATAAGGGGAGCCTCGAGCCGGTGGAACCAACTCTCGAGCTTTTAGAGTGGCCGAGTCGGAGCCGAGGTCGGCTCCGAACCCATCCAGCAAGAAGAAGGCGAGAAGAAGACAACTAACATGGAACGTTATGGTAAGAACATAACTTCTATTTATGGTCCTCCGGAACTATTTAGGATTTTGCATATGGTCGTTTTGCTGAATAATGTAGTAGTCTTGTTTTTTTATGACGACAAGTCGCTTTACATATATATATATATATATATATATGTATGTGTGTGTAGATAAATATATGTTTATAAGGTCCATGACCCTCACAGGGCTGCTGTGTGCACACGATATATATGACTTGTACAAGGTTCTTGACTCGTACCATGTTACTTCTGTTAAGTACCCTGTATCTGATGGTCATATGCAAGATCCATTGTTTATTTTACTCTTCCAGGGAGCTCCTCCTCAAGTGACAGTAGAGCGTTGTATGCCCCTCCTCTATCTGAGCATCCTTACTTAGAGACTATTCTACCGAAAAGGCAAAGTAGCGTTCCACTCTGCAGTGCTAATTCAGACTCCTGAGCCACAATGAAGCAAATCCATTTCTTAGTTCCAGATGTTGACTGTGTGCAGATCATCTGATTGTAAGGAGGAAGACCGACAGAGTAATAGGTAGCATATACCATACACATTAATGTAAAATTAATTCTCAAGGAGCAATTGTGTGTCAGCTCTGTGTTGTGGAAGGATGGAACTCTGTCAACAGCTTGGCCAGCTGGATTCTATTAGTAGCTCAGTTGCTGCAGGAGCAGGCAGTAACTGGATAGGAGTCAAGGGGTGTTTCCTCCAGGATTTCCCTGAAGGGGCTTTGCCACCTGTGGGAATGAATGACATCCCCACAGTGCACCTATTGGATGCCTCACCTTGGTGCATTTAAAATTCCTTAATTAGCTGCATGTGTCATGTTTACATTAAAAGCAGCACTAGGCTAGACTGGGAGTGCAAAAGAAAAAAAATTACTAGCTGAAGGACTTCATCATTTTAGCACTTTCACACCTAGCCTGAGTAGAATTTCACACCTTATGAAAACTGAAGAGCTCCTTCCTGGACAGCTTTCACATGAGCTAAAATTCTGAGAATGCAGCATTGCACCCTACCTGTGGACAAATGTATGCATCTCAAAAATTATGAAATTCATAAAAACGTTAAAATACAAATGTTATTCAGCACACCGTCCTCTTCATATGGGTCATATTAATATGTCAGCCATACATATTAATTTTATATTAAGCAAGTAATTAGATAATATGTACATTTACTTAATTATGTAAAGAAGTATTTATATATCTTTAACCATGGTAGATAGACACCTACTATCAGTGGGCCTTTTGTTTCTGCAGATGTGATTGATCTACATTTACTTACAAAGCAGTTTTGTAAATGCCACTCCATTTTTGAGATATTTGTATAATTATGAATGGTATGCTTATTTGTAAATTTACTGGGCAAATAAATATATCTGGAAATGAATTCTACTTAGACACCAGCTATCAGTGCAAAGATTTTTCAGCATTGTGTATGCTTTCATTTGATAACTTGAACCACAAGTTGTTTATATGGTACTCCAGTATATTAATATAATTATTACTGTAGACCTGTATTCATAGCATGTATTGAAAATAACAGTTTCTTTGAACAAATACTGATAACTTCTTATGGATAAAATGTTTATCGTGGATGAATGTAAATATTGTAAATAGCTTTGTTATTGTTTTATTGTATTTGTTATATGTACATTTACGTATGTTTATAATGAAAACAAAATAAAAATGTTTTTGAAAAGAAAATGACGTTTCTGTGGTGCAGACTACACCACTTACCTGAAGAGCCACTCTAGTTCTGTTTGAGATGCTGTTGAGATGGATTCAGCTGCCTAGGCAACAGGACATTTTCCTGTGGGCAAACCGAAGAAAACACAATAAGTAAGTGCATGGGTGCAGAAGAAGAAGTAATGAGTGCTTGCTCAGTGTACAGTACCTGCTTTTGTAACTGCAACATGCAAAAGTGTGCTACAGCTTGAACAAATCCTGCATGCTGCTGTAGTCATATTTATGCTCCAGTATGTATTTTAGGTACTGTTCCCTAGACCCTGTGACAGGGATAGTGGTCCACACACACACACATACACACATATGCACCAATTATAAAGGCACTGCCCATTGTGCACTGCATTTTTGCTGCTACTACCATGCCCACTGGCCAGACTGCTGCCTGCCATACTGCCTACTGTCTTATGTGGCCTTGGTGGCCATGTACATTATTTTCCCTGTGTGCATTTGTTTGTTGAAGTTGTGGGCATGGCACCACATTCTTCTCTTTGCTCACAGGGAACTCACAAAAGGCATATCAGCTAAATGTACCACAGGGAAATGTCTCATTGCATAGACACCTGAACCTGCCTGTGATATTTACAAAAGTATGATATTTATGCAAATATGCATATTGTATTACTAAAAAAATTAAATGTGAGGATATCTGAGGAAGGCAGACCATAGGTGATATTCATAACTTTTGCATCATTATGCAAACTTTCATTTGATACCACAAAGTACCATGCACATACCTCCTGGTTCAAGTTAAGAAGTAGAATAACATTGGGAAACATTTTTTGGACTTTACTCAAGTTCTGCATTCAGAAATGTTAAGGGAAGATTAAATAATTTTCTTTAATTTATTATGAAAATGCTAGAAGCTTGAACAAGAAATGAATGACCTACAGCTAAATATGTATTGAGAATACATATGATGTGATAGTAATTACCGAAGTAGGGAGAGTACGTATGACGTACCAAATCCTGGAATATGGAAGAAGTTTCACTGCCACCTGGGCATCAGCTGTATGAATGTTTGACAGGTAGTACAAGTGGAAGTGGAGTTGTATTTGTCAGGGTAGTCGATGTTGATCTCTGTTGGGAAACTCTCTGCTTAGAATTAACCAATAATCAGGCAATAGGTCCAGGTAACTTGCTGAACATTTGTACATGCTAGATGATTGTCACTGTTGAAGTGACACCCCAACCCCATGTACAAAAATGGGAAAAGGGGTTGTGGTTGGATGCCATAATCTGATGATAATGGGTAATCTTTATTTTCCCAAGACTGTGTAGAAGAAATATCTGGGATGGCAAAAGAAGATGAATTTCCTTATCTAATTCATAATTCATCACAAATTGATTTTCATACAAGGTTAGACAGCACCCTGGATCTTCTACTTGCAAATATACCACATAAGATAACTAATGTAAAACAGCCATGCCTGTTTGGCAGTTCAGATCATATAGCTTTTGATTTTGAGGTGTCAGCGCCTCAATTTTACACATCAGCCAAAGTGTGTGTGTGTATATATATATATATATATATATATATATATATATATATATATATATATATATATATGATAAGGATTTCATTTTTGAAGAAGAAAATCTCCGTTCACAATATATATATATATATATATATATATATATATATATGATAAGGATTTCATTTTTGAAGAAGAAAATCTCCATTCACCAGATAGAGCCAAAACCTTTAATAAAATCCAGGTTAACAGATCCAGTTCAACAATGAGCGCTTTCGTCTGCTGTAAGGCAAACGTCATCAGATAAATCCCACTGGTACAAATACTTGTTATATATAAAAAAATTTTCAATTAATTATTTTTAATCAATTTTCTTAAAATGTTTAATTGATTGATTGAATTATTGAATGGAGGGTTTTTTATATATAACAAGTATTTGTACCAGTGGGATTTATCTGATGAAGTTTGCCTTGCAGCAGACGAAAGCGCTCATTGTTGAACTGGATCTGTTAACCTGGATTTTATTAAAGGTTTTGGCTCTATCTGGTGAACGGAGATTTTTTTCTACAGTTTTTTGGACTTTTCTTGGTTAAAGGATTTAATTTTTGACCTGTACATACATCAACTAACTACTTCTAAGGCTGCCCTGACCATCCAATGAAAGTAATGAAAATTTCTACGATTCCACTTTCCATCAATGCAGCACTTATTTTAGCTTAAAGAGCTGCAGATGTGTGTTTAAAAAAAACAAAAAAACACACACTAGAAGCAGTCTCCCTGATTTCTGCACTTTTATCAAGTTACCAGACTGCCTGTTGAATGCGTCTTCAACTGTCTTCTTTTCTCTTGTTTCACCTGATACATTCCTCCAGTATCACACTGATTTTTGAACTGTTCTGGTGAATTAAGAGCCAATGCTGTATGTAATAACTGCATTATGGACAGCAGTTACTTCCACTTAAATATTAGTACAATAAACACGCTTTTTTTCCCTCTGCTGTAGCTTCTTTTTTTTAATTAATTTCAGAACTACCAGTTCTTCTCCTTAAAGACATTAGGGTAATAAGATTATTAGCAAGGAACTGAATGAACATTTTTAAAAGTATCAGTTTGTTTTTCTTTTCTCCTCTCTCGCTCTTGTTTTTTTTTGCATTTCCTGTGTTGGGAGAGCTATTCAGGCAGTTGCAGTACCCTGTCCATTTTCATGGGCATACGGAGACTGAGTTACTCAAGTCACATACTCTTCACGAGGTCCAAACATCACAGTTACTCAAGTCATAATAGGCATGTGCTAGGAATAGGGGGGAGCTTTGCTACCCAGGAAAACTTCAAAGGCTGGATTTTTATTTTCAGATATAGATACTGTATAGTGTGCCATGATGTTAATGTAAAATTAAACATAATGTCTCATAAATGTGAAGTTACGACACAACAGTTTTGTAAAAAAAAAAACTAAATAAATGGATCTAGCAGTGAAATAATTTCTAGGTCCCTGTATTAAGGAACATATTGTACAGTTATTGCTTAGGTTTAAGTTCCCAGCAATTGCCATGTTCACATATCTGGTTTAGGAGATGTTTATGAAAGCATTAAGTTATTTGATGTCTGTGTTCATAACATAACACTTTAAGGGAAATATTTGGTTAGAAATAAGGATGTCTTGATACTTGAAACTTTTTTTTTGCTGGTTCAGAGTTGTACTACATGTTACTACATTTTACAAAAAAAATATTTAATAAACTGGCCATCTCATCAGGATTACAGATAATATATTTTCATGAAACATTCACACTGCTTTACTACATTCTTACTTCAGGCTATATGACGTATGGCACAGTCACTGATTTTCGGCTGCAGTGGTGCAGCGGTTAGCGTTGCCGCTTCACAGCAAGAGGTTCTCTGGTTTGATTCTTGGCTGGGGTGCCTTCTGTGTGGAGTCTGCGTGTTCTTCCTGTGGTCGTGTGAGTTTCTTCCGAGTGCTCTGGTTTCCTCCCACATCCCAAAGACATGCTGTAGTTGGATTGGACACACTAAATTGGCCTTTGGTGTGTGTGTGTGTGTGTTTGTGTATGTGTGTGTGCACTGCTGTGGTGACCCCTAAGCTGAAGGAAGAAGAAAAATAACTGATTTTAGGCTGTTTTGAGTAGTAGAGGGTTTATGTATGACATTTTATTTTTAAATCGTTAGCATTTATATTATGCGAATCTGGGCTAGCACCTACACAGCATAGACAATTGTATTAAATTATGAATGTGCATTATAGTAACTATATATGGCATCCTTCTAGTAAGCATCACTTTATTTTTATTTTATTTATGTTTTGGTTTCCAGGGTAGAGCACTGATCACTGCATTATCAATTGCAAGCTCAGCCTGGATTGAAACAAAAATTTAACAATTGCAACCATCAGTGGAACACACAGTTATTACAAACTGAAAACAAAACACAAGCAGAAAAAACTACTATGAATAAACTGCAGATCATGCTGAGGTGTAGATTTTACAACTGGAAATGCAGAACCAGAGGAATAGCACAGAAAGAGAGGGAGAGGGACACAAGTTTAGCATTGGAAATTGTAGGGGTTAGCACAGGGTGTTTAGAGGAGAAAGCAAGACACAAATAATGGCATAGGCACACTCCAAGGAGTCAGAGGGATTGAGAAAGTTAAAAGTTGTAAAATGACAGTGAGCAAGGGGAAAGAGTGCTATGTACATATTTTCATGAAGCAAGCACCTAGAGGTAACCAGTAAAGTAGCTGTATTTTTAGAGAAATATTTAATTTCCCTCACTTATAGTTTTTTAAGGTGCATTATTACTTTAATATGTCATGCTTAATAGTGTTTAATAGGGTCATGTTCATATAATTAGTCCTTTCTGAAATAGACGGCTGTTCTGTCCTTTATAATCCTCTTGGGTTAATCTCTCTAAATTGGCTTGTCAATGTTTTTACACAATTAGGACTCCTCTTAACTATATTTGAAGTTTTCTTTAAAAGAATATGTTTTGCAACATGCTTTTTCTTTCTCCTTGTGTCATACTGTATGTAATATGATACACACTTTAGTCAGTTGTGAATTATTTTCAGGTTTAATCAGGTTTTAAATGTATCTGTAATTTTTCTTTGTGGAGTTTTTCTCCCCGTGTCTCTGCTGAAAAAGGGCTTTTTCGGCTAAGTCAGACACCCCCGGTTAACAAATGTAAAATAAAATTTACATTTAGGATCTTTGTGGCAATTTCTCTTGCACATACAATAACCTTGCATCTTACCTTCCCATAAACCCTTTCTGTAATAGTAGCAGTATGCAAGACAGGCATAGACACAAAACGCACAAAAACACTTACAAAAGCAGTTAAATCGGGTCTATATTATAATCTCGAAGGTTTAAAACTTCGAATCACTAAAGATCGAACTTTAGTGATCAAAGTCTTAAACCATCGAAACCAAAAACAAAAAAAAATACTAAATTAAAATAAAAAAAACTACATAGTGTATAGGCAGGTGGGGCAAGCCCCCCTGCACCCCCACGCCCCCCTACTTAAATATACCAACTCCGAGAATGCACTACATTGAAGTAAACGGAAATCTCCCCCATGGTGATTTTCCGTTTAAACGTTCGATGTAGTGCACTTTCGGTATTCTCGAGTCGACAATATCATATTCGATATTGTCAGACTTCGAGATTTTAATATAGACCCGTTAAATCTATCCCCTAACCTAGCACTTACTCTAACAGAAACCTGAAACACTTACACGCACACACATCTAAATCTAACCCTAACCCATAAACACACTCCCACCCCATATATTCACCAACTTACTTCTTTTGTCAAATAAAAGATGGAAGCATAAGTGTTGGGTAAATCAAATGTTCAGTAACCACCAGTAGATTTTGTTTTTGTTCAAGTAACGGATTGTTGGTGCAATGAACTTCAACAAAAGTGTAGAGTATTAACTTTTTTTTTTTTTTTTTTACCAAAATACATACTATTTGACCTAAGGTTATAACAACACTATATATTTGTTTTGATACTATTTAATTAGTTACACAGCATTTTTATTTTAAACTGACTTTACAAATGTTGCATTTAGTCAGTTTAAACTGGTTATTCTGGCCTGAACTTTACACTGCATACAAATGTCAGTATATCTAAATTGTTTCAAGGTATAAAATGTTAACACAAGGCACCTGCATAGTTAAACTTGTACAGCAAATTGCATGATTAGCATTTAGAGGTAATAGCAAAGTCTTCAGTGTGTGCATGTCTATCAGAACAAGTGAAATACGCATATTTTGCTGTACTGAAAATCAGTTTTTGAGAAAAAGTGTTTTCGGTTCTTTTTTCATATGAAATTGCTAATTATGTGATTCAGAGGTATAAGGTTACCAGTCTGAAAAATGTCAAATTTACACGTTTATTGTGAAACAAATGATAAAAAAATAGCAGACAAGTGGTTAATTAGGACTGCTAATGGTGCAATCTAACTTATTTTCTTTGAAATCATTTGAAATAGTCTTGCAAATTTCTTAGATTACTATATCATGAGTCTCTGTTAAAATATTGTTTGTGATTATTCCAGATGTAAAGATGTGTACAGCTTTATCTTTTTTTGGGGGGGAGGGGGTGGCATAAATCCAGTGACAGAAAACTTCACTATTCAGACGAAATATACTTTTGATGTAATGATGTTCAGTAAAGATATATTTTGCATGTCTATTATATTTCTTTTAGAAATCCTATACCCATCCCTAATGGAAACTGAGTATATTGGAACATGACAAACTGTTATGATGAAATGCCTGTGAAACTTAATCTTTGGCTCCTGAGGGTTCTCATTCAGAGAAGGACTGCAGAGTACCTGGGTACAGTGCACACTTATTCTACCCTTAGGGATTTCATTACATCTCAGTGCAGAACATTATCACCGTTACTACATGGGTTTGTAGGTTCCTAGCTAAGTACTAGGTCAGTTGCCATTGTGGGCCATATTTAGCATAGCCAATTTCTTTTTCAAATGTGAGAATCAAGCCCTGTACCTCGTGTCTGTGAGGTAAACACCTTATCCATTATGCCAACCCCCAATGAAATTAAATATTAAGTATGCCGGATTTTTCCTTGTGTAAAGACAACTTGAGTAAATGTTTTCTTTGCATTTGCTGTGTTTCCCTCCCTGAACACATGTCATGTACTCATCCTTAATGGAAATGTAGTATAATACAGCATGCTGTACTGTAATGGTGAAATTTCTGTAGAACTGTGATTTTGGTCCCTATAGCCCTTAATAAATAGGCAGCATGGTTTTGGTGCCTAGGTGTTAAAGGCTATATTCGGTTACCCTTTGAGAATTTTTTAAACACACTGTCTGTTAACCATCAGCCTCCCACCTGGCCAATCGGCCCATTTATTCCTCATCATTGGGGTGAGGGTCAGCCAGAGGTGACCATCATTTGGGCAGCCACAAAGAGTAGTTTGAGGGTTTTCTTCTTCTTAGCCCTGTAGTCCATATGAATGCCTGGCTTGTGGAGCCAAAAGAAGTGTGCAATGGGTTGGCCACACCAGCTGTCCTTCACTTCCATAAGGGATGTTGCTAGCATGCAGTGCCACCCTCTCTTCTGAAGCACAAGAAGTGGTTTCTCTGGTCTCCTTTGGAGAAGTTGAACTTTGCTGTGTGTTTCAGTGCCCGCTACCCTTACCACCAGGAGAGATGAATGAGCCACTCCTTTACTCCCTGGCCAGCTCCTCTTGTGTCCCTATGAAATTACTCTGCATGTCTTTGTTTAGTCATCTAGTCCTCATCATTTTTGACAAAATTTTCAAGGAATTATCCTTGCTGCATAGATTAAGTATTTATTTATTTTATTTTATATTTGTTGACCGGGATAGTCCAACTGGATTAATGACCATTTTCAGTGGAGGCCCGGGGAGAAAAGCTCCAAGGTAGACAGATAAGTAATAACAAAGAAGGCATATTACCAAGGTAATAACAAAGAAGGCATATTACCAAGGTAGACAGATAAGTGATAACAAAGAAGGCATATTACTAAGGTAGACAGATAAGTAATAACAAAGAAGGCATATTACCAAGGTAGACAGATAAGTAATAACAAAGAAGGCATATTACCAAGGTAATAACAAAAAAGGCATATTACCAAGGTAGACAGATAAGTAATAACAAAGAAGGCATATTACTAAGGTAGACAGATAAGTAATAGCAAAGAAGACATATTACAGATGAGATATTAACAAATGACATAAGCAGACATGAAATAGACAGTATATTGCAGCCATCATGTTTCTGTTTGTTGCCTAGCGATAGAGCACTGATCATAGCTGGCAAATTGCAGGCCCAAAATGAAATACATGTGAAGAGAAGTAACACATGCACATATCAGTTGTTGTGTCTTTCGGCTTTTCCCGGTTAGGGGTCGCCACAGCGTAACTCCGGTCCGCTAATGATTGGCAGTTGATTTTTACGTGCTGAGTTGCCAGCCCTAACGCACAACCTTCAACAAAGGTATGCCCATTTACGTATGTCTCCACAGAAGACGCTCTAGCTGAGAATCGATCGGGACAACGTCTTGCTGGGAGGCGACAACGCTACCGCAGCACCATCACCGCGGATTCTGCACATATCAGTAATATAGCATATTACAACATTACAAATTAGGGTATGTAGTACCTGGGATGTGCAAAGCAGGTTAACTGAGGTGTCAGGAAGCTACATGACTAAAAATCATGAAAGGGTTCTTGTATTTACATATATACAGGGTTATCCTGCCAGTAGGATGAAATTTTAGTGTGAGAAGAAAGAGTGAAGAAGTCATGATAAATTAGTGGAATTTAGTTGATATTGTCAGAGGTTGTAGTTGCTCACAGGTTCATAGGTAGGTACTAGGCTATCGGCCCAAGGGCCTAAGTAAGCCTAGCCAACAAGGTTCCCTGGCTTATGCCACCCAAGAAAGTTAAATTCCTGTGCCCCTGTCGAGTTGAGTCACAGAAGTGATCCCCAGGGTGTATTTCCTATTTCCCGTCTACTCATCAAGATTTTTCTTGAAGAGTGCTAATGAGAAACTTTGCTCGACATAGATGGGTAGCTTGTTCCAGAGTATAGGAAGTCTCTGGAACAGGAATCTATCCCTCCAGCATGTCCTGTTTATTGTGGTGACAAGGTTTAGGTCCCTAGAGCATGTAACTCGGAGGGATTGGGATTTCTTAAGGTGTAGCATGTCCAACAGCTCTGGGTTTAACATAGCTTTATATGTTAGGCAGAGATCTCCTCGGAGTAGGCGATATGCTGCAGAGTAAAGCTGGAGTTTTTTGAGATGGTCAGTGTAGGGCATTTGTTTGAGGCCATTAATCCTCTTTGTGTGGTGCTTCTGTGGCCTTTCCAGCTGCTGTAGATGTCTTGGGAGTTACATTCCAAAAGGGGCATTGTACTGTATAATGGGTCTAATGAGTGATGAGTAGAGGGAAACAATGACCTCTTTTTTTCCTGGATGAGAACCCTTTTGTGATGAGGTGTGCCACATAGAAGAATTTCCTGACTACTGTGGCGATGTAATTATCAAAGGAGAGACTACTGTCCACCTGGGTTCCAAGGTCTCTTATCGCACATTTGGCATTAAGTAGACTGCCGTTTATATGGTAGTTAATGGGTACAGATTTTTATCAAAGGGGATGACAATGCACTTTTTAGCACTGAGCTTGAGGCCATGTCTCTGACACCAGGCATCTGTCTCAGTGAGTACCTTCTCTAGGATGTCCACATCATTTTGGAACTCGACTATGGCTCCTAGTTTGCAGTCATCTGCGAACTTCATTAGCCAGAGGCCTTCTGTGTTGGCCTGTAATTCAGAGAAGTAGATACCAAACAGCAGAGGTCCCAGGACTGAACCCTGTGGTACTCCACTTGTCACTGGTTTGAAGTCAGATTTGGAATCTGCAACTTTTACAGTGTGGGTTCTTTCAGTGAGCCAGATGGCAACCCATCTTATGATGTAGGGATTTGTACATAGTTTAGTGAGTTTAGCTATAATTCCAGAATGGGGGATGGTGTTGAAAGCCTTGGCAAGGTCAAGATAGGCTGTGTGAATCACCTTACCCTTGTCTACGGCTTTGGTGACTGCCTGAAAGAAGTTGATCAGGTTCAGAAGGCATGATCTGCCTTTCACAAACCTGAACTGGGTGGGGTACAGAGTTTGGAGGTTACCAATGTCTTTGAGTTCCATGATACATTCCATGGGGTTGCAGACCAGGCTCGTCAGGCTAATAGGACAATAGTTCCCAGGATCAGTGGTGGCTCCCCCTTTGTGGAGTGAGATTACTGTTGCTGTGTGCCATTTAGTGGGCACAAAGCCTGACGTGAGACTATGATTGAACATGGTGCTTAGGTGGGGAGCCAGTTTGTTCTGAAATTCATGTAAAACGCAGCCTGGGATGTTGTCCCATGGATGCTGTGTTTTTGGTTTTAGAGAGTGCAGCTTTTACCTGCATAGATGGTGATTACAGGGACTCTGCATTCTTCCTGTATAGATATGGGCCCTTTAGGGGGTGAGAGGGTGGTAAAGTTAGCACTGAACCCATCTGCCAGGATGTTGGCATTATCAGTTGGTTCTGTAATTTTCGTGCCGTTGTGCTGTAACTCAGAGCAGATCTGGGTGTTGCCATTGAGATTCTTGACATAGCTATAGAATGCTTTGTGGTATCCCTTAGAATCAGTGACGATTTTGTTTTCGTAGCTAGCTTTGGAGGATCTTGTAAGGGATCTCAGCTTCTTAGTGAGGCTGAGCTCCTCCACTCATGAGATTTTACTCTCTTTTGCAACAGTTTCTTCATTTTGTTGTAGAATTTGTTTATGGCAGGGGACCACCAGATTGGCTTCCTTTTTTTGGAGGATAGCGCCTTGGTTCTGTTTGGGATAGCGCGATCCATGCACTTGTGTAAGTACTTATAGGGTGCATTTGTGTAGGATTCAGCAGTCCTAACTGTGTATTGCCCATCTGCATGGGTGTCATGAAGTTCACCACTTCTGTCTTAAGAAGCATGAAGTTAGCTTTGGAGAAATTTTTTACCATGGTTTCCTTAATGGTGGGTGGGGGCGGGATGTGGATATCTAGGGTGATTATGTCCAACGAGGAGTTGATTTCAGATGTGGAACACCGGTCACTCAAGTTGGTAATGACTAGTTCTAGGATATTTTTGCCCCTCGTTAGGGTGTGGATAAGATGATCCAGGGCATTGGAATTTATGAATTCCAGAAGGAGTTGGTACAGGAGTAGTTTTCCCAGTTAATGGTGGGGTAGTTGAAATCGCCTATTTTTAGGGTGTTTGGTTGAACCCTAATATTTTCCAGTATATCAAGAAAAGAGGAGTGGGAATCCTGGGGCATGGTGGGGGATCTGTAGCAAGCTACAATTTGGATTGCAGTTTTGCCCAGAGTTAGTTGCACTTGGATAACCCCGGATGCATTATGCTGCGCAACTAGCCTGGAGGTGTGGATATCCTTAATGAATATGGGCACACCTCTGCCTTTGGCGTTCTGGTCCAGGCTAGATGGCTGAAAAGTGTAGTATGAGTTATAGCCTGGTAATGCAGGGGTGCTCTCTAGAGCCTTGAACCAGGTCTCAGTCACTGCACAGATATCAATGTTCTCCATTTTAAGGAGTGCCTCGAGTGAGTGCATTTTGAGATTTAGACTTCTAGCATAAGCTTTTTATAAGTAAATAGGCTTTGAACCGTAGTCTAAACATTGAACAGGTGGATCACTTATTTAGGTTTGTAGAGATATTTAAACCAAAATTCATTAGGTGGACCACTGGAATAGTGGCCTTGCATATACCCTAATCACTTTCTTGCTAAGATTTCCACATCAGTGGAGCAACAAAATCGCAGTAAATCTGAAGCTCGGAATGATAGGAAACCTATATTGTCCAAACCAGCAAGTTGCAAGACGTACTGAGCAGCTAGTAACCAAAGAAAAATCATTCATTAGTATCCCATTCCTGGTAAAATTCTTCCTCGTTCTTACATGCTTCTACGGTGAAAGAAATACGGGAGTCATCATTCTGTGTTAAACTCTTCCTCTTTATTAATTCAGGTAGGTGAGCGCTCACCTACCTGAATTAATAAGGAGGAAGAATTTAACACAGAATGATGACTCTCGTATTTCTTTCACAATAGATTCTCATGGGGGGGGGGGCTCAGTCTGGCCCACTGTAGTGGTGGCAGATTGAGTTCACATGGACTGTTTTTAATAAAAAAAAAACACAGGGTCTGTTTTTGTTTTAATAAAAATATGCATAGCTTTTTTTTTTTTACTTGATTTAGCAGGCTCAAAGATGAACACTGATCTGTTTTTAGCTGCTAACATCCATGTACCAGCTTGAACACTTGAAGTTGTAGTTTATTGCTAACTGTCCTCTGGCTCAGAGGTGTAGAATCTAGATGGTCAAGGGGACACAGTAAAAACAGCAGCTTACTGAGCCTCCATGTTACCTCTTTTCTGACAAACAAACTTGCATCTTATTTAAGTCCTGTTAGCATTGACTATGCTTGTAGCTAATATGGCAAAATACTGTTGCCATTTCCATTTTGAAAGTGCTTGAGGATGCATTTCAACCTCATGTTGAGTGTTTGTATTGGGGAGGGTGGGTGTTTGAAGGTTGTGTATTGCACTTGGCTGACTTATGCTCTTCATAAATTACAAACATAGGTAAATGTACCTGTTAATTAAGTAAGTCCTGTAACGCCTCAGAAAGTACCGAAGAAGCTGTCCCCCCACCTTACCACATTCAAGGGTATAATTATTTAGATATAGACTGTATCCTAGCCATTCAACTGGATTTTAGATTTATACCCACAAATTGATTCATAGCTACATCTTACACTTAAGTGCTTAATTTTGGTGTACTTTCTGTATCTTTCCACTCCAGTATCCATAAAACTGACTACAGGCTGACTTCTTCTAGCACTTTGGAAAAATCAAAATGCTTATTTTGCCAGTAAAATGTTATTTTTATTTATTTAGTTATTTTTGGATAGCAGGACTGGTCAAGGTCCCTTTTCAGTCATGATCTGGAACAGATATTGCATATTATGCGGCTTCATTCAGTCCATGCTTTTGTGTCAGACAGCTGTTTCAACATGAAAAAGTAAACACATGTACAAAACAATATTGTGCAAAGAAAAATGTGCTAAAGGTAATAGCAATGCATAGTAAGGAAAAGAAAATGTTTATCAGTAATAGTTCACCTGACGATGGTCTGCCTTTCAGTAGATTGCACTTTTCAATGGTGACCGTCATAAGCCCATAGGTGTGTACTAGGCTAACAACCACTGTGGCCTTTTCAAGCCTATCCATGCCTAGAATGTCCTGCTGTTCTGCACTGCCCTTTCTGTGGGGCATCATCTGTGTTGAAATATGCTGCTACACATCTGTGGTCTACACAGTACCTGCTGAAATACTAGGGGAAGTTATGTGACATAAGATTATGGTATGTAGCAGACTTGTTTGGCCCTAGCTTTCATTTTCTTTCATGAATGTGAGATGTTGTCCTGTGTTGTTTTTAGCATTATACATAGGGAGAAGTAGATCTCTCTGTACCTTTCATCTTATGTATGCAGGGGTCTGTGGGATGTACCTGTGGTATTTATGCTGTATGTATGTATAACATGTTAACTGAGCAGGATGTAAATTGAAATATAACGACCTGCATAAACAGCTCATTCATGAACTGCTTGGCTGCATCATAGTAAGGTTTATTGTAACTGGCCACTTCAACATAGCACCCAATGTGCTCGCTCTCAACACACACATTTCATGGCTAAAGCAGCAGGGTTTTAAAACTGATAAGGCCCCTGCCCTAGACAGAGGCAGTATCTAAATTTTAGTCTTGGATCACAGAGGTAGTGTCGGAGTCTACCTCGGACATTATTTTATTTAAACTTCACCTGGGTTGGGGAATGGAGAGGGGGTACCTTCCGGAGAAATGCACACATTTTCTTGTGCTTACCTCTTGATAGAGAAAGGGTGGAGGTTTACATTCAAATGCATAAAAGATAGACAGTGAATAT
Organism: Protopterus annectens; assembly: GCF_019279795.1. Taxonomy (NCBI): domain Eukaryota; kingdom Metazoa; phylum Chordata; order Ceratodontiformes; family Protopteridae; genus Protopterus; species Protopterus annectens. The sequence continues at coordinate 1,031,962,783 of NC_056748.1, forward strand.
TTATGTATTTGTTACCTTTGTTGACCATGAATGTCTGACTAGACAGAGCCCATTTTAGTGGAGGCCCTGGGGGAAAAGCTACAGCACAGTACATTTATATTAACAAGAGAATTTGAAACAGTTCTCAAAAACATGGTTATGAGATTGGTATATGCAGTAAAATATAGTTATATCAGTATGTATGTCTCTACAGTTCTGGTAGCTCTAAATTCTTGCATGAAGTAAATGAGTCTGTACTGTAGAAGGGAAGGCCTTGTAAAGAAGATTGGTGTTCTTGTATTTCAGAACAGAAAGTGTTGTAAAGAGTTTGAGATATAATGAAGAGTATAGCTGAGAAGTAAGGTGCAGAACTGTGTAGGAGGAGAGAGAGAGATATTAGTATTGTATAGGAGGATAGTGGTAATGACATATGAGTGAGAAAGCAGGCATAGGGTTCTGTCTGTGCTTATTGTTCCAAGCTGGTTTATCTGGAAGGTATGTATGTATGAACTTTGGTATGTATGGAATGCATGAAAGGGGTAACATGGTGGATGGGGGCAGTTAGAAGATGAAAGATGAGAAGTAGCATTTAAGAGGGCAGTGAAGAGGGGTGTATTCATTTAAGTACAGGAGGGAAAGTTGTTATGAGTGTATTGATTCAAGTTGTAGGAGGGTAAAATGTTAGCAGAACAACACTATGTTTGCCAAAATGCACAAAGAGATATTCTCTATCCCACCAGGGTAAAGTGCTTATTAATTTATTAATGTTGTAGCTTGTGCTACTTGACCTGATCCTGGCCAGATTCAGATAACAACTCAAACTGCACAGTACAGTTTTTAAAATGTCTATCAGTTTTAGCGACCCTTTAAATATTTTACTTAGAATTTAAATTAATGACCATATGATATATGTGCACAAGTATTTATATGAGAGGCTAGTTAAATTGTAATATGATTCAGAATTGTGTAATCAAGACAAAGAAGCTGAACACTTACTCATTTTCCCAGATTTGATAGTAACCTTAAAGGTTCACAAAAGTTATTTTGTTGCCAGTATTAGGCCACATATTTTTTTTCTTACAATAAACATTTTAACTGCTGCTTTATGAAGATGTTGCCAGACTTGGTAGAGAGGAGCCATAAAATAATCCCATTTTGAACTGTTAAACTTTATAAGACATATTAGTAATAGTAGCCCTTCTTGTCCAGATAGTGTGTCAAATTAGTGTGGGGCCATTATCATCAGAAACTGAAGAATTTTTTTCCCAGTATCACATTTTAGTAATTTATGCAGTACTAATGTTTTACACCACTCTTTGTGGTTGGAATTTCAATGTTCACATTTGTTTTCTGTCCTGGAATGGTATAAGAAATTGCTATACTAATGTGACATTTTCAGTTTATTACTTAAATATTCTTTCTCACTCAGTACACACTGTATTTCCTCAGTATGATACCTTTTGCCTCATGTTTTACTCTTTTCAGTTATAATCAGAGTACTTAGAATTGCTGATTAGAATTTCTGCACAGATTTGTACATTTTTAATCTAGTGACTCCCTATGATTTATGTTCTTTGTCATTTCTTGCAACTGATATTAGCTGGTTTTGTTCAGTGCATAGCCTAAATGAGTTCTTTTTGTAAAGGAGTAAATGTTTCATTAGCTGAAGTGTCCTCCTTGACCTGCTCACTTTAACAACTATAGCTGTCAGAGGTCCTGAACGGTTTCCATAACTGGAAAACAGAAGTGGCTTTTCTCTACAGTACAGAAGTAGAAGTAATTTAAGTAAATCTGCAATCCCAAAGACTCTGGTTTTATGACCTCATTGGGAGGGAAAGAAGAGCGGGTTACAAGCACCTTACTTATGTATACTGTTCCTCGGCCAGAAATGCCAAATGTAATAGATACTAAGATGTATGAGCCAGGGAGATGGATCAAGAAAGTACAGCAAGACTTTATTTCCAAACCAAGTACTCCTTGTTGTTTAGTTCACAGCACTGTAATATGACTATGTCAAGCTGCTTTTCCAACATGCTCTGCCATTCCTTTTTACTGTTACCTGAAGTTTAAGTCAGCAGTACCCTTCTTAATGTTGCGATGACAGTGTTTCCCCACCTGGGAGGCACTATGGCTACTTGCAGAGAGTGGAATATGTTGCTTGGTGACCTATGGCCTTAATTGCATTGTATGTGCTAACATCTGTTTCACGGACCGAGTAGCAATGAGATGCAGCAGGTGGAAGCAACCTGCCCTCATCCCTAGGATGTGCACACTGCTGACCATCCCACATTCTATATGTGCACTCACTTCTAAGCCTTGGTCCATAGTAGGTATTGCTTAGAACTTCCCTTTAGCATGTCACCCACACCTTCCCTCCAAGTGGAAGGTGAGGCATTGCCATTTCTTCTCTTTTCATGTCAACTCCAACAGGTGGCTTTGTAGCTAATTGAATGTGGGTCAGAAGGATATAGCCATTTTCCCAACGGAAATAGTGATGATAAAGTATTGAAAAATTTCATGCATGTCTAATACTGAGTATATTCAGGAAGCCAAAGATCGTAGAAATGCCCCACACACACACACACACACACAACACACATACACATACACAAAAGAGTTGAGTCATGCTATATTTCTGGCATTGTAGGGTCATTTTTTAGAGAGGAAACTCTAGTCTGATGACAAGTTGTGTGTATGGAGTATTTGTCACACTGTTTAAAATACACCGTTATAAGCACAATAATGATCAGTGTGAGCAGCATATTAAGGTTAGAAAAGATTTTACTTTTTAAATGTGTTCATTTAACATTCTACCTGTTATACTGTAAATGTAAAATCTTGTTCATACTATGGCCGAGTAATTGCTTCTTGATATTTTCTCTCTTGCTGAGAAAGGTACTTCTAACTTAGTTACTGCCATTTGGATAGAGTTTCCATTCAGCTTAATTATTTTGGTTCTCCTGCATAGCTTGTCACTCATTCTACACGGTCAGTGCTAAAGAAGTGCACAGAAAAGAAACCATATTAATTAAAATTTTAGAGTGAGATTAAAAATTTATTTTTGAAGTGAGTGAGATTTCACTGAAAACTGGTCATTTCATGGGTGTCTGTTTTACATAATTCCTGAAGCAAAATAAAAAAAGGATTGGTAGTTCTGCAAAATAAATGGAGGCCAAATCATTTGGTAAGTTTCATCTTGTTACAACTTTATTTTCTCTTTGTTTCATTCTTTGTTTTAAGGTGGGGGGTGTGGGGATTAGTTGGAGTGTGACAGTTATTTGTTGATTTTAGCTGGGGTACAGGGTTGGTTACTAAGAACCTTTTTCAGTCACAGGTTTGGCCAGAGTATAAGTAGTAAATGCAGTGACATGTAAAAATTATATGAACAAAGGGAATAATAGGGCACTGACAGTTGTAAGATATTGTTATTGTTTGACATAGAAGAGTTGCATTTTAAAATTCAGAGAGAAAACAATATGCAGTGGAAGCTGAGAGAGAGAGGGTTGGTGGGGTTGGAAGGTTGGTGGTATAAAGTAGCTTGGAAATCAGAGGAATAGAGGAAATATAAATTATACACAGATATATGTATTGCCTTAAAATAGGGAAAATTATTACATTAAAAAATCATAAGACGTAGTAGATAGAATATATAATTTTCATTTTTCTGCAGTTGTGTCTTGCTTAGAATTTGAAGATTCTATCAGTATTTTCCATGAAGTTGGCAAAACCCAACATTCTGAGGAAGTTAACTCTTCATTTGAGTGTCAAAGCACAGAGCCAACTCGTTACCCTAATTTAAAACTAATTTCAGGTTTGGATAGAGAGACGATGCCAATGGTGTGAAAAATATGGAAGATGAAAATGTGTTAAATTGTGGTCTGAAAAAAAGCAGGAATCAGATTACAGGTTATTATAAATTTTCTTTGTCTTTAATAGTCAGCAAGAAGTTTATCATGGAAAGACCCTCCAGTTATAGATGTGATGAAACCATATGCTTTATTGAGAGGAGAGACTGTTACTGAAATAGTGTGTTTGCCCTTTTAAACTTCTTGAGTTTTGTTTTTTTTTTCCCTTGTTTTACAAAGTAAGTGGTCAGTTTTCTTGCTTTTGTAAATGACTTGAGTATCTCTGAAGGTTGCATTCCTTCCCCCACTCTGTCACGGACACCCATCTGTCATATGTATGAATTTTTTTTGTCATTCTTTGTCTGTGTTCCATGAGGACATGCACTGCCAGATGTTAATCAGTCTTGCAGGAACTCTGTAGCTATACAAGTGAAGCTCTCCCAGATGGATGATTAACAGCCACCTCTTGTCATGTCAGCTGGACTAAGTGTACAACATGGCTGACTAAATGCAAAATGTGCTGCATTTTTAAATACATCAGCAAAATGATCAACAACAAAACCACATGGACTGTCAGTATGCACACAAGTAAAGCAAAGTGAAATAAAAATAGCTTGTCTTTCCTTAAGTATACACTCTTCATTTGTAAAGTGTTTAGCAGCAGGATCAAATACATCTTTTGTTTGGCTGTCACAGGTGTATTTAGATGGATAATGCTAAAAAGAGAAAAACATAGTTAAAAAGTGAGGAATAACCTTGCATAGGGTACAAGGCATGGGTGATGAGATTGTATTCAACTCAGATAATCCAACATTTGATGTAAATTTAGTACTGTCAATAAAACTAAAACTATGTAACAATAGCTCAGATAATTCTTGGTCTTACAATGCTGTTTAAATGAGTTACAGCTCTTTGGAAGGATTTGCTTATTACTAGGGCCTGATTGTGACTGGGATAGCTGCCTCACAGAGAAAAGGCTAGGAATGAGTGTTTTTGTTTTGATAAAGCTGCAAAACCTATTTAGAAAGCTAGTATTTTTCATTTTTAACCCATTTGAGATTGTAGTATCCCCTCCCAAAAAATTGTTCATATAGCAGTGAAAGATGAGGAACTGTGGTTCACACTGAAGCTCTGGCAATCTGACTCGTAAGTGCCTGACATAGCGTGTCCTTGTAGCTGCCTGCAGCAGTCATTCATTGCTTTCAATTAAAGCATTTTGTAATGGGAGCAAAGGGAATGTCATCCAGTTAGTGGTTCTGAAAGTGTTACTCAGTTAACGTGCCTGCAAACTCTGACATTCCCCAGAGGGGTCACAGTATTTAGAGCTCATCTGCATAGTGTATGCCTTTATGTAATGTATATGTTTACGTCTCGGTTGTACAGATTTTCACAGAATGTCCAGACTTTTGGCTCATATTTTTGGCCTGTTCCTCTTTTTTCCTGGCAAATCACTGGAATGATGTCAGGATTGAAGTCACTAAATAAATGACATACATTTGAGTTTCAGACTTCAAATCCTTCAGAAAATGTATATTAAAACAAATCCTGTTACTCTAGCAACTTTCTTGGTTTATAAGAGCAATATTTAAACTATGTCCCTATTTGTAACCCATTTTTGTCAAGCTTTGTCCAGATTTTTTGCATTAACAGGTTGAGAGGTATCACTAAACAGTTGACACTCAGTGGCATTTATATATTGCAGTTACATTGAAAATCAGTGCATGTGCACTCCTGCCATCCTCCTTGCTACCTGTTATGTAATCATTTGATTCTAATGGCAGTTGATACAGCATTTCTAAGCCTTCAAACCAAGATTGCTAGATAAATTATGCTTATCAAATCCTGTCACCACAATTAAACATTGATTTACTGAACTCTAGTTCCTCTACCAGCTTACTATTGTGTTGTTAGTAACAGATTTGTTAATTCCTCTCAGTTTGCTAAAATTAACAATTGAATGAGGTCAAAAAAGCGCACTCCAAAATAGACTTATTTTGCAGATGATCTCACCATTGTTCATTTGGTAAGCCAGAGTCCTCATCGTGAAACTGAAGCAGATGGAATCTGTAGCTGTATGAATCAGTAACCCATGACATAAGCATTTGTGGTATGCTTTAACAACATTTGGCAACATTTCACATTTGCTCATTGTATGCCTTAACTATCTTATTTTGGTTAGGGTGCTGTAGGTACTTTTTTCATATCTCTTGCACATAGGACCGTTAGCGGTTTGCTCATCTGTCAGAGTTCTTCTAAATTTTAATCGTGATAAATCCAATGAAGATGCATTGCAGTCCCTGTATTTCCATTGCCAGCACACCTTATTAAGCTAGTGGCATAGAAGCATATTAAACTAGTTAACATCAGAAGAGCTGCAGCTGAAATATTTGAAGTAAAATACTGTAAATCAGAGGTGTGCATTCATAAGCTGTAGCATGAACAGTTACATTTGTCATTTTTCCATGCAGAATGGTTGTAACCTTTGTGGAAAGTTAAATGTGTCCTAAAATACAAATTTGTTCACATTCTAAGGAGATCCAGTATCTGTCTGCCTGGGATGACTTGATTGACGGACCTTGATGCTTTGCCAGAGATGGCCTACATCTGTCACCCCTGGGCTTCCGGATACTGGCCAAGGCGCTTGCCACCCCTATAGTACCTTTTTTAGGCGGTGTTCCAAAGACTAACGTAACATCTACAAACAAATGCAGTCTGAGGGTCATGCTGCTCAATGCTAGAAATCTAGATCTCAAAATGCACTCACTCGAAGCACTCCTTAAAATGGAGAACATCGACATTTGTACCGTAACAGAGACCTGGTTCAAGGCAGGAGAAAGCATTCCTGCACTACTAGGCTGTAATTCATACCACACCTTTTGGCCCCAGAACTTGGACCCAAGCTCCAAAGGCGGTGGTGTTTCCATGTTCATAAAGGATGTGCACACTTCCAGACTAGTAGCCCAACATAACGCATCTGAGATACTTCAGGTACAGCTAACATTGGGTAAGACAGCGATTCAGGTTGTATCCTGCTATAGGTCCCCAACCATGTCCCAAGACTCACACTCCATGTTCCTAAGCACCCTGGAGAATAATAGGGTCCAACCTAACACTCATACTGGGTGACGTCAACTTCCCCGCTAAGTGGGAAAACTACTCATGTACCAATACACTTGTCCAATGATTCCTGGAATTCATTAATTCCAATGCCCTGGACCAGCTTGTTCTTACCCCCACTAGAGGTAGCAACATCCTTGATCTGGTCATTACTTACATGGGCGACCGTTGCTCTACACCAATAGTCAACTACTCCCTGGTAAGATCCGACCACAAACTAATAACCTTGGAAATCCCCCCCCCCCCCCGCAAAGTTAACAACCATGAAAAACTTCTCCAAAGCTAACTTTGGACTCCTGAAAACAGAGGTGGCTAACTTCATGGTGCCCATGCAAATGGAGGTCAGTTGCATGACCACCAAATCATACACCAGTGCACTGTACGAACATGTACAGAAATGCAGGAATCTCGCCATACCCAACAGAACCATACCCAAAGGAAGCCAATCTGGTGGTCCCCTGCCATAAACAAACTCTACAACAGAAGGAGGAAACTGATGTGGAATAAGGTGAAGTCCCAAGACTGGAAAAACTCCCTTATCAGCCTCAACAAAAAGTTGAGATCCCTTATCAAATCTTCTAAAGCTAAATGTAAAAATAGATTTGCAGCAGATAGTAAAGACAACCACAATCCACAATGCCTTCTACAGTTATGTAAAGAATCTTCATGACAATGCCCAGATTTGCACTGAGCTACTGCACAATGGTACCTCCTATACCGAGTCAACAGATATTGCCAGTATACTGGCCGACAGATTCAGTGCTAACTTTACCCCCCCCCCCCCCAAGGGACCAGTCACAATACCGATAGATTGCCAGGCACCCAGTATTACTGCTGCACAGGTTAAAACAGTACTGTCCAAGGCCAAGAATACAGCTTCTATGGGACCTGACAATATCCTGGCTGTGTTCCACATTAACTACAGCATAAACTGGCACCTCATCTGTGTGCCCTGTTCAATCACAGCCTCACCAAAGGCTTTGTCCCTGCCGAATGGCGCACTGCTACAGTCATCCCTCTCCACAAAGGAGGAGCAACTATAGACCCTGGGAACTATCGTCCCATTAGTCTGACGAGTCTGATATGCAAAGCTGTGGAACACATCATCATTGACCTAATAAACAAGGATATAGGGAATCTCCAAACTCTGGGTCCCACACAGTTTGGTTTTGTGAAGGGTAGGTCATGCCTACTTAACTTGGTCAACTTCTTTGAGTCAGTTACCAGAGCTGTGGATGAAGGCAAGGTGGTTCATACAGCCTACCTAGATCTGGCCAAGGACTTTGATACCATTCCCCACTGAGGAATCATAGAAAAATTCAGTAACCTAGGCATCAACCCCAGTATCAGTAGGTGGGTTGCAAACTGGCTCACAGGTAGAACCCACAGTGTGAAAGTAGCTGACTCCAAGTCAGACTGCTGACCAGTCACGAGTCGAGTCCCACAAGGTTCGATACTGGGTCCTCTCCTGTTTGGTAGCTACTTCTCTGAAGTCCAGGCCAACATGAAGGGACTCTGGCTGACAAAGTTCACAGACGATTGCAAGTTGGGAGCTATTATTAACTTCCCGAGTGATGTTGACATCCTACAGAAAGGGCTCACTGAGACCAACGACTGGTGTCAGAACAATGGCCTTAAGCTTAATGCCAAAAAATGTGTCATCATCCCCTTTGGGAAAAACCCGGTTCCCATGAATTACCACATCAATGGTAGTCTACTGAACACAGAAGGGGTTATAAGAGATCTGGGAACGCAGGTTGACAGCAGCATCTCTTTTGACCACCACATTGCCACAGTAGTCAGAAAGTCTTTCTATGTGGCACTTCTCATTACTAAGGGTTTTGCATCCAGGAAGAGAGAGAGGTCATGGTCTCCCTCTACTCTTCCCTCATTAGGCCAATCATTGAGTACAATGCACCATTTGGTATGTGCCTCACTAAACACCTGCAACAACTGGAGAGGCCACAAAAGTACATCACAAAGAGGATCCTAGGCCTCAAACATTTGTCCTATATGGACAGAATAAAAAAACTCCAACTATTCTCAGTCTCATATCGTCTACTTAGAGGCGATCTCTGCTTGACTTACAAAGCCATGTCTGACCCAGCTCTGTTAGAATTCTGCATCTAAAGAAATCCCAATCTCTCCACATGCTCCAGAGACCTCATCCTCATTACCACAATCAACAGAACATGTTGGAGGGACAAGTTCATAACCCAGAGACTGGCCATGCTATGGGCTTCCCATACATGTGAATCAGAGCACCTCACTTGGCCCTCTTCAAGAGAAATCTTGATGAGTGGATGGGAAATAGAAAATTCACACCAGGGATCACTCCATGGGCTTTACTCGACAGAGGCACTGGAAACCAAGGTCAGGTGGCGCCATGCCAGGGTAATCCTATGGGCTAGGCTTGTAAAGGCCCCAGAGCCATTAGCCTAGTACACACCTATGAAAGGTAGCATCTTAAATTTGTCTTTTATAAAGCACACCATTATAAATTTTTCGTTTTTTTTTTTTATGGATTACTTCCATCAGTGAGATGATAGAAAAAGCTGATGTTGCTTGCAAAATTGGCAGTTCCACTATGCCAGTTGATGACAAGAATGTCGAGCATATTAATTACTAAAGAAAGATGTCTGACTTTAAGCTGAACATTGCTTTTTTCACCTTTGAAACTCAGTAGTATGATGGAATGCAACTTTTTTATCCTTGCTGCATTGCAAGTAAGCAGGACATTTAGCGTTACCTAGCTAACTATTTCTTGAACTGCAGAAAAATTAAAATAAGTACAATTTATAATAATTGCTGGTCTGATGTGTAACATGGGAAGTGTACAACTCTTACATTTTAAGAGCAATATTATTTATTTTTTTAAATCACTTTCCGAATTTAGTATTTCTCTTCACCCCGTAACAGTTGCATTTTTTCTGTCTGCTAAGGACTCAAAGTATAAAAGGCTCATGCTTTGTTAGGGTGTGGACAGCTACCAAGTGAGTGGACTGGGTTAGGAATCCTTGTCACATATTGCCTCAGACTGCAGGCAGTGGCCATGAGACTGTGAAGCAAACTTATAATGAAGATACAGAGTGATGTGGGGTACTCTTCAGGTGAGGCAGAATAGAATAAAAACTAAGCAGCCTGGCACATTGATTTGATGGTCAGTACACATGAGGACAAGGGCAAAAAGCATATAGACAAAAATAACTGGACAGTAGTTGAAGTTAAAATAAAGACATTGCTTGGAGGAAGATGGTAATAAGTGCCTAACACCAACTCGGTGATCCTGAGGCAATGGAGTGGTGGTTTATGTTTGATGATTACCACCAATCAAACATAGGTTTGCAGGGACACAAATCTGCAAGGACATGCATTAGTACATGACAAAAATCATGCAAAAGCAGTTGCACATTCATTGACAGACAAGGTATTAGTATTGGAAAGGAGGATTCAGTAGTGAAGTAGGCTTGGCTTTAGTAATCTGTTGGTAGCCCTCATTAGCACATGACTAAAATTGTGCAAAAGCATGGGAACCACTGTAGGCCTTCACAGTAATGGTAGTATCCACATCGGTCATCGGGAGTGGGATTTAGGACTTGATCCAAATACCCTCATTATCTGCATGGGTGGATGAAGGTGAGAGCACAAACCAGCTCCATAGTTGCCTGAGTGATGGATATTTCCAATGATCTGTCATCACCCCCCCCCCTTTTTCCCCTGCTGTGGACTGCACTGTGAGGAAGGAAGAAATGGTCTCGAAATTGTTGAGGGGATGGGGTTGGTAGTTTGTTGACAGGCATGGAGGAAATAAGGCAACAGGTAAAAAATAGATAAACCCAGGAAATAATTCACTTAAGCTTGCTTGACAGAAGGGAGAAGGTGCAGACACACTTGTGGATATACAGTTTGTGCCCCCTTGAATAACTATTTTAAAATATCAGACACTATCGTGGTTGCATGTCCATTTTGGTCAGTGCCATCATCCCTGCATCATGGGTAAGGGGTGTATGCACCAGTTCATTCCACTGGTATACCTTGCTTGAATTTCGTAGTAGTATTTTTCATCTTGAAGGTTCTTACTTTTGATATCTACGATGGCATCTCTTTGAACGTACTTGTTATCATGTCATGAATCAGGGCTATCATTAAAATGTTACTCTGTTGACTAGGAGAATAGCACAGCATCAGTAGCTTCTGTCAGTGTTAGGTGCTAAACCTAGTCATCTATTTTCATTAGCAAACAAAACTTGAGACTTCTTTCCTTTTAGTGCTGTAAGTAAATGGGATTGATGAGATGATCTGTGGCTGGATCCCTGGCAGCAACATCCAGAGAATATATCTACAGAGTTTGTCCATTTTTCACAGTTCACTGCATCTTTGTTGGTCTCTGCTCCATCACTTAAGTTGATGTACCAAGTGAGAGGTCGTATTCAACTCCTAGCATTCAGGCATGCTTGATGTGAACAGAAAGGCACTTCCTGGCACTTGCTTTTGGGAGTGCGGCATAGGTTCATAGATTAGTACTTGGCTAACTGCCCTTGCGAGTCATTTTAAGCCTAGCCAATAATCCCCTGTGAGATTCAAACCCTGTACGTTGTGTTTGTAAGGCAAATACCTTAACCATTAGGCCACCCTCCCACTTCTGTCTTGTTACTTTGTCTCTATGAGGTTCAGAATTGAGCAAGGAAATGGCCATTGAATCCCTAGTGCAAGGTACTAAATTTGGCCTTAGTCCAAGATATTCAGCCCCTTTCACCAAACTCCAGAACCTTGGTTGCTCACCATCAGTGGCCAAGATGGTCCCCACAGGTTTTCTAATGCCTGAATTTACTTGTGTACTCAGTGCTAGTTTTGGATCACAACAGCTTGGCTTCCACATAGTTACAGATGATGAGAAAGATGTAGGAGAGCACTCTTTGTCAAGAACAGCATGACTCTCTTGTTCAGTTTCAGTACTTAACTGATTCTACTGTTGGCGTATGTCTCCATGTGATGTGTTAGAATGGCAGCAATGTGTAGTGGCATTTTCTTTTTTTTTTTTTGCTACAGTCTGTGAAGGTTGCATGGAGGAGATGTAGGATGGGGGGTGTCTCTGTCTTGGAATTTTCTGCTACTGGACAGTCTCAGGAGTTGGGGGCTTTCTCTCTGGAAGGAGAAGGACAGTGAGTTTCCCCCCCCCGTACTGCTCCTTAGAGTTGCTAATATCTCCACTTCTCCCACAGAAAAAGTACCTCATTATCTAGCTCTCATATTCATGTTCCTTTGGCTTGAAAGCATCCTGCTACAAGGTATTCACTGCCCAGAAAATTTCAGCATTTATGCATGCATCTACTAGGAGGTGGATTTCTTTTCATTTTTTTTTTCCAGCCTAGTATTGATCTCAGAAGTACCAGTATTTTAGCTAGTATGTTCTCCAGGCAAGGACAAATCCAGATCCCCCATGACACCTTTCCAGACATCTTTGGTGGGCCAGACCTGTAAGAACTCACACCACTTTCTTTTTTATTAATATGTATGTGTACGAGGAGACAGCATAGAAAATCTTAAGTGCATTTTCAACGGTGACTAAGATGGCTGTCATTTTTGTGTGTGTGGGGGGTGGGGTACAGGACTGCATGACTAAGGATTTCTTTTTTTGTGTGTACGTAATGCCATTGGAAAGTTTTAGGTGTCATTTGTGATGCAGATCTGTTTTGAACCTAATCCAGGAGATTATACAGAGAATCTCCAGAGAAGATATTTGAATAGCTACAGTGAAAGGATGGGGCAGTGGTCACTGACAGTGTAAGGTAGTATATGGAATGAGGTAGGACACTTTGATACTTGTAAAAATGGTACTGAACAGCGAGTGGTTTACTGTGTTGGGTGGAGTGACAGTTTTGGATAGGTTTTAAAATTAGGTGTGCTTTTGCAAGATTGGTTATGAGGGGCTGGGCCAGATTTAGTTTACACCTCCAGTGAGGATGAAATTGTTTTTTTGAATAACATGGAGCTTGAAGATCAAGTATGGTTGAGTAGGAGGAAAGCGGGGTCAAAGGTGGCAAACGTTTTATGATAATGCATAAGTAGGTGATGGGGTTCTGTATGTAAGGTTATGACTAGCAAGATAGCATCAATGTCCAGTGCATAAGTAGAAGTAGTGGGTGTAGTAGATATTTTTTGTTTTGCTAAGATTCCTGTAATGGTCAGTCCTAGAAACAGTTTGTATGAGAAAGGGAAGGGAATTATCCTGTTTCATTCATGCCTTCTTGCCAGGGTTGGTGCTTTAGGAACCATGCTTCCAGAAAACTGACTTATTGTTTCTGCTTTGAATATTGGTATGCACAGTGTTATGATAGTTTGGGTGGGCAACTTTTATAGCGAAAATGTAAGAATCCCCTTCAAGTAGTTGAGACAGTGGTTGTGGATTAAGTTCTGTGTCTTCAAAAAGAAGGATGCCTGCATGACAAGGATGTAGTAGTAGTATCCAGGTTTTCTTAGTGGTGGGTTTATAATGCTAAAAGAGAAAAGTTAGTGATGGGTGAGAATGGAAATGCATGGAGGAGACATTTAGATTGTATCATTTTATTAATGTTTATCAACTGTTCAAGGTACAGAGCATAGCAAACTGGTATTATACATATGTTCTGGGGCCATAAGTAATTAAGGAAACTGGGTCAACAAGACTAGGGGAATAATTTTGGCACTATGCATTCAAACTATTGGGAATATATATATGCCTTTTGTGATGAAGTGAGAAGCAAGAGATCCTAGACCCATATATAAGACAAATGCTAGTGCAAACAGGTAAACCCAAAGAGCCTCGTAGCATCACACTAGAAGTAGTCAATAAAAGTAAAAGAAGCAAACATTTGTTACTTTTGGTTTAATTTCTCCAAGTCTGTTGGGTTTCCTGTACTATGACAAGAATGGACCTCATTCCTAAGTCAAAGTATGATCAAAGTTCATGAAATTAGTATTGTTTCAGTTGTTGGTGTTAGTCAAAAGTGCTCTTGGCAGCACCCACAATGTGCCCAGAATTGACTCCTCCTGCAATTCATACAGAGTTGCATGTATCAGTAGCATATCTAAATACGACTGTAAATTATTTTTTATAAGACCTATTTCCCCTACTACTATTAGAACTGTCTAGGTATCCTTCTTCCACATTGACTATATTTCTACCTACAAATCCTGGTATTTTCTGACTGTGTGTGTCTCTGTATTTAAAACACTGTAATCACTGGGTGTAGTAATGCTCCTTTTATCTTCTTTTTAAGGAGTACTACATCTGGTTGTCTCGTGTCTGTTTTTGAACTGTTGGTAATGGCTGATCCCGTGTGATATAAACATCATTCTCCACAATGTTTTGTGGCTCATGTTTCCAATGCGTCTCAGCTATTTGAATATTGTAATGTTTTCACAATCCCCAATGCAGCAGTTTTGCCACATTATTATGCCTTTTAATATGCAGTCCTCCTGTCATTAGTGTATCACACCTAGCAACAACATGTGTGTTGTTTCCAGTTCTGTTTTACAGAGCCTGCATTTGTCTGTTTCTCCCACATTGTTCAATGAACTTAGTAAACAAACATGTATGTAGTCCACTATTCTGGCCCGCCAATATTAACCTGTCATCTTTTGGTTTAAATTCACCTTTCCGTAATCAATCTTGCATCAGATCCTGAATGACATGAGGGTGTTCCAGGAGTTTTCTGTACTTGCAAATATATTTAAGCCTTTTCACATTTCTTCACCTTCTCATCTGATCGTTCTCCTTGTATTCTTTCTTTCGTTTGTTTGGGACATTCAGTTGCTGCCTGATTTTTATCTACTACTAGTTTGATTTCCATTCCTGCTTGATGCTGATATGCTTCTGCTAAACTAAGCAGGGAAGTCATCTTAGACTTGTTCTCCTCATGTTTTAAAACTTTTTTATGTGTGGATCTGGTAAGGTCAGCAGATATATGTATACAGTGCTACGATTGCAGATCTATACATGTAATCAGTTTTAAGGAGGCCTATACCTCCTTCATGATTAGGAATATATAATCTTGGTATATTTTTCTTGTTTTCCTGTCTGTCTGATCCCAGTACCTTTTGGGGGCAGTCAGTCACCCCAAAACTGCAAGTTAGAACAGGAAGAGCGAATTGGTTTACAGCTTGGATTTTTCCTAGATGTCAGGGCTGTTTGTGTTCAGTATTAATTTTAGTCTTCTAAAATATTCCTTACTGAGTTTTGTTCCCATTTGTTCATGTTTTATTGTTGATCCTTCAACAATTTACAGATATTTATACCCTGTCTCTCGCTCAAGTTATTTTATATCACATTCCTGCCCAAGAATGTTATTTTCTTGGTGCTGCAGCTTTTTTACTAAGTGCTGCTTTTGCACATTTATCAAGACCAAGTGACATTTTTGTGTCATCTGAGAAAGTTTTGACCGCTTGCAGTTGTGCTATCATCTCCTCATCTGATGAACTATACAGTTTTAAATCATCCACAAAAAAGATGGAGAAGTCTTTGCAGTTTGTTTTTTGGAACCCAAATCGTAACCATGACCAAATCTGTTACGTAGACAGCTTAATGCGTTAAGGGCAAGATAAAAGAACAGTACTGGCAGTCACCCTGGAATATCCCCCTTTGAATTTTTATCCCTGGGATAATCATTTGTCCTTTATCATAGTTTAGCTGCAAAGTGGGTTGCCACTGTTTCATCATAACTGTAATGTAGTTGATCAAGGTAGGATGTATCTTACACATTTGCAAGCACTCCTTTATCCATGAATGTGGGATGCTGTCAAATACTTTTTTGTAATCTATCCATGGCTTATTTAGATTCTTCCCCTTTTTAACATTTTCCATTACGACCTTAAAGACAAATGATCCTTTGTTCCATATGACTTTCTTTAGTTACCCTTCTGTTCTGTTGCCATAATTGAGTTTTCTTTTAAATGCCTAGAAACTCTGTGGGCATAATTTCCAGTATATAGTTAATACAGCCATAGCTGGCCTTGGGCATAGGCCAACTAGCTGGCCGCTCTAGCACGGGTGCTTTTTCATTAATCTGGATGGTGTAGGTAGACCAGGATGGGGGCACTGAGTGGTGTTGGGGACTCTGTGGAGCCCTTTAGCCTAGGGCACCAATTGACCAAAGGCTGGCACAGAATCCATTGCTGGAAGGTAAATTACTGGACTGTAGATTTTAGGATTGCTTGCAGGTTCACCCTGAGGAGGAGTATAGTTTTTTTTCTGTTTTTCTTTTCTTTTTGCAACTTTCATTTGCTCTGCAGTTTCTCAGGTGAAGTCTAATTGGGTTCTAGTTTACACTGGGTGAATTTGTTTCATAATGAGATAGGGTTCAAGAGAACATATTAGATTTATAAATTAATTTGTACCCAGCTCTTATTGGAAGTATTTTTTGGGAGAACAGGTCATGTAGAAATTCAGGGGATGCCATTTTTGAGACACCAATATATGTAGAACAGACAGAGACTGACAACTATATTGAATGGAGTGGGGTGAAATTAGATACTCCTTAATGCCTTACAGCCATTGGGGGTTTCCTCCCTTATCATGGCTCTAACCCCTTCCTAAGTGGCTGATATGCACATTACAGACTTGAGGGTCTGCAGCATCTTCCCCTGGGCGTATTTACACTCTGTAAGGGCTATCTTTTGAATGGGGCTTAGTTGCAGCAAGGACGTGTCCCTGGTCTGTACATTGCATGCTATGCTGGGTGCCTGTCTGAGCAGTAAATGCCAGCATTTCACTGAGCCTACCACCCCACCCCACCCTCATGACAGCCAAGCCTCCATTAGCCACTTCCACCCTCACCTGGCTTCTCCAACACCAATGTCACTAATCAATCTTGGGTTGCCTGGCATGAAGTCAGAGCTGAATCTGAAGTTTGACTTGGCCAAGTTTTGTTTTTCATTTCTTTGTAGTTGGTTAAGTTTTATTTTTCACGTTTTATATGGCTAACAACTATAGATGTGTTTGTTTTGTTGCTTGAATTTGTGTGGTCCATTTCTGGACATTTCTGTGAGTAGTTACACTTGTATTTGGAGTATATAATTCCAATTATTTTTAATAAAAAATGTGGTAACTGTAATCCACCACTTCTGCCAAAGTGTGTTGTGACCTCGGCACTGGATTTGTCACTGATGTCCTGTTGAACTGAAAGTTGTGTCCTTGCGCTGTGCATGTTACTTGGCACTGCAATTCCCAAATACAGGTCATTATTACTTTAGAATGCATATATAACTGGTTGATGTGTGACATGGCATGAGTAATGTGTATCACATTTAGAAGGCACCCTTCTTAAGTGAGGTTTTATTTTGTGCATCAGTCCATGATGCATGAAATGTGTTCTTTGATTACTCTCAGTTGAAGCTCATAATGTGAGTTATTACACAGTCATGTCGGCTGAGACAATATTAGATAAGTCACATGTGCAAATGTAAAATGATCATCAGACTGTCTGCTCTCATTTCCTGTGCTTCTTCAGTCAAATTTAACTTTGATGTTCTAATAGCTTTTTCTGCTGGATAAAATATAAATATGCGGATGTCAATGTTACTGTAATTTACTGCAGGCAGCTGTGAAATTCCTGAACAGATCTAATTAACCAGATGATAAGGCACCTTTCAGAGAGAAACCACAAAAATAACACCTTGCCTCTGATCACACAGGATGTTGGTATCCTGTGGAGAATCCAGATTGACAAAAAAGGTTATCTAATAAGAAAATGTGCTGGAAAACTTGAATTATTTTCTGCAGCATGAGAGATGAATAACTCTTGACAGTTATATCCTTAAAATCAGAAGTCATTTCACATTTTGACATATTCTTTTTGAGATGTTTTTGTTATTTATTTTCATTTTATAGATGGCCTTGTGGGCCATTTTGAGCCTAGCCAGTTTCCCTTTTTGTGCTCAAAATAACTTATCTCATTTGGTAGACTAGCTTTACCTTACCCATTCCATGGTTGATGATTATATATTACCCCCAAATGAGAATAACTGGGGTCATACCATAGATGATTTGAGGGTACACATGCATGGGATAAAGCATTTAGGGAACTGCCTCTGCCTGTTAGTAGTAATGGACAGGGAAGAACTTTGTTTTATGTGGATGGTGAATCTGTTTGGCAGTAGCGGTATCCTCTGCAAAATATACCTATCCCTCCAAACCATTCAGTTGATGTTGCAGAAGAGGTCTTGATGCCTAGACTGAGTATTTCTGATGCCATTTGATTTGCTGATGTGCAGTAAATCCTTCAGTAATGGGTCGGAGGATGCCTTGTAGGCCAGACAAAGGTGAGCTCTTAGCAGTCTGTAGGATATTAAGTATAGTGACAGGGATTTCTGTCAGTCCATGCAGGGCATGTTTATTAGGCCTTATATCCTTTTAGCAAAGTGTCTTTGTGGAAATTCCAGTTGCATGTGTCTGGACAGATACATGCCCAGTGGGCATTACATTCAATGATTGGCCCTAACAAGGTTGAGTAAAGGGGAACAATGAAATCCCTAGATCTAGGCACAATTCCTACTTTTATAAGCTGTGAAATATAGAAGGACTTTCTTATAACAATAGACATGTTGGTCAAAAGTTAGGTCACTGTCCACATAAGTTCCCAAGTCCCGAAGAAGTAGATCATTTTTTAGGGGTATATTGTCACTCTGGTAGTTCCCTGGGGTAAGTGAATTCTCAAAGGATACAATAATGCCTTTTTGGCATGTAATTTCAGGCCATGATTTTGACTCCAGTTATTTGAGACAAACCTTCATGCAGGATGTGTAAGCCATATGGGGATTCAATGACTGCTCCTTGCTTGCAATCATCTGCAAACTTAGTCTGTCAAAGCCCTTTTGTATTGGCTTTTTACTTTAAAAAAAGTAGATGTCAAACAGGAGATGTCCCAGCACAGAACCCCATGGGACTCCACCAGTGACTGATCTCTTTGTGGAGGTAACTTCCTCTATTTTGATTATTTGCATCCTATCAGTGAGCCAATTGGCAATCCAGCTGTTGACATATTGGTTTATTCCCAGTTTACTTAGCTTTTCTACTCTGCCGGATTGGGGAATTGTGTCAAATGCTTTGGCCAGGTCAGGGTACGCACTTTGTACCATTTTGCCTTCATCCATTGCACTGGTGACTTTTTCTAAAAAAAAATCCTGCTCTTGATGAATCCAAACTGAGATGGGTTAGGTGTTTGGAGTTTCTCTGTGTCCTGATTTAAGTCCATGGTAAGTCTTTCCAGGGCTTTGCATATGAGGCTGGTCAGACATGCGGATCTGTAATTGCCTGGGTCTGTGGAAGGACCTCCCTTATGTAGGGGAATGACTGTAGCTGTTCTGCATTCACTTGGTACAAAACCTCAGTGGAGGCTGAGATTGAACAGGTTATTAGAGATGTGGCTAAATCGTACTTCATGCTATTTAAGATATATCCAGGGTTATTGTCAGGACCCATCAATGCAGTATTTTTAGTCTTTGATAGCACTTTTAGGACTTTGACTCACCTTCAGCTATCATAAAAAACAGTTTCAGTTTTATCTTGAGGGACAGATGGAGGGGAGAAAGAGGTAAAGTTAGAGCTAAATTTATCATCCAGTAAGTTAGCTATGTCTTCAGCCTCGGCATAGGTAACATCATTCACAGTCAACTCAGCTTAATGCTGTGTTGTGCTTTTGAAGTAACGAACATAACCAAAAAATGGCTTGTGATTGTCTTTGACTTGGGTAGCTATTTTAGCCTCAGTCTTGACTTTGGTGGATTTTATTAAGCTCCTGAGTTGTTTATTTCAGTGACAGGTGCTTTAACATTCTGGGAATTACTCTTCTTACTTTTGGTCAGTTTTTTTTTCCTTTTATTATAAAGCTTGTTGATATTATGGGTTTGTCCTGCACTTGCTCCTATGGGGTACAGCTGCATCTATACAGCTGTTTACATGCTGGTATGGTGTGGTGACAATCATTTCTGTGTAATCACTGCAGTTAACTGGGTTTGGGGGGATTTGAAACTTGCTAATGTGTCACTTAGGATTGGGTAATTTGTCTTGATATTTTTAAAGGTACCCTGGGTGGAAGTGTGCCCTGGTTTCAGTTTTATTTTGAAGATGACTGATTATTTTGAAGTGATGAAGATCCACAAGGGATGGTGCAAGATGCTCCCATATTAGTAAGGACAAGATACAAGATCTTATCTCTCTCCCCCCCCCCCCCCCGTAGTTGCTCAGTACAAATGTCATGGAACAAAGTCCAGAAATCTCTGTGCTTGTGCACTAGTGGTGGTGTAGATTTCCCAGTCTATAGTCGGATAGTTTAGATCACCGAGAATAATGGTATTGGTTTAATACTGAGTGATTCTAGTTCTTATAGACAGGTGCTGTGGCTTTCTGTAAACAGAGGGAGTTTTGTAGCTAGCTAGCATATGTTACAGGACCTTTCTGATAGTTATTGGGACATGAAGAAACTCTAGTGTGTCATTCGGTTTTACCAGCCTTGATGCGAGTCTCTAATGGATGTAGATTAAGATATCTTCCCCTCCTGCTCATTAGCTGGTCTAAATGTGTGGAAGGCATTGTAGTCCTGCACAGCTGGAGTGCTCTCCACTATTTTAAACCATGTCTCGATCACTACATACTCTGCAAGCCCTTCTCACCCTGGAAGACATTGATTTTTGCTAAGTTTCTTGTTTGGACTTAGCATTGATAAGTAACACCTTCATATTTTCCTTTGTTTGTTTTGCTAACTTGGTTGGATTATCAGGTTGGCATTGCTTAAAAAAAGGCACCATGAGGATGGACAATGTCTTTGCCGATAATTGAAAACCTAGAGGGGACAGATGCAGGCCATCCCTGACGAACCAGTGTGGTCTGTTGCTCATATTCTCCCAGGGTGACAAATATTGGACCCCCTTTGAATGACACCAAAAACAGTCAATTTTTTGATCGTATAGTGGCATCATCCTTGGAGAAGTTAGAATGCTGCTCATTTCTAGGCTCATACCCTCTTTGGACACACAGTCTGAGAGCTCCATCATGTCTCTCTATATAATTCAGGGAGGTACACCTCGAGTCATTAACACCAGCATCAGCTATGACAGAGTCATACTGGTGTTGCTGTCCAAGGGCTTGAGCGCATGCATGATCTGTTGGATCTTGACACCAGACAAGCAACTAACCGTTACTCTTTTCTTGCACAGCCTGGTAAGAGGCACATCTGTATGTCTCGCAGTGGAGTCACCTGGAACATGAATATTTGGTTCTGTCGATGCTTGCCTTATGGTGGCTTTGGGACTCTCTATGCTGTGTGAGGAAGTAGGCTTAATATTGCTGAGTGCGCTTTGCTGCTCTGTTGTACTTTGGAGGGCTTTGAGGTTTAAGCAAGTTAATCTTTATAACCTCAGCAAATAATGGATTTGTGTGTATTGTGATGGCCTTGGAGATGTATGGTGTACTGCTGATGATTTTGTTATCTGAGTTTACTGTGTGTGAGGTTTTTGTCTGCATGGATATTACATACATGTGTACATCTCTCACACACTGTGTTATGCTGTTTGAGTAATAGATGATCATCTGACAGCATGAGACAGTTCTTACATTGTCTCAAGATGCCCATTTCATTCAGGCTGGCTAGAAAAGTTTAAGGAAGTGTTGGTCCATGACACTGATAGGAATGACTCTGGAGGCAGGGTAAATATAACTTCTTGGAGTTCCGTTTTCGAATAATGTTTGGCTGGATTTGCTGCTGAGTATTTAAATGTCAATACAAAACAACTAGCCTGGAAACCTTCTGCCACAAGTAAGCACCAGTAAACTAATTACAGTAGAAAATAAATCACTAATTTGAGTGCAAGCAGTATCCATACACACAATATTAAGCAATGTTATCAAAGGTCTTTTAGCCTGGTGAGTAGTTTAAGGGGAGAGACTTTGAAAAATGATAATTGTGTGTGTATTTTCAATGGCCAATAAACAGAGAGGGAGGAGACTTTTCTTGTCAAGTTATCATAAGGGGCAGGCAACAACAGATGCACTACGTTAAAGAACACAACTACAACATGGTGGGTGGAAGGGAAAACAATTAGACTTTTATCTCTGAGCTGGCTGGCCTGGAACTGTCCCAATGCTAAGATAAGTCCTGAAGTAGCCTGACATACACTCAGTACACAAAAATGAAACCTAGGCTTAATAACAGATCACTTAAAACAGCAAAAATGTGTTGCAGCTATGTACTAGAATCACTAATATAGGTGCATACAGATTCTTAAAATGAACTTAAAACCAGAATGAAAACATTTATCTGTCTCTTTTCTGTTTCATTAAAGTTTAATTTGTGATTAAGTATACTGGGGAACATGAAGCCTACATTAGACTCAGCACTTCACATGTTTACTTGTTGGATGGTCGAGAGTGTGGAACTCTGAGATTATTACTTAAAAACGTAGGCAGAAGGAAAAGGATAGCAGCTTCAAGTGAGTGCAGATCAGGTGAGATAGAAGCTTACTGGAGTAAATGGGAGCATGCTCTATTTCTGTATAGAAGTCTTTTTTTTTTTTTTTTGTCTGATATATTCCTTCTAACTCAGACTAGCAATTTCCAGATTGTGTCCTTTAATTGAATGCTTGATTTATTTGTATTTATTCATTGGACAGTCCAACTAGGCAAACACCCCTTTTCAGTGAAGGCCGCAGCAGAAAGTAGAGTAGATTATAACAGAATATGTAAGACAGTAATATTGACATAAAGTGAATCAGTAATGTATGTAATACATTAAGTATTCAGTGAAATCGTAACATTCATTAATAGAACAGGGAATTTGGTCATTTTGAAGAGACTAAATAGAATAGTATATAGGGTGGGAGGTTGGCAGAATGGTTAAGGTGTTTACCTTACATACACATGGTGCAGGGTTTGATTCTCACATGGGATAATTGGCTAGGCTTTAAATTCACACAAGGGCAGTTAGCCTAATACTAATCTAAATAAGGAATAGTAGACTAGAAAGATAAACCTAAAATCAGTGTAATGTTTACTTGGGGGGGATAAAATACAGGTGGCAGTTTTATCAGATAAATAGTAAGGTTTCTAACATTTGCAAAAAATAGTTTTATGATGTAGTGATTATACAGAAATTAAATTGATGAGAAATTGTAGTTCATAAAGCATATTTATATTATATCAGAACTTAAGCAGTCTCAGTTTTTGTCAGGGTACATTTTTATTTTAAGAAACAGTATTTGATTAAGCATAGTGCAAATTTTGTTGGAATGACATTCCAGATATGGAGAACAAATGCTGAATACAGTGACTAACGTGCATGATTATGGGATGTCTCTCTGTTATCAAAGTTTTGATTTTTTACCAAAGTGATGTAGATATTGGGAAAGATTTGTAACTGAAGTAAATTTGTCTGTTTATTAATGACATTGTGAATAACTTTTAATTGACATGTTAAAAAGGTGTTATAAAGGTCTAATCGGGTTGGGCTGTTCAGTGATATACAGTGAAGAGTTATCCTATGCTGGCTTGATCTAAGCTTGACAGCCTTAAAGCAGCATTGTTCTAATTTGCTAAGTTTAGTCTTTTGAATATTGGTGATTAATTTAAAGGCCTAACTTCTGTCAAAAAAAAAAAAAATTAAATGTAATATGTTTCTCAGATAAATATTTTTCTTTTTCATAAGTTAACCTAGTAAGCCTTGCATGCTGACTTTTGATGATTTCTCACTTCATGTGTGCTGGATGCCAAATCTGATTAGTGTAAATATGAATTCTCAAAAAGTTGCTTTCTTATATGTGCAACATTCAAAATCACTGTTGAAATTGTTACTAATGCATCTAAATAGGATATTTCATTAATGTCATAATTGTAAGGTGAACTTAAGAAATGTTGATCCTTGATTCCGACATAATAAAAATTCGTTGAGCTCATTCACCGAGTCCTTTCATAATAGAAAATAACTATTGTTTATTTTTTTCTTCACAGAAGGTCCCCTTTTAAATTAATAAATGTATTAATTATGATGTATTGACAAAAAAAGCTGTTGAATGTGCCACCTTTTTCCAAGAGAATAACAGAGGACAAGAGCATGAGTGGGTGAATTTGTTCTGATCCACTCATTTGACACTATCGGTGTTATGGTTATTCAAAGTAATTGTAAAATCATATGGGAGAACACTGACATTAAAACATAATAGGAGAACACCCGAGTTTACTAGCAAGAAAAAGAAGATTTTAAAGAGTTAACTGGAAAAGTAATGTAAGACGTTGTGGTGTTTAAAAGAAGGGAACATTTTCCTGTTTGAACAGTAATCACTGTAAATATTTCTATTCTCCTCCATAGTTTGAAGTAATTAATGTGCAATATAATTCTAAACTGAGAGTTATTAACTTGCTAATCAAATGTTTATTTAACTAAATAATTAGCCTATAATGCACCGAACATAGGAGAAACTACAAGAACTTTATCATAAAAGATTAACTCAATTTAGCTGTTAGGAGTAGAAGTCCTGTTAATGTTTTGACTGAGCATGGAATGGGTTTTTAGCAATTTTAAAAGGTTTGAGTTCATGATTTTAGAGTAGATCCAGTCCCAGACGTAAGGGTTGTAAATGGTTGTAATTGACTGCTGTTTTAGCTACTTTTCTGTATATACAAAAAAAAAAAAATACCTTTCCTGTAACTAGTGTAGTCCAGATTCAGATTTGCTGTATCCAGGACTGTATGTAAGCTTCTGAGCCCCCCCAAGCTTTCTGTGTTTGAGGGAAGCCTTCTAGCTTATCAGTGGGAGTGGTAAGCACTAGGTAACCTATCTACCACATAGGTTCATATGTTCATAGGTAGGTACTAGGCTATTGGCCCTAGGGTCTATATAAGCCTAGCCAAAAAGGTACCCTGGCTTTCGCCACCCAAGAAAATTATTTTCCTGTGCCCCTGTCAAGCAGAACCACAGAAGTGATCCCCGGGGTGAATTTCCTATAGGTTCATATTTTTAATACTACAGTGGTTATAAAACAGAAACCATCTTTTGGAATTTACTGCAAAATGTTCCGACCTCAGCCATCATCACATACTTATTAAGCCATTATAATGTTTATCATTTAGCTAGAGAAGTCAGGTTGTACAATGGATGTCCATCACCACCAAATTAGTTCTTATGTAAAAAAATATCACTGAACCATGGAAGCAATGTAGTTCGACCAAGCAGGTTAGAAAGCATTCATATTAGCTTACTGAACACTCAAAAGAGCGAACACTCTTTGATCGACAGCTAATATAAGGAGTGGTTCTGGCCCAGAAATTGTAGTTATTGGCCGTTTGGGCAGTTTTTCCATATCTCTCAACTTTCTGATTTAAAAGTCCCATTTGTACTTGTTTCCCCCCTTTCCTGTAACTAGTTTAGTCCAGATACAGATTCTTACTTTTAGCACTTGAATTTGCTTATTCGTGATCAGCACTTGTTCAGAACTTGTAAGCACTAAATAACCTACTAATTACTACAGCACTCAACCTTCCTCATTACCTAGAGGAAAACAGTTGCGGTACTTACTTTCCTCACTTGCTTAGAGAAAAACAGCTCTTGTACTCACTTTCCTCACTTATCTAGAGGAAAATAGTTTTTTTATTCAGGCATGTCCAGGGGTCAGCTCCCAGTGTTCTCTCCTGTCTATCTGATGAATCTGGGCATCTTGGGGCAATGTAGAAATTGCCTCACGTACACAGACAACCCTCTCCTCCTACCACCCAACACTACAACCTGTGAGAGATGCACTTATCTAGCCAAACTGGAGGTAAAGCTCTCTCCAATCAAGACTGAACTTGACAGTCAAGAGGAGAAGGTAACACTTGCACCACACCACACCACACTCATCACATAGTCTCACTAAATCTACACCACCAAAATCCACACATAGAAACACAAAAATATTTGCGGAGGCTCTCAATAATAATCTGCTCAAGCAACAGAGACCTCCAAAGCAGAATTGCAAGCAACCTCTACCCCCCAACACAACCCAAATGACACATAGCCCGCAGACTCAGTGTGCCACTCAACCACAGCCAATAAGGCAAAACAACGTACCCAACACACTAGTCATAGGCGACTCTATAGTCAGGCACACTGATGTCCCACTCACCAGGCTAAACAAGGAGAAGGTTACTGTCAGCTGCCTGTCGGGTGTCAGGATCTGCCACATAACCCATGCACTCAGGTCACTCCACAAGTACAAATATGACTCTATCATTGTCCATGTTGGTGTGAATGACCTGAGACGTACCTCCCTGGACTACATGGAGAGACATGGAAGAGCTGTCCGATCTTGTAGCCCAGGCAGGTATGACCCTAGCCCTGAGTAGCATTCTGCCATCATCCAGAATGATGCCGCAGTACAAGGACAAAATGATTGACTTCAACAATTGGCTAAGCTTCTGGTGCCATTCTAAAGGGATCCAGTATCTGTCTGCCTGGGATGACATGGTCGACAGACCACGATGCTTTGCCAGAGATGGCCTGCACCTGTCACCCCTGGGTTTCCGGATACTGGCTGAGGTTCTTGCCACCCCTATAGTGCCTTTTTTAGGCAAGGTTCAAATGACAAATTCACCACAGGAACAGGCAAGCAAAAACTGAGGGTGATGCTACGCAATGCTAAAAGTCTAAATCTCAGAATGCACTCACTCGAGGCACTCCTTAAAATGGAGAACATCGATATCTGTGCAGTGACTGAGACCTGGTTCAAGGCTCCAGAGAGCACCCCTGCACTACCAGGCTATAACTCATACCACACTTTTCGGCCATATAACCTGGACCTGAACAGCAAAGGCGGAGGTGTGTCCATATTCATTAAGGATATCCACACCTCCAGGCAAGTTGCTCAGCATAATGCATCCGAGGTTATCCAAGTGCAACTAACTGTGGGCAAAACTGCAATCCAAATTGTAGCTTGCTACAGATCACCCACCATGCCCCAGGATTCCTACTCCTTTTTTCTTGATGTACTGGAAAATATTAGGGTTCAACCAAGCGCCCTAATAGTGGGTGATTTCAACTACCCCACCATTAACTGGGAAAAATACTCATGTACCAACTCCTTCGCTCAACGCTTTCTGGAATTCATAAACTCCAATGCCCTGGATCAACTTATCCACACCCCCAGCAGGGGCAACAATATCCTAGATCTAGTCATTACCAATATGAGTGACCGGTGTTCTACACTTGAGGTCAACGCCTCATTGGTCCAATTCGACCATAAGCTAATTACCCTAGATATCCACATCCTGCCTCCACCCCCCATTAAATAAACCATGGTAAACAATTTCTCCAAAGCCAACTTCATGCTTCTTAAGACAGAAGTGGTGAACCTCATGACACCCATGCAGATGGACAATACAGTTACGACTACTGAATCCTACACAATTGCACTTTATAAGTACTTACGTGAGTACATGGATCGTGCTATCCCAAACAGAACCAAGACGCTATCCTCCAAATAAAGGAAGCCAATCTGGTGGTCCCCTGCCATAAAGAAACTGTACAACAGAAGGAAGAAACTCTTGCAAAAGAGAGTAAAATTTCACTAGTGGAGGAGCTCCCTGGTCAGCCTCAGTAAGAAGCTGTAATCCCTGATAAAATCCTCCAAAGCTATTTATGAAAACAAAATCGCCACTGATTCTAAAGACAACCACAAAGCATTCTATAGCTATGTCAAGAATCTCAATGGCAACACTCAGATCTGCTCTGAGTTACAGCACAATGGCACTAAATATACAGACCCAACTGATATTGCCAACATCCTGACAGATAGGTTCAGTGCTAACTTTACCCCCCTCTCAACCCTTAAAGAGCCCATCTCTATACTGGAAGAATGCAAAGTTCCTGTGATCACAGCTGCACAGGTAAAAACCACACTCTCCAAAGCCAAGAACACAGCATCCATGGGACCAGACAACATCCCAGGCTGCGTTCTACATGAACTACAGAACGAACTGGCACCCCACCTAAGTACCATGTTCAGTCATAGCCTCATCTCAGGCTTTGTGCCTGCTGAATGGCGCACAGCAACTGTTATCCCACTCCACAAGGGGGGAGCCACCCCAGGAACTACCGCCCCATTAGCCTGACGAGCCTGGTCTGCAAGGCCATGGAACGTATCATTATGGAACTTATAAACAAAGACATTGGTAATCTCCAAACTCTGGATCCCACCCAGCTTGGGTTTTTAAAAGGCAGATAATGTCTCCTAAACCTGATAGACTTCTTTGAAGCACTCACCAAAGCCGTAGACAAGGGTAAGGTGGTTCACACAGCCTATCTAGATCTTGCCAAGGCTTTTGACACCATCCCCTGCTCTGGAATTATAGATAAACACACTAAACTAGGTATAAATCCCTATGTCACAAGATGGGTTGCCAACTGGCTCACTGACAGAACCCACACTGTGAAAGTAGCAGACTCCAAATCCAACCTCAGACCAGTGACAAGTGGAGTACCACAGGGTTCAGTCCTGGGTCCTCTCCTGTTTGGTATCTACTTCTCTGAAGTACAGGCTAACCCAGAAAGTCTTTGGCTAATGAAGTTCGCAGATGACTGCAAACTAGGAGCCATAATCGAAACTCCTAACGATGTGGACATCCTACAAAAGGGCCTCATTGAGACAAATGCCTGATGTCAAAGCCATGGCTTCAAGCTCAGTGCCAAAAAGTGCATTGTCGTCCCCTTTTGTAAAAACTCTGTACCCATGAACTACAACATAGGCAGTAGTATATTTAACACCGAAAGTGTGATGAGACCTTGGGACACAGGTGGACAGTAGTCTCTCCTTTGATAATCACATCGCCACAGTAGTCAGGAAATCCTTCTACGTGGCACACCTCATCACAAAAGGTTTCTTATCCAGAAAAAAAGAGGTAATTGTTCCCCTCTACTCATCACTCATTAGACCCATTATAGAGTACAACGCCCCTTTTGGTATGTACCTCACAAGACATCTACAACTGGAAAGGCCGCAGAAATACCTCACAAAGAGGATTACCGGCCTCAAACAGATGCCCTATGCAGACCGTCTCAAAAAACTCCAGCTTTACTCCATCGCATATCACCTACTCAGAGGTGATCTCTGCCTAACATACAAAGCTATGTCAAACCCAGAGCTGTTGGACATGCTCCACTTAAAGAAATCCCAATCCCTCCGAGCTACACACTCTAGGGACCTAAACCTTGTCACCACAATAAACAGAACATGCCGGAGGGATAGATTCCTGTCCCAGAGACTTCCCATACTCTGGAATAAACAACCTATCTATATCAAACAAAGCTCCTCATTAGCACTCTTCAAGAAAAATCTTGATGATTGGATGGGAAATAGGAAATTCACATCGGGGATCACCTCTGTGGCTCTGCTCGACAGTGGCACAGGAAAATAATTTTCTTGGGTGGCAAAAGCCAGGGTACCTTTTTGGCTGGGCTTGTATAGGTCCCAGGGCTGATAGCCTAGTACTTACCTATGAACCTATGTCAATAATATTGTGGAATGCAGAGAACATGCTTGACAAATAAAGTTAGGTGGTGGGTATTTCATGGTTTAAATGTGAGCTAAAGAAAAGGAAATTACAGGCCATTTACTGATATTTTATTTTACATTACTTTGCAACACTTTTCGTTTGATGTACTTAATTGTGTGGTTAACAACTTGCTAGGATGTGTCAGCAATCACATGATTTGTGGCTTCTATTTAAAGAGTTCATAGGTTCATAGGTTGGTACTGAGCTATCTGCCCGAAGGCATATATTAGCCCAGCCACGTTGTGCGGTATTCACTGCCCCTTTAGTAGTTCCCTAGACCCTTATACTAGCAGCTAGTACCCTTGGCCCCTATCTAGTAGTGCTGTTGGTGTGATCCCCGGTGTGAGCTTTCTGTTACCCATCCACTCATCAAGGTTCCTCTTGAAGAGTGATAGTGAGGGGCCCTGTCTTATGTAGATCAGGACCCTGTTCCATCGTAAGGGAAGTCCCTGCGAAGGGAATCTATCCCTCCAGCATATTCTATTCATTGTTGTGTTGAGGTTTATATCCCTAGAGTGTGTAGCTCGAGTAGATTTGGTTTTGCTAAGATGGAGCATGTTCAACAATTCTGGGTTGGACATGGCTCTGGACGTTGGACAGAGATCGCCTCTGAGAAAGCGGTATGCAACAGAGAACAGTCTTAGCTTTTTCAATCGTGCTGCATAGGGCAACTGTTTGAGGCCAGTAATTCTCTTGGTTAGGTACCTCTGTGGTCTCTCCAGCTGCTGGAGATGTCTAGCCAGGTACATTCCAATTGGTGCATTGTACTCAATAATGGGTCTGATGAGGGAAAGGTAGAGTGGCACCATGACATCCTTAGATCTTGATGCGAACCCTTTCATGGTCAGATAGGTCACACAGAAGGATTTTCTAACCACTTTGGCAACATGGTTATCAAAGGAAAGCTGGCTTCTACTTGGGTCCCTAGATCCCTTATTTCTTCTTCAGATTTCTGGGGATTACCTCCTATGTTGTAGTTTGCGGGTACTCTGTTTTTTCCAAATGGGATTACTACACATTTTTTTGCATTTATCTTGAGACCATGGCTTTGACACCATGCATCAGTCTCATTTAGGCCCTTCTGTAGGATCTCCACGTCGGCCGGAGACTCTATTATAGCACCCAGTTTGCAGTCGTCCGCAAACTTAGTCAGCCACAGCCCTTCCGTGCTTGCCTGTACTTCTGAGAAGTATATGCCAAACAGGAGGGGCCCCAGGACAGAGCCCTGAGGCACACCACTCATTACTGGTCTGGATTCGGACATAGATCCCGCTACTCTTACTTTATGGGATCTGTCTGAGAGCCAGTTTGCGATTCATCTTGTGATGTAAGGGTTTATGCCCAGGCTGGTGAGCTTATCAATAATACCCGAATGGGGTCAAATGCTTTAGCAAGGTCAAGGTAAGCCGTGTGTACCACCTTTCCCTTATCTATAGCCTGAGTAACTGTCTCAAAGAAATCCACCAGGTTCAGGAGGCATGATCTGCCCTTGACGAAGCCGAACTGTGTGGGGTCCAGCGACTGGAGGTTCCCAATCTCTCCATTTATGAGTTCCATAATGATTCGCTCCATAGCCTTCTAGATCAGACTGGTCAGGCTTATTGGTCGGTAGTTCCCAGGGTCAGTTGTGACCCCACCTTTGTGTAGCGGGACCACCGTTGCCATGCGCCATTCTCTGGGCACATATCCTGTGGAGAGGCTGAGACTGAACAGGTTATTAAGATGCGGGGTTAATTCCTTTTGGAGCTCATTTTTGTATAGTTGTGTTTTTGAAGAAGGTTTCCTTATTAAAAAGATAAAAGTGCTAAACATCCTTGGTGGCTGTAAAAGTGGTGCATTTATCTTTTTACTCTGTCATTTTGTGCATTAATTTTGATCACTTGTTTATTCGTGGGAACTAGGTGTTGTGAAAGTGAGAGGAGAAGTTGAATAAGTTGAAGAGCTGTGGAATTGGGTCAGTAAGGAAAGTATAGCTGAACAGTCTCTAATGGATAGTTGGTGTTGCAGATTAGAAATGTAGAGGGGCGACTTGGGTCTGAAGGAGTTTAAATTTTGTGAGAATTTGATTTTTAGGTTTAAAATGTTAAAGGTTATATGGTAACTATTGTTGAAGGAGGGAGGGTCAGTGATGAAGAGGTATTAGCTTGGTGGATGGTTAAGAGGGCCAGTAGTAAGTGATTGGCTTTGAAATTGAGTCTAATTGGGTTGCTAATGATTTGTAAAAGTTTAAGCCAAGCATGTAGCCCAGGAATGTATTTGGCAGGAGCAATACAATTGAAATAGTCCAAGATGGTAATGTGCTTATTTGTAGGGATAGTTGTCATAATGTTCAGTAGCAGAGTAGTAACTACAGTTTTGCCAGGGTGTCTGGTAGAGAGGTATGGCAGTAATGAATGGGTGGATGGAGGAGAAGAGAGGCTGTTTAGCAAGGATCCATTTGGGTTCATGTGCCTTGGATGGCTTGGGCAATTACGGAGAAGCTATGTAGATATGTATAAAAGCATGACACAATAACCTGATCTCTTACCAGGGTTGGCATCAAATATATGGTTATTCTCTGGAAAAATATGTGAATATGGTGGGGATCCTTGGTGAATCATATTTCCATAATGCCAAGAGTGTTGTGTGAATGGGAAGACAAAGTGCCAATCTGATAGTTTGTTTCATGTACCTTTGCCATTGATTAGTCCACACATGAGGGAGTTTGGGTTTGTTGGTTGTAAATCATTCTTTTTAGACATTTGAGTGCACTGAGGAGTTAGAGCAAGGGATGGTTATTGCAGAGGGTGCAATTGTGGAAAGCAGGAGGAGAAGACATAGTATTGCAAGTGGTGATGGTGGTAAGGGAGGATGTGATGTGGCAGTGGGTAGAATGTGTGAGGTGAAATTCCAAGTATGAGGAGGTAGGAATTTGGAATGAAGGAACGCAGAGGCTGTGGTTTGCATTTATAGGCTGGAGTTAAATTTCTATATTTTGGTAATGATGGAATGCAGTGCATTTGTATTTGTATTGGTAATGAGGGTTGTTGTTGCTATGTGGGAGTACAGGTAGTAGGTGAATTAGGGATGTTGCAACTATAGAAGTACAAAGAACTAGTTGTACATGGAAGTGCAGTAAAGTGCGTGTGTTTAAGTGGGTGGTGTTTTAGATTGATTAGTGGGAGTGGATGTGATTGTTTAAAGCTGGTGGCTGGGGAACTGGGGTGGGAGGGGAGCAAACTGGGTCACAATCCCCACGTTATTGGGAGGCAATCACTCTGTGCATCTGCAGATCACACCCAGAATTATGTAATTATGTGGGTGAGATTCTTTTAATTCTATCTCCACCAGGTTGTTTAAAAAAAAAAAAAAAAAAAAAACTACACACAAAATATGCAGACTTTTTTTGGATTCCATAAGGACACCCATATATGGATCTACTTCACTACACCAATATCCCACTTACCCGACACACACATCGTCAAGACGAAAGGACTGACAAACCCAGAAGACCGACATCTGGAACACCGACTTACCACTCGAGGTAAGTAACTGCTTGGTCATCCTGAAAAAAATAATAATCTGAACAAAACTAAACCCCCTAACTAAATGCCCCTCACACCCCTTAACTAAATATACCAACTCCGAGATCGTACTGCCTTGGGGTTAAGGGGCAAAGTTCAACAGGATGGCCAAGTGGTTACTTGCCTCGAGTGGAAAGCTGGTGTTCCGGATGTCGGCCTTCTGGGTTTGTCGGTCCTTTCGTCTTGGCGATGGGTGTCGAGTAAGTGAAATGTCTGTCTACTAAAGCAGACCCCCATATATACATTTGAGACTGTTATTGAAGCTTTTACGACTGCTGTAGTGGTTTAGTGGTTTAAATGGCATGAGGATCTTTTTTCAGTTGAAGCTTCTTTAGTTTGCTTCAGCAATGAGACTCAACACCTAGAACAAAAAGAATAAAAGGCAGGCTTTAGCTAAGTAGATTGGAGTATGACTAAAAGTCTGGAGTAGCAATCCATGAAGTCTTGTAATCATGGCAAAAAAAGGGCAGCATAAATTAAAGGAAGAGAAAGGAGTGTTGGGAATGCAGTGAAAAGAGTAAATCACTTTGTATTAGCAAGAATGGAAGGAAATGTAACATAAGGAGAGCAAATTATCTGTAAATAGATAAGATTGAGAGAGATACATTAGTAGTGCCAAAATGTAAATAGCACCATTATCCACAGCTGAAGGTTTCACAGCATTATTTGGAAGCAAATATTCTCAGATTTTTACTTTTTTTTTTTTTTTTTTTTGTTTTGTTTTTTTATTTTGAATTTATTAACTTGGGGTCGAGCACTGAGTGTTAAGGTCAGGCCTGACACTATAGAAGCAGTGAACCAGGATGTAATTTTACTGTAATCATGGTGCTTCATGCAGTACAATATTATAATTAAACAACAGCAACTCTTTGCTGGCCAAAAGTAAGAGTATTTCACAGTTAGCTGTATATGTTCATAGCATTTCACAGATGCCAGCAATGCAATGTAAAACTGTGTCAGTGATTTAATGGAGAGAAATACAGAAAGAGTTTGTTCTGCAGAATATGATGATTTAAATACTTTTCAGAGGTACTGAGAGGTTTGAGTAGTAAAAAGAAAGTAGAACCTTCATAATCTGTGTTGGAAGAAGAATGGAAGTGAAGAAATTGAAAGGTATGCAGTGGTTTTGGGGGCATTAAACTACGCCTAGGACATTTTAGAGAGTGAAAAAATAGTTGTGAAATGGGACTAACTACAGTGAAAGTTGGACTGCCCTTGAAAATAAATAGCAGGATGTCCTTTATTTGTATTCTTAGGCATGTTTACATTTCTTAAAGTGTGACTCTCTCAAATTAGTTCACCTTTTACTAATGTCAGTCCTTGCGTTCATTTATGCTTGGCATGCAAGTAGTGCAAGAAATTAATTAATATTGAACCTTTGATTGTTTTGCTGTCTTATTTAATGGTTGGTTAAACAGTACCTTCATTATCTAGTTACT
Source organism: Protopterus annectens (assembly GCF_019279795.1). NCBI lineage: Eukaryota > Metazoa > Chordata > Ceratodontiformes > Protopteridae > Protopterus > Protopterus annectens. The sequence continues at coordinate 1,031,997,275 of NC_056748.1, forward strand.
TCTTGGACACCCATCTCTAAGCGCTTTTAGTTCAATGGTCACGGTGGTGCAGCGGTTAGCATTGCCGCCTCACAGCAAGAGGTTCTCCGGTTCAATTCTTGGCTGGGGTGCCTTCTGTGCGGAGTCTGCATGTCCTCCCTGTGGTCGCGTGGGTTTCCTCCGGGTGCTCCGGTTTCCTCCCACATCCCAAAGACATGCTGTAGGTGGATTGGACACTCTAAATTGGCCCTAGGTGTGAGTGTGTGCATATGTGTGCCTTCTGTGGAAGGTTGGGCGCCGGGCTGGCAACTCGACACTGTAAAACTCCACTGCCAATCATGAGCGGACAGGTGATTCGCTGTGGCGACCCATAACCGGGAAAAGCAGAAAGAAGAAGAAGGTATTTCTTTATTCTGTGATTGGTATCTCTTATTGTCCCAGTCCAGAAGCTTTAGTCCCATCTTCCTAGTCCTCTATGTCATTAGCATTTTGGAAAAACAAAAATTTCACAGCTAATTAAGTTTATGAACTTTTAGATAAATGTGGATTATCTCCCAGCAGGGTTTTAGACAGGACAAGAGGATATTGACTGCACTTCGGATTTTAACAGACAGCTTTAGTAATTTGTTTGGCTTCTCATATATGCTGTCTTTATTGATCTAGCTAAGGCTTTTAGTCTTTTTGAGGAGGCTTTTGTCCGAATTATTTGAAGTATTTTCCTCTTATCGTCAGATAGGATATTTGAAATAAAAGGAGTAAATTTGTTCTGACTTATGCACATGTTTTCTTTGGCATATTTCAGGGATCTGTATTATGTCCTTTCCTTTTTTTTCCATTCATTAATACAGTTTTTGCTGATATGCTCAATGTGTCATGCTGCTATATACTGTTGAAACTGTGGTTTGTGTTTGCCTTCCACTGTTACAAATAGTCAAGAATTTCTTGAATATGGTCAGAAAGACTTAAAAAGTTGACATCCCTAGATGCAACTTATTAAACAAATAAAACTTTGCTTTTTGGTACTTCAAAAAGACTAAAATTAGTTCTTGTGAACTGAAGTTGAAATTGTTGAATGTTTTTTTTTACAAGAATTATCTTGACATTTGGTGGAGTTCTAAACTTTCAGTATCACTATATGTTTAGCATAACCTCACTGAAGTTCTTAAACAGCTTAGATTTTTGTTACAAGTTCTCAAGGCATATTTGTCCTGAATTAATCTCATAGCTAGATATTGCTTATTATCTGCAACTTTTATTCCTGTCAATAGAATCTGCATAACTGCCATTTTGTTTCTCAATAAAGAGTGCCATTTCATGTATCTAACCCCTTAATATGAATACTATGAATATATCAGTATATCACACTTTAAGATTTGGTGGGTTTCCATTTAAAAGAAGCAAGTTTAATTCTTTGTACACCTTTACTCAGATTAATGTTTTGGACTGCTGCCCAGTTCAAGAAGAAAGCACACATACAAAAAAAAAAAAAAAAAAAAAAAACTGTAGATCAATTTGAGTGTAGGTACCTTTAAGAAGCTATCCAAGGGCTTGTACAAGTGTATAAATACTGAGCACATGCGAGCTTGACTGCCATTTTGTAGTTAGCTGTTGAGATGTAAACATGTATGTATATAAAGTCTATCTGTTAACTAGTTCATTCATATTTAATGATGCTGCTGTCCATTCTGATGTGTTTCTATGTATTAAAGCATCTAAACGAAACCCCAAGCCTTCTTGTTATATGTGTTAGAGACAAATGAGCAACATGATGCCAGAAGTGGCATGTCTAAAGGGCATGGAGTCAGAACCGGCGTATCCAAAGGGCATGAAGTTAGAGACGGCTTGGCTAAAATGAATAGAGGCACTTGCTTAGATGCTGGTGGAATGTAGATGAGCAGATTATCCCTAAAATGTGCAAACTTCGCAAAACAGGTCAGAAACAAATGTCAGATATTTAAACTTGCTCAGCACTATTTCTTTTCGCATAATATGAAACTGGGCATACAGAACATTCTAAATGATATTTGCATGAACCAATATGTATGATATTGATACAAATATTCGAATTACTATGGAAAATGTTTGAAATAAAGTCTGAATTTCAAGAAACGAATAAAATAAGGGGAAACAACTGCATTTTTCAATACATGCTTTGCAAATCTGTATTTTTCGTATTAAGCAAAGATATCAGAGTTAACAGAAGTGTATAAAGTGTTCACATTTTTGTGCAGTGTTGCAGTAAAGCTGTTTCACAAAGTACAGTCATTGCAGAGCATATTTTGCAAAGTGAAGTATTTGGAAGAGTTTATTGTGCATTTGAAAGTTACAAGCTCACAGAACTGTTTGTTCATACATAATCACAAGGGCCATATTTTCAGTGTGTTTGTGTATACTTTCTGTGTATGGCAGACAGATTTTGAAAACCCAGTGGCCCTGTGTTTGACTGTAATATTGCTGAGAACTGGAGAGTGAGCAACAGTGCAACATTTTCATACAGGCTGCATTTTCTGATAAAGATGACCATACAATGACATTTATTCTACTTAATTTACCTGGGTCAGATGCCATTGAAAGGGACCGTTCATTTGTGTATGCACCTGCTTACCTATACAGGATATGGAGAAAAGCATCATATTGTTGTACAGACTGAGTCAAGGGAAGACCCAGAGTGCTTGAAATGTAAATTTAGAGAAATGTGTAACCCCCAGACAAATGTTACAGTGGAAAGGCAGTTGTTTTATACAAGGGATCAAAAGCCTCTTGACACTTTTGCAACATACATAACTGACCTGAGAAATGAAGCTAAAATGTGCAGATTTGGTGACGTAAGAGATAAGCTGATGAGACAGACTTGTGTGTGGCATAAAAGATGATGCTGTGCGAAAGATTCTGCTTTGCGATAGTGATTTAACTTTGAATAAGGCCATTGAGATTTGTCAGATATACGAGCTCACAGAAAAGCACACGTTTACAAAAGAGAACCAGCTCTAGAAGGAACAGTGACAAAGCTGATGTTGATTGTATGCAGCATGTGGCTAAAAGAAACAGGCCCAAGCACATGACAGCAACTATAACCCCTGCAGTACTCGCTGGTAAACCCCAGAACTTTCTGGCAAATTCCAGCGTTCACACAGTCTCAGTGAAGCATAAAAATGCCAGCAAACTAAAGCATGGACCCCAGCATAGTTTCATTGCCAACTGTCATAATTGTGGTGGAAGTCTTGAATCTAAAAGGGAGAAACGTTTGGCTTTTGGTCAACAGTGCAACAAATGCAATAAGTGGAATAATTTCAAAAGATTTTGTAAATCAAAAGGCCCACATTCTTTTATTTAAAGGAAACATTTTAAAAAATGAGTTGATCAGTTAGGCAGTGGTAATTCTACCCTTTATGTTGATGGTGTATCAGTGCTTCATGAAACTGTCAGTGCAGTAGATTTAATGGCAAAGAAGTATTTTATACTGTTCAGAAAAATGGCAAACCCATAGAGCTCAAAGTTGGCACAGGTTCCAAGTGCAATGTTATGTCAACAGAAACATTTGCTGGAGTGTGTAAAGGTGAAAGGCTTGATTTGGCAAAGGGTGGTAAGCTTTTTGCTTATGGAGGTGAAGGAATTCAAACTGAAGGCTCAGCAGTGCTTTCATGTTACTCTGCTGGGAGAAGCTACGACTTATTTTATGTGGTCGAGACATGTCCGGTCATTGTTAGGGCTCAGAGACGGTTTAAAAATGGGACTGCTTTCATTTAATAAGAAAGTCTACCATGTTGGCTTAAAAGACCACTACTCTAATTTTGCCAAGCACATTTTTTTCTATCTATGCTAATCTTTTTGAAGACAATCTAGGCAAACTTCCTGCTGTGTACCCCATGAAGTTAGACCCAGAGGTCAGTCCAGTTATCTGGCCAGCACATAAAGTTCCAATAGTCATGCAGGACAGAGTCAAAGCTGAGCTAGATAATATGGTGCGACAAGGTGTGATTTGTCCAGCTGAAACTCCAACTGAGTGGGTATCTTCCATGGTGGTAGCTCATAAGAAAAGCTCAGATGACATCAGAATATATATTGACCCACGAGATTTGAACAAAGCACTTAAAAGACCACAACATCCAATGCGTACAGTTGAAGAAGATGCCAGTGCCAAATGCCACTGTTTTTCTTTCTTAGATGCAAAGAGTTCATTTTGGCAAATTCAGCTTGACAAAAAACCCTCATGGCTCACTACTTTTAGAACTCCGTTTGGCAGGTACAGATTTTTGAGCATGCCATTTGGGATAAATTCTGAAAGTGAAGTCTTTGAACGTGCAATGGAGCAAATTTTTTCTGGGTATTCTTGTGCTATCATAGTAGACAACAAACTAGTAGGAGGTCGTGATGAAGCAGAACATGACAGAAACCTCAGAAAAGTTCTAGAAAGGCCACGTCAAGTGAATCTTAAGCTCAACCCACACAAATGCAAATTCAGGCTACAAGAAGTTACTTATGTTCTTCATTTATTTACGAGTACAGGCTTATGACCAGACCCTTCAAAACAAACAGCCATTCTCGAGATGCTTGCTCCAGACAATGTTCAAGCCCTGTAGTGTTTTCTTGGCATAGTCAACTAGCTTAGCAAGTTCATTCTAGACTTGAGCCAACTTTCAGCACCACTCAGTGAGCTGACACGTAAAGATGTATCCTGGTTTTGGTTAGAGCAATACCAAAAAGCATTTGATATCTTGAAACAGAGAATTGCAAGACTACCAACACTCAGATATTCTGATGTTCACAAACCAGTTGCACTTTCCTGTGATGCTTCGAAATTTGGTCTTGGTGCAGTCATTCTACAAGATGATCAACCTGTTGCCTATGCATTGAGAACTCTTACCCAAACAGAGATGCAGTATGCTCAGATAAAGAGCTTTTAGCAATTGTGTTTGCATGTTTTAAGTTACATGATTATGTTTATGGTAGACCTATCCAGATCAAAACAGTCCACCAACCATTAGTCACAATTTTGAGAAAGCTTATGCATTCAGCTCCATCCAGACTACAATGTGTGATGCTGAGATTGCAAAAGTATAATTTCAATCTTACCTACAAGAAAGGCAGACTTCTTTATCTTGCTGATACATTATCCAGACCACCCAGAAATACCACAGAACAGCACGAGAATGAGAACCTTGATTTTGAAGTTATGGCTAGGCTTGTGTAGGCCCTAGGGCCGATAGCCTAGTACCAGCCTATGAAGTCATGGAAGTGAGAAATTTTTCTTTCACAAATCCTGATGAGCTGAGAGATCACACTGTCACAGAACCAGTTTTACAGATGCTTAACTGTATCAAGCAAGAATGGCCATCCAAGCAGTCTAGTTTACCTCAAGAAGTGCAACCTTATTTTCCATACAGAGATGAGATTTTGTCCGACAAAGGTATCATGAACGTTCCGAAAGTGATTGTTCCAAAGTCCTTGCAACAAGAGTACATTATTATCTTGCATCATGGTCACTCAGGAACCGAATCTACCAAAGGAAGGGTGAGAGGACTAGTATTTTGGTCTTCTATGTCACAAGACATTGAGAGAGCACTTTCATCTTGTTCAGTTTGCATTAGGACAAAGCCAAATCAACAGAAGGAACCACTTCATTTTAACCAGATTCTGGAACTACCTTGCTCGACATTAGCCACAGACATCTTCGAGTGGAATGGTCAATATTATTTGGTGGTGTTAGACTCTTACTCCAGTTGGTTTGAGATAGACTTACTTCCTAATCTAGCATCCAGTACAGTCATTGCTAAGATAAAGCGTCATTTTGCTATACATGGTAGTCTGTACAGTTATTTCTGACAATGGCACACAGTTTACAAGCCAACAGTTCAAAAGATTTGCTGAAGAATGGGACTTTCCCCATGTCACAAGTAGTCCAGAGTACCCACAATCAAATGGTTTGGCAGAACGTGCAGTTCAAAGTGTAAAACAGTTACTAGAAAAATCAAAATGAGATAATAGTGATGTTTTCTTGAATCTCAGAAATGTTCCTTGTGATAAACATCTTGGTTTACCAGCTCAGAGACTTCTGTCGAGACAAATCAGAACCACAATCAGAACCACTTTACCAATCAGTAGTCAATTGTTGGTTCCATGTGTCAAGAACAACAGATCTGTGAAAGCCAATCTGTTGAAGAAGCACTTAACACAGAAGTTCTACTACGATAAGACCAGTAAGCCGCTCAGTCCATTACAAGAAGTGGTGGTAAGGATGCAGATGTCCAAGGGTTATGATCGGATTGGTGTCGTGAAGAATATTGGTCCAGAGCCGAGATTGTACATTGTGAAATCAGGAGCAGCAATCTTTAGGCATTATCGGGAACATTTGAGACCCGTGTCCGAGCCTATACCACAGCACAGTCTGTGAGGATGACTCTCTATCTCTGAGTGAATTGTCCGGTGTTCCAATTCCAGAGGACATTCCTGTTCCTGTGACAAAATCAAAGCAGTTCCTGATCAGAGTTGTGCACTACAGACTGTACCTGTTGCTAAATTTGGTTCCTGCTCTTGTGTTATGAGATATGGTCAAGTCTCTAAACCCTATAGCAGATATTAAGCAACCTGGAGATCAACATTGTGTTTTGTTTCCAATGTATATAGTAATGCATGTCAAGATCTGATATTGTTTCATATAAAGGCTAATCTTTTTTAAGAGGGAGGATGTAAATCAATGTGTGTGTATGTACCTTTAAGAAGCTATCCAAGGGCTTGAGCAAGTCTATAAATACTGAGCACGTGCGAGCCTGACTGCCTTTTTGTAGTTAGTTGTTGAGATGTAAGCATGTATGTATGTAAGGTCTGTCTGTTACCTAGTTCGTTCATATTTAATGATGTTGCTATCCATCCTGAAGTGTTTCTATGTGTTAAAGCATCTAAATGAAACCCCAGGCCTTGTTATATGTGTTAGAGACGAACGAGTGACATCTGTCCTCTTAGATCTGACATTAGTGGTGCAGCTCTGCTGGACATATCAAGCATTTACGGGTAATCTTGATGCCAGCAGCTTGATACAGCTCTTCCTCTTGTAAGAAACTGTGGCTATAGTATGGTGGTTCAGAGCTAAACTAAGACATGCTTTTCTCTGTTTTATATTTTTGGTACTAGTTGATTCTCTGTTTACCTGTTTGTTAACCTTTTTGCTGGCATTTATGTTATTACTTGTATTTTATCTTCCAGCATAAGAGACATAGTTGTCATAATGGTTAAGGTCTTTTTCCTTAGATGCAGAAGGTACAGCATTTGATCCTGACCCTTCGGACATTGCTTACATGGAGTTTGCATGTTCGTCCCCTGTCCCTGTGTCCACCTCAAGCTTACTTAAAAGTTGAATGGAGTCATGGGCATCTGCACAAACTAAGTAAACCACCAACGACCAGCAAAAAAATGATAGTGAACACGCAGTAATGAAGAAATAATGATTATTTATTTATAATTCCTTCAAATCCAGACCGGTTTCGGCTATTCAGCCTTTATCAATGAATACAATAAAGTTCTGCACAAGCTGTCATTGTGTAAACCAGTGGTTCCCAAACTTATTCAGTTTACCGCCCACTTTTCAGAAAAGAAAATTACTCTGTGTCCCCCTGGAAATCTATTTTCTATGCCCTGAGCAGTTCTACATGATAGGTCCATTATAATAGAAAATAGTATGTAAATTGGATCAGAACGGTACAGAGACAAATTTGCATTTTATTCTGCATCTAGTAGATATTTTTGATGTTTAGAAATGACACCTTCGAATTGAAATTTTAAACCTATTTATTAAAATCAACAAGAGAAACAAATTGTAAACATAGAACAAGTTGGAACTGAAAATTTAATAAAACTATTAAACATGATAAACGATCAATATTCAAAAAACAATCCTAATGAGAAGGATGAGGCTGATGTGCTGCTATCAATTTATTGATACTCGGCTGTATATTTGTCAGCAGCTTATTTAAATCACCGCGATCAACTATTTGCAGTCAGTTTCTTTTTTTTTAGTTAAAAATTTGTGACCACACTGAACCCACGTTCCACTAAATATGATGTAAATGCGATTAAAGGCTTTTTTACTACAACCCAGGATAAAGTATGGGCATTTGCTTTTGCAACCAGAACTGTTAGTATTCATTTTTGAATTTGAATTTCAGTTCCTCATTTTTTGTTACTTCTATCAGTTTTTCTTGTAATTGTAAAGATTCTTCTGTGTTTGTACTTGAAAATGGTTTCAAAACCCAATCGTATATGTTCCTTTTAAAAATATCCTCAAATTGTTGGTTGAAATCCCAATGAAAAGTCTCCCAAGTGTTGACAGTAGCTGAGCATGCCTTCGTCACATTTTTCCACTGTTGACAGATTTCGAAACTGGCTGAATTCCCCTCATCCTAAATTTCATTTTACAAGAAAAGTTTTGACACAAATGCAGAAATAGCAGCTTTTGTTTTTATTAAATTCAGCTCATCTCATTGGAGCTGTAAATTTTCTTCACTAAATTTGTTAATTTTTTTAAGTATGCTATGTCACTTTTGAAATTAATCAAGTTGATTTGTAACGAATCATCTCCGTTTTTTTTAGAAACTCTAGCACTGAGTCAAAGAGCTTATAAAATCGATTGAAACAGGCACCTTTTGATACCCAGCAAACCTCAGTATGGAGCAGCAAGCAATTGAATTTTTCATTGTTTTCAATACAAAATTGTCCAATCTGTCATTCAATGAATGACTTCTGATTTTGTTTACTGTAATAACATAATGTAATGACTTATGTAGGTGATCACTCAGGTTTTTGGCAACTAAATGTTGATGAACCACACAAAGTACAGTGAATACATGTGGCACCACCTTTTTTTAAATAAACAAAACCACAATGGCGCCCTACTGCTGATGGGATACCATTGGTCACAACTGACATTATTATTCAAGGGATTTCTTTTTCTTAAAAAAAAAAAAAAAAAAAAAAAAAAAAAAACTCTTGGAATGCATGAAATATAGATTCTCCTTTAGTGTCGGTCAGTATTTTTTTGCAAATAATTCTTGGCAAATTTATTTCTTTTATGGATCATATATATGCTAAAAGTAAGGTTTCATTTCCTGGTAAACTAGACTCATCGACTTATATAGAGAACTGGGTTGTTTTTATAAATAATCACATAATGAGTCTTCAGCATCCTGGACCATTTGATAAATTCTTTGTTGCACTGTGCTGTTCAAAGGATTTTTTTTTCATGATATCAGACACTGGCTTGTGCAGTACAATGCATATGACCTCACCAATGGCTGATAGGATTAGTTCTTCACCAATACTATGCGTTTTTCATGATTTAGCAATCAGTAAGGAAATGTTGTAAGAGACGCACAACCCATCATCATCTTACTTGGATGCTGCTGAAATACCTGCCAATGTTGGTTGTTTCAAAAATCTTTCTTTAACTGCTTCAAAATATGATAAATCCTTATCTTTTTTATCAGCATGAACTTTTATTAAATATTCTGCTGGTCTTGAAGGCTTTATAGATTCATTTGAAAAAACTTTTTGGCAAATGTAGGAGACTGAATAAAACCATATTTCAGATATTCCATCTCCTATTGTCTACATTTCTTATTGGGTTCAGCCATGACATCTGTATAAAAAGAGTTAAATTTACAAAATTGCTAACATGCATATTTATCACATGCCTAAACCAAAATATTTTTAAAGATTTCGGTAAATATAAAAATACTCATGTGTAAATTGCTGTTTTATTGGAACACCAAGTTGCTTTGTATGTGATCCGTGTAGGTTAGGTACCAACTAGATATCCAAAATCCAGTAACATTTTTAGGTACTTATTGCAGTTGCACTACACATCAAATTATGAACTGCATGCCACACAGTTAAGAAACAATCTAAAACTGATTTCATACGTATCACGTATTTTATGCTGACCCCTTAGCATGCAAAGGCCTTCATTTTTTTAAAGCCATGTCACTCTGATGTTCCGCAGGTAAAACAAATTACAGTGATGCAACATTCTCATGACTACAACCCAACTTGTAAAACACACTACCCAAACAAGTAAAGTAAGCATCTTCTCTCCATTAACTGGATCTGCAGCAGATATTCACTGAATAAAAACACTCCAAATTATGCAAAACATGATGTTTTGTACACCTGAATATCTCACATGCTTGGAAAACTCATTCAAATTGTGATACAGAGTGCTTGATATATTCTGACTAAAACCATGAAATTGCATTTATCACTATGTTTTACTGTTTTTATCATTATGTCTTACTGTATTTCAGTGTCCACTCTATTCAGGGCTGAAAGCCAAAACGTGCTTCAACAAGCAACAGACACTTGGCATGAAACAATTCTGGATAGGACCCCAGACCATCTGAATATGTCCCCCCCCACACACACACACGTATACACCTGGGTTAGTTCTGAGTACAGCCAGTGCACCTACTTTCTTTGTCTTTGTCCTCAGGATATATGAGGAAATCACAGCCCCAAGAAATAACTGACATTGACCAAAGCTTGTTTACCAAATCACAGAACCAAGCACTGAGTCAGCAGTTCTAACCACTGCATCTCTGTACTGCCTTAGTTCCCTTCTTGTCTACACTAATATAAGCATCGGTTTTAGAAAAAATAATTAACTAATGCTGTAGTTAAAGTACTACCAAAGCTGTGTTTTTATTAGTTGGCGACTACTTTTTACTCACTTCAAACTACACCTTGTTACAAAATGTCACAGTACATTTATTCTGCTGTATATATGGTCCTTCAATATGCAATGACTGTGGTTAAATGTGTCTATATTACCGTGTCGCAAGCACATAATATCGAAAACTTAATGATCGGCACCAAATTGTCCTGCAATGCCGTTCCGATTCTGCCAGTAGAATAGCAAATCTGAACCTTAGCCTGATGGTTGTGATGCACATACAAATAAAAATGCAGCATATATGTAACATGCGGCTCTAATTTTAGCTGTAATCCCAGGTGCCCAGATGTTGCTGTGTCATCCCAATGAAAGTAGGGGTGCATCAGGGTTCAGCTCAGCTGGCAGACTACATTAGCAAACAGTTTGGAGAGGACAGATAAAGCTCATGTATGCAGTTGTGTCATTACAAGCAGACTCTGAATAGGAACTTCAGAAAGTAATAGGGGAATGGATTGCAAAACTGAAGGCACATGGAATGAAAGTAAGTACAAATGCCGTGGCAGCAAATGGGGGAATCAGAATGAGCTGAAAGTAGCAGTGAAAATAATGGAGCAGGTTAAAAGTTTCAAGTATGTGGGAGACATGGCTGAGGAGAAAGGAAGTTTGATTGAGAATGTCAAAGCTAAACTGACGAGGTCTACAGTCAAGTGGCCCACGAATGCTAAAGAAGACTGAAATGTAAGGTGAACAGAAACCTGGGCAGTGATGTCGAGGAAATCAGAGGTGATGGAGACGAAGTGCCTGATAAGGATGCACATTGTGGGACAGATGAAGAAATGATAATGTAAGAGCAGAAGCCCAAGTAGCTTCAGTTGCAAAGAAGGTCAAAGAGAATAGGTTGTGGTAGTTGGGCACATATGCAGGAAAGCAAAAGGCAATCTGGTAAAGAAGATTTTGGACAGGCAGTAAAGAAGCAAGAGGAGATGAGGGCATCCAGCAAAGAGATGGATGAATGAACTGTGTGAGAGACTAGGAGAAGGTAGAAAAGAATAGCACTGAACCAAGAGAGGTAGAGACAGGTGACATGACAACTGGACCCATGTAGAAACTGGGGAAAAAAAGTGGTTGTTGATTGATGGTTGCCTCTGGTCACTGCAGAAGAGATCATACTACATCTAAGTGCCTAAGGTCGAGTTTGTGGCTGAAATTGAGCATTCTTTATGCATTAACCAAGTTATAAAATATTAAATAAAATGAATCAATACAGAACTTTTTTGGGTTAGGAGACGGTCAGCTGGAGAGCATGGGTTTCCAAGAGTGAGAACTTATGGCTACAAGCAAAAGTTTTGCCAGTGATGCTCAGAGTAAAAGTATGGTTATTAGTTGAGGCAGAAGGATGGGTTAGATCATGTGAGGCTGAACCTGTAGGTGAAAAAAGTGGTGGCCACAATTTTACTGCACATTCAAGCAGACTGCATAGAACAAAATGGTGTTTACTTCATAGCAGATTTTGATTGGTTTTGAAGTCTTCAACACTGAAGACCACATAGAAAACACAAGTATTTTTTAACCTAAATTATCTAACTAAGATATGATAATATTTATATAATTATCGTAAGACTGAAATCAGTAAAACTGAACTGTCTAGATATCGAACTCCTTTAGATCCATAAAAAATAAGCCTTTAAACTAGGAAAGGTTTTGACAGAGATATTGCTGGTCATTGCTGTTAAGCTGTGTTGGGTGCCAGACACAAAACAGAGGATTATGAGTGGATCGCCAGTCATAATCATCTAATGTATTTGAGACATAAATGCCAAGAAATAGATCTTCAAATTGAAGCTCAATAGGTGAATCTTGGCATCCATGTCAACAACACACAAGAAGAGTTACGAATGGTGAGACCCAGTCCTAATTCTTTGCAGTGTCTAGACCTTTATCTGCTCCATGTACTACCACTTAAAGGTGTGAGAACTATTTTACTGACCTTTAAAACTTGTAAAAGTTTTGCACTACCAAACAGACAAGGTACAGAAACAATGTCCCTGTGAAGAATGAATGGCTTTAAAAGCTGTTAGACACTTCATTCTGCCACACTGTGTGTGTTGGAGCAAAGTATACAACAGCTTTCAAAAGGTTACTTCTGCTACTTTTCTTTGACAGCCAACACTGTACACTGTTAATCCTTGTGCAAGACCCCATCTTAACAGCACTTAGGGATACTTTACAAAAGTTTGTTAAGGACCTTCCTGATGTCATAAAGGTGTTTAACAAACTTGTATTTTTACCATTTTAGAATAATTGTGACATTCCATGTACTAAACTGGTAACACTGATGATTTTAGCAAACTAGCATTTAGCAATTTATTCCTCTTTTATTGACTTTTAGCAGGTAGGTGAACTGGGCTTCTAGGATCTTTTCAAACCATGACATAGTTTACAAATATGAAACAAATGTTAAAACTAGCGGTACATTTTAAATTTGTTAATATAAGTAAGTAAAAATGTAATACCCCTGACAGAACTAGACCATCACTGAAGACCACTAATTTAAGTAAACAAGTTAAAAAGATTCACTAATTGTTTGTAGCAGTCAGGGGAACTAATAGAGGACCAACAAGAGTGGATTGACTCTCTGGCATTAACCATTGTTCAGGTAAACTAATGAAAAATAACTATGTGGCTTTTTTAAAGGCATTTTCCCTATGTGCCTGCCAACCATCAGCCTCCCCAGTAGGTCTTGAACCTATTCATTTTCATATGCAGGGTGCCTTACCTGCACTGCTTGAGGTAGCTGTCATCTGAACAGCCATGGAGGAGTTTTTGCCTTTGTTTTCCTCCTTGAGATGACAGTCTTAATCACAGCAGTTTGAAGGTCTGGGTTCACTCCCCCCCTTAACCCAGGGCTGTCTGAGTTTTACGACTGATGTTAATTGCCCACAGGCCAGAGAACCATACAACAGCACACAGTGAGAGCATTTTTACATCTAATCCTAAACTGCACTGAAATGGCTGATGTGGTCATCTGCATTACCATGAAAATCTACTGTGCATTTCCTAATGTATACATGCACCTACCCAAACGCATATCAGTGGCTAGCTTGATAAAACATACCCCACATCTTCAGTCTTTGTAACATTACTGGCATCTGCAAGGCTCTACTTGCGTGCAACCAGTGATCAAATCCACCAGTTCCCTCTCCCAATATGGGCGAGCTTTCATTAGCCATTTGCCTTTCCCTACCCACGTCTTCTAGTGCTCAGGCTACTGCTTGGACCTTGTACACCATGGCACCAGGTCCAGCCTTTTGTGTTTCACTTAAAATCTTGACCAGCTGTTCAAGTAAACCAGCAGTACAAGTGCATACAGGATTTAATGGTGATAGTGTAGGGACTTGATTTGAATAGATTATATTATAGTCTGTAAAACACAACCCATCATGATTAATATTAAATAATCAGTGTTTCTCCACTTTAAAGAGAAGACAATTTGGTTGTCTCCATAAGAGAAGTCCCATCTAGCATTAATATAAGATAAACTAAGTAACACCACTGTAAACCCAATGACAGTGTATTTCATGTGTAGTACCGTTGAATAGATGGGTTCACAAAGAGTAGTACAGTACAGATGTATAGCCATTGTACTTTTTATAGTCTTTGTCAGTATGATCACTGTTTTTCACCAGCACCTTTCTGATTAGGCTATTTGCTTCTTATTATATATGTCACAGTAGAACTTGTAAAAAAGCAAGCTAGAGTTACAGAATTTAAATTTTTGTACCTCTAGGAATTCGGTATCTTAAGTCAAAGTACTAATTGCTATCCATCTCCAGTGGCATAAAGGAATAAAGCCCAGACTTTGGTCCAGATGATATGAGTTTGACATGTGGTTCAGTCACTTGATAGAGCTGGGAGGGACAGTGGGGTTTAGTAGGATGTATACAACTATAAACCCTTTAGAGGAGGGAATGGCGTTGTGGTACATGTCCTGTAGGCAGGTGTTTCGACTCACTAAGCCACTGTATGGTGGTAGCCTTCATTAGTGAGTGAACAGGGACCTGGAATTTCATTGAGAAGGTGATGTGGGTTCCTGACAATCAGTTTACTCCTTACAGAGAGTGGATGTTAAGCCTTAAAGCCCTCATTAATAAGATTTTGATGGGGGCACAAATAACCCTCATGGCTACCTGCATGATGGCAGTCATCTCCATACTGTACTGAGGTTATGCCTTAGTACAAGAGAAGGAATGGACCGAGTCTGAATGGGAGAGGCTTGATGCTCGCAAAGCACCTAAGGCAAAATGTCATGTTTGCTAAACATGAATCACCAGATCCAATCTTATCTATTTTAATCTGTTTTCAACATACAAGTTATCAGATTGGACTGGATCAGACCTCAACACCGATCCTGAATCTTCTTGGGATCCAGAGTTCTGAGTCCTCCCCAAACCTTAATTCCCGGACTCCACCTTACCTGTTCAGATCTTGTGTGCTGCTCAAAGTCATCAGACTTGTGAAAAAGTTCTTCTACAGTGTGTTGTATCCTTTGAGTTTCACAGCTAACTCCTCCTCCTCCTACCAAGAAAGCTTTCTGTCTTTTTCTTGTTTCTAGATATTGTTAGGTGTAGCTTTATCGTAAGTTTGTTGGTGCACTTGCTGCTTTTCTGTCATCTTCCTTGTTCTGCATTTTTTTGGCCTTCTGGCAGAATCTGTCTTAGTTAAAATAAGTGGATAGTAATATCAGTATTGATATAAATATAGTGAGTAGGTCTGTGTGTTTTTGGGATTTCTTTGTTTTTTCCTCTAGGATTTTTCCACTTTTCTCGTGATGTCTGAATCCTCCGGATTAAAAACGTGTTCAAAGTGTGGGCATAAACTCCCACCCCAGGATCCATACTGCAAATGTATGTATTGCTTTGGCGCTGCACATTTGGATCTGGACTGCCAGTCCTGCTTCACCTTTAGTACCAGGGCTCTTCAGACGAGAAGGGTCAAATTGGTTATTAAGGGGCTCCTTCTAGCACAGAGGGGTTACTCTTTCAACCTTTTCTGTGTCCCATTCCAAGAAGCAAGACTAACTCAATCTAAGGATAAGGGGCAAGAAAAAGAGAAGGAGGCGGATAAGGATAAAAGGGAAAAAGAAAAGAGTAAATCTACAGTCAAGACTGTCAAAAAGCACTATGCAGAGCTAACAGCTTCGTTTGGGACTGACCACAAAATTGCTGGAAGATTGGATCCAATAACTCTTCAGATCTAATCTCCTCCGAGAGTTAGATACTCCCTGGGACTGGTGAGATCCCCATTGCACTCTCCTATTCTTCGGGAGAGGAGATGCTCCAGACAACCATCAGTGCATCATTTACTCACTCATCTTGAAGTTTCATGAAGTTAAATGTTGACAGGATGATGAAAAAATTTTTGAGGATGCAAATCTAGCTTTGGGTTATCCCCGTGCCATCCCTTGGGAAGATATCTAGCACTGGCCGTCACACTGGTCCATAGCCTGAATCCGTACTGATCCACCCTTTGGGTCTGGCATTGTTGGATCCAACAGGAACAGCAATACCTTTTGAAACATCCCTCCCTCTTCTGGCTTCAGCCCTAGATAGCTCAGATGTGAGATGTGTTTTGGGACCAGGAGTCATCGGTGTTCAGGATTCACTTCCTTCTACAGATTGAAGAGTATCCTCTGTAGATGCTTTGGCCTTTCCTGTTTTGACAGGCTCCAAAGAGAAGGTGTCTCCAACCAATACGGTTCCTCCCAAGCTCCATCCAGGAACTTGTTGAATGGGGCAGCTGGTCCTAAGGGCCTCCAAGGAGATCTGCTTTGTCAGTTCCCCTTCCGATTCAGAACTTTCTGTTGCTTCCCCAGAAGGTGTTCACAGAAAGCAGATGTACAAATGGAAACACACAGGCTATTCTCCAAAAGAGGACTTAAAGGAAGAGGATGGTTCGCCTCACTCCCTGTCTGAAGACATCACTTTTTGTGATATACTCAAATTGATGAAGCAGTGTGGGGGGTTGGTCATCCCAAGACCCTTCACCTGGTTCCAGACCAACATCATCCTGGGTAATACCACCCATTGATCCCTTTATCAACCTTATGGCTCACTGGACATGGATGGACCCTGATATAGTTGAACTCATCCCCCAAAAAGCAGATTGCATCTTGGCTGCACCTAAGGACAGGAAACACTGGAGCAAGAGTCCACCTGTAGATGCTATGGTTGTAGCAGCAGCCACTAGGAAAGAACTATCGGAAGAGAGTTCTAGGGTGATGAACAGATTTGGGAAGCAGGCCTATGCATCAGCAACTTTCAGTCTTAGATTGCTGAATTATTTGGCTCATCTAACCAGATTCCAGCGATACTTGACTGAAGAGATCACCAGGCTCCTCTCAGGAGTATTGCCTGTGGATGCTCAGCAAACATTGGACTCCCAGCTTTCCACCCTACAGTCCTCCTTAAATGAGGCCATGTGCTTTCTCTCCAATACAGCTAATGGTACAGCTAGTGCAGCACTCGCTGGCATTACCATGTGCCTGGAATCTTCCTTGTGACTTTGGGAAAGGCGTTAAGTTGCTCTTTGTGAACACTCCCCTTTGATGGCTCAACCTTATTTGGACCTAAGGTTAAAGACACACTCACCAGGAATCGACAGAATGGTAAGAATCTTGGAAGGCTGTGTAAGCCGAGGCGCTAAGTGTTTCATTAAATTCACTTACTTCTTGAATCGGTAGCCTTGGTGGTATTTTATCATTTTATTTATTTATTTTTTTAAGTTGTATTTGCAGAATGGTAAGACTCTGTCTGCAGTGGGTATCCACTTCTCAACCTCACAAAGATCTTTCTCTGAAAATCAGAGATCAGAGAAGATAATGTCATTCCGTGAGTCACAGAGTTCTTACCACAGCTCCTCCAGGTGATAGGTCTTCCTGTGGTAAGGGGGAGGTAACACTAATGGATGACACCCTAGAGGCAAAGGTGGACTGCATAACCAGAGCGTTTGTGGTCCTTTTACTAAGACAGTTAATCAGCACTCATGAACGGTTGCCTGACTACTGCACTCTGGAGGAATTCGGAGGGTGCTTGTCTTTGCATCCTCAAGCCTGGCACAGAGTAACTTCAGATTCTTGGGTGCTAAAGATAATTTCCAGATGATATTCAATTCCCTTTTCCCTTCCACCTCAGAAAAAGAAGAAAGTCTCCAGAGTTCCACCCAATCGGTGGGACTTAGCAGCCATAGAAATTTCAAAGCTGGTAGAGCAAAGTGTCATCCAACCAGTCCCCTAAGACCAGTTGGAATCCAGAGTTTGTTTAAGGTTCCTTTTTAGCACAAAAGAAAACGAGACCTCAGGCCCGTTTTTGATCTCATTCACTGAAACGAATTTGTGAAACAGACATCATTGATCTCCAGGATGCCTACTATCATTTCAAGAGAGAAAAAAAGCAAGTCAGGAGGTTTCTCCACTTTTAGCTGAAAGCCAATCACTACCAGTTCAGAGCACTGCCTTTCAGTCTCACCACAGCTCCCAGGGTGTTCACCAAGATCATGGTAGTCGTAGGAGCACACCTGTGCCTGCTGCGGATCCAAGTCTTCTGGTACTTCAATGATTGATTCCTAACTGCTACCTCTGAGCATCTACTGCTGTGACCCTTGGAGTAAGTGCTCCAGTTGTTACTGGATGTAGGAATAACTGTGAATCTACCAAAATGTCCCCAGACTCTAACCCAGAGTATGTATTTTATAGAATGCCACCCAGATACCAGCCTGCAAATTGTTAGTATTCCTCAGTCCACAGTTCTGTCACTGCAACATTGTCACTTCACTTCACAGCCATTAAAGTACTACATCATCCATCAGCACCAAAGAGGTTAGTTTTGTGTCTTTTAGGCCTCATGGCATCCTCAATTCTAATGCAAAAAATGGCACAGGACAAGGTAGCACCCGAAATGAAACAAATATTTAATCCAGATAATGTAAGTGCTTTCGTATAGGATAATACCTGTACTTCCACAGACAAAAGTAAAATCACAACAGAACATTACATTTATATACATCCTCCCAAGATACAAGCCCTCCTAGTTAGAATCACATGGTCAATTAAACAATTTAACTACAAATATAAACAATCCAAAAAGTTATTGAAAATGCTAGTGTGAGTAAAAAAAAATATATAGAATGCATATGTTGAAACATGAGTAAGAAATGTATATGTTAATATAAAAAACATAAGGGATGTAAATACTAATATAAAAGAATATCCCAAAGCACAAGTACCTATAAATAATCACCTAGAAGTAATCCAAGATAATGTACATATATCATAAAAAAAAGTTTCTGCAAAATTAAAAAGGTAGTGCTGTATTCTGAATGTTTATATTATTATGTTATTGTAAAAATTAATATTATTAATTTAAAATTACCATACAACAGTATAGTGGCTCCCTATCTGATAAGGCTTCTAAGTTTCAATATACATGCTATAGAGCACATTTCTTTGATGCCAGGATACTTAAAGGCATCACATCTGAGTTGCCACAGCAGCTCACATCTCTCCAACCATAAAGAGATGGGGCCACCCCTTATATTGTTGATTATCTGATCTATCACCCTAAAATCAAAATTGTGGTCTGGGAAGTTTGTTATATGCTTAGCAAAGGCATTCTCAGCTTTCCTGTTCTTGATTGCATATGTGTGCTCAAACTGTGTCCCTAAGCCTCCTAACAGTCTTTCCTATATAGAAGACAGGGTAAACTTTACACTTAGCCAGGTAAGTAATACTCCTTGTATTACAATTAAATCTGCCATTACAGGAGAATCTCATATCCGTGACAGTGAAAGAAAGACCTGTGTTAACAAATTTGCATAAGGGCATGACTCACATTTAAACATGCCTTTTATTCTAGAGTTGTTAATTCTTTTAACCTCCAACATAGATTTCAAATTCAGTCCCCTTTTATATATTACCATGGGTTTACTAGGTAAATTATTCCTGACATTCTCATCAGCTGTTATCAAGTCCCAGTTCTTACACAAAATGTGCTTGATCACGTAGGCTTCATTACAAAAAGGGGTAATAAAGGTGGATGCAAAATCAGAAGTAGGGTTAGAAGTTGGTCTGCTAAAATATACACTAGTTCTATCCAAAACCTCCACTTCGCTCAGCCGACAGTCATTCAGAATGGCCTTGAAGTGACCAGCCAACCTTTTAGAAGTAAATTCTGTCAGGATATCCTCCAATAGTGAATGTGGGTAACCACGTTTCAAGAACATATCCTTTAGAAACTGGCATTCTACCAAAAAATCAGTATAATTAGAAATCATCCTGGCAGCTTGGAGTAGTTGTCCCTTAACCGATTTTTTCTGATGGTTAGGGTGGGAACTACAAAAATGCAGGAAAGAATTGGATTACATTTCTTTTCTGAAAATGGTAGCCACATAACACTGTCTGACACTATCCTTGCTTAAGTATATATCAAAATAAGAAATCTTTTCCTTTTGGAAATCACTCGTAAATTTTAAAAAATTAGTAGTAGTATTCATATAATGAATAAATTCACTAAAAATACCCTCTTTACCTTTAAAAATATCATCAAGGTATCTGGTATAAAAATAAATATGTTCCAAGAAAGGGTTGTTCCTTAAGATGAGTTCCTTTTCCCGAAAGACCATAACCAGATTGGAAAAGCTAGCTCCACACAGTGATCCCATGGGAACACCCTTGGTCTGCAAATAATAGGAATCATCGAATAGGAAAATGTTGTTAGTAAGTATTAGGTCCAAAAACTCTTGGACCAAATATAATTCCTCATTGTCAATGTCCTTCTGCACTAACAGCTGACTGACCCAATCTATACCTAGGTCGTGTGGGATCACCATGTACAAATCCTTCAAGTCTACAGTTGCAAAATTAAAAATCTTCCTTGAATGCCAAATTGTTAACATTAGCCAAAAAAGACCAAGAGTCCTTACATACTTGCAATTCATCGGTCAAGAACCGTTTAAGTATATTATCCATAAATTTGGCCATAGGATAAGTTATGGAATTGCTTCCATTAACTATCGGACGTAAAGGGGGATTTTGCAAATCTTTGTGAATCTTGGATATTCCAAAGATAACAGGAATTTGTGGTGCTGGAACTGTTAAATAATTAAAAATATCTAACGATATATGTGCTTCAATGAACAAATCATTTAAAAATGTCCTAATTTTCTTATATGTACAATTAAGTTAATTTAAGGACACCGGCTTATAACTGACAGTTTATAACATTAGCTTCATTTTAACCTTATAAGCATCATCATCAAAGATGACTATATCCCCTCCTTTATCAGGTTGGGAAATTCGTAAACCACTGGTAGTTGAACTTGTTAATAACATTCTTTCATCAGAATTCAAGTTATTATTATTAGACATGACAAAAGCATTTTTAAGTAATGTATTACTTAAATCAAGCTCACAAATATGTTCAAAAGTTGCCAAAGTAGGATTCAAGACTGGGTTAAATGTACTGTTCACATGATACACACTACTGCTATTATTACTAGTATTTGCACCCAGAACCAGCTTTAAATTAAGCTTCTTTGTGAACAACTTCAAATCAGTTATTGTTTTAGCTAAAGCCGAACTCATAGAGGGTACAAAAGTCATACCCCTTTCTAAAACATCAGCTGAGTGCCAATAGAAAAAGGAAGAATAGTTAAATACTTTGAACTCACTGGTAGAATTGTAAATAATGTTCAACTGTTTATCTCCCTCTGAAGTTGGAATATGTGGGTTGTAACCCAACAAAAAGTCATTACACTCACCAAATGGGGTAAAACAGTTGTCCATTATCTCCGAGCTTGCAGTTGATGCCTCCAGTTCCTCTTCCTGTTGTTCTTGTATGCCAGGTTCTGTTGATCAGAATTGTAGTCCCTCTGAAAATTCTGTACATTTTCCACTTTGTTTGGTTGCGAAAAGGAGCTAGTAGAAGTGTGGGCATTATTATTAAACCTGTTGTTCTGCAGCCTCTCACTACGTCGGGGGCCTTCAGGTAAAAGCTGAATGTTTTCTCCCTCTGTGCTTGGGTTTGGGTGTGATTTGTCATCGCACACTAACGTCTCCACACCATAAGTGCTTCCCGCATTGTAATTGGTTGTAGTAGCTGTCACTCCCCACTGCTGTGATCCAGGAGGGTGAGGATAAGCTGCTTTCCTACTGTATTCCCCCTCGTCTCTATTTAATTTCTTAACTTTGGTAGCCCTTAATTTTAATAGTTGTGCATCAGTGCTACTAAAGATCCAGTCAAAGTCATACTTATATCTGTTGAAATCATTGTCGAATCTAACAGATGTGTCCAAATCATGTATTTCCTCCTCCAAAACTTTGATTTGTTCATTATAATGCATAATGAAGCATTCCATTAACTGTATCCCCTGTTTATTGAACAAATTGATCAATTCAACATGGAATGAGGAGTCCGTAATAAGTCCTGTGGGGTAACACCATGTCCTCAACCCCTTCAGCACTATATTCCTTTGGATGCATTCACAAAAATATATTACTTCAAGCTTAAATTTCTTTAGCTTGAAGGATTTGGAATCCAAACTTTTTAATTTAGTGGCTATGCCTATGGGTGAGTTGACATTGAGAGCAGCATTATTAACAGGGTTACATGTATTTAAATTTGACATAGGTTGTAACCACTGTTGTAAGTTACAAACAGTAGTCAAACTGCTACTAGATTGAGGTTGTAAAGCTTGCCCTTATGAAGTAGGTTAAAGTCTCCAGGGGTAACGAACTCTCTCACATGCGGTGACTCACCTCGCACATTGGAATTCTCCGCTCAGTGAATTCAATTGTTGGAACCAGAACCTGCTAAGGTTGAAGGGGAGGCTGGATGACCTTCCGAGCCATTAGTAGAAGCAGTAGTTTTAAGAGTTATTCGCTACTATTGTAGCTAAGTCGTCCACTTTCCTGTTAAAAGCATAAATCAAGCATGGTAAGGCACCAATATCCTGAGTAGAGTTTGAATCCAGAACTTCCTCTGGGAACAAAGGAGGAGTGCCAAACTCAAGATCTGTAGCCATGACAGAAAAAAAACTGACCAGTGAATAATAAAACAAATGAACTGAAAAAATGGCACAGGACAAGGTACCACTTGAAATGCAACAAATATTTAATCCAGATAATGTAAGCGCTTTCGCACAGGATAGTGCCTGTACTTCCTCAGACAAAAGTAAAATCACAACAGAACATTACATTTATATAAATCCTCCCGAGATATAATTAAACAATTAATTAACTACAAATATAAACAATACCAAATACAAAGAGTTATTGAAAATGCTAGTGTGAGTAAAATATATATATATATATATATATATATATATATATATATATATATATAGAGAGAGAGAGAGAGAATACATATGTTGAAACATGAATAAGAAATGTAAATGTTAATATAAAAAAAATAAGGGATGTAAATACTAATATAAAAGAATATCCCAGAAGACAAGAGCCTATAAATAATCCAAGCTAATGTACATATATCATAAAAATGTTTCTGTAAAATTAAAAAGGTAGTATATTCTGAATGTTTATAGTATGTTGTTGTAAAAATTAATATTCTTCATTTAAAAATACTGTACAACAATATAGTGGCTCCCTATCTGATAAGATTTCTAAGTTTCAGCTATAGAGCACATTTCATCAATGCCAGGATACTTAGTTGCTACAGCAGCTCACATCTCTTCAACTATAAAGAGATAGGGCCACCCCTTATATTGTTGATCACCTGATCTATAGCCCTAAAATCAAAATTGTGGTCTGGGAAGTTGGTTATATGCTTAGCAAGGGTATTCTCAGCTTTCCTGTTTTGATTGCATATGTGTGCTCATATACTCTGTCCCTAAGCCTCCTATCAGTTTTCGCTATGTAGATGACAGGGCAAACTTTACATTTAGCTAGGTAAATAATAATACTTGTATTACAATTAAATCTGCCATTACAGGAGAATATCATTATCTCTGACAGTGAAAGAAAGCCCTGTGTTAACAAATTTGCAGTAAGGGCATGACTCACATTTAAACATACCTTTTATTCTAGAGTTGTTAATTCTTTTAATCTCCAACATAGATTTCAAATTCAGTCCCCTTTGATATATTACTATGGGTTTACTAGGTAAATTGTTCCTGACATTCTCATCAGCTGAAATCAAGTCCCAGTCCTTACACAAAATGCGCTTGATCACATAGGCCTCATTACAAAAAGGGGTAATAAAGGTGGATGCAAAATCAGAAGTAGGGTTAGAAGTTGGTCCACTAAAATATACACTAGATCTTTCCAAAACCTCCACTTCGCTCAGCCGAGAGTCATTCAGAATGGCCTTGAAGTGACCAGCAAACCTATTTTTTGGTAGAATGCCAGTTTCTAAAGGATATGTTCTTGAAATGTGGTTACCAACATTCACTATTGGAGGATATCCTGGCAGAAGTTACTTCTAAAAGGTTGGCTGGTCACTTCACGGCCATTCTGAATGACAGTCGGCTGAGCGAAGTGGAGGTTTTGGATATATCTAATGTATATTTTAGTGGACCAACTTCTAACCCTACTTCTGATTTTGCATTCACCTTTATTCCCCCTTTTTGTAATGAGGCCTGTGTGATCAAGCGCATTTTGTGTAAGAACTGGGACTTGATAACAGCTGATGAGAATGTCAGGAATAATTTACCTAGTAAACCCATGGTAATATATAGAAGAGGACAGAATTTGAAATCTATGTTGGAGGTTAAATGAATCAGCAACTCTAGAATAAAAGGTATGTTTAAATGAGAGTCATGCCCTTATGCAAATTTGTTAACACAGGTCTTTCTTTCACTGTCACGGATATGAGATTCTCCTGTAATGGCAGATTTAATTGTAATACAGGGAGTATTATTTGCCTGGCTAAGTGTAAAGTTTACCCTGTCTTCTATATAGGAAAGACTGATAGGAGGCTTAGGGACAGGGTATATGAGCACACATATGCCATCAAGAACAGGAAAGCTGAGAATGCTCTTGCTAAGCATATAATAAACTTCCCAGACAACAATTTTGATTTTAGGGTGATAGATCAGATGATCAACAATATAAGGGGTGGCCCCATCTCTTTATGGTTGGAGAGATGTGAGCTGCTTGTGGCAACTCAGATGTGATGCCTTTAAGTATCCTGGCATCAATGAAATGTGCTCTATAGCATGTATATTGAAACTTAGAAGCCTTATCAGATAGGGAGGTACTATATTGTTGTATGGTATTTTTAAATGAATAATAATTTTTATAATAATATAAACATTCAGAATATAGTACTACCTTTTTAATTTTGCAGAAACATTTTTTTTATGATATATGTACATTATCTTGGATTACTTATAGGTGATTATTTATAGGTACTTGTCTTTTGGGATATTCTTTTATATTAGTATTTACATCCCTTATTTGTTTTTTATATTAACATTTACATTTCTTATTCATGTTTCAACATATGTATTCTATATATTTTGTTTTTACTCGCACTAGCATTTTCAATAACTATTTGTATTTGGTATTGTTTATATTTGTAGTTAATTGTTTAATTGAGCATGTGATTCTAACTAGGTGGGGTTGCATCTTGGGAAGATGTATATAAATGGAATATTATGTTGCGATTTTACTTTTGTCTGAGGAAGTACAGGTACTATCCTGTACGAAAGCACTTTAAATTATCTGGATTAAATAATTGTTTCATTTCGGGTGCTAACTTATCCTGTGCCATTTTTTGCATTTTTTCAAGTTTGTTTGTTTTATTATTTATCCTCAATTCTAATGGTTCCTCTAGCAAGGTACTATGTGAGAGTGTTGCATTAGACATTAGCAGTACAATACTCTCACTCCATTCATCCTTTGCATACACAGATTCAAATTACTCAGGTCTGCAGACAGTACATCATTTGGTGGGTAATATACCCAAGGGGGTCACCCTGTCCAGTCAGTCTCACTGATAGCAATAGTAACCACAGATACCTCCCTTTTAGAGTGGGGGAGTCAGTTTGAAGCAGAGAATGGTCTAAGGTACATGGTTGTTACTAGAGGTCAATCTTTACGTCAGTCTCTTGGAGTTGAATGTGATCCTGCCAGGATTGCAGGGATTCAGGGACCTCCTCTCCAAGAGTGTGATTTCCATATATAGGGACAGCATGGTGGTGGTACATCAACAAATGGGGGGAACGATGTCTTATCCTCTATGTTGAGAGGCCATTAGAGTTTGGCTATTGGCGATGTCTTCACACCACTTTCTAATAGCAACACACATTCTAGGGTTGTCGAGTGTGCTAGAAGACAAATTGAGCAGAACTGTCCTGATGCCTCTTGAGTGATCCCTCCATCCTACAATGACACATTTGATCTCCAGTCAGTGTGGTCAACCGTGCTGTGACTTTTTGCATCCTATCTCAACAACAAATGCAGATGATATTTTGTCCTATTCCCTCCACAGGGTAAGTCACTGAGAGATGTTGTGGTACACAATTGGCCCCTGGGTCTCCTGTATGCTTTTTCCCCTAAGCAAGATAGCGCAAGGCCAGAATGATCCTAATTGCCCTGTTTTGGCCCCAACAGACATGGTTTCACTACCTGTGGTCTCTTCTCTTGGGTGTTGGATCACTATCCAAAATTACTGACTCATCCATCTGAACTGCCTCCTCCGGACCAGAAGTGCATGAAATTAATCATGTGGTTCCTCCAACTTTGATTATAGCCAGATATGCCAGGCTTCCCCCTGTGGTAGTCAATATTCTTTCTGCTGCTCAGAAACCATCCACTAGAAAAATTTTGAGAGCAAATGGAAGAGATTCTGTATCTGGGCGTTCTCTCTTTTTCAGTACCTGTTCCAGCCATACTTGAATCCGATAAGGGTTCCAGCTTTGCCACCGTCAAGGTCCAGATGGCAGCTATTTTAAATTTTCATGTTGGTTGTAAGAACATTCCTATAGCCTTACTGAAAAGTTCCAATTCTTTCTTGAAAGGTACCTTTCTATTAAGAACTCACATTAGCGACCCAGCCCCCTCCATGGGACATCACCATTATGCCGCAGGTTCTGACTCAGTCTGCCTTTGAACCTGCAAACATGGCAGATCTAAAATTCCTTACTTGGAAAACAATTTTCCTAGTGGCAGTAATGTCAACCATGTGAGTCTTTAAGTTACAGGCTCTCTCTTGTAAACCTCCTTAACTTGTTTTTCCCAAGAATAGTCTCTCTTTTAGAACTAATGCGTTCTTTATTCCTAAGGTAACATCTGATGTAAACGTAAGTCAGTCCACGTATTTACCCATTTTCCCCAGATATTCAGACAAAGGAGAATACTTGTTGCATATGTTAGATGTCCACAGACAACTCAGATTCTACATTCACAGGACAAAACAATTCAGAAGAGACTATCAATTGTTCATGTCATGTTTGAAACCAAAGATGGGGAGGGCAGTAGCAAAGGTTTCCTTTGTTTAGATAGCTGTCAGATTGTATCGCCTGTGTCTATCATAAGAAGCATTCACCCTTACTATGTAAACCGAAGGCTCATTCAACGAGGGCAGTTTCTACTTTGTCAGCCTTTAACAGAGGACTATCCATTGATGACATTTTTGCTGCAGCCACTTGGGCTATGCTACACACATTTGTGTCTCACTATAAGCTGGATGTACAGTCCAGGTCATGTTCCTGCTATGGTAAACATACTCAGGAATGCCCTTCCTCGATACCAACCAGTCTGACAGCTTGGGATTCTGTCCCATATGTTTGAAACAGATGAAAATAGACAACACTGGATATGAAAGCTTTGTCGTTACCATAGTGTTAGATCCATGTCTGATTTCCTTCTGGTTCAGACTCCCTCTCTCCCTTCTGCCCCCTTCCCGATGGTCACCTATGACTTTGAAATAATTGAGTAGACCTTTTATTCCCTGTCTGTACACAGTCATGTCAGACTGTACCCATTCGTACTCAATAGGTTGGGATTATCTAATTTACGGGTTCCTTGTATAGGATTGTTCAGTTTTCAGACAAAAGAGAAGGGCAAACTCAATTTGAGCCGCTAAGGTGGAGTCCAGGGAGTTATGGCAAGGAGAGGAATCAGAGTGCTGGATCTGAAGAAGCTTCAGAGTCCGTTCCCTGACAGCCCATATGTTTGAACCAGGTGAAAATAAGACAACATGGATCTAAAGTTATGGTAAGTACAAAAATTTTGTTTATGTTCCACTGATTCCCTTTCATTGAAAACCTGCATGTCTTGAATGGTGAGACTGAATAACATTGGTAGTACGAAGTTTCTCTGAAGTCCAGGCCAACACGAAGGGACTCTGGCTGACAAAGTTCGCAGGCGATTACAAGTTGGGAGCTGCTATTAACTCCCCAAGTGATGTTGGCATCCTACAGAAAGGCTTCATGGAGACCAACGACTAGTGTTAGAACCATGGCCTTACGCTCAATGCCAAAAAATGTGTCATCCCCTTTGGAAAAAACCCGGTTCCCATGAATTTACCACATTGATGGTATTCCACTGAACACAGAAGGTGTTATAAGAGATCTGGGAACAAAGTTTGACAGCAACCTCTCTTTTGACCACCACATTGCCACTGTGGTCAGAATGTCCTTGAATGTGGCACATCTCATTACTAAGGGTTTTGCATCCAGGAAGAAAGTGGTCATTGTCTCCCTCTACTCTTCCCGTACCTCACTAAATGCCTGCAACAACTGGAGAGGCCACAAAAGTACCTCTCAAACAGGATCCTAGGCCTTAAAAATTTGTCCTATATGGACAGACTCAAAAAACTCCCTCTGTCTGATATCGCCTACTTAGAGGCGATCTCTGCTTGACTTACAAAGCCATGTCTGACTCAGCTCTGTTAGAAATGCTACATCTAACAAAATCCCAATCCCTCCACACCACATGCTCCAGAGACCTCAACCTCATTACCACAATTACCAGAACATGCTGGAGGGACAGGTTCATAACCCAGAGACTGCCCGTGCTATGGAATAGACTTCCCATACATGTCAAGCAGAGCACCTCACTGGCCCTCTTCAAGAGAAATCTTGATGAGTGGATGGGAAATAGAAAATTCACCCCAGGGATCACTCCAGTGGCTTCACTCGACAGAGGCACTGGGAACTAAGGTCGGGTGGCCCGATATCAAGGTAATCCTATGGGCTAGGCTTGTAAAGGCTCCAGAGCCGTTAGCCTAGTACACATCTATGAACCTATAACCAACCCCATTGTCTGATCTCTGAGATGGTATATGTAGACAAGCATGGGTGGTGTGCAGTGGTTTTGTCCTCCTATTAAAATGCTGCATTTTAAGTCCTTTTGATTTTGGATTTGTTATATACTCAGTGCAGTGAAATGGCCTGTGACATGTTTCCTCTATGATGAGGCATACACTGTGTGTGAAAGAGACATGCAGAATAGTATTTGTATAATATTTTTCCTAAGGAAATCTTTTGATTTAATGCTGCTCTTGGGAGCTCACCTTGGCTAGACCATAGAGGACCACCAGCTTTGTCTCCCCCCCCCCCCACACACACACAACCATCACTTTCCCAGACTGAAGCAGTGATTGGTGCACTAGGTGATTCAAGTGTTAAGTGCCCAGACACGTATTAATCCTTTTTAGCTGCTTGTGCAATTCATGCTTACAAGTTTGTGCAGAAGTAGCATCTCACAAGCCAGTCACCAGAGGTGACTAATATTAGCCTCATGCCCACATTCATACTGTAGCCAACTCTCCTTTGTTCTTGGCCATTGTGGTGTTGATGATTAAGCACAAAAATGACTCCTTTATAAAATAGTTGAGTATTGACAGTGCTGTCGCAGCAGATTTCATCCAGAGTTCATTTGGCAGTTTGAAATCTCTGCAATATACTAGTCTGTCCAGATTAGATAAGCCAAGAGAAGTCAAACAAGGAAGAGCAACTTCCAGATATTGTCCCAGAAGACTAAGAGAGGTAACAAAGTATAATACATGTCAGCACTGAGCAGTTATTGTTAGTAACTGATATGATGTAACTCTAGTGAAGTTAAGGTTATTGGAAGAGAGTGCACTTGGACCAGTGACTGTGGACGCCACCCAGGAATATCTACATGCAGTTCCCAAGAACAGTGATCTAGTCTTATTCATATTACATTCCTTTCTCAACAAAGGTACAGTGGGCACTAATTCCTTGCTGATAACTTAGCCTGATAATCTGTTATAGGGGGTTTGTAAAGGGAGGCAGTTACTGAACTCCATTTTGGCAATCCATTTGGATACAGTAAATGTTGTGTACTTATTCATTTGCCAGTACCTGTTTTATAATGTATTCTGGACTGCAAACATTTAATTAAAAAATGTATCTGACCATTTGTTTGTGTTGATGTTAAACTGCCTTTTGTTCTACAATCCAAAATGTTTCATGTTCACTTTTCATCCTCACTTTATAATTTCTGATATGTACCATTTATCCTTCATGTCAAACATGGTAAACAAACCACACTTATTGAAAAAGTAATAAAACAGTATTCTTTGGGATTATTGATGTCTACAGAAAAAAGTTTCTTGTTGGAGTTGTTTATGATCTACTTTCTTTCTCTCTCTCCCCGGGGTGAATTTCCTTTCTCCCATCCAATCGTCAAGGTTCCTTTTGAAAAGTGCCAAAGAGACACTCTGCTTGACATGTATGGGCAATCTATTCTAGAGTCTGGGGAGTCTCTGGGTCAGGAACCTATGCCTCCAGCATGTTTTGTTTATTGTGATGACAAGGTTTAGATCCCTGGAGCGTGCAACTCTGAGGGATTGGGATTTCTTTAAGTGTAGCATGTCCAACAGCTCTGGGTTTGACATGGCCTTGTATGTTAAGCAGAGATCGCCTCTGAGTAGACTATATGCGACAGCGTATAGCTGGAGTTTTTTTAAGGTGGTCAGCGTAGGGCATCTGCTTTAGGCCTGTGATTCTTCGTGAGGTATTTCTGCGGCCTTTCCAGTTGTTGCAGATGTCTTGAGAGGTACATACCAAACAGGGCATTGTATTCTATAATGGGTCTAATGAGGGATGAGTACAGTGGGACAATGACCTCCATTTTTCTGGATGAAAAGCCCTTAGTGATGAGGTGTGCCACATAGAAGGATTTCCTGACTGTTGTGGTGATGTGGTTATCGAAGGTGAGACCACTGTCCACCTGTGTCCCTAAGTCTCTTGTCGCACTTTCGGTGTTTAGTGTACTGTCACCTTTATGGTAATTCACGGATACATGTTTTTTCCCAAAGGGGATAACTATACATTTCTTGGCATTGAGCTTGAGCCCATGGCTCTGGCACCAAGCATCTGTTTCTGTAAGGCCCTTTTGTAGAGTATCCACATCATTTGGGGATTCAATAATGGCTCCCAGTTTGCAGTCATCTGCAAACTTTGTTAGCCAGATTCCCTTAGTGTTGGCCTGTACTTCAGAGAAGTAGATGCCAAATAAGAGCGGTTCCAGGACTGAACCCTGAGGTACTCCACTTGTCACTTGTCTGGAGCTGGATTTGGAGTCGGCTACTTTTACAGTGTGGGTTCTATCAGTAAGCCAGTTAGCAACCCATTGGGTGACGTAGGGATTAATGCCCAGCTTATTAAGTTTATCTATGATTCCAGAGTGGGGGATGGTGTCAAAGGCCTTGGCAAGGTCTAGAAAGGCTGTGTGGACCACCTTACCCTTGTCCATGGCTCTGGAGACTGATTTGAAGAAGTCAGTCAGGTTCAGGAGACAATATCGGCCCTTCACGAACCCAAACTGGGTGGGGTACAGTGTTTGAAGGTTGCCAATGTCTTTGTTTATAAGTTCCATGATAATACGCTCCATGGCCTTGCAGATCAGGCTCGTCAGACTGATGGGACGATAGTTTCTGGGATCCAGGGTGGATCCCCCCTTGTGGAGTGGGATAAATGTAGCTCTGCGCCACTCACTGGGCATGAAACCTGAGATGAGGCTATGATTAAACATGACACTTAGGTGAGGTGCCAGTTCATGTTGTAGTACACAGCCCGGGATGTCATCTTGTCCCATGGATGCTGTATTCTTAGCTTTGGAGAGTGCGTTTTTACCTGTGTGGCCGTTATTACCGGAATTTGGCAATCTTCCGGTATTGAGATGGGCCATTTAGGGGGTGAGAGGGGGGTGAAGTTGGCACTGAATTGATCTGCCGGGATACTGGCAATATCCATGGGATCAGTATATTTAATGCCATTCTGTTTTAGCTCAGAGCAGATCTGAGCATTGCCATTTAGATTCTTGACATAGTTATAGAATGCCTTGTGGTTGTCTTTGGAATCTTTGGCAATTTTATTTTCATAACTAGCTTTGGAGGATTTTATGGGGGATCTCAGTTTCTTATTGAGGCTGGAAAGGGAGTTTTTTTGCATCCTGGGATTTTCCTCTTTTCTGCAACAGTTTCTTCCTTTTGTTGTAAAGTTTGTTTATGGCAGGGGACCACCAGATTGGCTTCCTTTTTTTGGATGAGAGCATCTTGGTTCTATTTGGGATGGCATGATTCATGCATGAGTGGATGTGCTTGTACAGTGTCTTAGTGTAGGATTCAGCAGTTGAACTTTCAGTTCCCGTCTGCATGGGTGTCATGAAGTTTGTCACTTCTGACTTGAGTAGCATGAAGTTTTGTGTTTGTACCAGAAGTAGCCAGGCCTACTGATAGTCAGTAGAAGATTTGCTAACAAAGGTGCAACTAGGTCAAAAATGTTGCCACTCCACAGTGTCAGTCTTAGATTTGTAAGGAGTCTGTTATATCTGGCTTGAAAAGTATTTCATGATTCTGTTCTGAAAGTGTGTCTTGCAGTATATTTGTATCATTGTGGATGATGTCTAAGGGATGGCAGGAAGTATTTTATGTTAGCCTCAGTTAAAATAAGTAAGAGGACAGGATTTATAAGATGACAAATGACTGGTGTTTGGAGCAACTCTTCCAAAGATGTTAGGCAATCCACTTTGCTTGATTCTTGGTAGACATTGGCGTTATTTACTGTAAACATTATGGAGTCTGTGGTCTGTGTTGGACTTGAATACGGGAACTGTCTTGACTTTGGTCTCATAAAATGAATACAGAATTCTCTATTAACTGAATGCATGTTTCTTTTAAATATTATTCCAAAATGGATTAAATAGATTTGTTGAAGGTAAAACTGCATACAAGACTTTCTCTGAAATCAAAACAAGATTGCTTTGGCAGATAGAGAATAGTTAGTTATATTTCAGCAACCTTAAACACTTGATGCTAAAATGAGGCAGATTTCCAAAGTACATCATTGACTTAATATTTTAACAAAGTATTTTATCATACATTCCTCAGAAACTCTTCATTATTTCATTTTAATAGATATATTTAACTTATGATTAGGCTTATGCTTTTGGGTGATCTAATGTTAAACAGATAATTTTGTCGAACTCGCATTCTGGGTCTGGTTATATGCATAAGCAAACTGTACTAGTTGGAGTAATCACTGTACAAATTCTTCCTAAGGTCACATAATACATTCTGCCATTACAGAGGGATGCATTTGTAGCTTAGGAAAGAATTGCAGGTAAGTGGGAATGCGCTGTGTTAATTAAACAAGACTTGTTGGCGGGACAGATTTGTGTCTTAGAGACTCCCCCATCTATGGAATAGACTCCCTCTCCACATCAAGCAGAGTACCTCTTTACCCCTTTTTAAGCGCAACCTGGATAACTGCATGGGAAACAGAAAATATACCCCTAGGATTCCACCCATGTCCCTGCTGGACAGGGACATTGGGTGCTGATTTGTATAAACATAGGCTAAACTCTTGGCTAGGCTTATAAAGGGCCTCAGGGCCAATAGCCTAGTAACCTCCTATAACCCTATTAATAATCTTCTCCTTTATGTTTAACTCCATCCTTGTTCTCATTCTGCCATCAGGATACCAAAGGCACCTGTACCTGAGGTGCAGTATGGTTACACTTTTGCAGCACTGTATTGCCTACAGCTGAATGCACTCTGCAGGGGCAGCACATCTGTATTTTGATTGTTCAGATTCTACATCACTGGAGTAGTTATGCTGTTTGTATTGTTTTTTTTCATTATTTTATGGTACCTTATTAAAAATATATGATAAACTCAAAAAGGTCAACCTGTGCTCTAGGCATTTTGTGGTACAGTGGAAACCTGATAATTACCAGTGAATGGTGTCATAAATTAGGCATATTGACAAAATTAAAACAAATATGCTTTTTGAGGCATCATCCAGACTCTGTATTGTTTCCTCTACCAGAGCAGTCAAAATTTATTTATTGATTGATTGACTGACATTTGATTACCAGGAAAGTCTGACTGGGCAGAAGGTATTTTCTTTGGAGGCCTGATAAGAAAAGCTTCAAATTATTACAAAACATTTTAAAACAATTTTACAATCTCCAAAATAAAAGAAAAACATCTGCAGTTGAAATAATTATAACAAATTAGACATAATATAAAAACATTGGTTAAGAATCACTAATGTTTATATGGCAATCATTTAATATTTAGAGAAATTTTAGTTTGTAGAGAAATTAAAGATAGGTTAGTTTAATACATAATAAAAATGTAGTTAAAGTGTAGTACTGGAAACAGACCTCATTGAAATATGTTGTTTGACTATATAGAACCCTTGTATATTAGTCTGTGAAGAGTTTTTTTTTTTCTTTCCACTGATAAATGACATCTGCAATTTGGAAAAATGTCACAGGACAGTCGGTTTGTATGTCCAAAAGCTAGAAAAGCAGTAGAACAAGGGGCATCCTTCAAGCCCAGTACAGACACTGTATGGAAATTCCACAAACACAACCTTTAATAAAGTGCAGAGAACACTGAACAGTACAACATTCTTATCCAGCAGATCGTTTATAACATATTTGCTGGTGGGGTATTTGCAGAAAAAGAATATTTGTTTTGCAAAGAAAGCTGAAATATTACCAGTGGGTTCACTTTTTCCTATGTTTCCCACTGTGTACCTGCTGATTGTTTACCCCCCCCCCCAATTGGTCTTGAGACCATTCTGTCCTCCTTACTGGGTATATCCAGCATAGGGGTAAAAGCTGACTGGAGAGGTTCTTGTACAGGGGGCCATGGAGGCTGTCTGCTCTGAAGGATTTTCTGATGAGGCTGTAAGCCCCATCTGTGTGACTGCTATTAGCAGCTTTATCACAGGGCATGATATCTCCTCCTCTGTGTGTGCACATGCTTCCATTTATTCACGATGAGGACTTATCACTGGCTTGGGACTGTCAAAACCACATCCATGGTTGTGACTGTTTTGTTACTGTATAAGCTTTACTTTTATGGTTGAAATTGTCTGACTGGTACTACCACGCCCTCCACCCCTTCAGGATGGGAGCACCAACATCTCCCACTCACTGCTGTCCTCTTCCCATCTGCTCTTCCATTAACCTGGTTGTTTAAATTGTACTTAGGCTTCATGCTTCCACACTGTAATGCTGCAAAGGTGAGCAACTGTGGCATTCTTTCGCACAGACGGTTGGCCCAAAAAGGTATTCAGGATTGGCAGGGATTCCCTCTCATGTTGCAGTAGGCAAGATCATGTCTGAGCCTGAAAGTCATGTCTTCTCTCAATTATTATCCAGACTTTTGAAAATTTTCCTTATGGAATTAATCTCATCTTTTGAGAGGGTCTTTAAGCTCCCCTTTATGTAGTCTTCAGATAGGTTTTGACATGAATTTATTGTGTGAGCATGTCATTTTGTCATATCCATGTCCATTATAGCCTCCATTAATTGGACCAACAGCAATAGCAGCAAACACTGTTGTCAGTTTTTGTAGAGTGGTTTCATTCACAGTGGGTAGTCTTTGGTGTTTATATTTAATTGGAAAGGAAGGGGAGCACTAGAGCAGTATGTTTGTTTCTTTGCTGGCTTCCTTGAAGTACTGTTGTAGTTCAGTAATTGTTTTCTGCACTGGGTTGCAGTAGATGGAGATTGGATAACATTTTTTGGTTTGGTGGTGGTTGCCCTTTCACTGGAGCTGTGCAATGATGGAGTTGGTATATTATATTTTTTTTAAGTTCAGTGGTATAAATGTGTTTTAATGGTAGTGAATTTTTATCTTGGTCATTCATACCGATCTGCTACTTTCTTTTTGTGGTATTCTGTTAGGGATAAATTATATTCTTATTTACTATTTAAGTGCAACCTTCACATAAGATACTATGTCATATTATATGCTTTGTTCTCTAAAATTTATGTTGCATTAAGTATAACAGTTGCCAACTGTGTTAAGTTATGTGCAAGTCTGTTTATGCCTACCCAGGCATCAGATATAAACAAAACACGATTACATTGCATTATGCTTTCCTGAAATTTTTATGCCTTCATGCACTGTTTGCTGTGCAAGATTACTGTGTTAGCAAGACGAGTGCAGCAGAATGTGCTGATTTCTTTCCTTTTTAGGCAAGTACTTCATGCTTGCTTACTTAAATGGTTTTCTTAACTCTTTCTTTAACTCATATTCCGTAGCCGCAATTCACTGTGGCCATACAGGTGTCTTTAACATTCATACCTTTGGTTGTCAAACTAGCATCCTATTGGCTTTCAGGAAACTTGACTGTTGTAACATATGTTGATATTTTCTACTTATAAAATATATTCTCATTTGTTTGTGTGTGTATATACACACAGATGCACCTATGTGTGTGTGTGTGTGTGTGTGTGTGTATGTATATATATATATATATACACACACACACACACACACACACACATATGTATATATGCTTATTGCTGAATTGTTACTTATACTACGGCAATAAAATCGTGAAACTAGGAAAATGGGTTCACTGGAATTATTTTTCTATTTTTTGTCTTGTGTATACATTTACAAGTATATGTCAAACTATTGGATATAAAGTTGGTTGGGATTCAAATACAGTGGATATAAAATGTGTACACACCCCTGTTAAAATGTCAGGTTTTTGTGATATAAAAAATGAGACCACAATTAATCATTTCAAAACTTTTCCCACCTTTAATGTGACCTATAACCTGTACAACCCAATTGAAAAACAAATCTGTTAGGGGAAAAAATATAAAAACGTACAATAAGCTGGTTGCATAAGTGGCACACCTTTAAACTAATACTTTGTTGAAGTACCTTTTAACTTAATTACAGCATTCAGTCTTCTTGGGTACACACTTGCCATCAATTAAAGAGACTCTGATTAACTCTAAATAAAGTTCAGCCGTCCTAGTAGGATTTTCCTGACATTTACTCAGTTGCCTGCTACAGCAAAAGCCATGGTTCGCAGAGAGCTTACAAAGAATCAAAGGGATCTCATTGTTGAAAGGTATCAGTCAGGAGAAGGGTATAAAAAATTTTCCACAGCATTGGATATACCATGGAACAAAGTGAAGACAGTCATTAAAAAGTGGAGAACATATAGGACAACAGTGATGTTGAACTGGACGTCCCTACAAAGTTGATGAAAAGACAAGAAGAAAACTGGTCAGGGATGCTTCCAAGAGACCAACAGCAACACTGAAGGAGCTGCAGGAATTTCTGGCAAGTACTAGTTGTGCACTACATGTGACAGCAATCTCCCGTATTCTCCATATCTGGACTATGGGGTAGGGTTGCAAGACATAAGCCTTTTCGTACACAGAAAATCATCCAGGCCTGGCTAAAATTTGCAAAACAGTACATCAAGTCTCCCAAAAGCATGTGGGAGAATGTGTTATGGTCTGATGAGACCAAGGTTGAACTTTTTGACCACAATTCCAAAAGGTACGTTTGGCACAAAAACAACACTTCGCATCACCAGAAGAACACCATCCCCATAGTTAAGCATGGTGGTGGCAGTACCATGCTCCAGCTGGAACTGGGGCTTTAGTCAAGGTGGAGAGAATTATGAGCAGTTCCAAATACCAGTCATTTTTAGGTTCATAGGTTCGTACTAGGCCATCTGCCCTAGGGCATTTATAAGCCTAGCCAGTGTGTGTGTGGCTTTCACCACCCCTTAGGATGAGAATACTACGCCCATTTATGGTTTAGTTTACTGTGCCTCAGTCTAGTAGTGACACAGAGATGACCCCCGGGGTAAACCTACGATCTCCCATCCACTCGTCAAGATTTCTCTTGAATAGAGTTAGTGAGGGGCTCTGCCTAACATGGATTGGGATTCTGTTCCAGAGTGTAGGGAGCCTCTGGGTTATGAATCTGTCCCTCCAGCACGTCCTATTTATTTCTGTGTTGAGGTTTAAGTCTCTTGGCCCAAAACCTTCAGGCATCTGCTAGAAAGCTGAAAATAGAGGAATTTCACCTTTCAGTGCAACAATGACCCCGAGCATACATCCAAATTAACAAAAGAATGGCATCAGCAGAAGAAAATTAAAGTTTTGGAATGGACCAGGCAGAGCTCAGACCTAAATCCAGTAGAAAATCAGTGAGGTGACCTAACTTGGTCTGTGCACAAGAGATGCCCTCACAGTTTGACAGATTTGGAGTGCTTTTGCAAGGAATTGTGGGCAAATATTGCCAAGTCAAGATGTGCCATGCTGGTAGACTGCTACCCAAGAAGACTGAATGCTGTAATTAAATCAAAAGGTGCTTCAACAAAGTATTAGTTTAAGGGTGTGCACACTTATGCAACCAACTTATTGTACATTTTTTATTTTTTTCCCCTTACATATTTGTTTGTTTTTCAATTACAGGTTATAGGTCACATTAAAGGTGGGAAAAGTTTTTAAATGATTTACTGTGATCTAATTTTTTTATATCACAAAAACCTGGCATTTTAATAGGGGTGTGTACACTTTTTATATCCACTGTAGCTGTAACTAACTCGAGAGTCTTGGCCAATCAAAAAATGTTGCAAATGTAATCTCTATTTGAAGGAGGATGTCTTTATAGTATACCAACAATGGAATCACAAAACAGCCTGTAGAAGGAAACGGGTCCTTACCACAATGTTTCATGATCAATATTTTGACTCTGTTTTTGCTTGCCAGTCGCATACAAGAATAAAATATAAAATGTTTTAACAGTATTTTTAAAAGGAAGCAAGCCTAAATATAATAACTCTAGTCCCACAAAAGTGAGGGAAGGAGGCAAGCTTCCTAATACCACTGAACTATAATCCTGCTACACTAAACACTTGAGCATTTGATCAGTTTTGACACTGAAAACGCACCTCAGTCAGTTGTACAGCTTATCAGGTGTCACCCATGTTGTCACATATACATACATGTATATAAATTTATTTTTGAAGGAAATTACTAAGCAACATTTGATTGTAAGGGGAACTTTATTCCATAACCTTGGAAGGAGTTGTATAATAGCTATCACTTTTTTCTGTTATTAATTTATTAAACTTTATTTTAGTATTAGGATCCTCGCTCTGGTGTTATCTCCCCAAGTGATGCAATCCCGGCAGTAGTATGACGGTTCCTGAAGCCATTCTAAGTAGTTCATTTTCTAACTTTGTGATATTTCTTGCAAGAACTTGTTGACCTTTACATGTTGTTTCAGGCGGCCGGTTCAAAGGCTACAAAATAGTATAGCCCTGTATTCATTAATGAGTCTGATCAGTGCTGTATGTAATAGAGTGATCTTCCTGAAGTGACTAGAAGTGCCTTTAGAGTTAGATGGGCTGTAGACTATACGTTTCTGATCTTGGTAGCTGCACATTGGCCAAAGTTGAAATTGTCTACTATTTTTCCTGGATCTCTAATTATAGTGTCATTTTTTTAAGATTTTGCTGTCTAGTTTGTAATCAGAATTGAGGTCTTTTTGCCACGTCTGATGATGCTACATATACTTGCAGTAAAGGTGAGGTCATTACTGTTGCACCAAGTTTGTATTTATTGTAAGCCACCCTGGCTCCAAGTTTGTATTTATTGTGTACCATCTTGGGGAGTTTTGTTATCTTTTATTGAAGCAGTTGCATTACCCAGTTTGCAGTCTTCAGCAGATTTGGTTTATTCATAGCCCATTTCTCCCTTTTATATCTGAGAAGATTATTCCAAAAGGAAATGGCCTCAGTACAGAACCTTAAGACACTACTCGTAACCCCTATCGAGACAGAACGGTAACCAAGTACTGTTACTGTGTTCCTTTGCTTAACTGTTGTTTTACCCAGTGAAGAATTACTGCTTGACATTTAATTTTTTTGATACCTTTATAGCAGACCATCATTAGCCCTAATTCTTCTTTCTTTTGGCTGACAGCAGTCACTCTTTATCCTCATACCTAATCCAGTACTCTCCTCATTATCTAAGAGGAGACTACAGCATTCTACCGATAGCCATTTTTTTATGTCCTATTCATTTCTTGCCCCTGTGCTGAACGTGCAGTGATGCAAAACCATTTAGGTTGGGAACATCTTGGCACATGCTTCAGTATTTATAAGCGTAGAATGCATATATGCATTACCACCACTGAGCCTCTCATCCTCTGCTTAAGATTCTACCCCTTCCTTATTTTGTTATTTATTGTCTTGCAAAGATTAACATTGAAAACATTAACAGTGTCAAGACAAGCAACGTGGTTTTAATTTTCCTCTTCATGTTAAAAATCTCCAAAAAAAAGAAAGGTTATTCTCTAATACAGAAAACAGTTATGTAATACATCTCATCTTTAAATACAGTAATTGAACAAGTAACCTGTACTAAATTGCTTGGAGTTGTCATAGATCAGAAGGTTAGATTTGATCAACATATTGTCATCCACAAAAGGCAGTAAAATATTAGGAATGCTATACAAATCAAAAACATTCATGAAAAAAGCAAGGTATGCAAACTACTATTAATGCAGTTCTCTTTCCAAGTTTATTGTGCATTTCACAATCCTTAGTGACATATTAAAAACTTTTTTACGTAAACTAGACCTTTGGTGTACCAAAACTGCGAAATTCTCTGCTATCCTTCCCAACAGATCAGGTTTACTGCATAACTCTTCAAATTTTAAACTGGTTAGAATTTCAAAACTATCATCGCAACTAACATCTTAAGATACTACACAATATTTTATACAAAAAACAAAAATCATTCTGTACTGTAGCAAATTCAAGAGTATAATTCAACCAGACAACTAAGATAGAGCACCAATTTGAGCAAGTCATTAAATCTTTTACTCACTGTTAAATTTCAATTACTCCATGTATAAAGTAAATTTATGGAACTCAGTTGCCACTAATTCAAGATTAGAACAAAACATTTC
Source organism: Protopterus annectens (assembly GCF_019279795.1). Taxonomy (NCBI): domain Eukaryota; kingdom Metazoa; phylum Chordata; order Ceratodontiformes; family Protopteridae; genus Protopterus; species Protopterus annectens. The sequence continues at coordinate 1,032,038,159 of NC_056748.1, forward strand.
TTTTGTTTCTTTCTGTATAGAATAGTGCTGAAGGCATTAAAAGTATTAAAGTAAGCAGCATGTACTGTCAACCCTTCATAGGTGCTACTGTTGTCTCTTCAAGGAATGTCACATAATATGTAACTAGTATTTTCCATATCTAAAGGTAGTACGCACCTTGGGACATTTCTGGTAAGGTCCATTATGACTGTGTCCATTAATGTGCATAGAATACTGGTTACAGTGGCTGATTTTGGTAGCAGTGCCTGTTGAGATAGATATGTTTTTGCAATCGTATCTGCCACTTGCACTCTCCTGGTACATGCCCTCAGTCACTACAGCTCACACAAATTGCTTTCTGTTGGTGAGACTCTATATCCTGCTTGGATTGGTTTAACCTTCTGACTGCAGAGTTTTACCTGTGACTGAGGTGGTGATGACTAGGACATCTGGCCAGTCTCTGAATCCATCCCCAGTACTGGGACAGAGAGTGTTGTTGATAATCACTTGAGTTATAGTAAGTATCACTTTTTCCCAGGGTAGTGCACTGATCTCACTAGACCAATTTCAGGCACTGCTTCCATGATTATAGTCAAAGAAAAATTTTGCAGCCAAGAGTAAAACCAGCAAGCAGTTTAGAAAAAGCAGTAGCGAGACACCATCCATCACCTATAAGAAAGAACAGTGGTTTATACAGTATTTATTTGGTAGTTACAGAGAAGAGTTAAAGTTTATAGGTCTTAAATTCCAGTTGTAATGAGAAAGGAATTGAGTTGTATATGCATGGTATTAATAAGTAACCATGAAAGCCAGTGACTTTAGAGTCTTGAGGAGAGGAAAAGGTTGTTAAAGAAAAGTGTGGGATGGGGAATTAATGAAGTCCCGATAAAGAGGGAAGATGGAGTAAGACAATTAAGATATTTGGTAGCATACATTTCATCAAGAAGTAGCATAAGATATTCTTCATTGTCACTGCTGCGGTAGCTTTGGGTTCTGGCTCCCTCCCGTACCTACACTCTGACTGCTAATTGGCTAGCCCCTTGGAAAGGAATTGGCAGTTGGAGCATAAAAACATGTTGGTATTTTCCTACCCATACAGGAAAAAGAAGATGCGCCTCCTGAACCTCTACAAGATATAAACTGTCGCAAATATATTTGACTCCCAAGAACTAACTGTACAAAAACGAAGGGAGTAGGAGGATGGATGCTGCTACTGCAGTAGTGAGAAATTTGAACATCTGTTTTCGCGAGTGCCGCTTGCACAACTATACTGTGTTGATTGTTCTCGCTGCAGTAGCCTTTTGACTATGTGGATTGATTACCAAGGCCAATCCAGCATGGGAGGAGGAAGGAGAAGGATCTAAAAGGAGAATGGTCTTAGCAAGGCCAGTCCTGGACCTAGAAAAGGAATCCAGTTTGTAATACCTTGTAAAATTATGTACAGAAGACCATGTTGCTGTATCTAGAGTCTACCCCTTTCATGTATGCCACGACAGAAGCCAAATAGAATGTGCCTCGGTATTACCTGGAACAGATTTCCCATGGTGTGAATAACAAAAAGCAGTAGCTGACTGTAACCATCTAGAACTAGTCTGTTTTGACACAGGTTGTCCTTTTTCATCCCATCATAAGAAATAAACAGCTGATATGCTTCTTTAAAGGACTCAGTTATGTGAGGATAGTACCTAAGTTGCCTGTACACATTTAAAGTATGTGGAATTCTTTCTCCTCATTTCTGAGGATCTAGATGACACACTGTGAGATTGATGGATTGGTTCAAAGTAAACTTTGAAACAACTATGGACATAAATTAGGGATTTGTTCTCCGTGCACCCCTGTCTCTATGGTAGACAGAATAGGGTTCACCCACCATGAGAGCTTGCAACTCCAGCTTCTTGCAAATATCAGAGCAATAAGTAGTAGTGTGTTCCATGTGATAAACCTTCAGGTTCAAAGGGGGACATGGTTAGCTTTTCCAGTACAAAGTTAAGATTCTAAGAAGAAGCTACTTGTTTTCTATGTGGCCTTGTATGTGACCAAACTGTTTTACCAAAACAGTGAAGAAATATGATCTGTGATGACCCACCACTGGACTAGTAATCAGGGAGCATCAATCCTCATCACTGGCACCTGTGGGGGGGGGGGGTGCTCATTTGGAGAATAACGAGTACACACACAGTATATACAGATGCAGCTCTGCATCAAGTGCAATTTCCCTTAAGAGCACACAGAGACCACAGTCAGTCTGGGGTTGGTTTCTTCCTCTTTCTCCAGAGCCCCAATAAGATTCCCCACTGGCACAGTTATAGATTTGAGTCCTTAGCCAGGGTTTCAAGCCAAGTCCTTCAACAAACTCTCTGTCCAACCAGTGCTTCATATCCCTGCCCAAGTAGCTGACACACACACACACACACACACACACACACACACGTGTGCATGTGTATGTGTGTGTGCGTGTGTGTGTGTGTGTGTGTGTATATATATATATATATATATATATAAAATGTGTGTGTGTATAATATGTATGTATATATGTGTACATGCTCTTACATGTATATTTGCTTGAATGTATATACGGAAACTTAAACATTTATGTACTCTTATTCAGGTGTGAAATATCTTGCAATGTTCTACCAGGTTCTTATCTACTCTCATTGTATATTTTGTACACTTGTATTTTCAACCAAAAGGGGAATATCCTCTTATTGTATACTAATGGCAGTAAAGTCTACAATCTGTATGCTACTACTCTGTAATGTCTTTCCCGTAAAATTTTCTTCTCTCTGTAAACTTATGGAGTTTTTCTCCCCAGGACTCCATTGAAAATGGACACTTGTCCAGTCAGACTATCCTGACAAACAAATGTTAAATAAAATATATATATATATATATATATATATATATATATATATATATATATATATATATATATATATAAACTAATTTTCACTATATTCCTGATTGAATTAAGATAATTATAATATTCCCTACTTGCTTAATAGAGCAAGGCAAATGATGTGGTGAGTAGTCGTCGTTGTCCGACACAAGACAGAATACAGAATGCTCTGTCTCACTAACAGACTTCTCAAAATATCTGAAATATTACTGCAGGGATACCTTGCAGAATGACATCGTTTTTGGTCATCTGACTTCTGTTTCTCATTTAAACCCCCCATTGATGTCAGCAGGCAGTATTTTGCACCTACCCATAAAAATACACACACAAGGGCTTTTGCTCAGATCTTTGGCAGGTGCTGGAAGTCATAAACCAATTGCGTACGTCAATGCTTCCAGAGTAGTGATTAGTTCACCCCAAAGACAATACAGGAAGCTTCCTAGTACCGACTTTGTATCTCTGGCTGCCTTGAAACCTGTGAGATAACATCTTTATGGCCTAGCCTATAAAGTGATTTAATTTCATATATTTTTCTAAAGTTTGCCGGACTGAAGTTAACCCTTCATATACATTCAAACAATTACGGTAGTGCATATACATCTATGTTCTCTCAAGTAAGGCACACTGAGCATGCATTTCAAACACAAGCACTTTACAAATACCTTTTCAATACAAATTTCTGTACAAATCAGTTTGATATACACATGACATACAGTTCTAATACATTTGTAATATCAGGAACTTGTATGAATCAGTTTGATATTCACAAATTACATAGCTAGCTGTGCTGGCAGTAACTCCTTTTGTCACAGGATCCATGGGCAGACATGCTGAAATGGCCACTACATGAATTTTGACAGAGGAGTAAGAAAGACCATTGGGTAGTAATTCTCACCAATATTTAAGAACCAGTTATATGTAATTCGTGATAGGGCCTCAGTTATTGGCTAGGTACGAACTAGAAAATCTTTTCCACTTGCTAATATAAGATTTCCTAGTAGCTGGTTTTCTTGCCTTCTTTAGTACCTGCTACATGTCCTCCTGAAAGACATGCTTAAAGGATATAAAAATTGAATCACCCAGACAGTTGAAGTTGTTTGAGACTAGGTTTCCTCAATCTACCCTTGTCTTATGAGAATAGGTCTAGTCTGTGAGAAAGGTTGTTGTCATTGCTTTGGCCAATTCCATAAGATGGGAGAACTACTGTTAATTGGAACAAAAGGAAGTCACCACAAAGATTTTTGGAGAGTCATCCTGAATCTTCAGAATTATCCAGTAAATCCATGGAAATACATGAGAATATCCCTAATAAGAGAGATGAGAATGTATCCGTTTCCAGGCCTGCTTGCAAGGAGCTTAGAACTTGTTTAGTTGTCTTGTTTTGGAAGGAGGCAAACATATCTATCCGGGGCGTTTCCCGCAACTGGTCCAATTCCTGGAAAGCCCATTCGTTCAGTTTCTATTCATGAGGGTTTGTCCTTGTCCTGCTGTGCTTGTCTGCAACTACATTTTGTTGTGATGGAATGTAAGATAGCCAAATGGTTTATGTTCCCAGCTCCAAATGTTCACATTTTCCCATAAATAAAGAAAATGGTCATGTCACTGGTGTCCTACACATTCTCCCACTGTAGACTTGGCACCCTCATCCTATTTTCATATTTATGTTTTTCAAACATTATGCACAATCTTTTCTTCGCTGAAGGCATTTTTTTTTGCTCACTGACAACCAGCTGCTTGCTTCAAAATTGTGCATTTTTCTTCCTGTTGTTTTCAGTGCAGGTTGAAAAACCTGACATTCTTGTCATCTCCTAATACAGTACTTTGGGCCTAAATTTTCAGTGTAGCATTAATGGTTCCCCACACCATGAACTATACCTCTGTCTCTGCACAGATGTGTCAGAAAGTGCAGTTTCATACAATGACTGCTTCCTACCAGGTATAGCAAAAAATGTCAAATTTTTTAAATTGCTAAGCTCTTTCATCTGGAAGCAGGAAATGTTTATCTGTGTATTGCTTCTGTAATATTCCTGCTGTATCCAGACAGTAGTTTCATTTTCATCACTTGAATTTATACTTGAAAACCAGAAGGTGATTTCCATTAACTTTGTTTAGAATTTAATACAAAAAAGGCATAGATCATGGCATGTCTGAAACGATAATTTATCACTGGTAAAATACAGTGTTTAAAAACTACTAAGACTTGCTCGTTGCAGTTCATGTCTGTGAAGAGCTCTGTGTAAAGCAAGAATAATGGTAAGCTGGAAGCTTTTGTGCTGCTATAAGGCGAGATACAAAGCAGTTTGAAACAGATAAGTAATGAGAAGTTAATGTAAAATGTGAACTTTAGTCCTCGAATAGATTGTGCAGTGACTTTAAAATGTAAGTAGGCAGTGGTGATGTAATAAAATTTTATCTCATCAAAAAATGGATGTTATGTGATCCTATCTCGCCTACATTCTGAATGATGGGTTCGGAGCCGATCCCTCGGCTCCGACTCGGCACGCTTATGCCAAAGAGCGAAGTCTCTTATTGGCTGAGCTTACTATATCCCAGGATGCACCACCATCAGTCCCCCAGATCTCGTTTGCCGCTTAACTGCAAGGACGTGGTCTCGAGCTGGCTGGGCTGAGTAGCTTTTATTAACTACTTTTTCTGTCAGTTTTTGTGCTTGTATTTCACAAAAGCCGTTTTAACGGCTATTGCTGTCTTTTGCTGTCTGTTGTGTACGATTGAGTAGTGGAATTTCTTGTGGGTGATTGAGTAGAGTTTGTTTCGGCCCCCCTTTCAACAGGGCCTTTTCGGTCAAACTGTATAACTGAACTTTTAGTGTTTTAAAGTTCCCGGTTATTACATCCTAGGTTGTGTTTTACACTGTTTCTGTAAGCCTTGGTTTTTGTTATAAGCGATTCTACAGTTGTTAAATTTCCTGTCAGAAATTGTTTAACATCATGTCTCAAGCCCCTAGGCCTTGGGCTTTAAAAATGTACTAAATGTGCTTTTAAGATGTCTGTTACTGATGACCATCTACTTTGTGTTTATTGTTTAGGGGCAAAGCACTTGCAGGAGTCATGCAGCGTATGTCACGCTTTTTCCTCTAGGGTCCTCCAGGAGAGGAAAAATAAATTAATTCTTAAAGGGTTGATTAAACCTTCCTTTGAAGAAGCTTTGTCTTCCGCTCCGACTCCTGCCAAAAGAAAGGGCTTGGCTCCGACCAGTCCGTCGGATCCGACTGCCAAGAGACCTAGGCAGGCCTCTCCTTCGGCTCCAAAGACTTGAGCCGAGGTCGGAACAGTCTGCCTCGATGCCTCCAGTATCGACTCCTCGGCTTGAGCCGATGGCTGGGGCATCGAGGCGGGTCACCTTCGTCGGCTCCACTGCTCTCGGAGCCGACAAGGGTCGCCGCTCAGACACTTCCTCCTCGGCGAAGTCTACCTCGGCACCGATGGGATCTGGTGTGCGTTTCCTCGGCCGATTCTCATCGAGTCGCCTCGGAGCCGGTCCCCTAGTCCCTTGGGGCCGAGGGAGAGGTCTTCTCGAACCCGTTCTGTTTCCTCTCGGTCTTGAGAATGTCGGATTCTGATATAGACAGGGTGCTCCAAAGACTGTTCCAGTCCCCAGTCTTCCAAAATTTGTTTCGGCTCTGACCCAGTTGGCTTCGGAGCCGATGGCCATGACCCACCCCATTGCTATTCCTCCTCCGACTGCTTCGGCTCCGTCGGAGCAGGTGCTTTCGGAGCCGGTGGAGATCTCAGGGTCGGCTCCGACCCTTACTCCAACCCGGGCCCTCGGGTCCGAGTTTGGTACGCGGACTTCTTCGGCTGGACCCGAGGGTGATGTTTCGGGACCGATGCTTTCGGTTCCGAGCCTCCCTCGGTGCTTGGCTGCGGGACTTCCGTCTACTATCATGGCCCGGAGACTGGGCGCTCCCAGGATTCTGGAGGTCCGGCTTTCAGAGCCATGAGGAGTGCCTTGGCCAAATCCTCTTGACCATCTCTCCGGTTTTACCAGCACCTTCCCTGGCGGAGACTGGGTCTTTGGCAGTTCCCTGTCCGTAGCCAGCGGAGCCCGAGGCCTGAGGTTACCCCAGTGGGGTTCCCTCTTCCTGAGGGTTCTTGAGTCATCTCCAGAGGAACCCCAAGGAAGAGATCGTGCAAGAGGAAGCACGTGGACTCCCCGAGTCTATCACATCGGACACGGATATGGATGATGCAGAGGGGTCCCCTAAGTCGTCCTCAGATGATGTCTCCTTTGCAGACATCTTAGAGATCCTCAAACAACGAGGCGGCTGGATGTCCAACCCCCCTCTGCGGACGAATCAGTGCTCCTCAAGGCCTTTGGGGCTCAGCCCTCCGCCTCCTGGGTATCTCCGCCCTTCGACGAGCTTCTGGATTTAGTTTGTCGGGGCGGGAACACCCGGATACTGTGGAACCAGTCCCTTCTCGTCCAAACAAATTCTTATCTGCTCCCCGAGAAGGAGTTCCTTACTAAAGGCGTGGCTGTAGATGCCATGGTGGTGGCATCTGCTACACAGCAGGACGTGGCAGAGGCTTCAACGTCCATCCATCCTCCTAATAAGGAGTCTAGGAGTATGGATAGGTACGGGAAGCGCACCCTGACTTCAGCGGCCTTTACCTTAAGGTCTCTGAATTATTTGGCACATTTTACCAGGCTTCAGAGGGATCTGGTCAAGGAGTTGTCAGATTCCCTCTCGGGTAACCTACCTGAGCAGCTAGCCCAGTCCGTTAGCTCTCAGTTGGCTATCCTTACCTCAATCGCTAACTCGTCCATGAGGCTCATATCCTATGCGGCCGAAGGGGCGGGTAGAGCGGCAGGCACAGGCGTGGCTCTCGTGACAGGCCTGGCTCCGCTTGTGTCAGTTGTGGAGGCCTTCAAGTCTTCCTTCCGACGCTCCCTTTGATGGGTCCTCATTGTTTGGACCCAAGGTGAAAGACACCCTTACCGCTGTGAGCAAGAGGGAAAACGTTATCTGCCGTAGGGGCCGTTATTCCACTCCCTTCGGCCTTACCCCAAGGCCAAAGGAGGGAAAATGTGGTTCGAAAATCTCGCAAGTTTTTCTCCCAACAGCAGGAAGATTCCCGTCCAGAGGCAGAGGCGGGAAATTTTTCAGGGAGACGCCGTCCCAGAGGCGGCAGAGGGCCCGCAATTCTGGAGACCGAGTCCTTTCGTGGCTCTTCAGCCTCCCACACGACATGAGGGATTGCCCGGCTGTGCTGCTCGAGCCAGTCGGGTGTCGTTCGCCAAGCACCTAAAAGCCTGGGAGTCAATCACTCAGGACAGATGGGTGCTTCGGATAATTGCCGGAGGTTACATCATCCCATTCAAATGCTCACCCCTCCGTCCAAGAGAATCCCGGACCCACCACCCAGTCAAAGGGAAATAGCAGCCGCAGAAGCTTCAAAGCTGCTACAAAAGGAGTCATCCAACTGGTCCCCACAGACCAAATCGGATCAGGAATTTACTCAAGGTTCTTTTAGTGCCAAAAAGACAGGGGACCTGAGACCAATATTGGATCTCAGCAGACTGAACCTATCCGTTCGAAATCCAAATTCGAATGGTCACGTTGCAATCCATTCTCCCGTTGTTGGAGAAGGATGTTTGGATGTGCTCCATAGACCTCAAGGCGCCTATTATCACATACCGATACATCAGGCGTCCAGAAGGTATCTGCGCTTCAGCCTGGGAGCCAGTCATTACCAATTTTGTGCTCTGCCCTTTGGTCTCACCACAGCCCCAGGGTGTTCACCAAGTGTTTGGCAGTAGTGACGGCTCACCTGAGGAGCCTTGGATTCCAAGTGTTTCCCTATCTCGACGACTGGCTCCTGACTGCCACCACCAGGCATCTACTTATGGACAACCTCAAAGCCACCATCTCCTGGGTGTTTCCCTGGGGATTACATTCAATTGGTCAAAGTCTGTCTTGCTGCCCTCTCAGCGCATAAAGTTTATAGGAGCAGAGATAGACTCAAGATTGATGCGTGTCTTTCTTCCTGCCGAAAGGATCCGAACCTTACAGGGCCAAGTTCAAGCTCTGATCTCGAGATCCAAAGCCCCAGCCAGGATGGTCCTACAGGTTCTAGGCTCAATGTCTGCCACGGTACTTTTAGTTCCTCTAGCAAGGTTACACATGAGGATTCTTCAGTGGCTCTTATCAACTCAATGGTCCTTTCAAGATCTTCCCTCAATCATCACATCATGATTACGGAAACATGCAAAAGGGACCTGCGCTGGTGGCTTCAGACATCCAACTTGGATCAGGGAAAACCCTTTGTTCTCCCTCCAGTGGTTACCCTGACGACAGATGCCTCCCAGATAGGGTGGGGGGCATTGTCTGGGCAGGCTAGTTCAGGGCTCCTGGCTTCGGACGAAGCTCTTCTCCACATCAACGTGTTGGAGATGAGGGCTGTACTTCTATCCCTACAGGCCTTACACAAGTTCCTTCCTCAGGGCATCATCGCCATCCACACAGACAACATGTCGGTGGTTTGGTATCTGAACAAACAAGGAGGGACCAGATCGTATCCCCTTTGCAGAGAGGCCATGAGAGTGTGGGAATGGGCTGTAGCTACCAACCGCTTCTTGGTAGCTACCCACATCCCGGGAAAGTCAAATGTATTGGCGGACAAATTAAGCAGGACAATTCTCTCTCCTCACGAATGGTCTCTAAACCGCACAGTAGCAGCCCAGGTTTTCAAGAGATGGGGGACGCCGTGCTGCGACCTATTTGCGACTCCACAAAACACCAAGTGCCAAAGGTTCTTCTCCTTGATTCCACATCAGGGAGTACCGGCCATGGATGCTCTAGCACAACCCTGGCCAACAGGGTTGCTTTATGCTTTTCCTCCAATTCCACTCCTTCCCAAAGTCATTCAAAAAGCTTCTCAGCTAAGGTCTTCAATGATTCTGATTGCCCCATACTGGCCTCGTCAGATATGGTTTCCTTACCTGAAAAAGCATGCAGTGGACGATCCGTGGACCTTAGACCTGATCCCGGATTTGCTAATCCATCAGTCGGGACATTGGCATCAGTCCCTTCAATCTCTGAAATTGACAGCTTGGCTCCTCCACTTCCGACCTTAGTTAGAAGACACACACTAGACCCGGAAGTTGTTCACATTTTGTCTTGACCCACAAACCCACCACTAACAAATTGTACCTCAGTAAGTGGAAGAGGTTTGCTATCTGGGCTCAACTCAAGGGCTTAGACCCTATCACTGCTCCGGTCCCAGAGGTTTTGAAATTCTTAACATCCCTATTTAATCAGGGATCTTCTGTCTCAACTATTAAAGTTCAACTAGCTGCTATCTCTAAATTCCATGAATCCACGGATCCTCCTTTGATGAGCAGCAGGCTATGCAAAACATTCATTAAAGGTGCGAGTCTGTTAAGACCACCAGTTTTTCATCCTGCACCTCCGTGGGATCTTGATTTAGTGCTTCGCGCATTAACGTCCCCCCCTTTTGAACCGGCTGCTACGTGCGAATTAAAATATCTGTCATGGAAAACGGCATTCTTAGTGGCTATTACTTCGGCAAGAAGAGTCTCAGAGCTTCAAGCCCTGTCTATTAAACCACCATATCTGATTTTCCACAAAGATAGAGTATCTCTTAGGCCTAATCCATCCTTTGTCCCGAAGGTCTGCTCTAGTTTCTGTCTTCAACAATCTCTAGAACTACCAGTTTTCTTTCCAAAATTCTCTAATGAAGCAGAATACACTCTCCATAAATTGGATGTTCACAGGCAACTACGCTTCTATTTAGACAGGACTCAGCAACTTCGTAAGTCAGACCAGTTGTTTGTGTCCTTCTCAGATAATAAATTGGGCCAAACCATCACAAAAGCTACAATCTCAAAATGGATCAGAGATTGCATAACTCAGGCCTATTCTTCTTCAAATAAGCAACTTGCATCATCTATCAAAGCTCATTCTACCAGAGCTATGGCTACTTCTATAGCTTTTCATTCCAAGCTCGCTATTTCGAAATTTGTGCTGCGGCTACTTGGTCCAACCGCACACTTTCATTTCCCACTACAAATTGGATGTGGCATCTAAAGGACGAGCCTCATTTGGTTCCACGGTACTCAGGAGTGTTTTCCAGTGAGCCACCCAGGATTCAGGTGCTAGGGACGCTGTCCCATCATTCAGAATGTAGGCGAGATAGGATCACATAACATCTTTTAGTTATGTACTCACCATAACTTCAGATGTTTGGGATCCATCTCACTACATTCCTGATACCCACCCTCCTTCCCCCTGCCTTGCAGATCAGAAGAGATAGAACGGTTTTGAGTTCCACTGTTTTTATCTTGTTTCATCTGACGATGTTATATAAGCAGGGTATGCATGTGTGCATGTATGCGGACAAACTAGATCTGGGGGACTGATGGTGGTGCATCCTGGGATATAGTAAGCTCAGCCAATAAGAGACTTCGCTCTTTGGCATAAGCGTGCCGAGTCGGAGCCGAGGGATCGGCTCCGAACCCATCATTCAGAATGTAGGCGAGATGGATCCCAAACATCTGAAGTTATGGTGAGTACATAACTAAAAGTTTGCCTTCCTGTGTCAGTTACATGCAAAACAACTACAATTTGTCAGTCATGTAATTATAAAATGATATTGTTTTTCAGCTGAGTCAGCACATAATTGACACTTAATAGTGCTGTAGTCTAGAATAAATTGTAACAGTTTGCTAACTTGAGAAAAATTATTACATAATGTAAAGAAAATGACTTTGTCAGCATATTTTCAGTTTTTGTCAGATCTTTATCATACTGATCTGATAAGCATAACACACAAATTATTCTGTATGCTGTAACTGTTCTGTGTTTACTCATTTATTAATTGCGTTCTTTTGACAAGTAGTTAACCAATTGAGCTTCTGCTATTTGGGGATGAAACGGAGAACTAAGTGCTTCAGTATAGAGCATAGACATAGTTGTGCAGCATGGTTAGATAAAAATGACTCAGAATAAGCCAGAGTAAATACATAACGAAGTTTGTGTAACAAAATACATAAAACTGCACTAATTTTACAACCAGAAGCTGCGAGAAATACTTATGTACATACCTATTAACTTCTTAATACAAGAACTTTAGATAAAGCTGGAAATAATGGGGGGATGAAGGCCCAAAAGCAGTGGGTACAAAGTTCACATACTGCCCTGACAAACTTACAAAGTTGCTAAAACAGCAAGTTTTACATCATCATGCATTTTTCGAAGTATATGAAGTCTGAAATTCAGATACCTATCATTATTTAGTGTTTGCAGATCACATTGATTTGCCAGAAAAAAAAAAAACATACACACAATTTTATAAGGGATAACCAAAAATGTGAAGTAAAAATCTGGACATTCTGTGAATATGTCAATAGTGAGAGTTATATTTCAGTTTAAGCCATTTTGTAACCATAACATGAACATGGAATATCATTTGGGTGCTGCAGGACAAAAATATTCAGCCACAATTGTATGCTCCTGAAGGTTTTCTTTCAGTTCTTCAATTGAATAACTCACTTCAGCAGTTATCACAGTCCTTCCTCTTGATAACATGTTCTTTTTCTATTTACAGTCTTTTTTGTTGCTTTTAAAGCACACATCATTATGTCTTGCATATATCTCCATAGCAGGGCATTTTCCTTACAGATGCAGCATAAAAATGATATCTAAGGAAGGGATGATACAGGTAAGATCAATTATAAATAGGGAAAACAGGAGGGGATCCAGCAGAGATCCTTGAGTAATACCCACACTGATTATGCAGGAGTCAGATAAGGAGTTGTGTCATTACTTGATTGGTTCTGTTTTTTATGTATTTTTTTAAGCCATGAACTGACTGGAGCACCAAAGTTAAATGTGCTGAATTTGAGTAATTGTACATGTTGTCTATTTCATATTCTCCAGTTAAATCAGTAAAGAGGCATCCTGAGAGCAGACTGTCATTCATTTTAGTATATTATGTTTGTGGCAGAGCACAAAGTAGTCATTGTGCTGAGACCATTCCTGAAGTCGTTGTGCATCATACACAATGCCATATTTGTTTGTGTTCAAATACTTGCTTGCAGACTACGTTTTTCAAATACGTTTTTCTTAGAAAAAGCTTTCAGTATTCAAACCCATTTATTATATATTTAATTATTTGTTTCATAGCAAGGAGGTTGCCTTATCATTACCAATGTAATAAAAGCATAATGTGTAGGATCCACATTTTCTGCTGTTGACATCTTCAAGGTTATATTTATATTCCCATTTTAAACTGAAATGCCAATCCTCATTTGTAGCTCCCTTTTTTTGTCTTCATTTTCAAGTGAACTGGGCTTTCCCAAAATTGTTTACCTAATTTGAATATATAGGCTTTCACGGCAATTGTTAGTTATCCAAAGATATTCATATCATTTATTGAAGTTGGTTACAATGTGAATAAAAAATTGATTGATGTTCCCCTTTTAGTTACTATTTACATCATTTTTTTAAATAATTCTACAGGACTAACCCATTTTCATAGTTCCATAATGAAAAGTTTTAGGTCACATTTTCCCATAATGTATCACTTCTCATCAAGAATCATATCATTGTGTTTTAAGTAATACTATTTAAACATGTTTATATTAAGAATAGTTTGCAGTCAGCAATATGAAATCATTATACCATCTTTCCTTCTGCATTACATACTCATGCTACTCATCCCTTTTTTCTTCCTTTTCAACTGATCTCAGAGTCATACATTCAATCTCTATTACTTTGTGAAACAAATACAGTGGCATCTCTTTTAACTGTTGCTTTCACACCATAAGTAAATGTCAGTACTCTTCCTCTAGAAAATACCTCCAGCGCTGCTGGGAAGTTTGATGTATATTTCAGTTTTTCTCTCTCTCTCTTTCTCTGTCCTTAATAGTGTCCATGAACTGCATCTGAATAATCCTGATCCACATGCCTCATTTGACCCAGTGCAGTAAATTATCCTAGTGGCTGATGTAATTGCAGTGATACCTGATCTTTCTTATATAAGTATACTGCATTCAGAGATCATATGTTGCCAATTGGCTGTGACATTCAAACCACATCTCCAACAAGCAGGCTTTTCCCCCACACATCAGCTGTATTTTGTGTGTAGTAATAAAAGCTTTATGCATAAATTTCCCTGAGAATAACTTCCATCTTAATGATCTTGTGGTTTGAAAAGAAGATATATTTTTTCTCAGTTTCACTTGGGAAATGTTTATTTATAGTTATAAAATAATCCCAATAATTATCTTTACAGAAATCGTTTATTTTTAATAATTTTATAGAGTCTAGATAAGCAGTTCTTTTCAGGAGGATTTTGATGGATTGTTAATATCAGAAACTCTATCCATTTTGGGATCTCCTTTTTGATTGAAGTTTGCATCACAGATAATCTTTTTTCAATATCATATCTGCAATTTTGTACATCTGTCCGCACTACTTTGTTACATTTATTTAATATATAATCAAGGGAATACATTTTTTCTTTCTCCATTAATTGGAACCAATATATTGTTTTTCCTTAAAATTATACATTGAAAATGTGTTAAAAGTAATAATATTTTGAGTGAATGCAATAGGAAAGATTTAAAAAATCCAGGCCTTGTATTCAAGATCCCTGTATACTATATTCTTGAAGTTGGAAATTATCATTGTAATATTGGATAAATGTATTGTTAAATTTGATGTCCTAGCATGTGCTCTTTTAAAAACCAGAGAAAAGTATTATTATTCTGTTGTATAAATTGTACTTTGAGTATTATTCGTGATTATATATTGTATATTTTTCCACTTAGCATTGTAGTTTTTATTAATCCACAGTATGACAGTTTTTATAATAGCTGATGAGGAATATGATTCTAAATCAGGTAAAGCTATCCCTCTGTTAGACCAACTACATTGATGATGAATTAATGCTAATCTAGGTCTATTAGGATGCCACAGAAGTGTCAGATTTGAAGAATAAAATTATTTTGCATATTGGTTAGGAATGGGAAGTGCTAGGGATTGAATTATGTATAATAATTTAGGCAATATTATTTTAATAATTGAAAATCTGTCTTCTAGTGTAAAAAAATTGTTCCAGTTATTAGTTTTTAAATATTTTCTAAAGTTTTACAATAATTTATATTAACTATATCTTTAATGTTTTTTGTTGGAATTATTCCTAAATATTTTATCTTGTCCTCACTTACTAGATATTTAGTATATTGTTGTGGAATATTAATAGGATTAGAATTAATGCATAACAATTTTGTTTCATCTTCATTGAAAGTGAGACCCGACTTGGACTGAAAATTTTTTAATAATCTTAAATAGGGAATTAATGGTGGTGTTAATGTTAATAAAATATAATCTGCAAGTAAAAGTATTTTTGAAGTTAGATCATGTCCCAGCTGCACTCCTTTAATTTCAGGATTTACTCATATAATTTGCAAAAGGTTCCATAACTAAGGTGAATAGTAATGGGGTGAGAGGGCAACCTTGTTTTTTACCCCTATTAATTGGTATTGATTATGAGATACAAGAACCTATTTTTATGTAGGCCAATGATTTGTCATATACATTATTTATAAGTTGTTGGAAAACAAATGGAAAGTTAGTCCTGCAACACTAATGACAAATAATCCCAATTAACCATATCGAACACACAGCATTAATGTCTAAGCTTGCTAGTGTCAGGGGATCTTTAATATTACTAGTGTAATCAATTATGGTTAAAATTCTGTTGATATCAAACATGTTTCTATTTTTAATAAAACCAGTTTTATCTTTATCAATTAAATATGGAAGAAACTGTTGAAATCTCTTTGCTGTAATGGACATAAATAATGTATAATCGCCATTTAATGAAATAGGTCTATAAGATATACATTCTATTGGGTCTTTGTCAGATTTAAGGATAGGAGAAACTAGTGTATAGTTCCACGAAGGGAGAATCATTGCTAAATCTTTAGCTGATCGAAATGTGTGTAGTAAAATATTTAATATACTACTCAGACAAGCTCCTCGTGGGACTGCAGAGTGGTCCTAGCAACAGGGAACTCAGAAAAGCGACCAATTTCTGGATTTAAGTATCTTTGCTTTTTTCACTTGAATTAGCTTTTGTAGTGTACCTTGAACTATTTTTTAACTGTTTGCTGCATTATTTTAAAATCTGCACTTAAAGTTACATTTTAGTCGAATTTGATCGAAAGTTTGTTGTTTGTTTGTTTAATTTAACTGTGTAGGCCGCCCACTAAAGTGTGCTAGCCTGTGTAACTAATTTATCACTGTTCCTGCATTTTCTGTGTGTTTCTACCAAAGAAACAAAAAAATAATCCTTGTTTTCCCACCTTCCTCGACTAGATTAGACCAGTTTACAGGCATTGGTGTATTCTGGGCTGTGGTGTAGTTCCTGTGTTGTCCATTACCTTACTTGGATAGAAGGAAGTTTCTTTGCTCACCAGTGGGAGTGGGGAGCCTTGAGCAGCCTACCTGTCCCTGTAGGAAGTGACCTCAGCACAAGAAGCTGTAGTAATTGGTTGTTTTGGACCATTTCTAGCTCTTTTGTAGTTCACTGTTTAAAATCCGCGTTTGCACAGCTTTGCGCGGTTGTGCGCATAAACAAGGTTAAACTTTTCCTGGCTCCGCCAAGTCTGCTCTTCAAATTTTCCCTTAAGGAAGCTCTACTCTTAGTATAACCAGACTACTTACTATATTATAAGCCTAGCACTTGTTCTCAGTACTTCTCTACTAAGTAAGCACTCTCGTACTAAGTAAAGCACTACATCTACTTACCACCCCTGTGAATATCCACTTCCCTTAAAGGTACAGCACTCCCTTAAACAGTTCTAGCATGTCGAGTGGTAGATTACTGGTGTCGTCTCCAGTTCAGCTGGTCAGTCTGGATATCTTGAGACAATGCTACAATTGTCTCATGTACACAGACAACCCTCTCCTCCTCCCAACAAACACAAATACATGTGAGAGATGCAACTATATAGCCAAACTGGAGGCTGAACTCTCTCAACTCAGGGCTGGCATGACCAGACAGGAGGACATGGCAACCACAAACACAACAATCCCAGTCCCATATAGACCTACCACAACTGCAAACCAAACACATAAAAACACAAAGA
Source organism: Protopterus annectens (assembly GCF_019279795.1). Classification (NCBI taxonomy): domain Eukaryota; kingdom Metazoa; phylum Chordata; order Ceratodontiformes; family Protopteridae; genus Protopterus; species Protopterus annectens. The sequence goes on from NC_056748.1 coordinate 1,032,055,176, forward strand.
CATACTTGGAGGCTCTAATAAAAAAACTTACCAAAACAACAGAGGCTCCCAAAGCAGACACCCAAAAATCCACCATCTCAAAACAAAACACAGGCAACACATACTTCAATAAATCAGTGTGTCAACCAATCACAGCCCTTAAGGCCAAACACCTTGCCTGATACACTAGTAATAGGTGACTCTATAGTCAGACACACTGATGTCCCGCTGACCAGGTTGAACAAGGAGAAGGTGACACTGAGCTGTCTATCGGGAGCTAGGATCCGCCACATAACACACACACTCAAGTCACTCCAAAGCAAGTACAAATATGACTCCGTCATTGTCCATGCTGGTGTGAATGACCTGAGACATACCTCCCTGGACTACATGAAAAGAGACATAGAGGAGCTCTCCGATTATGTAGCCCAGGCTGGTATGACCTTGACCCTGAGCAGCATCTTGCCCTCACCAAGAATGATACCACAATACAAAGACAAGATGATCAGCTTTAACAATTGGCTCAAGTACTGGTGTCATTCTAAGGGGATCCAATGTCTGTCTGCCTGGGATGACATGTTGGACAAGCCACGCTGCTTCGCAAGGGATGGCTTACACCTGTCACCTCTGGGCTTCCAAGTATTGGCTAAGGCTCTTGCCACCCCCATAGTGCCTTTTTTAGGCAAGGCTCAAAAGACAAACCCACCTCCTTAGAAAACAATAATGGAAAAAAACTTAGGGTAATGCTGCTCAACGCCAGAAGTCTAAATCTCAAGATGCAGGCACTTGATGCACTCCTCAGCATGGAGAACATCGACGTCTGTGCAGTAACTGAAACCTGGTTCAAGGCTCCTGAGAGCACCCCAGCGTTACCAGGCTATACCTCGTATCATGCTTTTCGGCCCCAAAACCCAGGCCGAACCAGAAAGGAGGGGAGTGTCCATATTCATCAAGGACACCCACACCTCCAGGTTAGTAGCAACACATGAAGCATCAGAGACCATACAGGTGCAACTAACCATAGGCAAAACTGCTATACAACTGGTAGCATGTTACAGACCACCCTCCCAATCTCAAGAGCTCCACTCAGCCTTCCTGAAGACACTGGAGGATATGAATGTATCACAAAATACCATCATACTGGGAGACTTCAACTACCCAAACATAGATTGGGTACATTATTCTAGCCCTAATACCCTAGCCCAAAGGTTCCTGGAATTCATAAATTCAAATGCACTGGAACAATTAGTCACCTCTCCCACTAGGGAGATAATATACTAGACCTGATCATCACAAACATGGGGACAAAATGCTCCACACGGAAGTATACCCCTCACTAGTGAGATCTGACCACAAACTAATCACCCTGGATATACATATCCCACCTCCACCCCAGCACAAAAGACCACAGTGAAAAACTTCTCAAAAGCAGACTTCACTCTTCTTAAGACTGAGATGGTATCCTTTAAGCCCACTGTGCCAGTGGATACCACATCCCACAATGCCGAATCCTTCACAAATGCTTTCTATGGACATCTCCAAGAATGCATGGATCATGCAATCCCAAACAAATCTAAGTCCCTCTCCACCAAAGGTAAGCGTCCTGTCTGGTGGACCTCAGCCATAAACAAATTGTATAACAAAAGAAGGAAGCTACTGCACGTCAGAGCAAAATCCCATGAAGGGAAGACATCTCTGATCAACATTAGCAAAAAACTACGTTCTCTCATAAAAACATCCAAGGCCAACTTTGAGAGAAAAATCGCTAAGGACACTAAAGATAACCACAAAGCCTTCTTCAGATATGTTAGAAACCTGGGTGGAAACCCTCAGATATGCTCAGAGTTGGTTCACAACAATAAAAAATACACTGAACCCACAGATATTGCCAACATTCTGGCTGACAGGTTCAGTGCAAATTTCTCCCCTCCTTCACCCCCAAAAGAAGAAATACTTATCCCAGCTGAATGTAATCTCCCTGTCATCTCAGATGTCCAAGTGAGAACCGCCCTAAACAAAGCAAAAAGCACAGCATCAATGGGACCTGACGGTATCCCAGGTTGCATGTTACGTGAACTCCAAGAGGAGCTTAAACCCACACATAAAAATGCTATTTAACCTTAGCCTTACTTCGGGATATGTACCTGAACACTGGCGTACAGCAACAGTGGTCCCACTCCACAAGGGGGGTGCCTCTACAGACCCTGGCAACTACCGCCCCATAAGCTTAACCAGTCTGGTCTGCAAAGCTATGGAAAAAATCATTATGGAACTCATAAACAGAGACACAGGGGACCTACAGACACTTGACCCCACCCAGTTCGGCTTTGTAAAGGGCAGATCCTGCCTTTTAAACCTGGTTGACTTTTTCGAAACGGTCACTAGAGCCATTGACGAGGGCAAAGCAGTCCATACAGCATACCTGGACTTGGGTAAGGCCTTCGACACAATACCCCACTCAGGCATCGTAGATAAGCTCAACAGCTTAAATATAAACCTTATGTCACTAGATGGGTTGCAAACTGGCTAAAGGACAGAACTCAAAGTTAAAATCGCTGGAGCAATGTCAGACTCAAAGCCAGTCAGAAGTGGTGTCCCACAGGGATCTGTCCTGGGACCCCTCTTGTTCGGCATTTATTTCTCAGATGTTAAAGCAAACACGGGAGGGCTGTGGCTGACAAAGTTCGCAGATGACTGCAAACTAGGTGCCATAGTCGATACACCAGCAGACACACACATCCTACAAAAAGGCCTCACAGAAACGGACAACTGGTACCGGAGTCACGGCCTTAAACTAAATGCCAAAAAATGTATAGTCATCCCCTTTGGGAAAAACAAAGTACCCACAAATTATCATATAGACAACAACCCACCGAGTACTGAAAAAGTAATCAGAGACCTAGGGACCCAAGCCGACAGCGACCTCTCATTTGATACCCACGTTGCCAAAGTGGTTAGAAAAACATTCTACCTTGCACACCTCATCATGAAGGGATTCACATCCAGATCCAAGGATGTCATTGTACCCCTATATTCCTCCCTCATCAGACCCATGATTGAGTACAATGCCCCATTTGGTATGTACCTCACCTGGCATTTGCAACAGCTGGAGAGACCACAAAAGTACCTCACCAAGAGGATCAAGGGTCTCCAACATATGTCTTATTCTGCTAGACTAAAGAAACTTCAGCTCTATTCAGTATCATACCGCCTGCTCAGAGGTGATCTCTGCCTGACGTACAAGGCCATGTCCAATCAGGATCTAATGGACATGCTCCACCTCAAAAAAATCCAAGTCCATCAGGACCACGAGAGCTAAAGACTTAAACCTCGGCACAAGTATGAATAGGACATGCTGGAGGGATAGATTCATAACCCAGAGGCTTCCCATGCTTTGGAACAAGATCCCAGTTCGTATTAGGCAGAGCCGCTCACTGACTCTCTTCAAGAGAAATCTTGATGAGTGGATGGAAGATCGTAAGTTTACCCCAGGGGTCACATCTGTCACTGCTAGACAGGGGCACAGCAAACTAATTCTATTATATAAGGGGACCTTCATTGTGTCACTACTAGACACAGTATTCTCACTTTATTCTGTACATTTTTGTACCATTTCATGGGGTGGCAAATGCCACATCACTATGGCTAGGCTTACAAATGCCCCAGGGCAGATAGCCTAGTACTATACTATGAAACTATGAAATACATTTTTGGACATCAATTTATATAATTCAGCAATTATCCCATTGTTGCCTGGGGCTTTATTACATTTTAATTTTATGTATTTGATTAGTAAGTTCAATCATTGTTATGGGTTTGTTTATTATTTCTATATGTAACTCTGTCAGTCTGTTTTTAGTGTATTTTTTATGTTTTATTGCTGTTTTTGAATCCATTGTTGGATTAATTTGGTTAATTTTATATAATGTATTCTAAACTATTGCCGTGACTTTTTTTCTTTTTGCTTTCGCTATATATTTCGTTAATATGATTTGATTTTATTATCATTTTAGTTCTAGAGTCTATTCTACATAAGTATGTTGGATTTATTGAATAGTTAAACTTAATTTTTTCCATGTTTATTTTGATTTTATGATTTAAGATTTCTAAGTATTTATTTTGTAGTTTATTTCTTTTTTTTTTCAAAGAGATATTATTGTTTTGATGCTCTGTTTTTAACTTATCAATTTTATCTTGTAATTCTTTTAGGTCCTTATCCCATTGTCTCCTTTTATGACAATACCAATTTATAATTATTCCATAAAGATAAGATTTAAGGGCATCCCATATATAGGTTCATAGGAGGGTTTCCTCCGGGTGCTCCGATTCCTCCCACATCCCAAAGACATGCAATAGGTGGATTGGACACTCTAAATTGGCCCTAGGTGTGTGTGTGTGCATGTGTGTGCTTTCTGTGGAAGGTTGGCCGCCGGGCTGGCAACTCGACACTGTAAAACTCCACTGCCAATCATGAGCGGACAGATGATCCACTGTGGCGACCCCTAACCGGGAAAAACCGGAAGAAGAAGGTAGGTACTAGGCTATTGGCCCTAGGGCCTATATAAGCCTAGCCATCTGTGATGTGTCCTTTGTGTTATTGAATTCTATGTATAATTGTATTTCTTTGTCAAAAAAAAATCTTTAAACTCCTTCATGTTTGTGATGTATGTTGGGATTCTTAAAAATGTTTGATTATTATACAACAGAAACGAATCAAAGGTTATATAGCATTATGGTCTGAAATAAGGCAAGAGATTATTTTAACTTCTAAATATGTAGCTAAATCATTTGATATAAATACTCTATTGATTAATGATTGTGTACCATGTCTGTCTGATAAATGATTATAGTGAAGAGAGTTTTTAACTAAATACCCTTTAAATTCTTTAATATTAAGTATATTGGTAAAGTTTATTAATACTTTAGCAGATCCAGATAATTTATATTTACCATCTGTGTTAGTATCACCTTCTTGTAGTATATAGTTGAAATCCCCAGCTATGATTAAGGAACCTTTGGAAAATTGAAGAATCTGATCTAATTGACTATTAGCTGTTTTAGCACCTAAAGTAGGAATCCAATATATATTTGCTAAGGTATAAATCTTCTTATTGATTAGAATATTCACTAGACAAAACATACCTTTATTATCATTATAAGAATTTAGTATATGAGGAGTAGGCAATAAATTGTTCCATAGTATAGCTATTTGCTTCTTTTTTGGTTAAATTGAAAGCTAATATTGTATATTATGTATTATTTAACCTGTGTATATCTTTTGTTAAAAGATGTGTTTTTTGAACAAATACAACCTGAGGAGAGAAAAGGCTTAAATATTTGTAAAAGGTAGCTCTTACAACCACTGTTCGGTCCATTTATATTAATTGATAAAATACTTTAAATTTTTCATCTATTAAAGTCTGACTTCAATTTATTTTTTCTATAGTATGTAATGAATAGCCTTACAAAGACCACTGAAGTAAGTCATGTGAATTATTAATAAAAGGGTGAGTGTGTAGGGTAAAAGATAGAAAAAACTTGCTTTTTATTTGTAGACACCAGACCAAAAACACTTACGTCAAGAACTGTATAACATGATAACATTCTTGACATCCAATCTCTCACGGAGTAAATAACTCCAGACCTAGACAGTGAGTCCATCTCAGTCTTGCTGTCTGTCTAAGAAACAGAATAGGTTCAACCCTACTGTTCATAATCTATATTTTGTATAAGAATATAATAAAGATTATGCAAGACAGATATATGAGAAGCAAATGTATGTATTAAATTGATTGTTAATTTTATAATATATTCTCTGAAGATAATATTTAGTAATGAAATGCAGCAATATATAACAAATTATAGATACCCTAACTCTGAGTTCAAAAAGTCAGTACCAAGTAAATTTTAAAAATAAAACTCATTAACTTTTATGTATCATATAAAGAATCAAAACTACTTAAAAATATTTAATTATATAATTTGTTAGTTAAGTTAAATATATTTTTTTGCTGTTAGTGTCTTTAAAACATATTGAGTCTAATAAAAGAATCTAGTCTCGCAAAAACTTTGGTAGTTTTAACTAATAGTTGTACTCTGTGTCTATACCATACCTGTTACAACTTTGTTAACATTGAGTATATTTTGTTTAGCTACATTAGTGATGTAATTCATATCATTAGACATTTTATATTTTGCCGACAGTTTATGTATAAGAATATCCATTTTAGTTTTATGAGTAAAAACAAAAGTAATATTATATATACATTTAATTAATTAAGATAACCAGCTACAAATTTTGTATTCTCTTTCAGCTAGTAATCAAAAGTCATTAGGTACCTTAAGAGTATATCATATAAGACAGAAAAAAAAAAACAAAAAGGGACTTTGTTAACAAGTGTCTTTATTGAAGTGTTAATAAAAAATTGTAATACCATTATTGTTATAGTACATTATTATTTTCATAAGCATTTTATTTTATGTATTAGAAAGTTCCAGAAACATATTATAGATGTCTCCTTATACAGCTTGTTACATTAACAATAAAGTGTACCATTGAGACATGAATTTAAGAGAGTCTGATTCTGCTTGAATTCTATTTTTCCCTATGTACAAACATTCTTCCAGATCAGTCCTTTTCTGTAAGTATGAGGTTAGCTAGCTCCTTAATGATCTTGAGGAACAAAGACGTAATGGAGCCATCAACATAACCTGTAAACCCCTGCAGGTAGTTTTATATTTTTAGTCAGTTGATCTCATGTTATTGAGAAGGCATGTAATGTCATAAAGAGGAGAAGAATATGCATTTGTAAAGTGACCATATGCTTATTTTCTTATACTCAACTCAAGAATACCAGTAAGATTCACCAGCAGGGTACTGGTCTATCAGTGTTGTGTCCCAGCCAACAGTGGCGAGTAGTCCTATAACTCTATAGGTCTCCTGAAATAAGACAATGTATCTTTAAGATGGTGTTTATCTAACCCTTGCTGCATGTCCCTTCCTGTACTGGTATAGAAGAATCATCATAGTTGATATTGCCTTTAAGAAATAAAACCCCACCCTAGCTCATAAGTCATGGAGTACTACTTCTGACTTTCATTTCATGCAGATAAAGTAAACAGAGTGTTGTAATTATATTTCCATAACATTACATCACAGTTATCAGCTCCCGGTGATTTCTCCTGTCTGCCTGATGAATGTGGGCATCTTGGGGCAATGCAGCAATTGCCTCATGTATACAGACAACCCTCTCCTCTACCAACCAACACTACAACCTGTGAGAGATGCACTTATATAGCCAAACTGGAAGCAAAGCTGTCTTCACCCAAGACTGGATTAGACAGTCAAGAGGAGAAGGTAAACACTTGCACCACACCACACTCATCACATAGTCCCTCAAAACCTACACCACCAAAACACACACACAGAAACACAAAACACACACCTACATTCATGGAGGCTCTCAATAAAAACCTGCCCATGCATCAGGGACCTCCAAAGCAGAAAAGCAAGCAAACTCCACCCCCCCCCCAACACAACCCAAATGACACATAGCCTACAAACTCAGTGTGCCACTCAGCCACAACCTATAAGGCACAACAGCGTGCCTAACACTCTAGTCATAGGTGACTCTATAGTCAGGCACACTGATGTTCCACTCACCAGGCTAAACAAGGAGAAAGTTACTGTCAGCTGCCTGTCAGGTGCCAGGATCCGCCACATAACGCACGCACTCAGGTCACTGCACAAGTACAAGTATGACACTGTCATTGTCCATGCTGGTGTGAATGACCTGAGACGTACCTCCCTGGACTACTTGAAAAGAGACAAGGAGGAGCTCTCCGATCTTGTAGCCCAGGCAGGTATGACCCTAGCCCTGAGTAGCATCCTGCCATCACCCAGAATGATACCACAGTACAAGAAGACAAAATGATTGACTTCAACAATTGGCTAAGCTTCTGGTGTCATTCTAAGGGGATCCAGTATTTGTGTGCCTGGGACGACATGATCGACAGACCACGATGCTTTGCCAGAGATGGCCTGCACCTGTCACCCTTGGGATTCCGAATACTGGCCAAGGCTCTTGCCACCCCTGTAGTGCCTTTTTTAGGCATGTTTCAAATGACAAATTCACCACCGTAACAGGTACAAGCAAGCAAAATCTGAGGGTAATGCTACTCAGTGCTAGAAGTCTAAACCTCAAAATGCACTCACTCGAGGCACTCCTTAAAATGGAGAACATCGACATCTGTGCAGTGACAGAGACCTGGTTCAAAGCTCCAGAGAGCACCCCTGCATTACCAGGCTATAATTCATACCACACCTTTCAGCCACCTAACCCCGGAACGAAGCACTAAAGTTGGAGGCGTGTCCATATTCATTAAGGATAGCCACACCTCCAGGCTAGTTGCACAGCATAATGCATCCGAGATTATCCAAGTGCAACTAACTCTGTGCAAAACCGCAATCCAAATTGTAGCTAGCTGCAGACCCCCCACCATGCCCCATGATTCCCACTCCTCATTTGTTGATAAACTGGAAAGTGTTAGGGTACACCCCATTACCCTAATAATGGGCAATTTCAACTACTCCACCATTAACTGGGAAAACTACTCATGTACCAACTCTTTTGCTCAGAGTTTTCTGGAATTCATAAATTCCAATGCCTTGGATCAACTTATTCACACCCCTACCAAGGGCAGCAATATCCTAGACCTGGTCATTACCAAAATGGGCAACCTGTGTTCCACACCAGAGGTCAATTCCTCGTTGGTTAGATCCAACCACAAGCTAATCACCCTAGACATCCACATCCCACCCCATCCCCAGTTAGGGAAACCACCATAAAAAAACTTCTCCAAAGCCAACTTCACACTTCTTAAGACAGAAGTGGCAAACTTCATGACACCCATGCAGACGGACAATAGAGGTACGACTGCTGAATCCTACACAGATGCACTTTATAAGCACTTACACGAGTGCATGGATCATGCTATCCCTAATAGAACCAAGATGCTATCCTCCAAAAAAAAGGATGCCAATCTGGTGGTCCTCTGCCATAAACAAACTCTACAACAGTAGAAAGAAACTGTTGCAAAAAAAAATAAAATCCCATGACTGGAGGAACTCCCTGGTCAACATCAGTAAGAAGCTGAGATCCCTCATAAAATCCTCCAAAGCCAGTTACGAAAACAAAATTGCCACTGACTCTAAAGACAACCACAAAGCATTCTATAGCTATGTCAAGAATCTCAATGGCAGCACTCAGATCTGCTCTGAGTTTACAGCACAATGGCACTAAATATACAGAACTAACTGATATTGCCAACATCCTGGCAGGTAGGTTCAGTGCTAACTTTACCCCCCTCTCACCCCCTAAAGGGCCCATCTCTATACCGGAAGAATGCAAAGTTCCTGTAATCACGGCTGCACAGGTAAAAACACACTCTCCAAAGCCAAGAACACAGCATCCATGGGACCTGGCAATATCCCAGGCTGCGTTCTACATGAACTACAGAATGAACTGGCACCGTACCTAAGTACCATGTTCAATCATAGCCTCACCTCAGGCTTTGTGCCCACTGAATGGCGCACCGCGATGGTTATCCAACTCCACAAAGGGGGAGCCATGATAGACCCCGGGAACTACCGCCCCCTTAGCCTGACGAGCCTGGTCTGCAAGGCCATGGAACATATCATCATGGAACTCATAAACAAAGACATTGGTAATCTCCCAACTCTGGACCCTACCCAGTTCAGATTTGTAAAAGGCAGATCATGTCTCCTAAACCTGATTGACTTCTTTGAAGCAGTCACCAAAACAATTGATGAGGGTAAAGTGGTTCATACAGCTTATCTAGATCTCTCCAAGTCTTTTGACACCACCCCCCACTCTGGATTTATAGATAAGCTCACTAAACTAGGTATAAATCCCTGTGTCACAAGATGGGTTGCCAACTGGCTCACGGACAGAACCCACACTGTGAAAGTAGCGGACTCCAAATCCGACTTCAGACCAGTGACAAGTGGAGTACCACAGGGTTCAGTCCTGGGTCTTCTCCTATTTGGTATCTACTTCTCTGAAGTACAGGCTAACAGAAGGTCTTTGGCTAACAAAGTTTGCAGATGACTGCAAACTAGGAGCCATAATCAAAACTCCTAACGATGTGGACATACTAAAAAAGGACCTCACTGAGACAGATACCTGGTGTCAAAGCCATGGCCTGAAGCTCAATGCCAAAAAGGGTATTGTCATCCCCTTTGGTAAAAACTCTGTACCCATGAACTACCACATAGCTGGTAGTCTACTTAATGCCGAAAATGTGATGAGACCTTGGGACACAGGTGGACAGTAGGCTCTCCTTTGATAATCACATCGCCAAAGTGGTCAGGAAATCCTTCTACGTGGCTCACCTCATCACAAAAGGTTTCTCATCCAGAAAAAAAGAGGTCATTTTTCCCCTCTACTCATCACTCATTAGTCCCATTATAGAGTACAATGCCCTTTTTGGTATGTATCTCACAAGACATCTACAACAACTGGAAAGGCCATAGAAAAACCTCACAAAGAGGATTACTGACCTCAAACAGATGCCCTAAGCAGACTGTCTCAAAAACCTCCAGCTTTACTCCGCTGCATATTGCCTACTCAGAGGCGATCTCTGCCTTACATACAAAGCTATGTCAAACCCAGTGCTGTTGGACATGCTCCACTTAAAGAAATCCCAATCCCTCCGAGCTACACGCTCTGGGGACCTAAATCTTGTCACCACAATAAACAGAACATGCTGGAGGGATATATTCCTGTCCCAGAGACTTCCCATGCTCTCGAACAGACTACCTATCTATGTCAAACAGAGCTCCTCATTAGCACTCTTCAAGAAAAATCTTGATGATTGGATGAGAAATAGGAAATTCACCCCAGGGATCACTTCTGTGGCTCTGCTCGACAGGGGCACAGGAAAATAATTTTCTTGGGTGGCGAAAGCCAGGGTACATTTTTGGCTAGGCTTATATAGGCCCTAAGGTCAATAGCCTAGTACCTACCTATGAAATATTGCAATCACACAGACCTCAGCAAAACTATTGTTTTGTTGGTACCTTGTATATCCTGTGTATTATTTACTTATGTATACACTTAAACTTCCTTGTTAACAATTAAGTGGACTGTAAAATTTTGTATCAATAGCCTTATGATTTCCAGTAAGCAATACACTGCTGTGAGGCACACAATCTAAACTCCATGCTGATTTAAGCAGCTCATGTTTACTGCCCTAAGAAGCAACCTGAGCTTTATTTGTCTGAGTCATTGTCAGGGCTTTACTCCTTTACAAGACAGAGGCAGGTTAAAATGTCATAATGGAAGGTCATGCAACTGACCATCACACAGTTGTTGCAACAGATTAGTGGGTTAGCAACATGAGAATTATGTATTGAAAAGACAGTAACATTACATGTCAAAGAGCAAACAACTGCTATAAATACTCAGTTACTGCAAATACACAAGAAACCCAACATTAGCTGCAGCTCCATATCATATTTTATGAATTAAACTCTGTATTAGACAGGTTATTATTGACAGATTCAGTATCTTCTTAAATTACAGAAATATGGTTAATTTAAAATGAACAAACTTTCTCTACACATTGGATTCATATGTGCTATGTAAGTGAAGCAGGTTTCAGAAATGATATTGCCAATGCAGGTTCCACTACTTACAACAGTGCTGACTTCTGGGCAGTTTTGTATTTTTCTTCAGTCCTTTGAAGTAAAATTTGAGTTTTTAATATGCAAGTATGTTAGTAACATAGTTCTTATTGCAACTAAACTTTAAAAGACTAAACAATCTGCAGCATTTCGTATACATGTTATACTTACTTCTGTGCTAGTTTAGAACATTAGATCTATATAAGCACAGATGTGCATATCTGTCACTTTTAGTTGGGGAATTTCTTCAGCATCTTGAATTCTGTCTCAGTAGTTGAAAACAGAATCTGTTTAAACCTCACGCTACACCAAAAATGAGATGTGATAGCCCAACAAACATCTTCCAGTTTAGATCACATACTTCTGTAACATGTTCATGTCAAAAAATCTAAACTGGAAAAAAAAAGCTCAGTCGGATTCTAAAAATATACAACAGCTCATGAGTCGTGCAATTTACAAAATGGGAATGTGCTAACTACATGAGTAGGTTCACACAGCTTCATGTATTAGAAAGAAAATAGCTTTTGTGCTAGATTACCCTACAACAGATTTGACTCTCTAAACTGTTGATGTGCAGTTCATTGTCTTAGGTTTTACTGGCTGGCTGATTTCAAAAGTGAGGTAATTTGCAAGCTTTACATAATTTATTCCTGACATAGTTTGGGTGCAACAGTTTTAAACCTACCATGTCAAACTTTTTTAACCAATGGAATTAAGCGCATATAAAAAAGCTATTTGATTTTAGCTTAGTTTGCCAATTCAAAAGTTCTCACAGCAAATACAGACTTTACAAGGTGTTTATGCAACTCAGTCTGCCGATGTGCTACTCAAATGTATATGTTCATAGCCATTGAATAAATAATGGATTGCTGCATACTTCAGATATGTCGGTAAAGTACACTACTACATGTAGAGGTCTATTCTAATGTGTGCAAATCTATGCAGTCTGTTTTTTAACAAGAAAATGGGTATATACTTGTATTTAAGTGCAGCCTTCCCTAACACTGACAAACCTATCTTAGTATATGAATATAAACTGCAAATACATATTTCGCTGCAGATGTTTCCCATTCCGCAGTCATGCCCCTTACCAGTCACAATCGAGGAGTCACTAGTAACAGAGAATATTAATAAGGCTATTTAGGGTGGGAAGACAGTAGACACAATCAGTAATGGCACATGCTAACATAGAAATCTTGCTTCTCTTAAAATCGAGTAAAGCCATTGTGTAAATGCCTGCCTAATCAGCTATGAGAGCAAGCCGTGAAAGATAGCTATCTATCAAATACCATGGGTTTCAGTAACCATTCGAACAGGATAAACACTGTCCCTCTCCAGCACTTCAGAAACCAGACTGCACAAAGTTCACAATCAAAACAGTGGAAGAAAGAATAAAAGGAAAATAAAACATCTCAAGCTGTCTTTCCTCACTAATGCCAGTCCCTATCTAGGTGCAGACCCATCGTAATGTAAAAACAGATCTTTAATTGACAATGAATCAGCAGCCTCCCAACAAATCAAGTAGAGTGCATCTTCATTGGTTTATTTCAAGCTATCCTTCCACTGAGCAACAACTGTAAGCTAATGGCACAACCAGGTGCAGTATAATTACATTCACATTGAATAGTATAATTACAATTACTCTGGCCCACTTTCATAGTCCAATGTAAGCATAAGGAAGGCACACATTGCTAGGTAGAAAATGAAAATCAGATACAATTCCATATATGTACATGTTTACCATTGTTCTAACAGTCTCAGTACTTTTCCACTACGTGCAGACTGTCACATTCCTATGCACAGTACAATTTCAAATCTTGCAAATTGTCACGTACTCTAATCCCTTCAGAACACACGCATTTTGCTTCCTATATTTTACAGTCCCCCATTTGATGCTGGATGAGCATCACCATTTAATCTATCATACGTTTTTCCAAAGTCTATCATAACCATGACATCCATATATTCTTCATTGTTATACAATTTTCTTTTAACACATTCATTACATTCATTGGTGAGCAATTACATATGAAAATTAGGCACTTTGGCTTTATTATTGGTAGACATTAGTTTCAGGATCAAGACTTTAATCAAAAATATTACCAAAAAAGTTAGAATAGCCAGTACTGCAGTCTACAAGATCAATCTGCTTCCGATAGTTCGGACACTTTTTGGATCAGTTCTGAGTTGCTCTCAATCTCTAGCTGGTTGTCTGGGATAAATGTACAGCATTCCTATTGGATTAAAGCACAGGTACCACCTTTAGCTGCCAGCACAATGTAAAGAGCCATACGATTTTGAAGGACTACGGCTCTCATAGCAGTCACTTCTTCAGTCACAAGCTCAAATACAGAAAAAGTGGCATTACTTTAGACTTCAAGCAGATTTAACAGTTTTCTCAATTCCCAAATGGCCTTGGGAATACCATAAGCAGGAAAGAAGAATGAGGCTGCCATGATTCCATCTCCGACATCCATGTTACTTACACCACTTAATTTTTATTTTAGAAGTTTATGTTTTTGAAGCCAGGATGAGCTGGCAGGAGCTTCCTGTGTGTTCCTAATCTTCTCTTCAGGTAGGCTGGTAGTATGTCGGATAGCAGGGACAATGTAACCCAGGAAACAACTACCAGCCCAATTGGCCGGAAGCCACTTGTGCGCTCTTCTTCCACATATGAAATAACAGTCATGTACTAATGTAGTCATGTTAGAGGACATTGTGTGGCCTTCAAGAATGCTATAGAATATTGTCATGAGGACCTGAGCATTCGCTCTGGAATTATTGAATGAAGCATTTTGGAGTATTGACAATATTGGTGACAGTGAAGCTCTGCATCCAGTTATGTTGCGCAGTGTTCCATTGATATTTGCAGTATAATTGCATTCATATTGAAGAGTATAATTACAATTACTCTGACCCACTTTTATAGTCCAATGATACTGAGTGGAATGCTGTCGTCGAAAACACAGAATACCATTTGTCCTCCTAAGTAGTTGCAGCATAACTCTTTTTGTTGATGTAATGTTAGAGGTTTCTGAAAGAATAGTCTGCCAGGAATGTGTCACATTAAGTGGCACAGTGGACACCCACAATCCCCCATGTATGGAGGGAATGGCAGTACAAATCCAACAGCTGGAAACGTTCATAGAGCCAGCATAGGTAATTTTAAGGGCACTGTAGGAATTAAAATCAGGGTGCCAAGTTGCTCCCTTGATAACAGTAATAGAATTTGCTGAAAATAAGAATGGCCAGAGCAGAAAAAGGAGTACGATGATGACAGTGGTAAGGATGGCAGCACAGTACTTTTGTGGAAAAGCCAGCTGGGAAGTACGTTGTTGAATTGTACACAAGGAAATCACAGGTGGTTGATCAAGGAGTTTTTGTTGTTGTTCACTCATGTTGATGATTGGTAGAAGTCTTGCTCCTAGTTCGAGATGATACTGGTGCAGCGATGTCTTGTGGAGTGGAAAAAGGAAGTGGTTGTTGAGTGTCTGTTGGTTTGACCTTTTTGACATGCAAAGAGTGGATCCACGTAAGTGAGCCCTGGAGACAGACTGCTGAGGATGTTGTCAGAAACACAAGGTAAGGGCCTTTTCAATGAGGCTCAATAGATGCTTTTCTGGAGAAAGTTTTAACATAAACCCAGTTACCTGGTTTAAGGCTGGCGTGGTTAGCTGGTATAGGTAAGGCTTGAGCTGCAGCTACTTGGCTATGGTGGTGCTGTAAGACAGAAACAAGAGACTTGCAGTGCAACAAGTTTTTATCATTTAATTCAAAATCAGTAAAAGGAGTTGGAGGCATTGTGTGCATAGGGCAGCCCATTACTATTTTCTAGGGTTGATAGTCGTTTGGCTGGGTGCATTTGGATTCTCATAGAAAACAATACAAGGGGAAGAGCATGTACCCGAGTGAGCCCAGTTTCTGCAGTAAGTTTGGATAAACGGACCTTATTGGTCTGATTTGGCCATTCTATAATACCTGAAGCTTGTGGGTGATAAGGACAATGAAACTTTAACGTAATGCCTAGCATCTCTGATACAGCAAGAGTTAACTGAGAGGCAAAATGTGTGCCCCTATCAGAGTAAATACAACAAGGCACCCCAAAAACGGGGTATAAATTCAGTGCATAATTTCTTTGCAACAGAAACAGCATCACTTTTGGCACAAGGGTAAGCTTCAGTCCAGCCAGAGAATACATCGACAATGGTAAGGACATATTTAAATTTAGCAGAAGGAGGTAACTCAATAAAATCACATTGCAAAGTACAAAATGGGCCTTTGGGTTTAGGTAATGGCTGGGTTGGAGCTTGTGTGCCCTTTGAGATGCTAAACTGTAAACAGATAGAGCACGTATTTTCAAAGTGCTTTACAGAGTCAGAGAGGTCAGGGGCATACCAGTCATGTTATATTAAATTTACTGGAGAATTTTGGCCAATATGAGCTAGCAAATGATATGCTCAAATAAGTTGATGAAGAAAAGCCCTTGGTTATACAGGGAAGTCATCAGGATGTTGACAAATAGAATTGGAGTTTTTGGCACAGTGAACTAGCTGCCATGACGCAATCTCTGAATGTAGCACTTTACAATTTTATCAAGATTTGTTCTGAAAAGAGTGTCACACGCAGTGCCTGTTGAAATATAAGTGGCTGCTGGTGGTGACCCTGAGCAGATAAATTGAGAGCAGCCTGTTTAGCGGCCCAGTCTGCAAGAGAATTGCCCATACTCTCTAGAGAAGTCAGACTGGTGGGCCACACACTTGACAACAGCAACTTTCGCAGGTAACAAAAGATTGTCTGAAGGTTTATTTACAAAAACTGCATTTTAAATAATACTTCCAGAAGACGTCAAAAAATTCCCTTTCTTTCCATAGTGTTCCAAAATCATGCACCACCCTGTGTGCATAATGGGAGTCTGCATATATAGTCACAGTCTTGTCTTTGGCTAGCTTACATGCTCCTTATAACGCAGTGAGTTCCGCTACTTGTGCTTATGCCCTAAAAGGTAAAACACCGGTGGATAAGACTTAATTAATAGTACAAACAGCCTAGGCAGTGTTGAGGCACCCTTGATGGCCTTGGAGACAGGATCCGTCCACAAAAAGTACCAGATCTGGGTTTTGCAATGGGATGTCCGAAAGATCTAACCTTGGAGGAAAAGAGGAATTAACTACAATTAGACAGTTGTGCAGTTCACCCTCAGCAGTAGGAATTAAAGAAGAAGGATTAAGAGGTGGACACCTAAGAATTTGGAGTGCTGGATTGTTGAGCAGGGTTAGTTCATACTTGGTTAGTTTTGAGGGTAGAGGCATTGAGCTTTAGTTTTCAAAAGGAGTGCATGCACCGCATGTGGGATGGCTAGATACATAGGATGTCCCAGTGTTAGTGGCGCTGCTGCCACAGCACAAAGGCAAGCTGGCAGTCCAGCTGCTACAAGATCAAGTTGGGTGCTATAGTAGGCCACCGGATGATAACCTCACATCTGAAACTGTGCCAATAGGCCCAATGCAACTTTATTGCATTCGCAACAAAAGAGAATAAAAGGTTTGGAATAGTCATGCAACCCCAGGGCTGGAGGGTTAGATAAGGCTGATTTAATGGAAGAAAAGGGTGCTTCATAGTCAGGTGACCAAGGTAATGGCTCAACTGTATCCGTCTTTTAAAGCTGCAATAGTGGGCGAGAGATTTCTGCAAAATTTGGCACCCATTGCCTGCAGTATCCTGCTAGACTCAAAAATCCTCTTAGCTGTCTCTGAGTAGAGGGTCGTGGAGCATTTTGAATGGCTGTTATGTGGTTGGGGAGGACTTTTCATTGTCCCTGTGATATAAGGTGACCCAGGTATTTTACTTCTGGAAGAGAGAATTGTAGTTTAGACTTAGTAACTCTGAATCCTTGTTGGGCCAGAAAGTGTAAAACATGTAAAGTGTCCCTGAGGCATGCTTGAGGTTTGTTAGAAGCCACAAGGATATCGTCAACATATTGCACTAGAGCGGTCTCAGCCGGGAGGGTGAGGCTACTCAGTTGATGGTGCATTTCTCCTCAGAACAATGTGGGTGATTTGACATATCCCTGGGGCAATCTTGTCCAAGTATACTGCTGCCCTTTGTAAGTAAAAGCAAATAGATATTGACTATCTTTATGTATTGGAAAGGAGAAAAAGGTCGAGGAAATATCTATTACAGAAAAACAAGTAGCCGTTTGCCAAAGAAATCGTAAAAAAGCGACAAGGCAGGAAATGTATAAACCACAGGAAAAACTTTCCTAGCCGTTTGCGATATACAGCTAAGAATAGTGGCAGGGTTAGGTACTATAGGGAAGGCTGGTAAAACTGCCTTATTTATGGCCCTAAGATCTTGCACAAATCGATAGGCTTCTTTGCCGGCAGAATTGGAGTATTGCAAGGGCTGACAGTAGGTATGATGATCCCTTGGGACAGTAGGGAATTTGTGACTGGAGATATTCCTGCCTCAGCTTGGGCCAATAGGGGGTACTGTGGTACCTTTGGCAAGGCAACAGATTAGTTTGGTGATCATCAATGGCTAATGCCTGAAGATATGAGTACTCGTCATCGCAGCTAGAGCAACTTTATGATTGACGGCGGGAGTCTCCAGAAACACTCCCTGCTCTGTGCAATATATAGTGCACCATAATTTACACAACAAATCTCAGCCTAAAAGGTTGAGAGGGGCAGAAGTTCCTACAAGGAATGCATGATCCTCCTGGAGTGGCCCCAAAGAGACCGGCAGAGGTTTTGTTTCTGGGTACTCAGCCAGAACACCAGAGACTCTGACTCCCTTAGTGGATTTACCAGAAAGTGCAAAGGGCTGAGCTGCTGCTTGAGTTAACATAGATTTAGTGGCTCCTGTGTCCACTAAGAAGGGGATCTTTGTGTTTAATACAGTTATAGTAGCAAATGGTTCTTGTTGATCGATACGGATAAGTGGAAAAAGTTGCCGTGTTGAGTTCTGCTCAGGGCCGCCCTATTGATCTGATTGCCGGGGGGGGGGGGGTGGAGTCCAGGAAGAATTCCCCTGTTGAGTGGGAGGATCCTGGCATCAAGGAGGGCCAGCATTTTGAAAGGCTGACTGAGGGGGAGGCAACGGTTGCAGGACAAGGTAGGGGAAGTTATCTCTCCAGTGCCCCGACTGACAACAATTAAAGCATTCCTGATTTCCTGTTTCCCGCTGAAAATTATTTTGATTGGGTGCACCAGATATGTAACAATTTTGTCCAGAAGAACGAGGTCTGCCCCCACCTGTCCCTGTCGTCCTCCCTGCCCCCTTTGCCCGAAGGAAGTAAACATCTGTATTTGAGCCTGCACTAGTTTATTTTGAAGGTCCTTTTACTGTTTCGTCTTTAAATCCAAAAGATACTGACCTTGTGTGACTAATTTATGTAGTCCCAGACTGGGCCAATTAAGGCAAACTTCTTTCAGTTTATCTCTAACAGACGGTACAAGTCCATCTACAAAAGCAGCTAAAAGATCGCTTGCTGCTGGTCCCCTTCTGTAGGTTCTGGATAACCGGAATATGCCTCAAAGGCATCCATCACTTGACTCGGATACAAGTCCACTGGCTCATCTTCCCGCTGCTGTACGGCTTTAATTTTATCCCAGTTAGGCATTGGAGGGCATATCACAGTTATAGCATCCAAAATTTGCTGCCGTACTGCTTTGAATCCATCGTTTCCTGTTGTTCCATGGCTAGGAATGGGGTCAGGGACGTTAGCATGGTCCTGTATGTCTGGTGAAAATACATTGAAATTTGGTGGGATTCACATGGATTGGAGGGAGTGATTGAACAATGGCTTGAAAATCGACAGCTGACCATACTCTAGGTACCATAATGGTGACAGGAGCTTGTCCGTCCCTGCCATGTGCAGGGTTAGGGACTTCCCGTAAAGGAAACAATTTTATTTTATCATCCTCCAAAGAAGTAGAAGAATCACTATCAGAGTCTGGGTTAAATGTGTCTGGGCCAAAATATCCATCTCCACTATCGATGATAATAGGAAACTGGCCTGCAAGCTGTTGTAAAAGCTTTTTCCTGAACTTCCCCGGTCTAAATTTATTTGACTTGTACTGTGAGCTAAAATACATCTGCGGATGTAGCCTTCTATCCTTAGATCTGTTGTTATCCAGGACGACTCCTGATCACTGGCCGCCTCTGTCCCGGTTTGCTCACTAGGGCCTCCAGTGGCCCCTTCCCTGTCTGCCAAGGTAGAGTCAGGCTGTACCTGCTGATGTGATACCCCTTGCCCGTGGTCTTCCACACGCTGTGGTGGGAGTATTTGATCAGCTGGTCGGTGTTGAACGGCTGGCTGTTGGTTCAGCGGTTGCTGCCCCACCTCATAAGCTGGTGGAGCCATTGGCGGTGTGAAGATGTAGTCATCTTTTGATGACTCTGCTATATTTTATTTGACTCAGTTCGGCGACGGGGTATATCCCTTTATAGGGTCTTTAAGCGGTTCTCCATTAACATAATTTAAATGGTTGAATAAATAAAGGCACAGCAATTCCAGCTAAAATGTTAGAATTCTTTAATCTCACAAACCACAGAAGGTAAACTCCACAGAAAAAAAAAAAAACATTTACATGTATTCCCCATGATATAGGTTTAGTTTGGTTCGAGGAATTTTTGGAAATTAAAAACACTAGCCCCTTCAAGATATTTCGTACTTGCTAAGTACTCATGGATTTAATTCTAAAGAACAATTTTATATATTTTCAGGGAGAGTACGATAGGCAATTAAAAGGGGTGGCAATCACATATGCCAACATTATTTTATTATATTGGGAGAACAGGTTTGTTTTCAATTCAGAGTTCCAACAGTGTTGGAATTATTATGGACTTTTTTGGATGATATTTCTCTTCTCTGGAATAGTACAATGGAAAATCTTCAGAATTTTATGAATTCATTTCAAATACAACCAAATTTTTAAAGTTTCCTTATAATGTTGATTTCAGTGAGCTTTGTTTTTTAGATGTGAACATTCAGAGAACCAACACAGATTTTAAATCTAAAAGTTATAGGAAAGGAACTTTTTCTAATACATATCTACACTATACTAGCTCTCACCCGCCACACCAAAAGAAGGCAATTGTTAAAGGACAGTTGGTGAGAGCAAGTAGAATGACCTCGGATGGGCATGATTTTAAACAAGAATGTGAATATATCACAAACATGTTTAAGGAAAGGGGCTAATCCAGGTGATCTTTTACAAAATGTCATTGGAGAGGTGGTTAATGCAAGGACGACCAAATGTTCACCTATTCTAGGAAACATCGATGATGCAGTATGTAAATCAAATACAAACAAAGAAAATCACCCAGCCAGGAAACAGTATCAATCAGCTTTGACCATCACATATGAAGGGGAGTTTTATTTGGTTAGAAATATTATTAACAAGGAATGGAATAAATTTGTCAGTCTAACGGATTTGAAGCTGAACTTTGAACAACCTCTTAGATTAGCATACAGAAAAGGTCCCGAAACTTCCAAAACAAAAATGCCCGGCTTTCTATATCGGTAAAACCGATAGAAAGCTTAGTGAAAGAATTTATGAACATATTTACTGTATTAGTAGAAACAAACTAGAGAACGCATTAGCTAGGCATATCAGTGAATTTGATGGCCATGAATTTAAATTTAGGGTCATTGACCAATTGAAGAATAATGGAAGGGGTGGACCAGAGTCTTTAAAATTGGAGAGGAAAGAACTCTTATGGCAGCTCAGGGTGAATGCTTGTCAATATCCAAGCTTAAATGAAATGAGCTCTATTATGTGTATCCTAAGTTTGAAAAATCTAGTTAGATAATGCTAGAATAGTGTTGTATTAATCCATTATACACATAATATTAAATTTGTTTGACATCCCGTAAAACATTCAAGGTTAATGGAAGGCTAGGTGGTTTATAGAATATTTAAATTGAGGTTACGGAGTAAATGTTCCTTTAGTGAAAGCTTGAATAATTAGATTTGGGTTTAATGGAACTTTAGGAGATGCATTTATATATATTATACTTACAGTAGGTTAATGTTTTATTTCAATTTATTTTATCTCATTTTTACATTTTTCGTTATTAAATTTAGGTTAAAGCATTGTTAACTGTATGGAGATGTTCAGTGTTTATATTATTTTATATGTTCTTAATTGTGAATAAAGGTTTAAAAAGCATGTCAGCCCAAGTGGGCATAATATTTTAGTAGGGTATATAAATAAATATATATAAATAAATAAAAGTGTTGTAAGACTACTGATTACGTTAAAATTCCAGTATACAACTTTAAGGACTAATTGGATTATTATGTGCTTGTTACTGCCACGCTTTAAATAATAGTCCTTTGGTATTGTTAAAGTTTCTGAAGAAGTTAAGACATTGGTCTTGACGAAAAGTGTACCGCCATTTTAACGCACTTAAATTAAAAATGTTTTTTACATTTTTTATACGTTTTATCAGAGTCGTGATTCGAGTACTTTGTGGAGAGTCTGGGTTTCGTGCATTTTTGTTTTGGAAGATGCAGAAAAGGTCGTAACATTAAGAATATTATAGAAGGAGCCAATTATGGCTCGCATAAATCCCACAAAAGAGGGACAAGTAAGTGTGGAAACTGCCCCTATTGCTGCAATGTGAAGGAATGTGAACTGTTTTTAAAATGTAGAGGTAGACTTATTACAACCAAGGGCTTTGCAAATTGTAACACTAGTGGTGTAGTATATATTGCAGTATGTGAAGCATGTGATTCCTTCTACATTGGTAAAACTGAGAGAAAATTAAAGCAAAGGATATATGAACATAATTATGCATGAAGAAAGGAGATGTTAATAATGCCTTATACAAACACACATTAGTATGTGATCAGGTGAAATTTCAGTTCTATGTTATAGAAGTGGTTCCTGTAGATCCCAGGGGAGGACCATGGGAAGATCATTTGGAATACAATGAGTTATATTGGCAAATAATATTACATGCCAGTAGCCCCCTTGGTCTGAATGAAATGGTTTCTTTAAAACCTGTTTTGAAATTGTGATCTGCAAAATTATAACATAATATACACATTTTTTAAAAAACTTTTAACACTTCATTATACATTGAACAACAACATTCATTATTAAAATGGAAAAATGGTTATCCCTATTCTAAAAATCAGTTGTATCTTTTGTATTCATTTTATGAATTATCACCACAAGATAGTGCTATTGTACAGAATTCTTATTCATCATAGTATTCAGAAGCTTTAAAAAAAAATTTGTATCTATTTTAAGTTATATATTTTTTAACATTTGTATATGTTATTTATATAACTTACTTATATGTCTTATATGTACTATTTATTTTACATGTATTACCTATTATTTGTGATTTTAGTTGTTGTTGTTTGTCTTTCGGCTTTTCCCGGTAAGGGGTCGCCACAGCGGAACTCCGGTCCGCTAATGATGGCAGTAGATTTTTACGAAACGCCGAGGTGCCAGCTCAACGCCCAACCTTCAACGAAGGCATACCTATTTACTCATGCATGTCTTTCGAACGCTACCCAACTGCGGAGAGGACATGCAGACTCCACACAGAAGGCAATCCCAAGCCCAGTCGAGAATCGAACGGGAGAACCTCTTACTGTGAGGTAACAACGCGTGTGATTTTAGTAACAGGTGAAATTTTATAGTAGAAGCCTTTCTTTCATATTTATGCTGTTAACACTATTTATTCAATTAAGTGTATTTAATGGGTTGTAAGACTTGATTGATTAAATCAAATCACACATGTATAGATAGGGTGGAATTGATATGGTTACTTCATTCTGATGAAGGTAGCCGACGAAAACGTAAGGGATAATTGTTGCAGCGTTTTTTTGTGTGGAGTTTACCTTCTGTGGTTTGAGAGATTAAAGAATTCTACAGGGACCACTTTCTTTGTGTTTAATAATTTAAACGGTTAATGGTTAGGTATAAAGCCCTAAGCTGTCCTTTTAACTTATTTTGATTGTGTTTAAGACTACTGATCACCGAATCCTTTTCCCTGTCTTTTGCTTCTGGCTGCCACTCATTGAACGTTGCCCAACATCTACCCGGGATCTTCTTTCTGTTTTCTTTGTCTTTTTTTGTAAATTAGCTAATACCTCACGATCAAAACTGCCCTGTACGGGGAAAGAGAGTTTGCCGTCGTTTTTTGTGAGGGTAACCCAATGACTGAAATACATACAACTATCATGCTACACCTTAAAATGCATATATCCGGCCGGCGTTCCCCTCTCTGGCTCTATTTGTTTTCCCCGCACTCACTCCCATATCTTTAAATTCAGTACCAGACGGACAGATATGAACTTTTAAATGTCAATAAAATAATTTACAAAACCCACTGTCATACGTATGTCGCCAGGAGACTTTGTTTTTGTTTAACCCACATTCATACATCAATTTTTATAAGAAGACATGCAACTTACCTTGCATAAAGGCACGACGAAAGAGATAAGAAAAATAATTACAAGACTAACTTTGGGAACAGTCACAGAGGCTAAGACTCCGCACATCAGAAATCTGTCTGTTGGCCCGATATATGGGGTGTTAGCCGTGTCTGGCTGTGTTCAGCCATACGATTCAGATCTGGAGCATGAAACCAATTATTATGTGAGCTATAAAAGATGCTTCTAAATATTAATAGAGGAAACAATACAACTTCTCTCTTTTGTAGAATCCTTTATTAGCACACGTATGGGAGCCTCAGAAATCAGCAGGGAGACTCCTCAAGCAAAAGAAATCACTGGCTTATATACATTTTGTTAATGCTGACAATGCAATACTTGTCTAGTCCAATAACATGAGGAAAAGCACCACCTACCAATCAGGTAGTTCCCCATTACCATTAAGCGTAATGAAAGGCACACATTGCTAGGCAGAAAATGAAAATCAGATATATTTCCATATATGTGCATGTTTACCATTCTTCTAACAGTGTCAGTACTCAGTACTTTTCCACTACGTGCATACTGTCACATTTTATACACAGTACATTTTCAAATTATGCAAATTGTCACATACTCTAATCCCTTCAGAACACATGCATTTTGCTTCCTATATTTTACACAGGTCAGTAACAATCATTCATTTTCACACTAGGTCTCAAGCTAAGCAACAAGATAAACACTACCAACAATCATAAGAGTGTACAAACACATATATATCTGAAACACAATCTTACCTTTTCTGCCAAGAACTTACAGGAAAGCTTAACCAACAATTCCTTTTCTGTCCTATACTAGAACAAGTGTTCATGGCAGAAGTAATGCATCCCAAAGATGCCGGAAGTGTCATGATAGCATTTTAAATCCACATGACAAAGGAAACAGGATATATACATCTAATCCATAGACAGCTAAATATGTCCGTCTGTGCCTTCTCCTTTCTCTAGTCTAAAAATATGCTTTATAGGAGACCAAGAAAGAAAACAAAAACATCAAATTAAACTTCGGTACGTGATGTATGAAACTATGATTACTAGCATTGAACTCTATGAATGCAAAGTATATAAAAATGAAGACCAGCTAAATAAGATCTTTGCTGACATTTAAATAGGCTGCTTTAGTTTTAGTGGCAATGAAACATATTAAAACAAAAGCATTATATATATTTATATATATATATATATATATATATATATATATATATAAAAGATATCTATGTTTACTATAACTAATTACGATCTCTGTAGGCATACATCACTTAAAAGCTTTTGCGAGGTGTCATTTAAATCTATATTATATTAAGTAGCATATAAAAAGTAAGATTAAGTAATATAAGGTACATAAGATTTACCTGTATGTTGTTGAATTATAATTCTCTTCATACGAAAATATACATCAGGTATACCTGGTGTAATAAAATGAAAGCACCTGGAATAAGGAGTAAACAAAAATTATATGGCTACTACCTGAAGCTATTATAGTGAAGCTTTAGTATGTTAGAAAGTCATTTTTCTTTTAGCTTTTTCTTTTTTTTGTGTTTTCCAGCCATTTCTCTCGGCCAGTCTTTTCAATGAACTGATACTCTAGTCCATTTCTTCAGGTTGCTCTATAATTTTTTTAGCTTTTAGGAAAGAAAATCAGAGTCTATATCCTCAAAAATTCTTGTTTCATTTTGTAGAAATACTTTGTCTAGCTGGAAAGAGTAGATGTTTCTGCCATTTCACACTGAGCTAATTGGAGGAAGTCTGAGGAAGGGCTCTGAGCTAACGAACCTGAGATATATAACATTAAGTGTTCTGTTTTTTGCTTATTTCTGAGTTATTTATAGCACTTTTATTTTACTCACTGTGTGTGAGGTATTAAGTAGAATTTTCTACAATTGTTAAGCATCTGGTTGGGTTTGTTTGTTCTGATTTCCTGCTAGGAGTGTATCATATAACTTGTTTGCACTTTACAAAAAAAAATAAAAATATTTTCTAAGCTTGTTTCCTGCCTTTCCTATAAGTTGTGTAGTCCAGATACAGATTTGCTGTATCCAGGACTGTTTGTAAGCTTCTGAGCCCCCAAGCCTTTCTGTGTTGGAGGGAGGCCTTCTAGCTTAATTTTGTTTCTTAGAACTAGCCAGTTTTCTAGTTTCAGCACTCAAATCTGTTTCTTTGAGCTCAGCACTTGTTCAGAACTCACTGTAAGCACTAAATAAGCTACAAATTACTACAGCACTCAACTTTCCTCACTTGTCTAGAGGAAAACAGTTTTTAGTACTTAATAAATAAGCACCCATCCAGGCATGTCTAAGGGTCAGCTCCCAGTGTTTTCTCCTATCTACTTGATGAATCTGGGCATCTTGGGGCAATGCAGCAATTGCCTCATGTACACAGACAACCCTCTCCTCCTAACACCCAACACTACAACCTGTGAGAGATGCAATTGTATAACCAAACTGGAAGCAAAGCTGTCTTCACCCAAGACTGGATAGACAGTCAAGAGGAGAAGGTAACCACTTGCACCACACCACACTCATCACATAGTCCCTCAAAACCTACACCACCAAAACACACACATAGAAACACAAAACACACACCTACATTTGTGGAGGCTCTCAAAAAAAATCTACCCAAGCAGCAGGGACCTCCAAAGCAAAAACGCAAGCAACCTCCACCAGCACAACCCAAATGACACATAGCCCACAAACTCAGTGTGCCACCCAACCACAGTACACAAGACATAACAACGTACCTAACACTCTAGTCATAGGTGACTCTATAGTCGGGCACACTGATGTTCCACTCACCAGGCTAAACAAGGAGAAAGTCACTGTCAGCTGCCTGTCAGGTGCCAGGATCTGCCACGTAACGCATGCACTCAGGTCACTCCACAGCAAATACAAATATGACTCTCTCATTGTCCATGTTGGTGTGAATGACCTGAAATGTACCTCCCTGGACTACATGAAAAGAAACGTGGAGGAGCTTTCTGATCTTGTAGCCCAGGCAGGTATGACCCTAGCCCTGGGTATCATTGCCATCACCCAGAATGATACCACAGTACAAGGACAAAATGATTGACTCAACAATTGGCTAAGCTTCTGGTGTCATTCTAAGGGGATCCAATATCTGTCTGCCTGGGATGACATAATCGACAAACCACAATGCTTTGCCAGAGATGGCCTGCACCTGTCGCCCTTGGGATTCTGGATACTGGCTAAGGCTCTTGCCACCCCTATAGTGCCTTTTTTAGGCAAGACTTAAATGACATTCACCACCGTAACAGGTACAAGCAAGCAAAATCTGTGGGTAATGCTACTCAATGCTAGAAGTCTAAACCTCAAAATGCACTCACTCAAGGCACTCCTTAAAATGGAGAACATTGACATCTGTGCAGTGACAGAGACCTGGTTCAAGGCTCCAAAGAGCACCCCTGCATTACCAGGCTATAATTCATACCACACCTTTCGGTCATCTAACTTGGACCGAAGCACTAAAGGCGGAGGCGTGTCCATATTCATTAAGGATAACCACACCTCCAGGCTAGTTGCTCAGCATAATGCATCTGAGATTATCCAAGTGCAACTAACTCTGGGCAAGACCGCAATGCAAATTGTAGCTTGCTACAGATCCCCCACCATGCCCCAGGATTCCCACTCCTCATTTCTTGATACACTGGAACACGTTGAGGTACAACCTAACACCCTAATAATGGGCGATTTCAACTACCCCACCATTAACTAGGAAAACTACTCGTACACCAACTCTTGTGCTCAATGTTTTCTGGAATTCATAAATTCCAATGCCTTGGATCAACTTATCCATACCCCCACCAGGGGCAGCAATATCCTAGACCTGATCATTACCAACATGGGCAACCGGTGTTCCACACCAGAGGTCAATTCCTTGTTGGTCAGATCCTACCATAAGCAAATCTCCCTAGACATCCACATCCCAGCCCCACCCCCCATTAGGGAAACCACCGTAAAAAAATTCTCCAAAGCCAACTTCACACTTCTTAAGACAGAAGTGGCAAACTTCCCAACACCCATGCTGATGGGCAATAGAGATACGACTGCTGAATCCTATACAATTGTACTTTATAAGCACTTGCACGAGTGCATGGATCGTGCAATCCCTAACAGAACCAAGATGCTATCCTCCAAAAAAAGGAAGCCAATCTGGTGGTCCCCTTGCTATAAACAAACTCTACAACAGAAGAAAGAAACTGTTGTAGAAAAAAAGAGTAAAATCCCATGATTGGAGGAACTCCGTGGTCAGCCTCAGTAAGAAGCTGAGATCCCTAATAAAATCCTCCAAAGCTAGTTATGAAAACAAAATCGCCACTGATTCTAAAGACAACCACAAAGCATTCTATTGCTATGTCAAGAATCTCAATGGCAACACTCAGATCTGCTCTGAGTTACAGCACAATGTCACTAAATATAAAGAACCAACTGATATTGCCAACATCCTGACAGATAGGTTCAGTGCTAACTTTACCCCTCTCTCATCCCCTAAAGGGCCCATCTCTATACTGGAAGAATGCAAAGTACCTGTAATCACGGCTGCACAGGTAAAAAAAAAACACACTCTCCAAGCCAATAACACAGCATCCATGGGACCTGACAACATCCCAGGCTGCATTCTACATGAACTACAGAACGAACTGGCATCCCACCTTAGTACCATGTTCAATCATAGCCTTACCTCAGGCTTTTTGCCCACTGAATGGTGCACAACAGCGGTTATATCACTCCACAAAGGGGGAGCCATCACGGATCCCGGGAACTAACACCCCATTAGCCTGATGAGCCTGGTCTGCAAGGCTATGAAGGGTATCATCATGGAACTTATAAACAGTGACATTGGTAATCTCCAAACTCTGGACCCTACCAGTTCGGGTTTGTAATAGGCAGATCATGTCTCCTAAACCTGATAGACTTCTTTGAAGTGGTCACCAAAGCTGTAGCTGAGGGTAAGGAGGTACACACAGCCTATCTAGATCTCGCCTAGGCTTTCGCCACCATCCCCCACTCTGGAATTATAGACAAACTCACTAAACTAGGTATAAATCCCTATGTCACAAGATGGGTTGCCAACTGGCTCACTGACCATACCCACACTGTGAAAGTAACAGACTCTAAATCCAACTTCAGACCAGTGCCAAGTAGAGTACCACAGGGTTCAGTCCTATGTCCTCTCCTATTTGGTATCTACTTCCCTGAAGTACAGGCTAACACAGAAGGCCTCTGGCTAATGAAGTTCGTAGATGACTGCAAACTAGGAGCCATAGTCATGTCCCCAAATGATGTGGACATCCTACAAAAGGGCCTCACTGAGACAGATGCCTGGTGTCAGAGCCATGGCCTCAAGCTTAATGCCAAAAAGTGCAGTGTCATCCCCTTTGGTAAAAACTCTGTACACATGAACTACCACATAGACAGCAATCTACTTAACACCAAATGCGTGATAAGAGACCTTGGAACCCAGGTGGACAGTAGTCTCTCCTTTGATAATCGCATCGCCACAGTAGTCAGGAAGTCCTTCTACATAGCACACCTCATCATAAAAGGGTTCTCATCCAGGAAAAAAGAGGTCATTGTTCCCCTCTACTCATCACTCATTAGACCCATTATAGAGTACAACGCCCCTTTTGGAATGTACCTCACAAGACATCTGTAGCAGCTGGAAAGGCCACAGAAGTACCTCACAAACAGGATTACTGACCTCAAACAAATGCCCTACACTGACCGCCTCAAAAAACCCGAGCTTTACTCAGTAGCACATCGCCTACTCCGAGGTGATCTCTGCCTAACATATAAATCTGTCAAACCCAGAGCTGTTGGACATGCTACACCTATAGAAATCCTAATCCCTCCAAGCTACATGCTCTAGGGTCCTAAACCTTGTCACCACAATAAACAGGACACGCTGGTGGGATAGATTCCTGTCCCAGAGACTTCCTATACTCTGGAACAAGCTACCCATCTATGTCAAGCAAAGTTCTTCATTAGCACTCTTCAAGAAAAATCTTGATGAGTGGATGGGAAATAGGAAATACACCCTGGGGATCACTTCTGTGTCTCTGCTCGACAGTGGCACAGGAAAATAACTTTCTTGGGTGGCGTAAGCTATGGAACCTTGCTGGCTAGACTTACGTAGGCGCTTGGGCCGATAGCCTAGTACCTACCTATGAGTGAGGGAGGGATCTAGCAACATGCCATGATATTTTCTTCTGTGACGGTGGGTAATGATATGTCCTTGATTGCCATAGAGAATGTTTTTTTTTTTTAGCATGACAGATGTGGAAAATAACATAAGGGATGATTTATTTAGATTTTTAGTAGCATGTTGTTGGAAATCCATCTGCAGAGCAGGGAATATTCATTCTGCAGTTTGGCTTGGAGGATTTGTGGGGTTCAATGAGATTTCAATAGCAAGATATTACCAGCTTACACAATTGTATCTAAGGAAGGGATATCATGTATATCTTAAACGGGAAAGAGGAGGACCAAGCACAGATCTTTGAGGAACACCCACACTGATGGTGCAGGAGTTAGATTTATTTTCATTTTATTTTACATTTGTTGACCGGGAAAGTCTGACTGGATACATATTCATTTTCAACAGAGACCTGGGAAGAAAAGCTCCAACGGTAGTTACAAAAATGAGCATAACAAAAAATATACATTTAAAGTTTACAAGCTCAGTAGAGACATTTGAGTTATACAGTCAAAGAATTGTGATATAGCACACTTAATAAAAACAAATTGCATAGTATAAATACACAGGTTTGTTTGTTTGTCTTTTCGGCTTTTCCCGGTTAGGAGTCGCCACAGCGGAACTCTGGTCCGCTAATGATTGGCAGTAGATTTTTATGGTGCCGAGTTGCCAGCCCGACGCCCAACCTTCAGCGAAGGCACGCCCATTCACACGTCTTTCGGAGGCCACTCGACCGTGGGGAGGACATGCAGTCTCCACACAAAAGGCACTCCAGCTGAGAATCGAACGGGAGAACCTCTTGCTGTGAGGCAACAACGCTACCGCTGTACCACCGTGGCTTAGTATAAGTACACAGGTATTACCAAAAATTTAGTCAGGTTTAGAGGAAGAACACAGGCAATGTTTATTAAAAACAGAGTTGTATATCATTACATGTTAAGTTCTGTTTTCTATGTACCTTTTAAGCCATGAAATGACTGGAGCACCAAAGTTAAACTTGTTGAGTTTGAAGAATTGTACATGTTGACTGTTTCATATTCTCTAGTTAAGTCAGTAAATATGCCTCCTGTGAGAACTGTCTATCACTCATTTTAGTGTATATGTTGTCTGTTGCAGAGCACAAAGCAGTCATTGTGCTGAAACCATTCCTGGAGCCATGTTTGTGTGTTCAAATTCTTGCTTGTAAACTATTTTTTTCTACAATTTTGGAAATGGGAAACCAGTTAGGTTTATGTCTATAATCCATGTTATTTTTGGGGGGTTGGAGATGTTATGGAGAGGGAGGATGGTAGCATGTTTAAGGGAGGAGCAAAGATGCCAGTGGTTAAGAGAAGATTAAATGTGTGTGTGCTGGCAATGTTTTCTTTTTATGAAATTAGGGTGTAGTTTGCCTATTTTTGGCTCATTTTGTATCATTTAAAAAAAGGAAGAGTTTTGCAAATCAGTCTACAGTAATTTACCAAAAATAGAAGATGAGTGGATATTCAGTGAGAGGGTAGAGAAGCTTTTGGCTGGCAAGATCTGTGTTCATGTAGCTAGGGTTAGCTTTTTTTTGACATTTACTAGTTAAATTATTTACAGGGTCCTAAAGGAACTGACTATATTCCCTAGCAAAGATTTTATTATTATTGCTTGTTGAGGTTTGAGTATGGCTGATCTGATTCGCAGTTGGTTCTACGAGGCATTTTAGTTCTTCCCAGAATTTGGGTAAGGGCAGTTTGCCTCTGTCTAAGATAGTTTGCTTTAGGTGTATTATTGGCTATTCCTGTGGCCTTTCTTTGTTTAAGATAACTCGGATGGAGTTGTTGCCAGGGTTTTGTTTCTAAGCATTCCATGCATTTTATCCAGGTTGCATACGTTTCCTGAGATAATCAGAAATCCATGGACATATTTGTCCCTTCTATCTTCTTTTGGTAATGGGAAATATATTGTCTTGAATGGTAGTTAGTTTGGTAAATAAACAGTTGAGGGCTGTTTGGAGATTAGTGTTGAGGTGAAGTGGTTCCCAACATTTTGTTTTGTTTTGTATTACAAAATATCCCAACTAACAAACTAAAACAATGAGTAAAAAGGTCTCACAGAAAAAACAATTGCGTTAAAAACACAAAATGAAAAATCTAGCAAAGCAAACATTCCTCTTATGCTGTGCTGATGATGCTATAAGAAGGCAGAAACATGCATGTCCACAGCTACAGGTGTTTGGCTTTATTGGCCTGAAATTGTCCATAAATAGACCTAAAAGTAAAAGAAAAAGTCAAGGACATTCAGAATTCCAATTTAGCTGAAACAATTGATATCTTTAAAGGGTAATTTGCATATATCACATGTTGCCTCTGACAAAAGAGGTTTAAGGTGTCACACAATGGAAAGTCTAGCTTTGCTAGATTTTTCTTTTTGTGAAATAAAAAAAGTAAAATTGCATTTCTTTTCCTTATGCATGAGTTTTGTGCAGGTCATTACTGAATTGAAAGGTTGGGGAATAAGCTCTAAAATGCATCTCAGAGCATTTATAACCCCATGGTTTGTGGTGCCTAGCAGTCCCCAGACTCCCATCTTAATTTACTTACTACAGTGTAGCCTTAGCCGGTTACTGTGTGTTAAAAGGATGCAGGAAAAGGCAAAACTGAAGAGTAAGGCTGAATTTCTTTCCTTAATCATGATTTTTATTCAGGCCATCACTGGATGAAAAGCTGTTAAAAAAAAAAACTCTAAGTATCTAGAACACTCATGAATTAATGCAGTTTTTTATTTTTACATTTGTTAACCGAGTTAGTCTGGCTGGGCCCAGAGAGCGCCCCTTTTCAGCGGAGACCCGAGGAGAAAAGCTCCAGGAAAGTACTTAAAAAAAATAAGAAAAACCTAACAATTCAAGTTGTAAGATACTTAACCGTACAAAAACAGAGAGAAATATACAATATACAAGGCAAAAGTACAGTATTTTGAGAATGCAATAGCAATATGTTTAAGAAATTTGGTTAGCATGAAGTTATTTACAAGGAATGTAGCAATGCCTAGAATAAAAACAAAATCAGAGTAACATTATGGCATAGTACAACAAAGATGCATTTAATAGCATAGGTACTAAATGCAGAGAGAGTAATACATGTAAACAATTTAGGTAGATACCAGGCATATATGTTAATTGAGAGAAGAAGAAAAATTCATTAGGTAATTTTCTGACAAGTACATATCCATGCATGTTGGAAATTAATTTTTAGTTGCTTTTTGAATTCACCATTTTTGGTAGTGGAGCGAAGGGACAATGGAAGTTTGTTCCATGAGTATGCAATTGAATGACTATAAAGTATTTTTCCAATGTTTTGTTTGGCTTGGTCACCTGTAGAAGATTTTGTTGTGTGCTTCTGAAGTCATGATTGTGTGTGTAGGGTATAATTATGGATGATGGGGGCAGGGCAGGAGTTGGGGCTGTTTAGAATGCTGTGTGCAATTTGTAGTTGTGATCTTTGAAGCATGTGGAGGAGCTCATGCCATCTTAAGCTTTTCAAGGATATACAGTGATGGGATTTGTACCTATTACTGGCTGCAAATCTTGCTATCTTGTTATAGGTGGCTTCTAGTTTGGTTAAGACATTATTGTGGAGGTTAATAAGTATGAGAGCAGTTATTACAGTTTAGTCTTTGTCAGTTAGGGTGTGCTGAAAGGATGTAGGGGAAAAGCAAAATTGAAGAGTAAGACTACATTTTTTTCTTTGATCATAGTTTTCATTTAGGCCACCATTGGATGAAAAAGAATGTTTAAAAAAAGTCTGAAATGCAACTCAGAGCATATAGAACCCTCATGGCATTTGGAGGCTTTGCAGCCCTTAGACCCCCCCCCCCCCCAGCTTAGTGCAATTGTTTGCTCTACAGTTATAATGCAGTCTTGCCTAAATGCAACATGTTGAATGAATGAATAACTTCAGGAGAATCCTGAAGAGTAACTAAATTGTGAGAAAAAAGGAAGAAAAAAGACATGCGTCTGGAGCATTTCTTCACGGGCCTCCGCTGAAAATAGGCTTTGCCCTAGTCTGACTTTCCCGGTCAACAAATGTTAAATAAATAAAATAATAATCTAGATGGGGTGGGCAGACTAAGATAGGATGGCCTGGAGCATCAAGTGATGTATTTTGGTGTACTGGGCAACAGGGGTGGATGCCAGCTGGTCTAAGACCAGCCCTGCCTGGCCCATCACTTGCACAAAGGGCTTGACACCTGCAAGGTAGCACTCATGCTAAGTCTCTCCTGTCTCCACCAGAAAGATCACTGCACCAGTCAGCATGCCCTGTACATGCATACCTCCCACCCAGGAGCAGTACGCCTATCCTCCCTGCCTGTGCCATTAAGCACTTCAGTCGATATTCAAACTGGGGTCACCTGGGCCTGTAATCAGGGCTTTATCCGTCTGTTCCACTGGCTTCACATAAATATTGTAGTGGCTTTATTTCAAGAAAGGTTCTTCTAAAGAAAAATATACATAGTGAGTATGGAAAGTCCCCAGTTATAGTGTGTATTAGCAGTGAAGTTTCTGTTGCTGAATTCAGTCCACCTCTGTAAATCTTCCTTCTCACGTGATCGTTTATGTAACACCTTCATTTACATCCATGCTCCCAATTTCACTTCCTGACAATGACTCCTTTCTCCCTCTGCTACAGAGTAATGAAAGGTGCAGTTTTCCTTTCTGGTGCTTCATTTTATTGCACTTCTTTTCACTGCATGCTATTAAACATAGCTACTGTAATCCAACACTAACACTCTCGTATGTTGACATTGGCACCTCAGTACTAATATGTTATTACATTTTGCAACAAAAATGAAAAGTTCACCCATGAGGATGTGTA
The DNA here is from genome assembly GCF_019279795.1 of Protopterus annectens. Taxonomy (NCBI): domain Eukaryota; kingdom Metazoa; phylum Chordata; order Ceratodontiformes; family Protopteridae; genus Protopterus; species Protopterus annectens. Next base: position 1,032,090,367 of record NC_056748.1, read on the forward strand.
ATGAACTGCAGCAATTTTAATTAGGGCACTATAACAAGACCTTGGGAGTTAGCTTGATACTTTTAATTATAACAGATGTGACATATACTAATTGCTGCTATATATTCCAGAGTCCTTCATTTGCAGCATCGAATACTCCATTAATGTCAGTGAACATACAGCCATGCAATTGTGTTTCATATAGGTAGTAAAGATGTAATGTATATAATATACTATCTGACCTCTCTGAGAGCAGTCTAACAGCATATTGCTGCTTGACAGTCGCACCCACATCTGAAAAACTAAACTAATAACCAAGAGCTGCAGTCAGACAGCAGTAAGGCCTAGACATATGTCACAGACCTAGAAATTATTGTAGTAAACTGTTTACTTGAAAGCATGTGCATGATTCATAACAGGATAACACTTGATCACAGCTTGCATCCTGCATTGTAATTAACACCTACAAAACATACTGCCCTGAAGAATTCACATACTGCAATTGTAGGCACTCACTTTCCTGCTCTTAAATGTCAGTGGCCTAATTTCAGAACCTGAAACTGCTAAAAATGTTTTCCTCTAAACTGAATATTGTAGCCGATCTTTTTAATGACAAGCATGTGAATTCTACATCTTTTTTCAGTGTTCTGCAATATGCATGTGTGTGTGTGTCATCACACCCACACTAGTGTTCAGACTTTGACTTTCTCTTGTTAGCACTGTAGCATATGTCAGCTGAGTTGAGAAGTGGTACACATTTGTAGTCAACGAAAAGACCCTGAGGGGAATAAATAATTACATTTTCAACAAATGTATCATTTGTTAACCATATGTCCTTTGAATCATCTTATTCTTTGTTTTCTACAAGATTGAAATGGGTTAGTGATGGGCCTTGAAGAACTAGTTTTCAGACAGTAATGATACAGATACATTTTTTTTTCTTGCAGTTGTAGGTTTGATTCCCAGTGACAGACAGCAAATTATTTGACTTTAAAAGTCCCCAGGGTCACGCCAAACAGTACCTTCTGTATAGTGAACTTGCTTGTTTATTAATTATATGTTAAGTATTGAAAGACTAAAATACTTTCTGAACTCCCAGTCCAAGCTGTTTCAGTAAAGTGAAAAATACTGGGCATTGTGCATTCGCATTTTGTGCATATAGTTCATGTTTAGATGGTTCCCAATATTGTTACATCCCTGATTTTATGGTATATGAAACTTGTATTCCTTCTACTTCTGTTTGTAATTTTTAGTTAATTATGAAGGATTTGTTTAGTTAGGGCATCATCCTCACTTAAAGTCAGGGCTATGGAAATACTTTTTTCCAAAAGTGCAAATTACATTTACGTTATATTTAACTAAGTAATAAATACCAGTACTGAGGAATTATGTTGTTATTACTGGAGGATTTTGTACAAGATAAAAAAGATAGATATGTCTCATCACTGTGTAGACCTTTTGACTGTTAATCAACAAGCAGCAGATACACACAACAGTTTATATTAAAGTCTTCAAATGGTCCAGTGTTCCTAACAGTTGCCTAACTCAGTGGACAAGATTACAGAAATGTTGCACTTGGTTGTAAACATTTGACATTGCAGTGGAATGTTGCAGTTCACAGAATGCACAGCAGAAGTATTTGCTGGCCACTTGTACTATGAGAGAGATTCTGAAACACGTTGACGCAGCATGTTGCTGTTTTAAAAAGCTGAAGTGAAAAGAAAAAAAAACAAGTCAGCAAGTCCCAGAAATTCCAGGATAAGTATCATACTGGAGATGAAATGCTGTCATTTCTAGACAGTGCTGTCATGGAATGACAAGTTCTAGCTAGATGGCAAGCATGTTAGTGTCATATTAAGCCAATTTGCAGACTGTTTATTCCTGATCAAAGTCATTGACTAAACTACTAACTTCCAAAGACTGCACATACATTAAAGAAAGGTCATCCTTTTTGAGAAGATAATATCTTATTGCTGATATTCCCAGTCAACTTGCATAGTACACCACACACTGTTGCATGGGAACAGTTGTACACAAGCATGTTGTAATTAATGCCAGTTAGCAATACAGTGATGAAAGCGGATCAGGAATAGAAATATGCAAATGACCTTATAAAGACATGCCTATGAAGGCACACAGTCTAATGATTGCATGATGACATACAAATGAGTGACTTTAATAACACATTGCGTTTCTTAGAGGTATAGACATTAGGCATGCAGCAAGTTGCATGTCACTATAGCAGTAAAAAGCTTGCAGGAATTTTTGGAGTTGCAACAAGTAAAATTGGTAGGAGAAGGAGAAGCATTTGTGTAGCAGCACTTACTATTTGTACACTCTGGTACCTTTCACCCTTAATGCAACTTGACATAAGGTTTTACGAATGAAAAAGGTATGGGCAGTATATCACCTGCCACAAGCTAACTGACCAACAGCTGACCATGATTTCTGAGTGGACAGAGAAATTAGATGGGTGTTGGCTAAAGTGCTGCCACTGTGGGCTCCATTATCGAGTTATAGAATACTCAATTTGCTGTTACCACATGGGAATGAGAGTATCTGTTTCTCTGATGCTCCAAAGGAATCGGCTGTTACCATGCATGGCTTCTTTGATATCACCCACTTTCCTAAAGTATTGCATGCTACAAACTGCACACATGGCAGTAAATATCCTGTGTGGTATACGTGGACTGCAGTATGTTGATAGAAATAGCAACACATTTTGTCAGCTGCCAGGTAATTCGCAGTGCACAGGGGTTGACAACCAATGTGTCTGCATAGCACACCAGTAGTGCAAAAGGTTCCCATATCTGGAATACAAGTCATATTGTATTGTCACTTCTTACTTGGTGAAATTCCAGAGGGTCACGTAGATGTAAGGGCAGACACTGTGGTAATCAAACATATGCAAAGACAGTATCTACATGTCTCCCCCCACTGTGGCCATGGTTGATGAAATCTATGTGGAACTCTTACAACATGGTAGAGCTACAGTTTATCACCACCCACAGGTATCCAGAAAACCTAGTGCACATTTGGCATGCTGAAGGCCTGGTTTCATTGCCTGAATTCATCTGTTTGGGTCATTCAAAGTTGAGAACTCCCTATTGCTTTCACATAAAGTTAAACTTGATGTTCCTCTAGTCTTATGGCTCCCTGTTGTTCTCCATTTTTTATTAAAGCTTTTAGAGGAGGAGTTCTGTCCCTGTTTTGCTCTTTGCAAATGACCTGATTATCTGGATTGGCTCCCCCTCATTCGGATTAGTTAGTTGCACTCAAATCTTACCTCAAGGAAATTCATACTTGGTTTGTGTCTTTAGGAATGAAATTTAATATTAACATGGCCAAGACTATGATTTTTGTGGCGGTCTTATGTTCCTCAACAATGTTTTTTAATTTCACCATTTGGTGTAGCTCTTCATAATGTGACAAAATATAAATATTTAGGGTTAATTCTAAATTTATATCTTATCTTTACTTTGTATCCTAACTCTTGTCAGAAAAGTTTTCCATTACAGACTCTCGAAGCAAGTTTACCCCTGGATAACCTGTTCATTTTTCAGTTTTAGAATACAGACTGCTGTGCATTACAGGGTCAGTATTGAAACAAGCTGCATGTTTTTTTTTTTTAATTAGATTCATGACTCAATTTCCACATGTTGAAAATCAGGGCATCACCCTCTCCAAAAATCAAGCTACTACCTATCTCACAAAGTACCACTGTAACCTGCTCATTGTTAATGTACAAGGTTTTCTGTGGCAGTTGTTTCTCTGTAAGCTTCCATTTTAAGCCCATTACATACACATGCTTTCAATTACCTGATAAATTGAATCCCTCCACACCGCTGTCTCCTGTGTATCCACTAGAATGCTTCACAAATTGTTCTCTTACTGTGAGCCCAAAGTCTGGAATTCCCTGCAACTTGAGTACCTTTGTACAGTATATCAGTTCAACTCCACCATTATTAAATACTCTTCAAGCAATTTGCATAATTGCTTGGGGATTACTTTTTGACTAGTGCATTCTGTGGGAAATGCAGTTATTTAGAAAGCTCTCATCTGACCTTTCCATCGCAGTTACACTATTATGTTTTTCATACTTTTGAACTGTTTATACTTTGGTTGTAATGAATCCATACAGCTGAGCTGTGTATTACATTGATGTCATTGTTTGTGTTTATACTATTTTTGGAATACATCTTGTTTTCCATTTATATGTAACAAGGTTATAGCAGAAAGTGTAATTTGATCCAGTCTACCCACTTTAGTTAAATAACTAAAAATCCTGTGGTATTTAGAATCACCTTGTTGGTCTCCAAATGTTGTATAACAGGATGCTGTTGTTGGTATCTAGGATTACTCTGATGCTTGAAATGGTCATTTTATTTTTATTATTTATTTTATTTGCAGTTGGTTAACAAGGATAGTCCATTGGTCCAATGAGAACCCGTTTTCAATGGAGTCTTGGAGAGAAAAGCCCGGAAGGATAGGCGGGCAGTCATAGTGCTGTGACTGGGTCTGAATCCGTGTTGAGAGGGAGTTAATAAGTTGTTATGTAAGAGAGAGGGAAGGAGTTGAAGATGAATACATTTTTCTAGGAGTTTCGAGATGGGAGAGAGGATGGCGATGGGACGGAAGTTAGAAATATTGTTATTATTGCCTCCTTTGTGCAAGGGAATGATGAAAGCCTTTTTCCAGAGTTGGGGTACAAAACCTTCTTGGATAGAGCGATTGATTAGGATGCTGATGGGGAAGGCAGGAAGGTTGAGGGAATGTTATTGGGGGCATTGGTGCATAGTTTTAGCTTTTGCAGTTAATTTTTATGGTAGAAGTAGGAGTGGGTTTTATGGAGAATGGTGGGGGTTGAGAAGATAGGGTATGGGAGAGTGAAGGTGAAGGGGGTGACAAGAAAGGAAATGCAGAAGTAGGGGGAGAAGTGTTGTTAGAGAAGGATGAGGTTAGTTTGGAAATAGTCTATGAAGAAAGAGTTGAAATGGGAGTCCAGATGTATATCTAGTGCATTTGGGTCAGGGCTTGGTTTTTCAGTTGTGCTGAGTTTTAGGATGGTAGAGATACCTTTCCAGATTTTTGTGGATTGGTTTTATGGTTGTTTTGAAGTAATGAGAAGTAATTCTGTTGGTCTGCTGTGATAAGCTTTTTAACTCTGTTGTGGAGTGTTTTGAACTCAATAAGGGTGGTGGGAGTTTTTTTTCTTTGGTAACATGCCCAGGCTTTGTCCCTAAGGCGCATGGCAGTTAGCGTGTTTTTGATTAGCCAGGGGGCGGTTTTGTTTCTTATTCTTTTGATTATTATGGGGGCATAACTATCTAGCATTTTTAGGAACGTTGCATTAAAGTGTGCAGCAGCATTTTCTAGGGGTAGAGTTTTTAGAGGGTTCCAGTTAAGTGATTTTAAGGAGTCAGAGAAGGCTTTGGGGTTGAAGTTTTTTAGGTAGCGAGTGGTGATGTAATTATGAGTTACTTGTAAGGGAGAAGGAAGATGCCTTGTAAAGATGGGAAGGTGATCACTGAGGGGGTGAGAGACTAAGATCCAGTCTAGGATGCTACCACTGGAGAAGTCTTTAGAGGGCCTGGTAATGGAGTTGATGAGCTGAGAGTAATTGTACAGGTTGATATTTAGGGGTGTGTAGGGGACTGAATGGAGGACCAGTTAATGTTTGTGTCTCCCAGGATGATAGTTTCATTACTGATATTGCTAGAAAGCCAGGAGAGGATATCCTCAAGTACTGAGATATTGTCTCCAGGGGGAATGTAAAGGGAGGCTATGCATATGTGTTTGTGTTTGTTTAATTGAAATAGAGCTAGTATTAATTCTGCATTGGCGAAGTGGGGAATGGGTTTATTATAGGGAGTAATGGATAGGGAGGATGAGTAGAGTAGAGCTACTCCACCACCCTTTTTGTGTGCTCTGTCTTTTCTGATGATGGAGTAGTTAAGTGGTACTATTTCAAAATCTTTTATATGAGGTTTTAACCAGGTTTCTGAGATAGCTAAGATGTCAGGTTTGTTGTGGAGAAGCCAGTCATGCAGGGTGGGAATTTTGTTAGCTATGCTTTGGGCATTTAGAGAAACTAGTAGGATGGATTTGGATGTAGAGCAAGGGGTGTTTGGGTCAGGGTTGGGGTGTTTATCTCCAGATAGAAGTATGGTTGTTAGATGTTGGATTATGCTGAAGAGGTGTTTGGATTGCTTTGTTTCTAGGTTGTGTATTGTTAGATTTGTGAGGGTTTTGGAGGTTAGTGGGGAGGTAGGGATTTCATAAGCAGTGATTAGTTTGTAGTGAAAGAATAGCTGGTTACTAATGGGATAAAGGCCAGGGGATATTGAAATAAATTAGTGTAAGTGTGTTGTGGGGAGTGAGTTGGTTGTATGAAGGAATGGTATGTGGGTTATGGTGCTGGGCTGGGTAAGGTATTGGATGTAAGTAAGGGTCAGAAGAAGTAATAGTTGAATTGAGAAGGATGTATGTTTTGTAGGCATGTTGAGGCTTTGCTAAGGTGGATATATGGTGCTAAGAAAGGTATAGGAGTATGGTCATGTATTTGAGTTGCTATTATAATTGTAGGTACGTACTGGCTACATATGGTAGCAAATTCTACATTGCAGGCATCTGTCATTGATACAGGCTACAGTTCATTCAAACAGCTTCGTTTTTTCCATCTGGGTGTATGGTAATTTGTAAGAAGCTGTAATAGTATGTACAATGTGGATATAGTCATACTGTTTGTATTATGACTTGGGAAGATGTTTGCAGCATTGTCTTGGGGGATGGGATTGTATGTTGATTTCACTTTTGCTTGTTAGTATGCATTTTCTCTGAGTATGTTTTTTATGTACCAATCTGTATTTGATGGGGGCTGTGTTTATTTTTTGTTTGACCAAGTAACTGTGCTGCATTCTGTTTGCTTTGTAATCAGATCTGCTGCAGACTGCAGAAAACATGCCAGCCTGCTACAGAACTATTTCTCCCCTCTAATGCATCATCAGAAGGTGGGACTGGATGACATCGAATCAGAAGTAATTGGACAGTTGCTCAGCATACATAAAACAGAAACACCAGTTTATTAAACTTACTAAATATTGGTCCATTGAAGTAACTAAAGTAAAAAACGTACATTTTAGAATAAGAAAACCCACATTACAAGATGAGGACAGAATTACAACGGAAAGAAATGATGAAAAAAAAACACCCTTTGCATTTGATCTTTAAAGTATTTGGAGCTGTCCACAAACCAGTACTACAAATTGTTTTCAGCATTAGGCTTCCGCAGAACAACACGTGTCTCGGAATCTGACCCAGTACTTTGAGTAATTGTACAAGGGTTGGGGATTTCAAAAAAAAAAAATCTGAAGAAAAGTGTGCTGAGGTAGTACAAGGTATATTTCTGTGTTAAAAAACAGCAATTTTTTTAAAGTTGTCTGTATTTAGATTTCCATGTGAGAATTTGCTGTTCGTGTACATTTGTCATTCTCTGGTAAATAAGCTTTGCAATTTGATTTTGGATGCCACATTTTTAAATATATATTGATTTTTTGTGACAAGTACAAACATCCACACTCCATTGTAAGGTAGGTATCTTTTATTAGATATAATGGCCCGTCTTACTTAATCTGTGCTACTTAAACTACGTACAGTAAGTTTGACTTTTCTGCTTCTGTTCCTGTCTGGTTTCTTTGCATCATTTATATGTCTCATATTAATCCCCACCATCGTTTTCACTTCTGCCTCAAGTCTTCTCTGAGACATCTTTGTTCATGTTGTGAAGTTGTACTTCCTTTCTTCTCCCTGAATCCTCGCTCTCTTCTGCTTTGCATTTCTGTGTGCTTATTCCACTGAAAAACTATTTCCGTATGTAACCTTCTACAGTTAGGAGTTTTAATGAGTCAAGTACATACTTTTACCTTTCTTTGTTTGCAGATTTATTTTTCCCTTTTAAGAAAAAAAACTGTCTTAAATGAAATTTCTTCACATTTCCAGATGATGGATATCTTGAACTTTTTCCATGGTCACAAAAGCGGGCTTTGCCTGCTCTAAATGAAAACAAATACAGATTCTGTTTAACATGAGCAGGCGTGCTGCTACACAGTAACAGTAGAGTTTATTCAGCAATTTTAGATAGTGTGCAAACCAGCTGTAAGAGTGTACGAAAGTTTCAGTGCATGATGATCTTACATACAAACCCAGTCATAAATAACTGTTTTCTGTAACAGAACTGCAGATTATAAATAGTAAGCAAACTGTTGCAGATACGTAAATGCTGAAAGTCATGAATAATATAAAGGCCTTTTGCATGGGTAATATTGCACAGGAATGACGTATTCTGAGGTCTCCATATTTATTGTAGAAATAAGGAGCATAGCTCAAGAGATCTTTGTAACCAAGAAAGCCTTGAGATATAGGAATATCATTTTGTTTTGCATGCCATACAAGTGCAGTCATTTATAATTTATAGTGGAACGTTCTTACTTATGACAATCAGGCTTATGTTTACCTTTTGTCCCTCACTGCCTGCTGTGGCTATTAGTATGCATGAGACGAATGGTGGAGCTTCAGTTTATTATGATTTGCCTGATGCAAAAGGAATTCAAAATTTAGAAGTGGAGGAAAATAAAAGTGCTTGCATGATATGCAAGCAGCAATAAACAAGGCTTCCTTTGACTTGAAAAGTAATGTGTTGGCAGTGGAGTTTTGTAGTAGAATACAGGTTTCCTTTTTAAGCTTCATAAAGTTTAATTGTACAAGTTGATGATGGAAGATTTAGATATTAACTTAAAGCAACGTAATTTGAAGGACAAATAGTAAGAGGAGATCCTGCAAAAGATAACTTCATTCATGTTAATCAAAAAGAAGTAAACTAAGCAACATAAAATAAGTCAAACCATCCAATTTGAAATGGCAATACTGACAACTTCATCTTAAAATTAAAAAAAAAAAACATATATCTCTAAAACTTTAACCATAGTATGTGTCAATATAACCCTGTCTGTATTTAAGCCACAAAAATATTGCAAAATTACCTAAAGCATTAAAAATACAATTTACTTTTTTATTTTTAGCACTAGTGTACAAGATCCTCCCACAAGACAATTCATTCACAACTGCTGAATCCTACACTAAGGTACTTGTAAGAGCACATCCACTCATGCATGAATCGTGCCATCCCAAATAGAACTAAGACGCTCTCCTCCAAAAAAAAAAAAAAAGGAAGCCAATCTGGTGGTCCCCTGCCATAAACAAACTTTACAACAAAAGGAAGAAACGTTTGCAGAAAAGAAGAAAATCCCAGGATGCAGAAAACTCCCTTACCAGCCTCAGTAAGAAGCTGAGATCCCTCAAAAAAATATTCCAAAGACAACCACAAGGTGTTCTATAGCTATGTCAATAATCTAAATGGCAATGCACAGATCTGCTCTGAGCTACAACAGAATGGCATTAAATATACTGATCCCAAGGATATTGTCAATATCCTGTCAGATCGATTCAGTGCCAACTTCACCTCCCTCTCACCCCCTAAAGGGCCCATCTCAATACTGAAATATTGCCAAATTCCGGTAATGGCCACACAGGTAAAAACCGCACTCTCCAAAGCTAAGAATACAGCATCCATGGGACGAGACGTCCCAGGCTGTGTACTACATGAACTACAAAATGAACTGGCACCTCACGTAAGTGTCATGTTTAACCATAGCCTCATCTCAGGCTTCGCGCCCACTGAGTGGTGCACAGCTACAGTTATCCCACTCCACAAGGGGGGGGATCCACCTTGGATCATGGGAACTACCGCCCCATCAGTCTGATGAGCCTGATTTGCAAGGCCATGGAACGTATTATCATGGAACTTATAAACAAAGACATTGGCAACCTTCAAACACTGGACTCCACCCTGATTGGCTTCGGGAAGGGCCGATCTTGTCTTCTGAACCTGATTGACTTCTTCAAATCAGTCTCCAGAGCTGTGGATGAGGGTAAGGCGGTCCACACAGCCTATTTGGACCTCGCCAAGGCCTTCGACACCATTCCCTACTCTGGAATCATAGATAAACTTAGTAAGCTGGGCATTAATCCCTATGTCACTCGATGGGTTGCCAGCTGGCTTACTGACAGAACCCACACTGTAAAATTAGCTGACTCCAAATCCAGCTCCAGTTAAGTGGAGTACCTCAGGGTTCAGTCCCGGGACCGCTCTTGTTTGGCATCTACTTCTCTGAAGTACAGGCCAACACTAAGGGACTCTGGCTAACAAAGTTTGCAGATGACTGCAAAATGGGAGCCATTATTGAATCCCCAAATGATGTGGATATTCTACAAACGGGCCTTACAGAAACAGATGCATGGTGCCAGAGCCATGGGCTCAAGCTCAATACCAAGAAATGTCTAATTATCCCCTTTGGGAAAAAAACATGTACCCATGAATTACCACATAGATGGCAGTGCACTAAATACCGTAAGTGTGATAAGGGACTTAGGGACACAGGTGGACAGTTGTCTCACCTTCGATAACCACATCGCCACAACAGTCAGGAAATCCTTCTGTGTGGCACACCTCATCACTAAGGGCTTTTCATCCAGAAAAAAGGAGGTCATTGTCCCACTGTACTCATCCCTCTTTAGACCCATTATAGAATACAATGCCCCGTTTGGTATGTACCTCTGAAGATATCTGCAACAACTGGAAAGGCCACAGAAATACCTCACTAAAAGAATCACAGGCCTAAAGCAGATGACCTATGCTGACCATTTAAAAAAAACCTCTAGCTGTATTCTGTCGCATATCGTCTACTCAGAGGCGATCTCTGCTTAACATACAAGGCCGTGTCAAACCCAGAGCTGTTGGACATGCTACACTTAAAGAAATCCCAATCCCTCAGAGCCACATGCTCCAGGGATCTAAACCTTGTCATCACAATGAGCACAACATGCTGGAGGGATGGGTTCCTGACCCAGGGACTCTCCATACTCTGGAATAGACTGCCTATACATGTCAAGCAGAGCACCTCTTTGGCCCTCTTCAAAAGGAATCTTGATGATTGGATGGGAGATAGGAAAATCACCCCAGGGATTCTCGTCAGTCGCCCTGCTAGGGGTCCAGAGAAGTAAATATTGTGGGAAGAAATAGCCAGGGAATTGTTAAGGCTAGGGTTGTATAGGCCCTAGGGCTGATATCCTAGTACCAATCTATGAACAAAAACCTATGTAAATCATTATTCAGTAGACATTTGAATAATCTATGCTTCCCACTGAAATGAACAGGAAGTAGTAAAACAAATTAAAAAGTAGGGAAAATTGATTAATGGGTTTGTGTCTGGGGAAAATCTGCTTTATGTCATAAACTGCATTATACTGTAGAATATACTTGTAGTGAGTGGAGCTCTGCAGTTATACCCTGAAAACTTCAAAAAGATGCACTTGTTAAATGCTTCTTTATTGTAAGACCTGATCTTTACAGTGCTTAGGGGTGCTTAATAAAATCTGTGTTCAGGACACCTTAAGCACTACTAAGATCAGATCTTGTGCTAAGGACTGAAAGAGGACAGTACTAGGAACAGAATGTAAAGCAGCTTTTGAAAGCTGCTAGAAATGAACTCTGCCACAGTTATAAACAGAAAGTGTGGCAGAAGGAAGTTTCTAACAGCTTTTAAACACTGTTACCCTTTGTCAGACCAGCACTTAGTTTCCGTCTGCTCTGCTTCTCAGCTGTCCTGATTATGTAGCATGTCCCTGATTTTTACTTCCTAGTTTTTTCTAGTAAATCACAGTTAGTCAAAAATGCTGGACATTAGAGTTGAATACTTATTGTAAAAAAAATGCATGTAGATACAAAACTTGTCGATCCATTAACCTTTTAATTGATTAGAGGAGTACTCAAAAACGTTCTCTGATTTTGAACCTTTGTTCCTACTTCCCCCAGATTATTTTTGGCTTTGTCTGGAATTGTTAAGCGAAGAAGTTAACAGGTATGCTGCTGTCTGACAGCACTCACGAAGTGCTTACTGGCTTTCAAAATCAGTAGAACACCTTGCATTACTGCACTATCTATTTGTATCTGACAGTACATGGAGCTGATCCTTGCACTACAAAGAATTATTTTCAGATCTCCAATTCTAAACCTGTATTATACGTTCTTGCCATGGATGGTTCATTCTCAAGGTGAATTTCTTGGCAGCCATGTGTCAAATACATAATTTGTTGGTTTTGATCAACAACCTTATCATAATTCACTGTTTGTACTCCTGCAATGTAAGATATGTTGATTATCATTCGCCTGAACCCACATATTCCATATATGGAGAGGGCTGAACCATTCCTGTAGTATAACTTAAGGAAATGTCACAGAATCAGGGACTCTATAATAAATAATACCTGACACCAACACCACCACAGATTGGAGCAGTGTGTTCTTCGTACCACAGCTTTCTTCACCTTTTTGTTTGTTCTTCGAATATTTGTCACACTGACTACTGAGCATGTTTGCCTAAAATGTGCTCCTGTATGATTTAAGAGCACTGAGAAAAAAATTGTACCCAACAGGTAAGATGTATGAATCTAGAGCTAGGCCATAAAACAAGAGCACAATCCTGAAAGTCAGTCTGTAAAAGAAAGTTTCTGGGAAGTAAATTAACTAACTGACAGAGCAGGAAACAGTACTCCCTTAAGAATAATCCCATCACTCATAATTAAGGTGCTGGAATATAAACTCTGCTCCACATTTCCACATCCCATTTCCATTCTGCCTATGGCCACGGCTGTCACAATCTCACAAGGCCAGTACCAGGGACAATAAGTTAGAAGTAATTGGAACAAAGCAGAAGATTGTCAGCAGGAAGGTATTTACTGGGGACAATGTGGAAAAATTGTAATTATATATTAAATTTATCACCTTTTTCCATTGGGTCTATATTACAGTGTCGAAAGCTGAAAATATTGAATATGATATTGTCGACACGACAATAGCAATCACTTAGAATATCGAACGTGTAAACGGAAATCTCCGTAAGGGGATATTTCCGTTTATTTCAATGTAGTTGGTATATTTAAGTAGCGGGGGGTGGGGGGGGTTCATGGGGGGCTTGCCCCCCTGCCTACACCCTTTTGTTTTGTTGTTTTACAAAATGTTTTAATGGTGATTCAGTGTTTTACTACGATCAGTAGTGTTCGATGTATACTGATTCGAAGTAGTAAAACTTTGATCATCTGATATAGACCCGTTCCATCAAGCTCAGTATGTATCTCAGCCACAGAACTTATAGGTATTTTCATGAATAAAAAAATGTATGTTATCTGTTTATTTTTTATTATGTTGACTTTTTTCCCCTGTGTTTTCAACTTAAATATCTTGTATGATGGTAATGAACAATCACCAACATTGCAGTTTTGGAGTATGTCATGCTGAATTCCTTTTGACATGGATCTGCATTTAAGTCATTCAGATCATCCACCATTGTGAGAATTTTTCTTTGTTCACTGGGGCTGCCATCTGAATTGGTATAATAGTCCATCGAAGAAGTTTTCTGTAATAACTTAAGTAAAAAGTGCTAATGGTTAGGATTTTCATTCTTCTGCCATTTCATGTGCTGTGGATATGTTTGGGTCATGTGCAGATGGATGAGAACTCCCAAGGTGGAGAATAATCTTTGCATAAAATCCATGGAGAAGGGTCCTTTTTTTGTGTGCCCATTGACAACATTAAAGGATAATGTCGGCACTCCAAAGGATGATGATGTTGCTCATCTGTTGGTCATATCATGCAGGGTCCTCACAAACTGCTTTACTTTGTGTTTCCTTTTAAGAGTTATAAGCACAGTGAATTATCCAGTTCTGTCCTGGTTGTATCTTTTGTGGATGCATTTGAAGTATAAGTGATTGCCTCCTGAAATATATCTCCTGCGTGCCCAATTAATAAATGTAGATCCAGCATTAGAGCCCTCCTTACTAATTCAGCTATGTTCATTTTTTTTCTTTTTTGTTTTGGAAGCTGCCGTGTTTGGAAGTGGGCAAAGGTAGTACTGGCTGCATGCTGTGACATAACATGTTAACGATTCAAGGGTGCCTAACTTCAGAGTTTGATTATTTATAAATATTTGCCATATTTTGGGAACCTGATGCATGGGTATTGGAACTTACCCTCAGAAATGTGTCCTGATTGGGCTGATGGCAACTGCCAGGCCCATCTCCCATGATCCACCTTTTCCAGCTTGTGTCCAAGCACTGAATCTCTGTCATTTACAATGAGTTGTATTTTTAATGCCTGTGTATGCACACACACTAGTTTTTGCACAAGCTTACTCTTGGAGTTGGTGGGGAAGCAGGGAACTTCCTCGCATTCAGGCTGTTGTGAAAAATCTGAGAAACTGAAAATCTGAGGCTGACATTATAAAAGAGTCTTCCCCACCCTACCATCCACTTTTTCCCCCCATGACCCACCTCTCCCTCTGTAGAGGCTGATGAGGTCTTTCATACAATGGCCTCTGGCTTCTCTTCATTTACCAATTTGTACCCAAATGTGCTTTTAGGAGGAGGAACCTTTAGGGCAGCCATCTGTGAAGCTGGTTGTTGAAAAAGCCATTCTAGCAGACTACAGTCATTCCTTTCTTTACTCCTGTGGGCCCAAAGCAGATTTCTTTCACAAGCTCCAAGATGAGTGGAGTTGAATCCCTGAACAGGCATCCCCATTGCTCACTGTTGACTCTTTGGTCTGACACAGGATCCCAGGGGCTATAGCATTTTACTGTCTTGCCACTATACAAAGAGTCAGGAAATCTAGACAGGCATAGCAATGGAATGTACTCCTCAGTGACATGGAGTCTTACAGCCCTCCTATATCCAGCTCAGCTTTCCAAATCCCAGACTTGTCCCATGGACCAAGCTCTGGTAAAGCTTTTCATCTTCCATTAAGTTTGGGCTTAAGGAACACGTTTAATACTTTGTCCCCAGTTTACAGTGCGGACATTTATGCAGCCCGCTGCAGTTTTGGCTGTACTGATGCTGTGGCTGGAGCCATAGGCTCTGAGGTGTGCCTGCACTTGATGGCATGGCTAAAACTGTCCATCTGATGTTGTAAATCTTTATTCATTCCTTACTGTTAGGACTTCGGTTCTGTCCTCGGAACCGACAATGCCAGTACCAAGCTCGCACCAGCCAAAAATTCCTACCCACAATGGCCCTCTCATAGTCTCTTCAGATCTCATTTGCCTCGTTCCTCGTCAGACATGCCAAGCCTTCTCTCTCAAGCTAAGTGTAGTTTTTTGTGTTAATTCCCATCAATACCTTACTTTTAGTCAGTTTTTGCTAATCGACTACTGTACTTGATCTATTCCCTACGCCTCTACCTTTGGTAGTTTCTTTTATACCATCGTTGGTACTGTCCCTCTCTCCTACCACTTGTGGGATTTCTAAGTACCATTATTGGTACTCTTCACTTTCTTTCTTCTATCTGGATAAAAAAAAAAATACCCCTATTCTCTTTAACTTTGCTGTTATTGTTTTTTGACTGTTTATCTTGTCACTAGGCCTAGTGTGGTGTTTTTGTCATTATGTCTGAAAAAGCCAAATTGGGTTTTAAGCAGTGCGATAAGTGTGGGCGTAAGATGTCCAACTCAAACGGTCACGCCCGGTGCATTTATTGTTTGGGCATTGACCACATTAATGCTTCGTGTGATATATGGTCCAGCTTCAGCAATCGCACTTTGGCTGAGCATAAAAACAAGTTAATTTTGAAGGGTATGATGAAAACTCCCTTCTCAGAGGCTGTCTCTGGGACAGAAGTCTCACCACCTCCTAAGACTAAAAAACACAAAGAGAAATGGAGTCACTCGGTTTCTACATCTCTGTCCGCTCCAGAACCAAGTTGGCACCGAGCTTCTCTGGTGCCTTCGGCACAGACATCCTCAGCACCAGGCTCCATGTTTTCCCCCTCGGTGCTGCCTCTAATTTTGTCTCCTGTTACTGTACCAGCTTCAGCACCATCCTCCTCTGTGACGTCCTTGGTCTTGACACCAGCTTTGACTACCATTCCTGCATCTGCGCCATCCAGGGCCATTGTGCAGATAGCTTATATGACGCCACAGACAATGATTCCGGCAGTTCCAAAGGTTGAACACCTTCCCAGAACCAGATATTCTCCAACGTACAGCCTTTTTTCGGGGCAGCAATTCGGCCCCTTTCTTGAAAGACGTAACTCTTCTTCAGCAGCCTCCTACAGATCCACCAGGAGCCTTTCAGAACAAGATATAGTGAGGATTGTGGACCAGCTTCTGGCTCCTAGAGAATTGCCCACCCCTGCTAGGTTTTCCATCCCCTATGGAATGGAAGCTTTCACGACATACTCACCAGTATATCTTTCTCCAGCCTCTTCCCAGGCCCTGGAGACTTCAGTACTGATGAACACTCCGGTGCTTACTGCCTCAGCTCCGACTGTGGAGGTTCCCCTGTTGGCACCGATTACTCTTGGCGCAACAGTTCCATTGGAACTGGGGCACTCTCGGAGCAGTGATTGGGCTGTCAGCACCGTGGTTCCTATTTCGGCGCCTATTTTTTCGCTAGCACCGTCTATGGTTACGGCTCCACCGGCAGCTACCAGTCCTCATAGAGCTCCTCACCTGGAGGCAAGTTCCTCAGGGCGGGGTGTGACCCCATTTCCGAGGTTGTCCTTCTCGGTTCCGGGCTTCCATCCCTCCTCAGGCAGGGCTGCTTTCCAGGTGATGGAGAAGGGTCCTTGCCTCAACAGGCTCTCAGTCAGCAACAATGACATCAACACCAGAACCCCCCTCTAGCATGCAGCTGTCCCAACCCCCTACTCTGGGGTCCACAAGACCTTCCCTTGAAGGGAACCCTTTTTTCCCTGGAGTCGTCCTGAGAAGATCCCACTGGGGAGCCACCCCAGAAGAAACAGTGCAAGAGGAAGCACCTTGATTCCCCTGAGGAATCCATCACTGAATACTCTGATTGCGATGAAGGAGAAGGGTCCCTACTGTCTCCCCTGGAAGACGTCTCATTTGGAGACATTCTCGAAATCCTCAACCAGAGGGGAGACTATAAATCCTCTAACCCTTTTTGGGAGGAATTGGTGTTCTTGCAGGCCATCTGTGCTCAGCCATCTACTTCCTGGGTGACCCCACCTGCAGATGAGCTTGTAAAACTGATCATGCAGCATGCCTGGAAGGCCCCAAAGAACATAGAACCTGCCCCACAGAGGCCAGAAAAAATTTTATCCACCCCCGAAGACCAGCTCAGTTGGTCCAAGCAGTTAGTTGATTCCATAGTCGTGGCGGCGGCCACCAAGAGGGAACTGGCAGAAGATAGTTCCACTGTTCATCAGGGAGTCTTAGGCTATGAACAGACTGGGGAAGTGGACCTATGCTTCAGCGACCTTTGCCATTTGATCACTGAACTATCTGGCACACTTCATTCGGCTCCAAAAAGACCTAATTTCAGAAATGTCTGCCTCTTTGGTGGGGATACTTCCTGATGAAGTGCGTGACACTGTCGCCTCGCAGCTGGCTACCCTGGAATGCATCTCTAACTCCTCGATGCACTTGATATGTCACACCACTGAGGGGGCAGCTGAAGCAGCTGCATCAGGCATAGTCATAAGAGCATGTTTGGATGCGTTTGTGTGATTTTGCAGACCCCTTTAAATCTTCCTTCGTCAACTTGCCTGTTGACGAATCTTCCCTTTTTGGTCCCAAAGTTAGAGGCACACTATCATGAAGTGAGAAAGACTGAAAGACCTTGTCTGCTGTGGGCATATGTTTTTCCACCCCCCCCCCCCCCAGAGATCCTTTTCCAGGAACCAGGGGGAGGAAAATTGTGGTTCAAGAAGTCCCAAAGATCTTTTCATGACACTCGTGGTGAGCAATCCCCCCAGGGCAGAGGGGGTAACTCATCCGGAAGACACCGCTTTCGGGGCAGAGGGGTCCACACAACCAGAGCGCTAGAGATTCCTTCTCCGGCCAACCCTACCAGCGCTCCTGAGCAACGGCCCGATTGCTTTCCTCTGGAAGCAGTCGGTGTCAATTTTTCCTGCATCTACAAGCCTGGCAACTCATCACTACAGATGCATGGGTGCAGAGAATAATATCCAGAGGCTACAAGATCCCATTTGATCTTAATCCCAGACCCATCAAACGAATCCCCGATGTTCCACCCAGTCAGAGGGAGGTAGCAGCCTTAGAAATCGAAAAGCTGCTAAGAAAAAGAGTCATCCAGCCAGTCCCACCAGACCAGAGAGGATCCGGCTTTTACTCAAGGTTATTTTTAGTGTCAAAAAAAGACAGGGGACTGGAGACCAATCCTGGATCTCAGCTTACTAAACAAATACATAAAATCTCAAAAATTCCGGATGGTCACGGTACAGTCCATCCACCCCTTTCTAGGGAAGGACAACTGGATGTGCTCTGTAGATCTCCAGGATGCGTATTACCACATAAAGATGGACAAATGCTCCCGGAGATTTCTCCGCTTTCGGCTGGGAGCAAATCACTACCAGTTCAGGGTACTGCCAATCGGTCTCTCGACAGCCCCCAGAGTGTTTACCAAATGTATGGCAGTAGTAGTAGCTCATCTTCGACTACAAGGATTCCAGGTGTTTGCATATATAGATGATTGGCTCCTTGCCGCCACAACCAGGAATCTTCTCATTCACAGCTTCTTACACTCAAGACCTTGCTCTTAGCTTAGGAATTATGATCAGCATGGAAAAGTCTCAAATGTCTCCAACAAAAACACTGGGATTTATTGGAGCGATCTTCGACAGGACATCCTATCAAGCTTCCCTTCCTTCTCACATGCTCTCAAAAATAAGAATCCGGATTCAAATCCTCCTCCAACAGACTTTTGTACCAGCACGCCTTGTACTACAACTATTGGGATCTATGGCAGCAACCATTACCTTAGTTCCACTGGCAAGGTTGCACATGAGACTTGTACAATGGCTCCTTTCTTCACAATGGTCGATCTTAACCCATCCTCTTGACCACTTAATATGCCTTACAAATCTTTGCAAGAAAGAAATGCTTTGGTGGATGAAACCAGAATCATATCTTTGGTGTTGACCATTCTGCCTTCCTCCAGCCCAGGGCCACAGTGACCACAGACGCTTCCCTGCTAGGTTGGGTGGGGGGCATTTCCAGGGAAAGACAGTCCAAGGCACCTGGTCCCCCATGGAGGCCAACTTGCACAATAAATGTCCTGGAACTGAGGGTAGATGTTCTTCATCTCACATTGCTGCAGTCCTTACACTTGGGTAGTCCGCTGTCCTCGGTCGGCCCGAATATCAAAGTATTAGGCTGACGTTGGTCAAGGCGCTTAAGACTGACATCAGAACGTCAGGGTACAAATGCGCATGACCGACGTCATATCCTCAGTCTTTTTTGCCGCATGGTCCGATGCAGAAGCAGCGTTGCAAGTGCCATTCGGCGTTCTGAAATTTTTCGAATTCGGAGTTTCAGACCGAGTCAAAGTTGGCTAAGTACCCCGTTGGGGAATATTTTAGTTTTTTCTTGCCTCAGTGGTTTACCGGATGTCAGAAAAAGTGAATAACTGTATTTCTTGTGGGAAACAGATACCGCATAGAGATTATCATACTTTGTGTATTCCTTGTTTGGGGCCTGTGCACGACGTTGTTGGGTGTCGCTTTTGTGCTAGGTTCAATAAGCGCACTATTAA
Organism: Protopterus annectens; assembly: GCF_019279795.1. Lineage (NCBI taxonomy): Eukaryota > Metazoa > Chordata > Ceratodontiformes > Protopteridae > Protopterus > Protopterus annectens. Next base: position 1,032,110,029 of record NC_056748.1, read on the forward strand.
GCGAAGGTTAGATTGTGCCAGGTTGGTCTTCGGCTAGCGATGCAATTATAATATGCCGTCGGATGCTCCGCGCCCTTCTTCAAGAAGCGCAAAGACAAAGCAGCTAAACTCAGGCAAGAAAAGTAGTCCGTAGCGGACGCCGGTTCTTTAGAGGCATCAGTGGAACCGGTGGTTCCGCCGGAGGCTTCTCTGGAGTCCCAGGGGGTGACTTTGATATTGCAGGATGTGGCCTCTCAGGAGGCAAGTCAGGCTGAAGGGGCTTCTCAGGTTACTGTACTCCCCTCCCTTCCTAGGGTGGTTAGGCCCTCTCCTTCTGTTTCCAAGGCTTCTCCCAGAGGCAGGCCAGGTTTAGCTTCTGTTGGTGTCACTCCTAGTTCATCAGGATCTGTGCCCAAGAAGCATATGCTTAAAATGGCAGAAGATTTAATTACTTTGATTAGAGGTTCTTTGCCCCCTCCTGATAAGAGGCCTAGGGTGGAACCAGAGTTGGGGAGTTTTGAGCAGGCTTCGGATGTTTCAGAGTCTTCGGCTGAAGACTTGCAGGAGTATTCTCCTTATTCTGATTCTGATGTGGATGATTCTACTCCTTCTGCTTCTCCTCCAGAGGATTTTTCTTTTCAGAGACTCTTCATTCCATGAGGGAACATTTTAAGTGGGAAGGTCAGGACTTCTCTGATTCCAGGAAAAGGCTTAGGGAATTTTTGCTTTTACCCCAGCATAGGCCTTTGGCTATACCACCTGTTCTGGATGTTGTGGAAGATGTGTTTGCAGAGGCTTCACTTAATCCTGATTCTTTGCCTCCTGCTCCTGTTAAGCCGGACAGGTATTACAGGGTGCCTGAAGCTCATAAATATCTTTATAAGAGTCCTAGGGCGGACCCAGAAACTGTTAGTCAGGGACCTAAGGGCCAAGGCCTCTGTTGTAAAAATCCGGTTCCTCCAGATAAAGAGGCCAGAGCTTTGGATAGATGGGGAAAGAAAGTCTATACTTCTTCCACCTTAGCTATGAGGGCTTTGAATTGCCAGTTTCACATGTTGAAATATCAAAACTATCTTCTTTCTCAATTGAAGTCTAAGGTAGATGCTCTGGCGGAAGGCATTGAGTGTAAAGAATTACAAGATTTGGTACATGTTTCTGAACAGGTGGGTAAGCATTCTTTACAATGTGGTTTTGATGCTGTACAGGCCTCGTCTAGGGTGGCTGCCACTGGGTCAGTTCTTCGCAGGCACGCCTGGCTGAGGGATCAGAATTTATCTGACCATGTTAAGACTAGGATTTTAGATGCTCCTTTGCAGTCTGATGTGTTGTTTGGTTCACCTGTGGAGGCAGTCTTAAAGAAAATGGAAGACAAGGCTAAGTCTATGCAGGCTGTTAAAGATTTTTTGCAAGTTCAGCCTCCGAAGTTTAGTAGGAATTGGCCTGCTAAGGGGTGGACGTACCCTTCTTATGATTCACAGTCTAGGGGAAGATCTAGACGTGGTAGGGGCAGAGCTCAGGGCTCTTTAAGACCTAGAACAGGGAGTTCACCTGCACAGTCTTCGGGTGAGGGCAGGGGCCAGTCCTTTTGTAAACAGGCCCAATGACCTACCTTTTCAGCTGCCAGAGCCTTCTTGTCTGGCAGCGCCTTTGGGAGGAAGGTTGGCACTCTTCAAAGAAAATTGGAGTTTAATTACCCAGGACAGATGGGTATTGGAGTTTAATTACCCAGGACAGATGGGTATTGGATATCATACACCAAGGTTACAAGTTTTATTTCCATACCTTGCCTCCTTTCAAAGGCATGCCAGACGTTCCTCCTCAGCAAAGAATAGAGGCTCACAAACAAATTTCTCTGCTGCTTCAAATAGGAGCCATACAGCCGGTCCCTCTGCCAGAAGTGGGCCTAGGATTTTATTCTCGCCTGTTCCTAGTACCAAAGAAGGGGAACACGTGGAGACCAATTTTGGATTTATCTATCCTCAACACTTATCTGGACATTCCCAAGTTCAAAATGTTGACGTTACAACAGCTTTTACCTCTGCTGGGCAAAGATCACTGGATGGTGACTCTGGATCTCAAGGAGGCTTACCTTCATGTTCCTATCAGGCTAAGTTGCAGGAAGTATCTGCGTTTTCGAGCTGGGACTTCTCATTATCAGTTCTCTGCATTGCCCTTTGGCTTATCTACTGTGCCCAGAGTGTTCACGAAGGTTCTGGCTCCAGTGATAGCTTCCTTCAGGCTAAAAGGAATACAAATCTATCCTTATTTGGACGATTGCCTGATTCTGGCCCAAGGAAAGGACGAATTTCTTCATCATCTGCAATATGTGATAGCAGTGCTAAGATGCCTGGGGTATTCTGTGAACGAAATAAAGTCCAGTCTAGTACCCTCTCAGGATATGTGCTTTCTGGGTGTGAGACTGAATACAGCATCCCAGATTGCCTTTTTGACCCCGGACAAACAAAAGAATCTTTCCCTTTACTTCCATCAATTGTCTCATCAGTCCAGGCTGACTGCAAGGACAGTCCTTCAAGCCTTGGGGTTCATGGCATCTTGTATTCTGGTGCTTCCCAATGCCAAACTGCATACGAGGAAGCTACAATGGTATCTCAAAAATGTATGGACACAGCACTGCCAAGATTTGGACACTGTCATTCAGATAATACCTTGCATTCAAAAGGAATTTTTGTGGTGGGCTCAGGAATGTCACCTAAACAAGAGACTCTCTGTGACCCGGCCAGAGGCGAGTCAGATTCTAACGACAGATGCCTCAGACAAAGCTTGGGGAGCTCATCTAAATGGAAAGTGGATACAAGACACGTGGCCTGCCAGACTACAACATCTACATATCAACTTGAAGGAGATGTTAGCAGTCCAATTTGCATTAATAGCTTTCAAGGATTTACTTCTTCCAGGGCAGGTGTTGGTTCTAACAGACAACACAACTGTCATGTGGTACATCAACAAGCAAGGGGAACACATTCTTATCCTCTATGCAGACAAGCAATGATTTTGTGGGAGACTGCTCTCAGTTTACAGCTAAATCTTCAGGCAAGGTTTCTGCCGGGAGCACAGAACTCCTTAGCAGATGTGTTGAGCAGACGAATTATGGATCCCCAGTGGAAATTGGATCCTCATGTGTTTCAGAAATTGACAGTGTCATGGGGAACTCCAGACATAGATCTGTTCGCTTCTCCACTAAACTACCAGCTGCCAAAGTTTTGCACAAAACGGTTTCATCCCACAGCTTGGAAAGTGGATGCTCTTTCTTTCAATTGGAGCAATCTTCATGTGTATGCCTTTCCACCTCTGCCTCTCCTCCCAAAGGTACTTCTAAAGGCCAGACAGGACAAACCAAAGATGATTTTAATAGCTCCAGATTGGCCTCGACAGCACTGGTACCCATTACTGAGAAGTCTGGTACGGGAGCCTCCATGGCCTTTGCCTTCGATTCCACACCTGCTGTCTCAGGAGAACAGTCATTTACTCAATGTCAAACTTCACTCTCTTCACCTAACAGCCTGGCATATTCTGTTTTGAACCCTGGAGGGTCTCAGCTTCCACAGCAAGTTTTGAATGTTATTTTGGAGGCCAGAAGGCCTAGTACAAGGAAAGTGTACGCAGACAAATGGAAGAGATTTTTGTTTTGGAGTGCAGCAAAGGAATTTGATGTTTCTAAGCCTAATTTAAGTGTGGCTCTTCAATATCTGGCTGAGTTACTGGACAAAGGTTTGTCCTTCTCTTCTATTAAGGTTCATGCTGCAGCAATTTCTGCTCACTATGACTGTGATCCACCATTGTTTTCTCATCCTTTGTTTAAGCAATTCCTTAGAGGGCAAAGAATATAAGACCCCACGTAGAGCTCCTACTCCTGCTTGGGATCTCAATTTTGTGTTGGAGAAACTCACTCTACAACCTTTTGAGCCTGCAGCTTCTGCTGAGTTGAAATATTTATCATGGAAGACTGCTTTTTGTTGGCCATTACCTCTGCAAGAAGGGTTTCTGAATTACAGGCCCTTATGGCGGTTGAGCCTTTCTTAATTTTCCATAAGGATAGGGTATCTTTACGCACTAATCCTTCCTTTATGCCTAAAGTGGTTTCTAGTGTGGCTTTAAACCAAACTATTCATTTGCCTACTTTTTATGCAAACCCCAAAATAAAGGGGAGAAGATTTTGCACACTTTGGATATACACAGGCAGTTGCGATATTATTTGAGCAGAACTAAAGGGTTCAGGCAGTCTCAGCAGTTATTTGTTTCATTTGCTTTGGGTTCTCAGGGCAAGCCTGTGTCAAAACAAACTATTTCTAAGTGGATTGGGTTTTGTATTGCTTTCTGTTATTCCCATCATGGTAAGGAGATTCCAGCTGGGATTAGGCCTCATTCCACTAGGGCTACTGCCACTTCTACAGCTTTTTTAAGGGGGGTGGCAACTAAAGATATTTTGGAGGCAGCTACCTGGAGTTCAGTGCATACTTTCTCTAAGCATTACCACCTTCCTCTTTACTCTAAATCTAGGGCTGGTTTTGCCACTGCAATCTTACAGGGCATTTTGGCAGCACCTAATGCTTTATAGTTTTGCCATCCTCCCTTACCTCTGCTTTGGGATTCTACCCAAGTGTAAGGACTGCAGCAATGTGAGATGAAGAACATAGTACAGTTTTGTACCTACCATAAATGTAGATGTTCGAAGATCTACATTGCTGCAGTCCAATTTACCCTCCCTCCTTCCCCTCTGTAGTTAGAGGCGGTGGTGTGGTTTGGGTTGTAAATATTGTGGATATTGTATATATTGTACATATGATTAGTGCAAGGGTGGTTGGTTGTTTTTTGCTGTCTTTTGGTTTTGGCCTTTCTTTTTAGGGTCTTCTGACATCTGGGGCAAGAAAAGACTGAGGATATGACGTCGGTCATGCGCATTTGTACCCTGACGTTCTGATGTCAGTCTTAAGCGCCTTGACCGACATCAGCCTAATACTTTGATATTCGGGCCGACCGAGGACAGCGGACTACCCAAGTGTAAGGACTGCAGCAATGTAGATCTTCGAACATCTACATTTATGGTAGGTACAAAACTGTACTTTCTCTTAGCGTTGCAAGCGTTTCATACATTCCTCCCTTCTGGGACCATTGCAGTTCAATCGGACAACATGTCAGTCATCTGGTATATAAACAAACAAGACGGAACCAGGTCTGACCCCGTGTGTTGGGAAGCCATGTGAATTTGGCACTGGGTGATGGCTTCCAACCGCTTTCTTATAGCAATGCACATTCCTAGGAGTTGCAAACTTACTGCGGACAATCTGAGCAGGAACATCCTGATGCCTCAGGAGTGGTCCCTCAGTCCTATAATAGCAGATCAGATCTTCCGCTGTTGGGGCAGGTCTTGCTGTGATCTGTTTGCTTCCCTTCTAAAGAACAAATGCAGAAGCTATAATCAAAAATAGAAACCTCGGTCACTCACGGCAGGTAAATAAAATGTATATTTATTGTTAAAAGGACCAAAAGTAAGCACTTTCACAGTTCAATATAACCGCTTCATCAGATTTCAGTTGCTAACAGAAAGCATACCCTTAATATAGGTACAATCAAGCTAGCATAATTGAAACAGTTAAAAGCAATTAAGAATAAAAGCCACAGAGACATCCAGAGTACATATATTACAATTATGTCTGCGTGAGTCCACACATCAGAAACCCAATGTTTCAAGCATCTAGATTTTAGAAAAGGTTTTAATGAAACTTTACTATTTAGACCAGGGGGCTTATCAGCCTGTAAACGTATTATCCATTTTTGTTCTATTTCTTCAGTTTTATTACAAAAATCTCCACCTCTGTTATTTACACCTATATGCTCAATGACATAAAAATGGAACTCCTGGTCTAACCCTTCTCTCAAAACATGCTGTGCAAGTGCACTAGTTTCTTTGCTGTTACGCATGTCCCTGTGATATTCAAGGATTCTATCCTTCAACATTCAGTTAGTTTTTCCTGTATAGAATGCGAAACCAACTTTGCAGAAACAAAAAATAAACCACGTTCCTAGTTCTGCAATCAGCATAATATTTAAAATCAATCTTAAACGTCATAGAGGGATGTTCCAAGTGATTACCTGTATAAATATGCTTACATGCAGAGCAATTTCTACATGGATAAGTCCCTGTCCTATTGGATAACATTACAGTATGTTTATTAGATTTTTGTAGCATAGTTGTTTCTTTAAAGAGCAATTATTCTTAAAGGAAAAAAGTGGGTTATCATGAATTACATCCTTTAATTCATGCAGAACATTACAGTTCTTTTTAATCACTTCACAGGTTCCGCCATTCGAAAAGGTGAGAACTACTCTGAGAGGTTCAAGATCAATCTGCCTACTATCCAGTGGTATTGGGATTAATCTCAGTCGTGTCACTAAAGTACAGTCTACATCTAGAGCCTCTTTCATTCCAAGCAGCCTTAATACATTCATCTATTTCATGTTCTTTATATCCCCTGTCTAGGAACTCTTGTTTTATTTCTTTCAGGGCTGTCTCAAGGTATGCATCATTATTATGAATTTGCATTATTCTGTACACTTGCCCTTTTAACACATTCCTTTTAACATGTCTTGGGTGCATGCTAGTGTAGTGTAACAGGCTATTCCTTCTGGCCAGCTTCCTATACAGTCTTGTTTCAAAGATATTAAGCCTTTCCTTGTTGACCTTTATATCCAAAAACTCAATTTCAGAATCTGAAAATGTATATGTAAAGTTAAGAAAATGAGTAGTGCTGCACAAATAGGCGACAAAATCTTTAAGCTCATCAACAGTGCCATCCCAAAGTAAAAACAGGTCATCCACAAAATGTATATACCATACGACATGTTTACTGAAAGGATTTCCGTCAAAGATAAAGTCCAACTCCCATTGGACCAAACAGAGGTTGACATAGCTGTTGGCACAAGGAGTGCCCATTGCTATGCCAACCTTCTGTAAATAAAATGCATCACTGAACATGAAAGCATTGTTCTCTAAAATCATCTCAAGTAAAGTACTGATGAGTGATATTTTTACTCTATCCCAATTCCTAAGGGTTAGAAACTTCTCTATGTTAGCTATGCCCCAATTATTGGGGATCACAGTAAACAACGATTCTATGTCCAAGGTTACTAGTAAACAATCAGTCTTAAGATTCCGAGTTTCACTGTGCAACTTTTGCAAAAACATTTTCGTATATTTCAAAATAGTGTGACAGCTCTCTAAAAGTGGATGTAGCTGCTTCTCCACATAAATGGAGAGAGGTTTAGTGACCCATCCTCTACCTGAGACAATAGGCCTCATGGGGGGAGGTGTCAGATGTTTATGCACCTTTGGCAGCCCAAATATGTTCGGTGTCATAGGATGCTCTACATTGAAATAGTCGAACAGGGGTTCAGTAATTCTGTTATAAGTAAATCAAAAATTTTAAAAATTAGTTTCATCTATAATGCCCTTAATAATCCGGGCATTAATACTGACATAAGTGTTAGCATCACTCAATAACATCTTCATTTGCTGTATATACATGTCTCTGTCCGTGACAACCACACTGCCTCCTTTATCTGCTGGTCTAATTTCTATGCCAGACATACCCTTTAAGTTCACTTAAGGCAGAACTTTCAGCAATTGACACATTAAAAAACATAGCATCATTGCATTCAGAGTGTGTGTTACAAATCTCTCTCTCTCACAAATCAATAAATGCTTCCACCATAGGATGCGGTGGTGGAATGAAAGTACTAGGTTTCCCAAGTATAGCAGTATTCTCAGAACAGGTATTAAACATAACCTTGAGGTTCAAGTTGCGACCAAACAATTTCAGATGTTTCAAAGTTTCTACAAGATCCCTGCGCTGAGCAGGGATTAAATTTAGTCCTTTAGATAGCAGCGAGATCAGAGAGTCAGTCAGCAAATATGAAGAAATGTTAATAACTAAACTTGTCTTTTCCATCTGCGCTCTTGATTCTCTGGGTGATTCATGCTCTCTAGTCGCCGCTGTCGACCTTTCCTGCCCCTGCTCTTCGAGTGGTTCCGTATAGGAAGTGGGTCCTTCAACAAAATTGCTCCATCTGTCTCGTTCCTACCTTATTGGTAGGCGTAGTACGTGGTCTGGCGTCTCTCTCGTTAGTAGTATGGAGCTCAGAAACCAAAGAGGGTTCTTGCTGGGGCAAAATACGTAATTGTTCAGTGGTGGTGGTGTTACTTCTGTCCTCTAGAGCTGGGATATTTATTTCATTGCACTGAGGTTGGCCTTGTATGGGACTTGTTCCTGGTTGTGTGGAACTAGCTTGATTATTGTTTGCTGGTGTTGTCCTGTTTGCTGGTTGCGAATCAATGTCAGTCCTATCTCTGGGCCATGAGAAGACTGCCCCTTTTTTAAAATCTTGCTGATTTCTCTGTAATTTCTGTATTTTGACAGTCTGCAGTTTCTTGTCATATAGGGAATCATGTGTGGATTCACACAGATATAATTGTATATATATGTACTCTAGAGGTCTCTGTGGCTTTTATTCTTAACTGCTTTTAATTTTTCAATTATGCTAGCTTGATTGTGCCTATATAAAGGGTAAGCTTTTTGTTAACAACTGAAGTCTGATGAAGTGGTTATGCTGAACTGCAAAAGCGCTTACTTTTGGTCTTTTAACAATAAATATACATTTTATTTACCTGCCGTGACTGAGGTTTCTATTTTTGATTATTCTTATTATTTTTTTTACCTTTATTGATCACTTTCCTTGTGGGAGACTGTTTTTATTAAATGTAGAAAAGCTACTTTGCCCTGATCCCCCCTCAGGGGGAGTCACCGAGGGATGCTCTGACGCACGATTGGCCCCCGGGTCTGCTGTGTATGCCTTTCCCTCGTTTCCTCTCATCCCGAAATTCCTCCAGAAAGCTCAAAGGTTGAGAAACAAAGTAATCCTCATTGCCCCTTATTGGCCCCGTCAAGTCTTGTTCCCTTTCCTATGGCCTCATCTGATTCACATCCCGTGGATCCTGGATCAATCCCAAGGTCTGTTATCTCACCCTCAGAGACTGATTCACCCCAATCTCCACAGCCTGAAGCTCACAGCTTGGTTTCTCCACTTCCAATGATTGCCAGGCTACCTGATATTTCATCATCTGTCCGTGAGATTCTTCTGGCTTCACACAAACCTTCCACCAGGAAAATGTATTCTAGTAAGTGGGCTAGGTTCCCTACATGGGCCAAAGATCATGACATAGACCCTTTCTCTATGCCTATTCAGAAGATCCTACAGTACCTGACTACCCTTCTTCATACAGGAGCTTCAGCAGTGACAATTACTGTACATTTAGCAGCTATCGCAAATTTTCAAAATGGATTTGATAATTCTTCTGTTATGTCACACTGTCTGTGAAAACCTTCTTGAAAGGAGTATTACATGTTAAACTTCCTGTCAAGCTCCCCATAGAGCCTTGGGACTTGACTTTGGTGCTTCAGTCGTTAACGAGCCCTCCTTTCGAACCTTCTAATTCATGTGATATGAAATTTTTGTCTTGGGAGACTCTACTTCTAGTAGCCCTTTGCTCAGCAAGAAGAGTATCTGAGTTGCAGGCCTTGAGTGTCAAGAGACCTTAATTGATTTTCCACAGGGAAAGTGTGTCCCTACGTACTTGACCCATCCTGCTTGCTCAAGGTAATTTCTGGGTTTTCAGTTAGCCAATCCATTGACCTACCAGTTTTGTTCCCTCAGCATTCAGATAGAGGGGAATATCTTTTGCACACCCTTGATATTCATAGGCAACTTTGTTTTTACTTGGACAGAACTAAATCTTTCAGAAAAACGGATCAATTGTTTGTGGCCTTTGCTGGACCCAGATTGGGTAGGCCTGTCTCCAAAATCTCAAGACATCTGCAACAACTGGAAAGGCCGCAGAAATACCTCACTAAAAGTATCACAGGCCTAAAGAAGATGCCCTATGCTGACCGCCTTAAAAAACTCCAGCTGTACTCTGTCGCATATCGTCTACTCCGAGGTGATCTCTGCTTAACATACAAGGCCATGTCAAACCCAGAGCTGTTGAACATGCTACACTTAAAGAAATCCCAATCCCTCAGAGCTGCACACTCCAGGGATCTAAACCTTGTCATTACAATAAACAAAACATGCTGGAGGGATAGGTTCCTGACCCAGAGACTCCCCAGACTCTGGAATAGACTGCCCATACATATCAAGCAGAGCACCTCTTTGGCCCTCCTCAATAGGAACCTTGATGACTGGATGGGAGAAAGGAAATTCACCCCAGGGATCACATCAGTCGCCCTGCTAGACAGGGGTCCAGGGAAGTAAATAGTGTGGGAAGAAATAGCCAGGGAATTGTTATGGCTAGGCTTGTATAAGCCCTAGGGCCAATAGCCTAGTACCAGCCTATGAAGTGACTCTATCTTCCTGGCTTAGAAACGTCATTGCCTTTATCTACCATCAAAATAAACTGTCTTAACATTCCAGAATAAAGGCTCATTCGACTAGATCGATGGCTATTTCTGTGGCTTTTCATTCCAGAGCCTCTATGGATGATATCTGTGCAGCAGCCACTTGGGCAAGACCTCATACCTTTATTACTCATTACAAATTGGATTTGGCCTCCAGGGAATGAGCAACTTTTGGTTCTATGGTTCTCAGGAATATCCTTCCTTAAGGCCACCCAGGACTCAAGTAGCTGGGGGACTTGGTCCTAACAGTAAGGAATGAATAAAGATTTACAACATCAGATAAAGAAGTTATGTCTTACCATAACGTTCCATCTGTGTTGTAGATCTTTATTCATTCATTACATCCCACCCTTCTTCCCCCTGCCTAGACTTCTGGTGGACTCTAGGATCTCCTTAGTTAAGGTATTTGCTCAGACAGAGCCTCCTTACTGTCTCTTTTATTACTTCTATAATATAAGGGTGGGCAAACTCGAACCGAAGAGACTATGAGAGGGGCATTATGGGTAGGTCTTAGCTGAGAGTTTTTGGCTGGTGCAAGCTTGGCAATGGCAGTGTTGGTTCCGAGGATGGAACCGAAGTCCTAGCAGTAATGAATGAATAAAAATCTCCAACACAGATGGAACGTTATGGTAAGACATAACTTCTTCTTCCTGAAGGAGGAGCTCTGAAGCAATGCTTATTTTAAGGGAGACTTCTCAGGATCTAGTAGATGACCGCATTAAAAAAAAAAAAAAAGCAGGCCTCATGATTCATGATTGTGTAGGACACTTTTACAACTCCATGCTCAGCTCTGAAATCTGTTGTTTTTCCATGTCCAGCCTAGCAGAAGAGAAAGAAGCCTCCTTTACCGTCTTATAGGGTTATAAAAGTATGCTTGGATGTGCCCTGTAATTATAAGTTGCTTGTATTGTTTTTAAGCTTTGCTGCTGATCCTATGTGAATCAGCTAACAAAGCAATGGCAGCATGTGTTATGATCCCTACTTCACCTTCCAGGCTATGAAAGATCCTGTCTCACTAGGTTTCTTCCAGCTCAGATGTACCGATAATACTTAAAACACTCAGTCCAGAGATTTCAGTCTTCTTCTCAACATAAACAAGACCTCTTGGAGAGAGAGGCTTCTCACCCAGAAGAATAGCCAAAGAATGTAACACGTTGGCCTCCTTTACGTTTTGCCTTGACAATCAGATTGGTGCCCACAGATTTACACCTGGAATAAGTAGTATGCCCCCCCAATGAGCGGAGCTGGAAGCAAATCTGTCCCCAAAACGTTATACATTCCGTAGCTAGGCTGTAAGTAGGGTACCTAATAAGAACCTGCCACCCTTTTCTTTCATAAACAATTGTCAGTAGTTCGGCTTGTTTTTCATATGCATTCTGCGTATTGCTCGACTCAGCATCTAATACTGTGGAAATGTACAGGAGCATGTTATATTTTCCGTTAGAATTACTTGGAGCCTATTTGACTGTTTTAGTCTTTTGCTTTTACAGCATAGTCTGTTGCCTGAGATTAATTGTGAGATCACAGTGTTGTAGTATAAGTTTGTCTTAAGAGTAGACTGAGGAGATAGATGTCATAATGCAGACATTTTGCTTGTGTATCTTGTTTCAGTAGTAGTAGAAGTTACAAAAAAAGCTGTTTTACATCTGCATACATTTATTTTGATAAACTGGAACGGCATTGTCAACTGCTTAATATACATTAAAGTGGGTTGCTCTGGTAGATGTATTTTAATATAGCTTTGACTGTATTATGACAGTGTTTAATTTTGAAACTGAGTTTGCTCATTCTTCCACTAGTAGGGGAGATAAGGGAGAGGCACCCACCAAAATGGTGGTGTCTCTAACAAAACAAGTGTCTTGGGAATGTTTCAGTAATTGTTCAAAAGTAGTAACATATCTATGGTTTATTTGCTGCATTGTATTACATCAAAAGATCACACAAAGTACATGAAAAAACTCTCTTATACAAACATATTCATTCTGATTATACTTTGTTACAGTATGTCAGCAGCCCTAGATGAATATAATTTTTTGTAAAATTTTCAGATTTAATTATAATCATCTCAGCAGCAGAGCATGAATACACAGTAATTTTATCTTTAGTACAGTACCTGTATTCTAATATTGCTTCTCATGCTTATATTTCCCTCTTGTAATTTTATATTATTATCCCCCTCATTTCTGCTGATTCTCACATTCTCACCACAATCCTTAAGACCTCTCTCACCTGCATCCTGTCTTTATCAAATAAAATAGTCCGTCTTGATTTTCTAAACATCCTCATTTCTTCCACAAAGTGACTTAAACATCGACTCCTAATTTTTCCAGTTCCACATGATCCATTTCCACACACATCCCATACATTGTTCTTCTCTCACCTAGCACATCTCCCCTCCTGTTCCATTCATCTCCCAGTTATCAATCCTAAAGACTATAGCAGTGTACCGGTCTTCTGGAATTGTCACTTTCCCTTTACTTAAAAATGTTGATGCCTGTTCCTGGACCCCTGACATGGCAAGTCAACCATAGGATCATAGGAAATTACTAGGCTAATGGCCCTTAAGGCCCTTACAAGCCTAGCCAAGTTCTACCGTTATTTCCATGATCGGCATTTGTTGTCCCTGTCTAAGAGGAACAGAGGTGGAACCCCCAGGGTGAATTTACAGTTACCCATCCAGTCGTTCAGATTGCATTTGAAGAGGGCCAATGAGGTGCTCTGTTTGACATGAAGTTGGGAGTCTGTTCCAAAGGTGTGTTAACTTCTGGGAGACAAATCTGTCCCTCCAGCAGATTCTATTTATGTCGGATACCAGGTTAAGTTCTTTAGTGCGAGTAAACCCCATCACTGCCTCATCTGACTCTCAACTAAAACACTTGTTTATTATCTCCATCTTCTGCCTCATCATATCCAGGTTAATGTACCATTTTAGTAGGCTAACTTACGTGATAGCCTGGCAAAACTTTAAGCCCCTATAAACCCTGAGAACACTACTCCCTGGATGGAAATATTCACAGAAATCTTATGCAAGCATGTTCATAGCAGCATGGAGGCAGCTGTACTCACCAGGAAGGAAGTACAGAATGAACTCAGAAAAACAAGCTACCCTGGTGGAATCGCATCATCAGTAGGCTGAATAACAGATGGAAGAAAATCATAGCAAAATATTAGGCGCTGTAGTACTTAGCAGGATAAAAGCAGTCTCATCAAACTAAACAAACAACTCAGAGGACAAATAAAATCTACCAAAGCCAAATATGAGTTAAGATTGGCCTCCTAGGCCAAGGGCACTCACAAGGCATTCTTTAACTATGTCCACAACATCAGAGGCAATACACAATTGTGTGCAGAGCCCATTGTTAATGGGGCCACCTATACTAAGCGAGAAGATATTGCAAGCCTACTGGCTGACAAATTAAGCTTCAGCTTTACCTCTCTCTTCCCCCTCAACCTCCCCTCAGGAAATACCGCGAACTACAACTCCCTTACTATCACTAGGGAGCAGGTCCTTAATGCTCTCTCTAAAGCCAAGAACACTGCATCAGGGGACCCATATAATATCCCACAATGCCTTCTAAATAGCATGAAATATGACTCATCAGGCCCTTTTGAATTGCTGTTTGAATGTAGCCTCCAAACAGGATTTGTGCCTCATGAAGAAAAGCAAGTTTCATTTTCTTGTACAAAGGTGGGCCATCTGCAGACCCTTTTTTTAAGTTTCACTAGTCTCATATGCAAAGCCATGAAAAGAATTATCATGGAAATCATCAATAATGACACAGGAAAACTCCACACACTGGACTCAACCCATTTTGGTTTTGTCAAGGGCAGGTCACGCCTACTCAACCTAGTGGATTTCTTTGAGAATGTCACCAAAACAGTGGATGAGGGCAGAAAAGTTTGCACTGCCTACCTTGACCTGGCCAAGGTATTTGACACAATACCTCACTCGAGTAATGTTGACAAACACAAGAGGTTGGATATAAACCTTTGTCACCTGGTGGATAGCCAGCTGGCTTACAGAGAGTACCCAGAAAGTTAGAATTGGAGATTTCGCCTGTACAAAGAGGCCAGTTGCAAATGAAGTCCCTCAGAATTTGGTCCTGGGGCCACTCGTTTGCCTCACTAGCTAAACTTGTGTATAACCTCAAGTATTTCCATGATAAATTAACAGTAGTGACTTTTTACTTCATAGAAAGACAAGTTGCCAAATAGTTCTTAGAAGTGGAACACCTTACATTGAAAATGAACTTCTGAAGATGTAGTAGTGAAACCACAAAGTAAGCAAGTTGTTGTTCACCTAAGAAGGTAAATTATTTTTCTTACTCTTAACATTTTGCAATCATATGTAAATTATTGCCTAGTACCTACCATCACATCATTTTATGGTTGTGACTGTAATGAAAAAAAAAATGATTAAACAGTGAAACTGAAAAAATCAAAAATCAAACGGCACAACATCATTTCCAACTTCAATATGAGGATTATAGCAAGGAATGAAATTCATTGTGTAAACTCTCAAATCTGTAATATTTTGTAAAAACAAATGTTCACACCACACCCTTGTTCCTCCATTGATACAGGGTATCGTTCTAGTAATTATAAGCACATAGAATGCCTTCAACAACATACATATCTCCAAAGCCCACAAGAAATACCTGGGGGGATGCATATAAGGGGAACCAAGTTCACTTCTTTGCCATTTGACTTTTCTGTGCTTCAGTATGCTCATAAAGTCCTTAAGTGTTTGCTTTTTTCAGACTGCAGTGGCTGTACATTTCCCCTTATCTAGATAATTGCCCCAGTCTCTTCAGTCTGTAGAACTTTCTTTCATAGACTGTTCCACATTTTTTTCCACTTTGGGGCTTAATCTCAACTGCAAGCAATCAGATCTGATTCCCCCTCAGATTATATATGCATATGTGCTGCTAAACCTGACACAGGCTTATACTTGATGTAGAGATCAAAGCAAAGCTGGAAGATGTATATTGTTTTAAATGTAGTGTCACTGCCAAGAAAGCTCATAAAACCAGTTCTGCTGCCCAAGCAACACAAGAAAGGTGTCAGTCCTTGCACACAATCACCTAGACACACACAGGCTCTCTTAACATATAGTTATTTAGCTAACGTAGCTCCAAATGATGTTTATAATCACCAGATGGCTTAAGTTATAGAAATGCTTCTACAGACCACCTCAAAATATAATGCCTGCATACTCCAGCTGTGTTCCAGCATAGTGCAGCGGGAGTAATGTTACTGTACTGGACCAACAGCGCATTGGTTTACAGCTTAATGCTATATCACCACCACCACCCATTGCAGACAAATAGCAAGTCTGCACAAGGTTGCACTGTGACATACTTCATGGAGCATACTGCAGTAATGAAATGCAAATTACAGGAGCACTTAATGAGGCTACTGCTTTTCATAACTTTTATTATTTGCATTTTCCCCTACTGCATACTTAGTACGTAATTGAGATATTACTGTATACAGACCACCCCATGCAGGATACATCATAAGTGCACATGCCTGCAGACACCCACAATGTGTTAATTATGGTTTGTGTGAGGATTGTAAATCTTATAGACAACCCCTTCCACCAAAACAGCACCATGTAGTCTGCCCATACTTTATGCAGTTAACCTACTTCATGCTCTTGGCTTGTCTAGACCAGCTGCACACAATGTTATACACACACAGGTGTGCATGTAAATTTGTCATGTATTGTTTCCCAGTACCTCTGTGCTGGCCGCAATTTGTCTAGGTTGCAATGCCAAACCGTTTAAGTTGTGTAGTATGTAGTACATTATCTTATGTATAGACATTGTATGACATGCTATATGCCTTGACTTCTGTGCTGTTAAGCTGATGATTATACCATTTGTGAAAATGCTTAGTGTGCAGTCAATTTCGCACACCACCTATACCTTTCACTGTCAGGTGTGCAATTCTTTTTAGGAATCATGCACCCAGCACTGCAGTGGATAAGACCCTCTTCTCTCTGCATCTGGTATTCAAGATTAGGAAAAAAAAGTATGGATCTCTGCCCATTCTGAACACAGATCTATGAATGTTTGTTTTCAGATATTGTAATATTGACCCCGAATCATGTTTTCTCTATTTAAATATCCAACACTGAATGCAGATGTATTAGAGGAGGGCAAGATTTTAAGACTGGCTACTTCTTGCTAACAAACAAGCTAGGTAAATCTTGCACTCTACGCAAAAACAATGATTGAGCTAAGATATATGGGAAAGTGTAAACTAAAAAGAGTCGGCCACTGTACATAGTTCTAGGAAGTAAAGTGAGTACAAAACAGTGCGCTCATGCCAACTAAATGATGTCATAAAGGATCTGTTTAATGAATAGCATTAAAACTCAAAAACAAAGTGGATGCAGAGAACTCGGAGCAAAGTTTTGTCAAAGTGGTAGAAACCTCTGCTCAAGAGAGAGTAGAGAAAGGGAAATGTGACACTAATGAGTACCTAAGAAGCAGGAACTCTAGTGAGACGGAATGCAGTGAGCCGAGTCCAATCCACTGTTAAATAAGAGTGCAAAGGTTAGATTTTTGTTCTCTTTGAAGCTTGGCTGAAAACTTACACGAGCCAAACCCCTTCACAAAAATAGAGGATGGATTGAGTGGGGAAATATAAGAGCATGCTTACCTGCAAGTGTGAGGAGGAGTTTCATATTTATTCTAGTAATATCCACATTTCAGCTTCTTTAGGTAGAGAGCAGAGTAGGAAAGTTGTTTGGATTGTCTTAGTTTTGCAACTAAAAGATCCATTTTGAAGGGAAGGGAAAGGGCATAAAGTGGGAGATTTCGCAACTTGAACAGTCAGTCTCTCCATTTAGGCTAGTATATCACTTTAGTTTTGGCAAGTACTGCTTCACAGGATTTATTCAATTTTATTTATTTTGAATAGTTTAATAGATTGAAGCAAATTGAACGTTTTCAGTCATTACACATACAAACTACAAAAATGGTTTAGAACTTAATATAAATATAAACATATGTGGATGTATGTATGCATGTATTTATCACTGTATTGATATTCAATAAATTAACTGACTCCATCCATGCTTACAAGTAACCAGCTCTTGTAGTGACCCTTTGATCAGCCACCACCATCCACAAAGTTTACTAGGCAAGAGGGGAAATGGAAGTACATTGCCAGGCCTTTCCTTCGTATTGCTCCCATGTGCACTCAGATACACACCTGTGGAGAATTTAAAAGTTGCCAATCCTGTTAGCATAATGGTTTACCTTACAGAGACAAGTGCAGGGTTTGATTTTCACATAGGGTAATTGGCTAGGCTTAAAATGGTCCACAAAGGCAGTTAGCTTAGTACTAATCTATGAACCTATAAACCTGTCTACAGCATACCCATTAGAATGTGTGAGAAAACCAGAGCGCCTGGATAACAGTCCACCAAAACATGGGGACAAACAGACTCTGAACAGAAGGAAGCCTAACCAAGAGCTGAAACAGAGAACTTCTTGTTGTAAGGTGACAAAGCTACCACCTACACCACTGTGCTTACTCCAGTTAAGTGACTAGGAGATCATCACATAATATTACACTGCCATATGTTTCAGGAAAGGATTAGGAGTTGGTGAGAGGAGAATCAGTCAGAAAAGACCGAAAATGAGTTATTGAATGTGTTGTACTACTGCTACTAATTGTGTTTGGCTTTAAGAAACCCCAGATTAGGTCTGAAACATGTCCTTTGGGACCAGTAATCAAGCGGAAATAAATAGTATAGCAACACTATACCATAACTAGAAAGCGTGAGGAAATGAGATGACTAGTTAGAAATTACTGAACAGCGATAGTACCTTAATAAGAGTAGTGTCTTAGCTAGTAATTATGAGTGCTCTGAGTCGAAGTTACCAGATAGAACATTTTGAATGGGAGTGGATGGGTTCCATTAAATAGGGAAATTTAAGTAAGAAGTAAGTTGCCTTTTCTAAAAGACAAAGGCAAGTTATAATGTTATGTAAAATCTCAAGTAAACCCTAGATCTGTCATTGTAGCTGGTGTAAAACGTTTACAAGAATTTAAGTAAGAAGTAAGTTGCCTGTTCTAAAAGACAAAGACAAATTATAATGTTATGTAAAATCTCAAGTAAATCATATATCTGTCATTGTAGCTGTTGTAAAACATTTAGGTAAGACTTTAGGTAAGACTTTAGAGAATTTTGAATGCAAATATGGTCTGGTGACCATGTATATTGTGAGGGATGAAGTTCCAGATTTTGGAGGGACTGAAAGAAGAACTTTTGTACCTCAAGCTGTATATGCTTTTGAGAGTTATGATGGAATTATCATCAAGAAGGCTGGAGTAAAGGATTCTTAAGAACATGATGATAGGTAGTTTGGGTTTTAGTTAACAGCACCAGTGTTATTGGAGGATTCTGTATGAGTGCTAAATGGAGAAAGATGGACATGTGATTACTAAGGAGATAATTGAATATACCAGTCTTGTTCAGTGATACATAAAGCATGAAGTGTTAGGTTTTGTTTCAAGAAATTTGAAGGTTGGATTTGTTTGTCTCAGTTTGGAATAGCATGGAAGCTATACTCTGGGTTGTGTTAAGAATGCTTTTTGTTTGATTTTGTGGAGTTTTCTTTTGGAAGAAGTTTGCTGCTCGGTAGAAATCCTCTTGCCATTGATCCTTCCTTGAACATTTAGACTTTGTCAAGTGTAATGGTAGAAGGGGCTTTGTTGGCTCAGTTAGGTGCAATTTTGGAGGTGCTTGCATTTGTGCCAACGAGCCCACTCTTTGCCTTATTTAAAATCAGTTTTACACTAAGCCAGTGGAGAGCAGGGCGATGTTATGTAGAAGACTGATGCAGGCAACAGCTTAAATATGGCGATGAGTGCAATAGATTATATTTTCCCAATGACATTATGAGACCAGTGTTGAGAAAAAAAAACGCAAACGAGACATGGTATATCCCAAAGAACTCCTCTATGTAGTGTAATAGTGGTTGTTAGGGTAAGATTGATATGAATGTAAGCTTTTGTGATATTTAAAGTAGCTGGTGAGCCATTTTTAATACAGTGAAGCCTAGCCCATGAGATCTGAATTCTTTTAGTAGAAGGTACTGTGTTCAAAAGTCTTACTGAACTCCCATTTCCTTCTTTGTGCAGATCGAGTTTAGTTATAGGATTGCAGAAATGTGCCGTCCTTACATGAAATCATACTGTATGTGTTGCATTAAGTTGTTTGTATTTTGAAGTTTGCAATAAAGTTTAAGGGTACTACCTGAGTGTTTTATTTAGTGTTGGTAGTAATGTTATGGGTCAAAGGTTTGACATTGTAGTTGACAGATGTTGAGTTTGGAACAAGTATTGTCACGGAAGCTTTCCAGAGAGTTGTATTAGTTAGCAGTTGCCTTTCTCAGCACATTGCAGCTGACTGTAGAGGGTATGCCCTGTACCTTAAGCTAACTGGAGGGCCATAGGTAGATGGTAAGGCAGCCCAGGCATTGAATGTAACTGCAGTCATGTGTTTAACTTTTTCTAATATCAACTGTTTAAACACATCTGTCTTCTTGGCAGTTTATTTTGTGAATCTGGTTGATTCTTTCATGCCAGCATATGATGAAAATCACTTAATGGCCACAGAAAGAGCACAAGTACATCTGCTTATATTCCAACATTTTTTGTGTGTGTGGTCACAGAACACGTTCAAAAATACTTTAGTCCCATGAGGTTTGTGAAATACTTGCTACTCGGCATAATAAAGTGCATGAACTGCAGGTATAGAACCAGTTGCTTAACTAGACTAGTAATGAATCTGAATGAAATGTGTATCACAAGCACCCTTTCACTATGCCTGCACGTTTATTCCAAGTGCATCATTGTAACTGCAAGCTGTCACAAGCATTAATGGGTAAATTAAAGTGGTATCTACTGCTAATAAATGTGTACAAAAGCCCATTTCAGAAACCTTGATACGAGTAGTGCATTTCCTAAAATGTAAAACTTTTGCCTTTGAATTGCAAACATGCAATCATAAATTAGAGAAATCACAGCACTGTAAATTTATCAAGTGCCATGGCCTTGCAAATCATTCTTGGTTCCATCACTCCATCTGACGTTTTTAGCAGAAAGCATTTTGTCTCATCGTTTTTTATTTCAGATTATGACTTAATTCCGTATAAGTAGGAATTGATCTTATTGTCTAATAACTAATCATTAAGGTGCAAGATTATTCACAAAGAATGAAGAAGCAGTATATTTTTCAGTAATGATTGATAGACCTTGGTATTTAATTATATATCATTAAAACACATTTTAGAAGGCTTTTTTTCTCTGATCAATTAACTTTGCTGTTGGAAATGTTTCATCTCACAGAGATTTTTTCAGTTTTGAGAACAGCTTTATAACAGTTAAAATTTCCCTTGCTTTTTCAGTACTTTCCAATCTTCTGTACTGTGCATTATTTTAAAACTACATCTAGCTACCCCATTTGTCAGAAGTGAGGGAGTTCTAGAATAATCCATGCATTGTGTAAGCCTTAACAATATTAATAAGAAAAGGTTCAAAAAAATGTGATATCAGTTGTAACTGAATTACTAGTCAGGAAATGACAGCTTAATTGACCTAGATAACAAAGATGAATTTTGCAATGGGATACATTTCCTTGCTAGAGCTTGGATTTTACAAACCTGCATCAGGAGTTAGTTGCCACAACTCATCTGTCATCTTATAGTGGTCTTGTAAGACGGTGAAATTCTTTTTTCCCTCTTCTAAGAAAACCTGAAGTGAAGCTGCCTGCTTAGCAGTATCAGACTGGTTTTCTCTCATTTAGATTGATTATCCAGTCACAACTCTTCAGGCTTTCATGAAGCACCTGTCTTTCAGTGTTTACCTTAATTTTAATATGGGGAATAGGCTGCACACACTTGAAAAGTCTATAAGGATTTCTGGGCTGTGGTTCCTTGTTGATGGTCCAGAGCAGGACACTTTCGTCAGAGGGAGGTAGGTGGGACAGTATATGTCCTGGGAGTGGCTTTAGCTCACCAAGCCATTGTCTAGTGCCACCCTTCATTAGTGGGTTTGCAGAAGCATGCACCTGCATTGTGAAGACATTGTGGGTCCTCGTAGTATTGCTCATATTTCATCTCCCCACCCAACAGTAAGGTCAGAGCCATAGCGATATCCCCAGTTGCTGATACCAACAAGGGCAGAAACGATCTTCATGGCTGCCTGTATGACTGCTTCCTTAATTGTTCTCACCCCCATATGGTATTGGGTGCATCCCTTTACAGGGAAATGAATGAGCTTAGCCTGATAGAGAGAGACTTGGGGGCAAAAATGTAAAGAAAATAAAATTAATGAATGCAGTGCAGTAGTGAACCGTATGAAGAAACATGCACTTTGGACAGGGCATTCACTGTATAGATAGATATTTTAATAGGATCATTGCTGAAGTGGGAGCTCTCACTCACCTTCCTCACTCTTTCTTTCTTAGATTTTTTGAAGCCTCTTCTCTCTCTTTTTGGCAGGGCTGTTTAATGCTCTTGGTATATAATCTAGTACTGGCTTGTAGTGTTCCCTTTGGTATAGGGTCCTTATATATGTTGCTGCATGTGTGTGCACATCTGTTAAATTTGGAGTTAAACTTTTTTTTTTTGAGTCTTCCTTTGCCAGATAGGAGTTCTAAATTCAGTAGTAGACTGCTCTGTTTGTTATGGTGTTGGCTTGAGTAGGAAGATGCATGTACAGTTGTTGAGGACACTCATCCGTAAAAAGGAGCAGAAGATTGCATGGATTGTTTAAGCCTTTTTTGCCCCCTTTTTCTTCTTCCCTTGAGAACATCAGTCTTATCCCTCTACTTGTTGTTTAGGACTATTCATTACTCCAAGAGTAAGAGCTTTGTGGTAGAGAGTGGTGCCATAACCAAACGCCAAAAAATGTATACTCATACCCTTCGGGAAAAACAAGGTAACCCCAAGCTACCATATAGGTGGCAATCCACTAAGCACAGAAGAGGTTATCAGGGACCTGGGGACCCAGGTTGACAGTGGCCTTTCTTTTGACACTCGCGTTGCTAAAGTGGTTAGAAAGACCTTCTACATTGCCCACCTGATCATGCAGGGATTCACATCCAGATCTAGTGAGGTCATTGTTCCCCTGTACTCTTCACTTATCAGACCAATGATAGAGTACAATGCCCCATTCGGGATGTATCTCACCCGACATATGCAGCAATTGGAGAGACCCCAAAAGTTCCTCACCAAAAGGGTAAAGGGACTCCAAAATCTGTCATATGCTGCCAGATTGAAGAAACTCCAGCTCTATTCAGTCGCATACCGTCTGCTCAGAGGTGACATGTGCCTGACATACAAGGCCATGTCCAACCCGAATTAATGGACATGCTCCACCTCAAAAAATCCAAATCCACCAAAACCACTAGAGCAAGCGACTTAAACCTTAGCACGGATATAAATAGGACGTGCTGGAGGGATAGATTTATCACTCAGAGACTCCCTATGCTGTGGAATAAAATCCCGGTCCATGTGAGGCAGAGCACCTCGCTGGCTCTGTTCAAGAGAAATCTTGACCTGTGGATGGGAGATTGTAGGTTTACCCCGGGAATCATCTCTGTGTCACTGCTGGACAGAGGCACAACAAACTAATGGGCACAGTATTTTTTCATATAAGGGGTGGCGTAAGCCACAAAACTTTGGGCTAGGCTTATAAATGCCTTAGGGCAGATAGCCTAGTATAAACCTATGAACCTATAATCCGTAAGAGTAAGGGGTTCTGCTTTCATCCCTGTGCCTACTGGGCATGTGTAGTAAGATGGCCCAAGGTTGGTTGTACAATGGGCATCACTGAGTGTGTCACTTGCCACTGCAATAATTCCCTTCCACATCTGAAAGCCAATGTTCCCTTGTGGTCACTGGGACTCTACAATAAGGCTGAGTGCTCTGGACATGTGTCCCCCTGCCACCTCCAAGAGGTGCCAGATTGGTATGGAAACTTGGAGTTATCTCTATTGTAATTAGAGCTTTATCCCTCTTTGATAACTGAGCTGACTGATTATAACCAGAACATGGGAGGTAACTTCATGCCCAGACTGCAACAGCTGACCATTATGTCTGCATGAAAGTGTGTGGTGTTAGCCAGTGGCTATAACCTTTTCTTGTATGTATGAAGTACAGCAATGATCCTGCTGTTCAAAAATCTACTGTTATGTTGACCACCTTGATGCATTTGTGATTCGTTTATGTCTAGGTGTGATGAGTGTCTCACTGTGTGTATGGGTTGCTACTGCTGCGAGATTGCCAGTTTTAAGTGTGCTGCTCTTTGAGTGCAGTGACATCTTTTCTATTGGTAAATCCCAGTAACTTTGTACTGCAGTTTCTGATGACAGCTATAGTACTGTCTTTCTTTGAATAAACTGTCATTCATATTCATGCTGCATTCCACATTTGCATAAGCACTACATGATTTGTTTTCAATTTTTGCATTGGCATATTTGCATATTTCTTCTGTGGCTCTAATAAGCTGTTGTGTCTTAATTTGCTTATAGGCATTTCACATTTTTTGCAAAGGGAGAGTCATGGGTATCTATGCAGTGAATCCTTCTTTGCAAATCCCACACAATATATTTTAGATGCATTTCGTAAAATTTTAATACAAGTTGGTTTAGTAAAAATATAACTTAAACCATTTTACTATGTAGACAGTGCACATTTTGAAGGGTAATTAATGGAAAATACAGCTTGATGTTGAGATAGTTTTGCCTATGATTTGATAAGTCGTCATCTGTAAACATAAATAATGTAAAAGTAAAGTGTATGCCAAACATATTGATGAATACTGAAAACCTAATTGAAAAAATCTGTTTATCTAGAAGGTTAGTTAAATTCTATAAAATAAATTATCAAATTACAAAAGGCATAATCACCTTATATGTTGTTCTGCTGACTTCACTTGTACATTAGAAGCAAGCCATGATTAAAAATAAAAAAAAACTGTGTATTATAGGCATATTAACAGTCCCTGCCTTGATATAAAATGTGGTATGGCATTTAGTAAAATTTTAAAGGCTAAGCAATTCTGTGTATTATAAATAATGCAAACAATATATTAAACTCCTTCTCCTCTCTCTCTCCCCTACCCTTCCAAGTGACATTTTCATCGCTGGAGTTGCATTTGCTTACAGCATGGGCTTCTTTAATAAATAATTCTTTCTCTTGCACAGTGCTATCCATTCTGCTGGCCTTTTAAAGCCACTCACATGAGACATTAGCATGAGATATGTCCTCCAAAGTTGTTGAAGCACAGCACTAGAATGGATGAGTCGGCAATCAAAAAGACTAAACCTAACAGGCACACATTAAGGCTGGTAGTGAGGGCAGACTTTTGAAATAAACTGAATCTGTACTTTTAGTACTGTTCTGCTTTTAATGACTCTGGAATGACTTTCAAATTTCATGTGAGTAGTAGTAAATAGCGACTTGTACATTATTTCAAATATGCATTAATTTGATAGCTAATAATGTAACAAACATACATCACTGTGGTCATATTCTCTTTCTTTGCTGGCTCATTTGTTAAGTTTATTTATTTGACAAGTAGGCATTTAGTGCCTCAGAGCTGCTCAGAATGTTGCCCCCTCAAAATTTCATTTGTATACCATTGGTTACAGGCAGTGGCAGATAGTGACTTCAGAGCAAGATGGTACTGCAGAAAGCAACTGAATTGGGTGGGGTTATATTTTAAACATGCCACTGTGGTGATACATGCATGTGTATTTCCATGGATTATTGCAGAGTTCTTGATCAGGATCTCTCAGAAGGTGATCTGGTTGATCTGCAGTGTGGGTGTAATTCCACAGTGGGATTGCCAATCGGCCAGTCTCATAGCTGTCATATGTCTTGCTGCAGGATTTAGACTGACTTCCAATTAGATTAGTTTTCAAGCTTGTATTGAGACACACACAGTCCCATGTGATCTGGGTCCTGTTTACTTGGGAAAAGTTACTGGTGCCCTATTTTCCACCCAGGCCCTTGATGTCTTTTGGGAGGGGACTGCTAGTTGTTCCAAAGGTCTGACTGTTATACTTTGAAAGTTTTTCCATTGCATATTTGGCACTGATTCTTTGGAATTGGCTACCATCACTGATGAAGGCTTACGACTCTGAGGGCTTCCTTTAGAATATCCCCAAAATATTGTCTTTTTAGACAAATGTAAACTCATGCAATTGTGTTATCTTAACTTTTGATAGCCTTTTTAAATGTTGATTGTTATATGTGGGCTCAACCTTTTATATATGTTTTATGTTATCTTACAGAGGTGTCCATTTTTCTGGGTTTTTAATATATAAAATGCTTAGGAAATAAGCATTTAAATGTATTAATAAATTAATCCTTCCATGCACACCGCCTCGCTTTTCCCCATTTGTGCATGTGGGGTTAGGGTGGCTCATCAACAGCTAGTGTAAAAAAATGTGTTTTCTGTCTCTCTCTCACTCTCTCTCTCTCTCTATATATATATATATATATATATGTGTGTGTGTATATATATATATATATATATATATATATATATATATATATATATATAGTAAATGGGTCTCTTCAAAAGACTGAAAATCAAAATATCTAAAACTCAAACTATTGAAAATGAAATCTGTCTCTTCACCTCTGTTGTGCAGTCTCAGAGCTGGTATATATAATTAGGGGGTGTGGGAGTGCAGGGGGGTTTGCCCCTCCATTAAAAATGTTTTGAGTTTTAGATATTTTGATTTTCAGTCCTTTGAACTTTAGATCTTCTGACATAGACCCAAATATATATATATCTATCTATCTATATATATATATATATATATATATATATATATATATATATATATATATATATATAAACTCTCTGTCAAACTGGCTTAACCCTTGTCCCCTAGAACTATCAAATGACATCCCTACAACTAACCCGGTACCCTCCTAACATTTTCTGATCTTAATTTACCACAAAGATAAAACCAAGTTAAGTAAGATGCCCCTAACGCAGATTATTTTATTATTCCTCCTCACTCTATTAGCCTTCATCACCAATTATCAAATCCACATCCTTCAAATACTTAGGACGTCAAGCAATCCTTACAAAGAGTATCAACATCTACCTAGCTGTCTTTCTCCATAACACCCATTCTCTCAAAACCGTATCTTATTTCCTTATCTGTAAATATCTCAAAACAAAGTATCCAAATTGACACTCAAATACCAAGCCAAGACCAAAATAAAACTGGCCACACACTTCCCTTTATAAAATATCAGTTTCAAAAGATTAGTGGAGATATTCACCCAACCCAGGTACCACTGTTCATAAAGTCATCAATTCCAACCCTAAAATAAGCCAGTCACCTACTACATCTCGACAAAAAACAGAACCATAACTGACCTTACTAAATGTGGACCTAAGAAGTATGTGCAATAATATCCATGACATACATGCCTGCCTTGCCACATACTTTCCTAATGTAGTCATAGCTACTGAAACCTGGTTAAAAAAAAAGAAATAAAGGATAATGAGGACCCCCCGATATAATATGCTTGGGCATGAATTCAATACAAGTGGGCAGGTGGTGTAGCAATCCTCTATAAAAATTCCCTAACCATCACCTTACTTCCACAGGAAATGTTGAACTTTTAATAGCACTCCTAAAAATCAACAATAGAAAAACTATATGTCTAACAGCAGTGTATATACTACCAAGGAATAACACTGATACTGCTGAAAGCATCCTGTATTGGATATCCCAACAAATTGACCATAAAACTATATTACTTGAAGACTTAAATATAGACCGGTAAGTCATAAATTCCACTACCCCCCCCCCCTACTGAATCCATAAACTTGTACAACTTCAGATGATTAATAACCACACCTACTAGAATCAAGAGAACTTCAGGGAGACACTCAACATTAGACTGAATTCTTACAAACCAGACAAGCTGACAAAAGTAGGCTGCCTCTCTGCATAGCTTAAGTGACCACATAGTTGCATATGCTATTAGAATTCACCATAACCTGGATAAACATATTATCTATAATCAAATACGAAATACAAACAATTTCAGTGAAAATATTTGTAATGAAACACTAAAACAGTAAAACTGGAATATACTTACAACAATGCCACTAGATACTGCTGTAGAACACTTTAAGGTCTGCAAGAATATGTTATTAATGTAGCTCCAATGCATAATAGGTTCATAGGTTCATACTAGGCTATCTGCCCTGGGGCAATTATAAGCCTAGCCCGATTCTGTATGGCTTACGCCACCCCTTGATTTGAGTATACTGTGCCCTTTTTTAAGGTTTAGTTTACTGTGCCTCTGTCTAATAGTGACATGGGAGTAATCCCTGGGACAAACCTACGATCCTCCATCCACTTCTCAAGATTCTTCTTGAAGAGATTCAGTGAGGTGCCCTGCCTCACATGAACTGGAATTCTATTCCAGAGTGAAAGGAGCATCTGGGTTATGAACCTGTCCCTCCAGCAAGTTCTATTTATTTCTGTGATGAGGTTCAAGTCCCTCGAGCGTGTGGCTCTAAGGGATTTAGATTTACTGAGGTGAAGCATGTCCATTAATTCTGGATTTGACATAGCTTTGTATGTCAGGCATAGATCGCCTCGAAGTAGGCGGTATGCAACTGAGTAGAGCTGGAGTTTTTTTAACCGAGCAGTATATGGCATCTGTTTGAGACCCTTGATCCTCTTGGTGAGATACTTTTGGGGTCTTTCTAATTGCTGCAGGTGTCGGGTAAGGTACATCCCAAAGGGGCATTGTATTCTATGATGGGCCTGATGAGGGATGAATAAAGGGGCACGATTACCTCTCTTGATCTAGATGTGAAACCCTTTGTGATGAGGTGGGCTATGTAGAAGGTCTTTCTAACCACTTTGGCAATGTGGTTTTCAAAGGAGAGAGTGCTATCAACTTGGGTCTCCAGGTCCCTAATAACTTTCTCTGTACTTAATGGGTTTCCGCCTATGTGGTAATTTGTGGGCACATTGTTTTTGCCAAAGGGTATGACTATACATTTTTTGGAATTTAGCTTTAAACCATGGTGCTGGCACCAGTTATCTGTCTCTGTGAGACCTTTTTGAAGGATGTTTGTGTCAGCTGGAGAGTTGATTATGGCGCCCAGTTTGCAGTCGTCTGCAAACTTGGTGAGCCATAGTCCTCCCACGTTTGCCTGTACCTCGGAAAAGTATATACCGAACAAGAGTGGTCCCAGGACAGAACCCTATGGGACGCCACTTGTGACCGGTTTCCAGCAACTCTCACTCTGTGGGTTCTGTCTTTGAGCCAGTTTGCGACCTATCTTGTGACATAGGGGTTTATATTTAAGCTAATAGCTTATCTATGATGCCCGAGTGGGGTATTGTGTTAAATGCCTTTGCAAGGTCCAGATAGGCTGTGTGGACTACCTTCCCTTCATCTATGGCTTTGTTGACTGTTTCAAAGAAGTCAACCAGGTTCAAAAGGCAGGATCTGCCCTTGACAAAGCCGAACTGGGTAGGATCTAGTATCTATAGGTCCCCAATGTCTTTGTTTATGAGCTCCATGATGATCCTCTCCATAGCCTTGCAGACTAAGCTAGTCAGGCTTATGGGGCGATAGTTTCCAGGGTCCGTAGATGCTCCACCTTTGTGGAGTGGGACCACTGTTGCTGTACACCATTCTGTGGGCACATATCCTGTAGTGAGGCTGAGATTGTATAGCTGTTTTATTTGAGGGATTAGTTCCTCTTGTAGTTCATGTAGGACACAACCTGGGATGCCATCTGGTCCCATGGAAGCACTGTTTTTTGCTTTGGAGAGGGCAGCCTTCACCTGAGCATCTGAGATGTTTGGGAGGCAGCCCTCTGCCGGGATAGATATTTGCTCTTTTGGGGGGGGGGGAGTTTGCACTGAACTTGTCTGCCAGGATATTGGCGATGTCTGTGGGTTCAGTGTATTTTTTGTCGTTTAGAATCAACTCAGAACAAGTCTGGGAGTTGCATCCCAGGTTTCTAACATAACTGAAAAAAGCCTTATGATTGTCTTTGGTGTCCTTTGCAATTTTTCTCTCGAAGCTGGCCTTGGAGGATTTTATGAGGGATCGTAATTTTTTGCTAGTACTGATCAGAGATGCCTTCCCTATTAGGGATTTTGCTCTATCATGTGGTAGCTTCCTCCTCCTGTTGTACAGTTTATTTATGGCAGGGGTCCACCAGACTTGGATGCCTGCCTTTGGATGATTGGGTCTTGGTTTTGTTTGGGATAGCATGATCCATGCATTCCTGGAGATGTCCGTAGAATGCATTTATATAGGATTCTGCAGTTTGGGCTGTAGTTTCCACTGGCCCTGGTGCCTTGAAGGATTCCACTTCAGTTTTGAGAAGTGAGAAGTTCGCTTTTGAGAAGTTTTTCACTGTGGTTTTCTGGGCTGGGGGTGGGGTCGGGATGTGGACATCCAGTGAAATTAATTTATGGTCTGATCTTACCAATGAGGGATATACTTCTGGTGTGGAGCATAGAGTCCCCATGTTGGTAATGATCAGGTCTAGTATGTTGTCCCCTCTTGTGGGAGTGGTGACTAGTTGTTCCATAGCATTTGAGTTTATAATTTCCAGGAATCTTTGGGCTAAGGTGCTGGGGCTTGAGTAGTGCTTCCAGTCAATGTTTGGGTAGTTGAAGTCGCCCAATATAATGGTGTTCGGACAGATCTTCATGTTCTCCAATGTTTTCAGGAAAGCCGAATGGGATTCCTGACTTTGAGAGGGTGGTCTGTAGGATGCTATAAACTGAAAAGCAGTCTTGCCCACTGTTAGTTGCACATGGATGGTCTCCGATGCCGTGCAATGCCACTAACCTGGAGGTGTGGATATCCTTGATAAATATGGAAACTCCCCCTCCTTTTGTGGTTCGGTCCGGGTTTTGGGGCCGAAAAGCATGATATGAGGTATAGCCTAGTAGTGCTGGGGTGCTCTCTGGAGCCTTGAACCAGGTTTCTGTCACTGCACAGATATTGATGTTCTCCATACTGAGGAGAGCTTCGAGTGCATGCATCTTGAGGTTAAGACTTCTGGCGTTTAGCATCATTACCCTTAGTTTCTTGTTCCTTGTGCTGTCTATGGGGGTGGGTTTGACTTTTGAGCCTTGCCTAAAAAAGGCACTATGGGGGTGGCAAGAGCCTTTGCCAATATCAGAAAGCCCAGTGGTGACAGGTGCAAGCCGTCCCTAGCGTAGGGCTGCCACCTTTTCAAATGGCCAAAGTGGGACATTTTTGGTACAGACGTCAGATTTTACAGGCTGACGCATACCCACGGCCAGTACAAAGTATATAACTTAATTTTTTTGCCTAAATAAAAGCTTATTTTTGTAGCATTTTAGTTGCTTATTCTGTTACTTATAACATTTAGGTATTTCAGCTACAGAATAACTGTTTTATGCAACTATTACATAAAATATAGGAAATAATTTTGTCCTAAAATCTCAGGACATTTGCCATTTTTACAATTTTTTGTCAGGACACAACTGCCCAAAAAGGGACTGTCCCTCGCAAAGTGGGACAGGTGGTAACCCTACCCTAGCGAAGCAACGTGGCTTGTCGAGCATGTCATCCCAGGCTGACAGACACTGAATCCCCTTTGAATGACACCAAAATTTTAGCCAATTGTTAAAATCGATAATTTTGTCTTTGTACTGTGGCATCATTCTAGGTGAGGGTAAGATGCTGCTCAAGGTCAGGGTCATACCAGCCTGGGCTACATGATCAGAGAGCTCCTCTATGTCTCTTTTCAAAAGAGTAAAGTCCAACCCTGCACCATGGCTGACCAAAGAAAAAAAAATCATGATGAAAACGGATAAGACCTGGTAAAATTGTTATAAAAATAGAACTCAAAATGCTTTCCAGCAATTTAAACAACTTAGAAACCTTGAAAAATTCCATGTCAAACAGGATAAGCAAACATACAGTACCAACCTACAAGACAAACAAAAAAACAACCCAAAACCTTTTAGGTAATCACTAAATAAACTACTCCACTCTGGCAAGGCCACCACTCCCTCTCCAAAAACAGACAATACAACAGACTCTCCCCACACAGTTTAATTCTTTATGCAATTAATATAATCTTTCTTGGACACTAATACATCTGCACCCCTCTCTCTACCCCTGTCCAATCAATGCAACCCACTGCTCTTCAGTTTTAGTCCAATACTTACCTCACTCATAAGTTGCTCCTTAAACTAAAAACTACTTCCACAGCTGTAGACCAGTTACTGTCAAATTACCTAAAAGTGAACACAGAAGTCATAGCCTTCCCTGTGTATATACTAATTAATAGGTCCATAGTAGAAAGATAAGTCCCATCACTGTGGAAAAAATCCTGCATCATACCACTGGAGAAAGGTGGTACATCTACAGACTTCAATAACTACAGACTGATAGCGATTCTCTCCCCTGTCTCCATAATATTAGAGAAATGCATCCATATTCAGCTGATGCAATAACTAACCTTAAATAACCTGCTGTCAGAAACACAACATGGCGTCCCAGCACAGCACCGATATAATAAACCAACATAGAAACAACGGTCTGCTTGTGTCCACCATGTTTTTAGACTTGTCAAGGAAATTTGATGCAGTCTCACACCAGCTTGTTTGACTCTCTTCAATAGGGCTTTCACAATACTCCTTGTTGTGGTTTCTTGGTTACCTATCTGGAAGGCAGCAAGCAGTTAAATGGCAGCAAACCTACTCATCCTTTCAACCAATTACTACAGGTGTCTTAAGGGGTTCTATCCTGGGTCCTCTCCTATTTAATATATTTATTTATTAATGACCTCCATACCTCCACTCATCGTGCTAGTTTAGTTCAGTATGTAGATGACTCACTATTATTGTTTGTGGACTCAACAATAAAAAGGCTCCAAGACATTACCCGAAAATCTTTCTCCTTTGTAGAAACCTGCCTCAAAGAATCAAACCTCCTACTCAACCCTAAGAAAACTGTTAATGCTTTTTACCTCAAAAGTTGTCAAAATCAAAAGCAATCTTGTACCATAAAGTAATCAAATAATACTGTCATTGAAACTGTAACTCACAGTAAACTTCTCAGCATTATAACAGATGACAGTCTCAGATATGACCAGCATATACTGTACACCATTAAATTTACACACCAGAAACTAGGCTCCTTTTATATGATCAATGGATTCCTTACAGATAACTGCAAGATGAATTCTATCCACTACCTTCTCTCTTATAAACTGCTCCTATCCTAACAAATTTGAACAGTACTCAAAGAAAGTTGCCTCCTGCTACAATAAAAAAGCTAAATTTGCCACCAATCTCCATCATAAAACCCACTATTGTCATAGCTTAAAGCAACTAAACTGCCTTGAACTGCACAACTACGCAACATATTCAAAACTAAGTATACCACACAAACTCATTCATCATCCAGAAAAATGCCCTGCACTACAAAAATGATTACCGCCCAGCAAAGGACCTCCACTCTAGTAAGAGATTCCTATTACTTACGAATAAGTCAAATAATGTTGCAGGAGACTTGCTCTATTCCCAGTACATTGCTAAACTCTGGAATAGTATTCCCAACACAGATAAAGATCTCTGACAAACTCAGTAGTTTTTAACCACTGTGTAAACAACATTTTAACCAGTCCTGGCCCTGCACATGCTTTTCACCAGGTTAAGACTTTGGCTCACTGTACGATACTCTCCAAATACTCTACTTAAACAGAATATTCTCAATCTCACTGAAATAACAAAACAGTTTTATACATAACTGCTGCCTGTACAATCCACTAAGTTGCGTGGGGGTTTCTTTTTAGTAACTTCCACCTCTGTAAAATCTTAGAATGTATAAATGTAACTACTGTTTGTGTATAAATGAAAGTAGAAACGTTAACTACTGTGTGTTTAACTGGAACTTAGTATAATGTAATGTAAGCAAATGGAGCTTTTCTCTCCAGGCCTCCGCTGAAAAGTAGGTATTACCCAGTCAGACTTTCCCGGTAAACAAAGACAAATAAATAAAATTATATATACATGTATGAATGTGTGTGTGTGTATGTATATGTATATATACACATATATATATATATATATATATATATTTATATATATATATATATATACATATATATATATATATATATATATACTTTTGTAAACTCCTGGTGTTCTGTCTGCAGTGAGATTCTCAAACAATCTGGAAATATAGTGCTGATTGATAAGTATATTTCTTGGCATTTTAACCTTTCCAAGTTCTGCATTGTCTTAATTTTGCCTGACTAAATTATTTTATATATTTTCTGGCATTGTTTTCTGTTTCTCGTCTGTCCTGAAACTGTCCCCCCTATTCTTGTGGTGGTGTTATAGTTGGTGGCTTTGCAGTTGCCCGCCCCTACTGTAAATTTGATCTGGGACACCCCTCCCAGTCTGGTGTTCACTCTACTTAATACAGAGAGAACATTTGAAAAGGCCAACCCACCTAGGTTCTTAACCTTGAATTTTTCTTCTGCTCCTTCTTCCTCCCTCATTGCACTTCACTAAAAAAAATTGCACTTTATTTTGCTTTTGCCTCTTCTTAAAAGTACTAAGTTGTATTTATTGTGCTCCATTTATTACTGCTTGGTACTAGCCTGATTAAATTGTAACTGTTACTCTAAGCCTTTTGGTTTAAGCACTTGGGCTCCAGACCAGTTGTTTTACATTAAGAAGGTTTGTGGTGTGCACTGTTGTGGCAGGACAGGTAGCTTACATCCTTCTAAGTTGGGAGTTGCTGATTGAAGGCTCAGTATCTATTATTCTAAAAGTGTATTAGTTCTGTTTAAAGCACTTGGGCTTCAGGCCAGTTATTTTTCATTAAGAAGGTTTGTGGCCTGCACTCTTATGGGAGGAGAGGCTAGATTCTGCCCTTCTGAGCTGGGAGTTTCTGGTTAAAGGCTTGTTGTGCTTGCTTATTTGAACTGTTTCTTTCTGAAATTGGTGCAACTTGGTTGCTGTAGCATAGACTAGATTCAGGCATCCTGAATCTAGTTTTGTTTGTATAACTTGAGCACTAATTTAGGCCATCTCTTTTGGAGAAGGTTCCCCTGCACCCTAGTGGCAGGAGTGTGCAGTTAGAACTTGTCTGACCTGAAGACTGCTGGAACAGGGCTCAGTTTTAAGCTTTTTTACTGGTTAACTGGGTAATTTGTTTAAATCAGTTTGCTTGTTTTCTATTGTTATAAAAAAATTGCACGTTATTCATCTGCTTTTACTGTATTTGTGTTTCTTCCTACTTTATTTTACCTTTGCTGCTTGTTCTTAAAAGTACTTAATTGCATGTATTCTGCTGCATTTATTACTTCTTGTTAGTAGCCTGATTAAATTGTAACTGTTATTCTAAGCCATTGGTTGAAGCACTTGAGCTTCAGACCAATTGTTATACATTAAGGTTTGTGGTCTGCACTGTTGTGGCAGGGCAGATAGCTTGCATCCTTCTAAGTTGGGAGTTGCTAATTGAAAGCTTAGTGTCTGTTATTCTAAAAGTGTATTAGTTCTGGTTTAAGCACTTGGGCTTTGGGACAGTTATTTTACATTAAGAAGACGTGGTCTGCAGTCTTGTGGGAGGAGAGGGTAGATTCTGCCCTTCTGAGCTGGGAGTTTCTGGTTAAAGGCTTATTGTGCCTGGTTATTTGAACTGTTTCTTTCTGAAATTGGTATGCCTTGTTTGCTGTAGCATAGACTAAATTCAGACCTGCTGTGTCTAGCTTTGTTTGTATAACTTGAGCACTAATCCAGACCATCATTTTTTGGAGAAGGTTCCCGTGCACCGTAGTGGCAGGAGTGTGCAGTTAGAACTTGTCTGATCAAAGACTGCTGGAAAGGGGCTCAGTTTTTAGCTTTTTATTGGTTAATTTGTTTAAATCACTTTGCTCATTCGCTACTGTTACACTTTATTCATTGCCGCTTAGCTAGGGTTAAACTATTCCCGATGTCATAAAGTTTGCTCTTCAAATTTTCTCTTAGAACTAGCCAGTTTTTTAGTTTTAGCAATAAAATTTGGTTCATTGAGCTCAGCACTTGTTCAGAACTCGTTGTAAGCACCTAATAAGCTACAAATTACTACAGCATTCAACTTTCCTCACTTGTCTATAGGTTTTTAGGACTTGATAAATAAGCACCTATCCAGGCATGTCTAAGGATCAGCTCCCGGTGTTTTCTCCTGTCTGACTGATGAATTTATGCATCTTGGGGCAATGCAGCAGTTGCCTCATGTACACAGGCAACCCTCTCCTCCTACCACCCAACACTACAACCTGTGAGAGATGCATTTATATAGCCAAACTGGAAGCAAACCTCTCTTCACCCAAGACTGGACTAGACAGTCAAGAGGAGAAGGTAAACACTTGCACCACACCGTACTCATCACATAGTCCCTCAAAACCTACACCACCAAAACACACACACAGAAACACGAAACACACACCTACATTCCCGGAGGGTCTCAATAAAAATCTGCTCAAACAACAGAGACCTGCAAAGCAGAAACGCAAGCAACCTCCACCCCCCCCAACACAACCCAAATGACACATAGCCCACAAACTCAGTGTGCCACTCAACCACAGCCCATAAGGCATAACAACGTACCCAACACTCTAGTCATAGGTGACTCTATAGTCAGGCACACTGATGTTGCACTCAACAGGCTAAACAAGGAGAAAGTTACTGTCGGCTGCCTGTCGGGTGCCAGGATCTGCCACATAATGCACGCACTCACGCCACTTCACAACAAGTACAGATATGACTCTGTCATTGTCCATGTTGGTGTGAATGACCTGAGATGTACCTTCCTGGACTACATGAAAAGAGACATGGAGGAGTTCTCCGATCTTGTAGCTCAGGCAGGTAATACCCTAGCCCTGAGTAGCATCCTACCATCACCTAGAATGATACCACAGTACAAGGACAAAATGATTGACTTCAACAATTGGCTAAGCTTCTGGTGTCATTCTAAGGGGATCCAGCATCTGTCTGCCTGGGATGACATGATCGACAGACCACGATGCTTTGCCAGAGATGGCCTGCACTTGTCGCCCTTGGGATTCTGGATACTAGCTAAGGCTCTTGCCACCCCTATAGTGCCTTTTTTAGGCAAGGTTCAAATGACAAATTCACCACCTTAGCAGGTACAAGCAAGCAAAATATGAGGGTAATGCTACTTAATGCTAGAGGTCTAAACCTCAAAATGCATTCATTCGAGGCACCCCTTAAAATGGAGAACATAGACATCTGTGCAGTGACAGAGACCTGGTTCTAGGCTCCAGAGAGCACCCCTGCATTACAGGGTATAATTCATACCACATCTTTCGGTCACCTAACCTGGACCGAAACACTAAAGACGGAGGCTTGTCCATATTCATTAAGGATATCCACACCTCCAGGCTTGTTGCTCAGCATAATGCATCCGAGATTATCCAAGTGCAACTAAGTCTGGGCGAGACCGCAATCCAAATTGTAACTTGCTACAGATCCCCCACCATGCCCCAGGATTCCCACTCCTCATTTTTTGATACACTGGAAAATATTAGGGTACAACCCAACACCCTAATAATAGGCAATTTCAACTACCTCACCATTAACTGGGAAAACTACTCGTGTACCAACCCTTTTGCTCAATGTTTTCTGGAATTCATAAATTCCAACGCCTTGGATCCACTTATAGACACCCCCACCAGGGGCAGCAATATCCTAGACCTGGTCATTACTAGCATGGGTGACCGGTGTTCCACACCAGATGTCACTTCCTTGTTGGTCAGATCCGACCACAAGCTAATCATTCTAGACATCCTGCCCCCACCCCCCATTAGGGAAACCACTGTAAAAAAAGTTCTCCAAAGCCAACTTCATGCTTCTTAAGACAGAAGTGGCAAACTTCACGACACCCATGCAGATGGACAATAGAGGTACAACTGCTGAATCCTACACAAATGCACTTTATAAGCACTTACACAAGTGCATGGATCATGCTATCCCTAACAGAACCAAGATGCTATCCTCCAAAAAAAGGAAGCCAATCTGGTGGTCCTGTGCCATGAACAAACTCTACAACAGAAGGAAAAAATTGTTGCAAAAAAGAGTAAAATCCCATGATTGGAGGAACTCCTTGGTCAGCCTCAGGAAGAAGCTGAGATCCCTCATAAAATCCTCCAAAGCTTGTTACGAAAACAAAATTGCCACTGATTTTAAAGACAACCACAAAGCAATTCTATAGCTATGTCAAGAATCTCAATGGCAACACTCAGATCTGCTCTGAGTTACAGCACAATGGCACTAAATATACAGAACCAACTGATATTGCCAACATCCTGGCAGATAGGTTTAGTGCTGACTTTACCCCCCTCTCACCCTCTAAAGGGCCCATCTCTATACTGGAAGAATGCAAAGATCCTGTAATCACGGCTGCACATGTAAAAACACTCTCTCCAAAGCCAAGAACACAGCATGCATGGGACCTCACAACATCTCAGGCTGCGTTCTACATGAACTGCAGAATGAACTGGCACCCCACCTAAGCACCATGTTCAATCATAGCCTCACATTAGGCTTACTGCCCACTGAATGGCGCACAGTGACAGTTATCCCACTCCACAAAGGGGGAGCCACCATGGACTCCAGGAACTACCACCCAATTAGCCTAACGAGCCTGGTCTGTAAGGCCATGGAACGTATCATCATGGATCTTATACACAAAGAAATTCGTAATCTCCAAACTCTGGACCCCACCCAGTTTGGGTTTGTAAAAGGCAGATCATGTCTCCTAAACCTAATAGACTTCTTTGAAGCAGTCACCAAAGCCGTAGACAAGGGTAAGGTGGTTCATACAGCCTATCTAGATCTCGCCAGTGCTTTTGACACCATCCCCCACTCTGGAATTCTAGATAAACTCACCAAACTAGGTATAAATCCCTGTGTCACCAGATGGGTTTCCAACTGGCTCACTGACAGAACCCACACTGTGAAAGTAGCAGACTCCAAATCCGACTTCAGACCAGTGACAAGTGGAGTACCACAGGGTTCAGTCCTTGGTCCTCTCCTGTTTGGTATCTATTTTTCTGAAGTACAGGCTAACTCAAAAGGTCTTTGGCTAACGAAGTTCGCAGATGACTGCAAACTAGGAGCCATAATCGAAACTCCTAACGATGTTGACATCCTACAAAAGGGCCTCATGGAGACCGATGCCTGGTGTCAAAGCCATGGCCTAAAGTTTAATGGCAAAAAGTGCATTGTCATCCCCTTTGGTAAAAACTCTGTACCCATGAGCTGCCACATAGGTGGAAGTCTGCTTATCACCGAAAGTGTGATAAGAGACCTTGGGACACAGGAGGACAGTAGTCTCTCCTTTGATAATCACATCACCACAGTAGACAGGAAATCCTTCCATGTGGCACACCTCATCGCAAAAGGTTTCTCTTCCGGGGAAAAAGAGGTAATTGTTCCCCTCTACTCGTCACTCATTAGACCCATTATAGAGTACAATGCCCCTTTTGGTATGTACATCACAAGACATATACAACAACTGGAAAGGCCGCAGAAATACCTCACACAGAGGATTACCAGCCTCAAACAGATGCCCTACGCAGACAGTCTCAAACAACTCCAGCTTTACTCCGTCACATATCGCCTACTCTGAGGTGATCTCTGCCTAACATGCAAAGCTATGTCCAACCCAGAGCTGTTGGACATGCTCCACTTAAAGAAATCCCAATCCCTCGGAGCTACATGATCCAGGGACCTAAACCTTGTCACCACAATAAACAGAACATGCTGGAGGGATAGATTCGTGTCCCAGAAACTTCCCATACCCTGGAACAAACTACCTAGCTATATCAAACAAAGCTCCTCATAAGCACTCTTCAAGAAAAATCTTGATGATTGAATGGGAAATAGGAAATTCACCCTGGGGATCACCTCTGTGGCTCTCTTCGACAGGGGCACAGGAGAATAATTTTCTTGGGTGGCGAAAGCCAGGGTATCTTTTAGGCTAGGCTTATATAGGCCCTAGGGCCAATAGCCTAGTACCTACCTATGAACCTGTATAGATATAGATATATATATATATATATATATATATATATATAAATGCAGTTTACATGTTCGATGTTTGGAATACTTAGTAGGCGGAAATATTGGACGCTAATGCAAGCTAAGTTGAATTCGACTTCTGCAGCAGTCTGCACAGCACCCCCCACACCCCCTGCCACTTATGTATATTCCAACTCTGAGATCGCACTACAGTGCGGAAAAGGGTAAATCTCCCAATCAGCACTGTCCCGCGATGTCAGTACGAAATGTCATCCACATATGCAGCACCTGCCGGACTTCATATGGCCGAGAATATCATGGTCGACAGCATTGGATCAAATGCCGTTAAGCACTTGGACATTCGTATTCAATATTCCCACCGTCAGCTAATGGGTTTTCTGCATTCAGAATACCGGACATGTAAGTTTCACACCAGGCACACTCAAGATACTGATAGTAAACCATATGTGTATGTGTGTGTGTGTGTGTGTATATATATATATATATATATATATATATATAGATATATATATACAGAATTATATATATATATATATATATATATATATATATATATATATATATATATATATACAGAATGATATATATATATATATATATATATATATATATAAATATATATGTATATATATATATATATATATAAACTTAAGGTAACCTGAAATTAGAAAAAACTGAAGAATACTACTCCAGTTTCATGCCTGCACAAAAAAAAAAAAAAAAAAAAATCAGATCACAAAGCACTGAATTAAAATTTATCTGTACATAGATGACTATATGTGTATGTGGCTGTATGCAACAAGATCAAAAACAAGGGATCAGTGCTTGCGTTCAAAAAAACAAGTAACAGAAAAGAAAATCAGTAAAAAAAAGCCTCGTTCCTTTTGTGATCTTTAAACCCAAACACTGCCACAACGTTCAAACATAACTTGTGTATTAATTGTGTTACAAAAGGTTTTCCAAGTTAAGGTGTAGGGTTGGGGTTAGGAGCAGGATTAGGATTATCATGCACTAGTAATGATGGAACAGGTGTGGGCTCTTTGTGGATAAAGTGTTTTTTTAAGTATTGAAATAGGTCAGACTGGTTAAACAAAGCAAAGCAGTACATTTTAAATTGTGCATAAAGGCTGATAAATAAGACTGTCTAGCAAAGCAGCCTATTTACAGGGTAGTATCAGATATTATCATAAACACTGTCACATGGATAATATCATCAATTCATCATAAAAATGTTGCCGGCAGTTACATGAATTGAATGTGTGTGCATACAACACACACACGATATCCGTATCACACATGCCAGAGAAGTTTATCTTACAGATTCCTAATTTACTATTTTCTGTCAATGTTACAGTGTATATATTCTGCTTTCTGATTCCTGTATAACAGTAAATAAAGCACGTGTTGCCCATAATACATACAATTACTATTTTAATATGCCAAGTTTCCTTTAACTGTGCACTAGTCATTTTGAATTAAATGTGGTTTAGTGGGGGTGTCTCATTTTACTTCGGCAGGATAGCATATTTCCAACCTTTATTGCTAAAGATTAGCTACTTCTCTCAAGGACACTCTCAGCAGATGACTGCCGTTATAGTATAAAAACAATAAGTAGGCTGACTTTTGTTTTCTGCATTTATGAGCAAATGTGTTCTCATTAAAACTGAAAGATTTGGATTTTTTTCTCTTTTAAATTTGAATTTTATGATGGAGAAAGCTTTTGTTCCATGGTTTTGAGTCATCTTCTTCAGCACAGAGGCAGATTTGCTACTGTGAATCTCATTTGTTAGTAAATTTAACAATAACTTTAAGGTAAATTTTGGTTATCAGTGTTGACTGCATCTGCAGGTGACAGACAAGTAGTACTAATGCCAAGCTATAGTCAATTTAATTATGAGAAATAGTCATGGAGTCTTGGCTGTTACGTGAAACTAGGCCAGGTCCTGCGCCATCATAAAACTGTAAGCAAAAATAGAAAGAATAACATACGAGTTTCTCTTCTTGACGTGTGTGTGTGTGTGTGTGTGTGTGTGTGTGTGTGTGTGTGTGTGTGTGTGTATATATGTATGTATTATATATAGTATATATAAATACACTCAAATATTTAGTTTATGGAAGTTATCTCTGCCTTTTTTGTGTTTGGAGTAGAATACTTTTTATTACAGCATCAAGAAACTTACAAATGTGCACTAACAGCGTAAGAAAAATTAAAAACAAATGCTTGAAAATGCATGGAAAAACAAATGTTAAGTCCTTTTCCTAAGATCAGCATGAAGGGCATTGTAGGGAAGTAACAGACTTCCAGAATGGTGTGTGGTCCATTGTTTCTCTCTTGTTTGTTGTAACACAATGTGGAGGTTGACAGAATGGTGTCATAAAATGTTGTCATAAAATGTTGTAAAATAGTGTAAATAGTGTGAGAAATTGTAAATAGTACTAGTTGAATTATTTAAGTATTGTCTACCAATGCAAACAGAACTATTAGTTTAACTAGTGTGGTTCAGTTAACAGAACAGCTTATGTAATTAAGTGAAGTGATGTACAGGAAGGCAGTATCGCTACCCACACAGGGAGTGGAGTTGGCACCTCATAGAGGTGGATTATTTGCCTGGAACATCAATTCTCTGTAGAGAAAGCAATAACTAGTGCAGGGTTAAAGGAAATTTGGCATATTAAAACAGTAACTGTAGCAAGGTGTTTACTAGACAGTTACAGATAATGTAGAAGAGTGGAAGATGATTCTTTATCTTTGTTGTTGTCGTGTCTTTCGGCTTTTCCCAGTTAGGGGTCACCACAGTGGAACTCCGGTCCGCTAATGATTGGCAGTAGATTTTTACGTGCCGAGTTGCCAGCCCTGACGCGCAACCTTCAACGAAGGTGCGCCCATTCATGCATGTCTCCACACAGAAGATGCTCTAGCTGAGAATCGAACAGGACGACATCTTACTGTGAGGCGACAATGCTACCGCAGCACCACCACTTTCTTTGTAAATATCTTTTTTTTTTTTGGCTTTCAAAGCATTTCCTTTCTTGTTCCTCAGTTCCTAAGTTAAGGTGTAAGATATGGGTTAGGGGCAGAGTTCAGGTCACCACACATTACTAAGGTGTTGAAGTTAGGCAGATGGGGGCAGAGGGAATCAAACGGTGGACCACCAGCAGCAGCTGACTAATCACTCATAGCCATTATCCTCTTGTGTAACTGCCCTACACATTTTTCTGTTTTTCTGTAACCTGTTTTATTTTTTACAAGGTTTGTAGAGCCTATCCAAGCAGACAGTTGGTGCAAGGCTTTAATGGGCTTTCTGAACAGGGTGGTAGTCCATAGCAAAAAACACACATTCTCTCACATACACACACACACACACACACACACACACACACACACTGGATACATACTTATGGCCGATTTGGAAAATTGCCATTCAGCCTACCACATGTCTTGGAAATGTGGCAGGAAATTGAAGCACCAGGAGAAAACCTAAGCAGGCGCAGAGTGGACATGCAAACTCTACAGAAAAAACACCCTATCCAACTTTCAACTTTGAGAACTTTTATCTTGACTATATGTAAATCTATACTGTAGTATAGTGCCCCCTAGTAACCACTCTGCACTGTGCAGACTTCTGGAGCTTTGGCATTGTCGAACAGGATTCCGCAAATAGGCTTGAGTGGAGTAAACCATGCCCACTTATAAAAAGGAAGGGAAAAAAGCAGAAAGGGATCAATCTAGAATGAGTCATCCTGGGGGAGGAAGGAGCAAGAAGCTTTCAGGGAATGAATAATCCAGCAGTATGTGGTCCCTGCCAGATATTTGGTGAAGGTTTCACAGCAGAAGGAGAG
This sequence comes from Protopterus annectens, assembly GCF_019279795.1. Classification (NCBI taxonomy): domain Eukaryota; kingdom Metazoa; phylum Chordata; order Ceratodontiformes; family Protopteridae; genus Protopterus; species Protopterus annectens. The sequence continues at coordinate 1,032,153,460 of NC_056748.1, forward strand.
TACTGGCATCTACAAATCTCAGCAATGTGATGTGGAATATAGGATAACAGTATGGACTTCAGTAATAACACATAACTGTTTAAAGAGACTGCTCACTCTAAGTATATTTTTCTTTGAACTGGGTGAACTGAAAATAGCTTATGTTATATGGAATGCTGAATATTTGTGGTATTCCCCAAAACCTTGAACATTGGTGGAGAAGTGGGCAGAAATTAAAATGTAACCAAAGAGTTTATGAATTACTGTGAATCCATCAAACGTTAATGTTGTTGAGTGTATTAAAATGGAACTGAGAAGCCTCACAAAGAGGCACTGTTGAATAAATTACTAGTTGGGTGCTGAACAAGACTTGCAACACTCAATGCAGAGAGACTGGCTGGACTGTGTGTCAAGCAAGTGAAATAATTGTTAAACAAGTTTAGAACAATTGCAAGAGAAACCATGATAGAATGACAGTTTTGTTGCACTCACAAAATATATATATTATGAAATTGAGGGAATAAAGAAGAGTGTAGAATATGTTAAATGCTTGTTCACAAATTTCTAAGACATCATTAACATTATCTTAGCACAGAGAGATTCTTAAACCCATGAACCAACATTACAAAGGGAAATATAAAGTATATCACTAACACACATTTATCAATTACCAATGTGAATTGATAAAAATCTGTGTAAACTTATGATAGATAATCTATGAAGTGATGATAAGGCACTTATGTATGTTCATGTAAATAGTTTTATATTGTAGAGATTTTAAATATGTTTCAAACCAGTAATCTTCTTCTTTCGGCTTTTCCCGGTTCGGGGTCGCCACAGCGGGTCACCTGTCCAAACCAGTAATACAAGAATTAATATGTTGTTGTTCAGAAGTTTTGTTTCAATAAAAATGAAATAAAGAATTAAAAAAAAAAAAGGAGTGCAGAATAAAAGAAACTGTCTCCTCCCACCAAAATCCATAACCCAAGTACATCACATTAAACAAGAAAAGTAAAAAAAAAAAAAATATATATATATATATATATATATAAGTATATATCGATATACTGTGTGTGTGTGTGTGTGTGTATATATATATATATATATATATATACACACACACACACACACATATATAAATGCAAAATAAACATCTCAGTTGATCAATCACCTACAATAAAAAATTATCCATAGTGCTCATGAGCAGTGCTGTTGCATAACCCAATTAATTATTGTAATCCTACTCACAACCCTAGGAATTTTAACAAATTTTCAAATGCATTTACCTTGCATCAGTTGCTATAATTCAGACAGCTACTCACTGGAAAAAGATCACTATCCATTTGAAAGACACATATCAACTTAGCTTCTAGACTTTTTACAGAGTTTCTTTTTCCACCGCAAATTCCTGTTTTAAAGAAATCTTTACACGAATAATCTGAAGTAATTGAAAAGCTAAATAATTCTGTACTTCAGCAGTCTTCACTAGCAGCATCTCGCTATCTTTGGTAATTAAATACATCACTAATTAAATATAGCACTCTTTCACTACCCCCCTCACCCCACAGCTCTTCTCTCCAGCTACAAATCCTCCCATATTAAACTACTTTTTTCTAACCATGCTTTCCTTACTGTTCTTAACACTCTGAACCCCCATCTCCCTCCTACTACTCCTAACAACTTTATACCATGCCAGCTCCTATACCTCCAATCAGCTTCCACACACTACTCTTTACCATACTCCCACACAAAACCATCTCCTCCCTCACACAAATAATCATTTATTTTCCATCTCCTCTTCTCTGTTTCAACTCAACCCTCTGAAACTTTTTAATCCTAAAACTATTTCCACTACTCTTAAACAAATACTAGACCATCCAGAATACACTAAATCCATACCAAAACACACTAAAATAATTTCCTTCAATAACCTTGTCTTAGCTGGAGAAATTCACCCCAACCCCGGACCTAACCCACCCACAAATAACAGTTACCCTCCCCCTTCCTGTAACCTTTCATCCCCTTACAATACTCTTAAATTTTTCACACTCAATGCCCAAATTCACAACAACAAAGCACATCAGTTTCAAGCATGGCTAAGTCATAACCAACCTGACATTGTAGCTATCTCTGATATAAGAAACAGTACGGAAGAATCTAAACAAAAGTGGATAATAAAACTGAATGCAGATAAGCATCCAGGAATTAATGATGCAGTATCACTGAAACCCTTCCTAAAGGCACGACACCTGAAGCACTAAATAGAGATTGACACATTTTATTTAAACATATCCATGCTTTACTATGCAGTATGTTGCCTTTGCTTTAGGTCTTTCTTCTTTTATACCAAATTCAAGGTCATACTTTATCTTTGTTGTTAAGATGGAAAAACTTTTTAGCATATATACATGCATTTTATAGGCAGGTTTTATTGATTCTTTATTCACATGCATTTGTTCTTATATTTATATATATATATATATATATATATATATATATATATATATATATATATATATACAATAGTATATTATAGCTTTGTGTTTCTATATGCATTAGATGCAGACAGAACAAAGTAAAATGCAATCTTAATAGTTAAATAAGAAGGGTTGTTTTTTTTAAAAAACTTTTACTGATAGGAACTTTTATTTTAAATTATCTGTATGCCTTTAACTAGGTAATTGTGACCAATTAATTGCAATGTATGAATAGTTAAAGCTTTAAAATGCTTGCTTAGGCAGCTTGATATTGTAATATAGTCTGAGGAAGCGATCTGTGTAGATTGCGAAAGCGCTTACTTCATGTTTATTTTTGTGTAATAAAAGGTAAAAAACTGTTGTGGAACTCTGCAACTTTTCTTTACTATTTTGGTACGTCGTGTTGTTGTCAGTGTACTCAGTACTCAGTCCATTTTTTCTTCTAAGTCATAACCAACCTGACATTGTAGCTATCTCTGAAACTTGGCTCAAACCCCACATCATCATCATCTTCTTCTTTCTGCTTTCTCCCGGTTAGGGGTCGCCACAGCGGATCACCTGTCCGCTCATGATTGGCAGTGGAGTTTTACGGTGTCGAGTTGCCAGCCCGGCGCCCAACCTACCACAGAAGGCACTCACATGCACACACACATGCCTAGGGCCAATTTAGAGTGTCCAATCCACCTACAGCATGTCTTTGGGATGTGGGAGGAAACCGGAGCACCCGGAGGAAACCCACACGACCACAGGGAGGACATGCAGACTCCACACAGAAAGCACCCCATCCGAGAATCGAACTGGAGAACCTCTTGCTGTGAGGCAGCAACGTTAACCGCTGCACCACCGTGGCTGCCTGCTCAAACTCCACATCTCTGACTCTGAAATTCTATCCTCTGGATTTCACACTCTTAGATGTGACTGCCCAAAGAAAAAAGTCGGAGGCGTTGCATTAATCTATTCCAATCTACTTACCTTAATTCTCCTACCAAACCCCATTCCTAAATTCGCCATTGCAGAACTAACAGTCGGTCTATTAAAAATGAATAATCACAAAAGCCTGTGTATCATTGCCCTTTATATCCCACCCGGAAATAATGTCTCAAACCTTGAAGACATACTTCAATGGGCTTCAGCTAAAAGTAGCCTTGAAACTTGCATACTAGGTGATGTAAACATCGACTGGAATAAAATCAACAGTCCCATACCCTCCCTGTCCATTAACCTCTTTAACTTTACTTAAGTAACCCACTCCATCACCAGACCCAATAAAACAAATCCCCCAGGATCCACTCTTGACTGGATCTTAGTCACCCATCCAAATAAAATTACCAACTCTGGCACCACCCCTGACTCTATTAGTGACTACCTCCCAGCTTTCATTTACCATGCAACCACCTCCCATCCACACCAACATCAATATATTCAGACCCGCAACCGTAGTAAATTTGACGCCAAAACCTTCTCTGACTATCTCAAACAAATGAATTGGAACATTCTAAAAACCCTTCCTCTCGATAAAGCCATAGACCGCTTTAACTCTACTTTCCTAGATGCTCTAAATTTCCTAGCTCCACCAAGGAAAAAAAAGAATAAAAACTATAACTACCCCTTGGCTAACCAAAGAAACAAAGCAAATTATGCATCAGAGAGACAAATCCTGGAAGCTTTGCCAAAAGAATAAACTTCCAGAAACCCTTCTCCAATATACACAGCTCCATAACGTTGCAAAAAAAAACAAATCTTCAGAGACAAAAAATCCTACTACACTAAGCTCCAGTTCAACCATCCCCAAAACCCTAGGCTATTTTGGAACTCCATAAACTCACATCTCAACCCATGCTCCAAAAATTACCCTTGTCTGGATCCAAGTAAATCTGACCTTGAATTAGCCTCACTATTCAACTCTTTCTTTATAGAGTCAATATCCAACCTAACGAAAACTTTTCCCAATAACGACCCATCTCTCCTACATTCCACCTCATCTAAGTTCCCAAATAATTTCCCCCCTATGTTTGAGCTTAAACCTGTCTACACTAACTACATAAAAAGACTTCTATCCAAACTTAAACCCTGCTCCAATGCACCTGACAGCATCCCCTCTTCCTTACTCAAGTCTGCTGCCGATGGTATAGCTCCCCCAGTTATTATCCTAATTAATAGATCCATAAAGGAATCCTATGTCCCTAATATCTGGCGTTCTGCCTTTATGCTTCCTCTCTACAAGGGAGGCAAAAACATTAACATTTCAAACTTCCGCCGTGTATCTCTTCTCGCTCCAATCTCCAAAATCCTAGAAAAATGCATCCACCTCCAACTTATGCCTTTTCCGACTAAAAACCACCTTCTTACCCCTACCCAACATGGCTTCTGACCAGGACATAGCACCGTAACAGCTCTACTCAAATTCTTAGAAACTGTCAAACAAGCCCGAGTTTCTGGGAACTTAATATCCACAATGCTCCTAGATCTCTCTAAAGCATTCAATACTGTTTCCCATAGGCACCTTCTAAGTCACCTTTGAAACCTAAATCTCTCCTAAAACTCTCTCTCTCTCTCCCCTGGTTCTCAAGCTGTCAGATAGATGTCAGGCTGTGAAACGGAAAAAAGGCACCTCACCTTTCTTACCCACCCCTACCGGTGGGGTCCATCCTCGGACCAATGCTCTTTAATATCTTCATCAGTAACTTTCACTCTGTTATTTCTAATGCCAAAGTCATCCAATATGCAGATGACTCTAGACTTGTCTGCTCTGCCTTTAGCCTCCCTGAACTCCTATCTAAAACTCAGACTGCCTTCACTACTGAGATCTGCATACGCAAAAATCACCTTTCTCTCAATGCTGACAAATCTATAATACTGCTATTCACAGCCTCAAAATCTTTCTCTTTTGATAAAAATTCCTTCCAAGTCCTTAACCAAAGCAACTCTCCGATCAAAGTTGTTCCCTTTGCAAAACTACTCGGTGTAACTATAGATGAATACCTCAAGTTCGACATCCCAATTCAGCAAAATGTGAAGAAAACCCACCAAAAACTAGGTATGCGATACAGGACAAGAACTTCCTCTCTACTTCTCCCAAGTATACTCTGGCCTCCTCCTCCTTCCCTCCCTTCTGTATGGTGCCCCGCTACTAACTAACCTATCCTCTTTCATCACTTCCAAACTTGAAAGCAGTTATAACAAAATTTCTAAATTTGCCACCAAAGCCAAACATTCCACCAATCACTGTGTTACCCTCCAACTCTTCAACTGGTTAGAATTCACAAATTACTTGGGACTTCCTCACGCTCACTACAGCACATGGACTAATATTTAATCCAAGCAAATGCCCCATTCTAACTAACATCCTTCCCCCATACACCTCAAATAGAGCTCTCAGATCTGAACACCATAACTTAATTACTGTCCACAAACCTAAACGCCCTGCTGGACAACAACTTCTCTCCTTCTCCTTAGGTAAGAAATGGAACTCTATCCCTTCTGCACTAAGGACATGTCAAACACAAACAATTTCAATACTTCGCTTTACACCTACCTCTCCTCCAAATGGAAATGTAACTGCATTCTCCCTACCTAGAACTCTTTAACAAAAGCCCCTGGGAGGGTATCCTCCTGAGTTACTAAGCACCTTATAGCTGGATATAACCTTCTATAGCTAATTCCCATACGATCTCTCACACTCTGTAAATAGCTTTTGACTTTAACTGTGTGAAATTGTTAAAATGTATCTGCACGATATTTTTCCACTATGGGCAATATTGCTCACGCTTTGTATTATTTGGTATGTATTTGTACATGTGCTTTTATTTTTATTGGACTGTTATCTTTACTGTAATCTGTTTCATGGAGCTTTTCTCCCCGCGCCTCCACTGAAAACGGGCTCTCTGGGCCCAGTGGACTTCCCTGGTCATCAAACTGGAAATAAGTAATATAATACATAAATAATAAACCATATCCTGAGCCAATATGTCGTACCTCAACTAATACATAATATCATGCCACTGCAGGACTAATGATATGTCACCTAAATACAAGAGACATATCTGTAACAGAATGCAAGAACTGCAGGACTGTATAGAGAATCACCAACCAAATAGTCTAAATATATGGAAAACATGGCTTAAACCTATAGTATTAGAAGAACAAATACTCCACCAGATTACAACCTACTTGGGACAGGCAAATTAACCATGAGAGTTGGAGGCATCACAACTGTTTTTACTGGCAATTTAGAAGTCACCACTGTGACACAAACCCCAATATTTGCTATGAGGCAGAAAGTGGAGAAGAAATTGGGGAGGTGGAAATAATTCAAGTAGGCATTCCTAGAATTGGAGAAGGCATATGAAAAGGTCCCAAAAAGGTGATTTGGGCAGCTTTGTGATGTTTAAAAGTAGAATTAGTGTATGATATGTACAAGGAACCAATGACACAAATAGAAGCAGGGTTCAGATTCCCAGAAGTGTGTCCAGTGGGGAGTGTGTGTACATCAGCGGTTCACCTCTGTTCATTTTGCAGGTGGACTCCATTAACAAATGTGTCAAAATGAATAGATCAGCAAAACTGCTATATGGAGTTGATGTACCACTGCAAGCAGACCCCGAACAAGAACTGCAGCAAATGACATGAGACTGGGATGCAAAACTGAAAGCACATGGGATGAAACTGAATATGTATAAGACAGTGATCACAGCAGCAAATGGAGTTAAAAGAAAATTGATATAGAAGGGAAAATGTTGCAACAGGTTTACAGTTTCAGGTATCTGGTAGAGGAGAGTGCCAGAGGTGGTACATGACAGAAGAATGCCAAGCAGAAAAGTAAGTTGTAGAAACCAGTGGTGTGATCAGTGTTTGTGTATGATAAAGAAACCATGGGCAGTGAAGACACAGGTTAAGGTGATGGAGATGAAGTCTCTGAGATGGGTGGGAAGCACAGTGTCAGACAGTAAATGAAGATATTGAAGTAGAAGCCAAAGAAACCTCAGTAGCAGCAAAGGTCAAGGAGAACAGATTACACTGGTTCATTCACATGTGCAGGAAAGCAGACTATGATTTGGTAAAGATCATTTCTGGAAAGACAGGAAGGGATGCATGCATTGTATGAGAGAATATCTGTGACAGTCAGGCATGGCTGTCAAAGAAGGTAGGAGAGTGGCTCTGAATAGAGAGGTGGAGACACCTGATGCGACATCCTGACTCCATGTAGAAGATGGGAAAAGAGGGTTGATGAAGATGATGATTGGTAGTCAACACTCACAACCTTGTACCATATTTTGACAAGTCTGAACTACATCTAGCAAATGTCAAAGTGCCTATCAGTTATTTGTAACAGCCAGTTACCTTCTTCCAAGTTCTGTAAAAACAAATCTTGACACTTCAGATATATTCTGTGCTGGATAACCACAGACATTATTTAATAATTCTTAGAGACCTTAACATTGACTTGACAAGCTTCTTTTATCGAACTCCAAGGAAGGATATACCACCTAAAATCCTCTTAGGACAAACAAAAATAATCACAGAGTCTGCTAGAATTGACAAAATCACAGGCAGAATACTCCAGACTGGATCTTGGCCTCCAACAATAAACATGCAATCTCTGGGGTTATACTACCAGAGTGATCAACCATGATCTGGTCTACATAGTTTGGAAGCAAACATATCAATTATGATTGGTTAGGGAAAAATGAAAATGCAATTAATTTCATGACCAACTGCTGGAAAGTACAGTAGTATCGAGTTTATGCCACACTGTTTTACCTGCCTCTGCAGGTGAACTGGGTGGTACAAGAAATGGCTCGGATGGGTGAGATGTGTTTTACTTGGGCACTATCCAGACCTTGCTGCTAAACTTTTGGCAAAAGAAAAAGCAAACAAAATGGTCAGTTGTATAGTAGGTCTCGGCAGGATTTGGAGAAAGGAGAGACGAGCATTTCACTTGTGCACTGTCCAAACTTAAATGCTAACTTTTGTTTTCCAGAGTTAAAAATGTCTTAAATTTGAAAGAACACCAGGCAGATTATGGAGGTTAATTTGAATCACTGAGTACTGAAACTTTTCATGACACTAGACCTTACAAGGTACCCTAAGCAACATTATGCTGTCTTAAGAGTCTGGATAGTACTAAAAGCACTAACTGAGTGTTGAGCTTTATTTATTTATTTGTTTGTTTGTTTATTTTGTTGCAATGATGGATTTTTTTGCTTTCTAAACTACAGTAGTTTTACCATGTACATTGCAACTCTGAAAGGAAAAACAAAAGGTTTACAAATGGAAGAACATAAAAACTAGCTTGGTTTGATGAGTTCCAGATGAGCATAGGACATTTTTGAAAATGTTATTTCTGGAAAATTTGGCCTAGATAATTAATTTCTCCCGAATGAAGAAAAAGTCTGCTAAACCACCTGCTGTGTATGTTGGAGAGGTGGAGAGGAATAATTACCAACCCTGTGAACATGTTAATAAACTGTCTAGTGCTGACTGACCTTCAAATTTTTCTTGATGGACTCTGAACAACATTTTCTGAAGCCTTATGCACTATCTACTGATTTTTAATTCTGTCCAGTTTACTTTTAATATCTCATTAATATGATGCATCTAGAACACCCTCTCAATATACGAGTTCAGAATTGCTTCTGTGGAAATGCACGGGGCATCGCTCATTTGCAAGTCTCATAACAGAAGTAGCAGTTCTAAATATGTAGTGAGTCCTTTATTGTAGTATTTACTTGCTGAAAATGAACTGTTTGTGTCTTGAAGGGGAAAACCTGATTGTTGATGTCTCTTCCCTTGCAGAGTCGCAGAACACTTCCTTAATCCCATTTCTAACACGGTCTCCCAAAACATTTTCTTTCTGCAACACTTTGGTTTTTAAATTGTTTCTGTATATGGAAAATTGTTTCTGAGTGGCATAAATAGCTTAAAAAGGCATGTTTTTCCATAGCCTCTTTTCATATTATTTATCATTTTCCCTTAAGTTTCCATGAGCACTTAGAACGTATAGCACTTGTTTCATAGATTCTGCATCTTTTATTAGCAAAGCATGCAAATCTATTAATTTTCTTCTATTACATAGTATTTTATTCCTCTTACAAAGAATTTGAACACATGTAGGTTCTACTACTAAGGTAGCAAAACTAAGAAACCAAACCAGTTCTAAAGGCTTACTCAACCAAAGCCCCTAAGGCAAAACAGCATGCCCAACACACTAGTCATAGGTGACTCAATAGTGAGGCACACTGATGTCCCACAAACTAGGTTGAATAAGGAGAAAGTGACAGTCAGCTGCCTGTCAGGTGCCAGTATCCCCCACATGAAGCGCACACTCAGGTCCCTCAGCAACAGGTACAAATATGACTGTCGTACATGTGGGTGTGAATGACCTGAGATGTACCTCCCTGGACTACATGAAGAGACACGAAAGAGCTCTCAGATTAGGGTATAACCCTAGCCCTGAGTAGCATCCTACCATCACCCAGAATGATACCAAAGTACAAGCAGAAAATGATTGATTTCAACAGCTGGCTAACTTTCTGGTGTCATTCTAAGCGGATCCAGTATCTGTCTGCCTGGGATGACATGCTTGACAGACCTCAATGCTTTGCCAGAGATGGCCTGCATCTGTCACCCCTGGGCTTCTGGATACTGGTCAAGGCTCTTGCCACCCTTATAGTGCCTTTTTAGGTGGTGTTCCAAAGACCAAATTACCACAGTAACAGCCACAAACAAATGCAATCTGAGGGTCATGCTGCTCAACTCGAAGTCTAAATCTCAAAATGCACTCACTCGAAGCACTCCTTAAAATGGAGAAAATCGACATTTGTGCTGTAACAGAGAACTGGTTCAAAGCAGCAGAAAGCACCCCTGCACTACCAGGCTATAAATCATTCCACACCTTTTGGCCCCTGAACTTGGACCGAAGCTCCAAAGGCGGTGGCGTTTCCATATTTATAAAGGATGCGCACACCTCCAGACTGGTAGCCCAACATAATGCATCAGAGATACTTCAAGTGCAGCTAACATTGGGTAAGACAGCGATTCAGGTTGTAGCTTGCTATAGGTCCCCAACCATGTCCCAAGACTCGCACTCCACGTTCCTAAGCACCCTGGAGAATATTAGGGTCCAACCAAACACACTCATACTGGGTGACTTCAACTACCCCTCCATTAACTGGGAAAACTACTTACATACCAAAACACTTGCCCAACGTTTCCTGGAATTCATCAGTTCCATTGCCCTGGACCAGCTTGTTCTTACCCCCACTAGAGGTAGCAAAATCCTTGACCTGGTCATTATTAACATGTGTGACTGTTGCCCTACTCGAATAGTCAACTCCTCCCTGGTTAGATCCGACCACAAACTAATCACCTTGGAAATCCACATCCCTCCCACCCCCCCCCCACCCTCCCGCAAAGGTAATCATCATGAAAAACTTATCCAAACCTAACTTTGAGCTCCTAAAAACAGAGGTGGCTAACTTCACAGCAACTGTGCAAATGGAGAATAGTTGCATGACTGCCGATTCATCCACCAATGCACTGTTCGAACACGTACACAAATGCATGGATCTCACCACACCCAATAGAACCAAGACATTCTCCTCCAAAAAAAGGAAGCTAATCTGGTGGTCCCCTGCCATAAACAAACTCTACAACAGAAGGAGGAATCTGATGCGGAATAAGGTGAAGTCTTAAGACTGGCAAAAAACCCTTATCAGCCTCAACAAAAAGTTGAGATCCCTCATCAAATCCTCTAAAGCTAGCTATGAAAACAGAATTGCAGCAGATAGTGAAGACAACCACAAGGCCTTCTATAGCTGTATAAAGAATCTCCACGGGCATACCCAGATTTGATCTGAGCTTCTGCACAGTGGTACCTCCTATACTGAGCCAACAGGTATTGCCAATATACTGGCCAACAGATTCAGTGCCAACTTTACCCCTCTCTCCCTCCCCAAAGGACCAATCACAATACCAGTAGATTGCCAGGCACCCAGTATTACTGCAGCACAGGTTAAAACAGCACTTTCCAAGGCCAAGAATACAGCTTCTATGGTACCTGACAATATCCCTGGCAGTGTTCTATATGAACTACAGAGTGAACTGGTACCTCACCTGTGTGCCCTGTTCAATCAAAGCCTCACCTAAGGCTTTGTCCCTACCAAATGTTGCACTGCTACAGTTATCCCTCTCCACAAAGGAGGAGTAACTGCAGACTCTGGGAACTATCGCCCCATTAGCCTGACGAGTCTGATATGCAAAGCTATGGAATGCATCATCATGGACCTAATAAACAAGGATATAGGGAATCTCCAAACTCTGGATCCCACACAGTTTGGTTTTGTGATGGGTAGATCATGCCTGCTGAACCTGGTCGACTTCTTTGAGTCAGTCACCAGAGCTGTGGATAAAGACAAGGTAGTTCATACAGACTACCTTGATCTGGCCAAGGCCTTTGATACCATTCCCTACTCGGGAATCATAAAAATCTCAGTAAGCTAGGCATCAACCCCTGTATCACTAGGTGGGTTGCAAACTGGCTCACAGATAGAACCCACAGTGTGAAAGTAGCTGACTCCAAGACAGACTGACGACCAGTCACAAGTGATGTCCCACAAGGTTCGGTCCTGGGTCCTCTCCTGTTTTGTATCTACTTCTCTGAAGCCCAGGCCAACACAAAGGGACTCTGGCTGACAAAGTTTGCAGACGATTGCAAGTTGGGAGCTGCTATTAACTCCCCAAGTGATGTTGACATCCTACAGAAAGGCCTCACTGAGACCAATGACTGGTGTCAGAACCCATGGCCTTAAGCTCAATGCCAAAAAATGTCATCATCCCCTTTGGGAAAAACTCGGTTTCCATGAATTACCACTTCGATGGTAGTCCACTGAACACAGAAGGCATTATAAGACACCTGGGAACACAGGTTGACAGCAACCTCTCTTTTGGCCACCACATTGCAGCTGTGGTCAGAAAGTCCTTCTATGTGGCACATCTCATTACTAAGGGTTTTGCATCCAGGAAGAAAGAGGTCATTGTCTCTCTCTACACTTCCATCATTAGGCCAATCATTGAGTAGAATGCCTCATTTGGCATGTACCTCGCTAGACACGTGCAAAAATTGGAGAGGCCACAAAAGTACTTCACAAAGAGGATCCTAGGCCTTAAACACTTGTCCTATATGGACACACTCAAAAAACTCCAACTATTCTCTCTCTCATATCACCTACTTAGAGGCGATCTTTGCTTGACTTACAAAGCCATGTCTGACCCAGCTCTGTTAGAAATGCTACATCTAAAGAAATCACAATCCCTCCGCATCACATGCTCCAGAGATCTCAACCTCATTACCACAATCAACAGAACATGCTGGAGGGACAGGTTCATAACCCAGTGACTGCCCATGCTGTGGAATAGACTTCCCATACATGTCAAACAGAGCACCTCACTGGACCTCTTCAAGAGAAATCTTGACAAGTGGATGGAAATAGAAAATTCATGCTGGGGATCACTCCAGTGGCTCTACTCGACAGAGGCACTAGGAACTAAGGTCAGGTGGCATGATGCCAGGGTAATCCTATGGGCTAGACTTGTAAAGGCTCCAAGGCCATTAGCCTAGTACACACCTATGAACCCTTGTCCGGATATAAATAGGACCTGCTGGAGAAATGGGTATGTATCCCAGAGGCTACCCCTTCTCTGGAATAGGCTCCCCATTGATGTGAAGCAGAATTCTTTCCTGACCCAATTCAAGTGTAACTTCAACAGTTGGCTGGGAAACAGGAAATTTATCCTTGGTTTGGCACCTGTGACTCAGGCAGCCTGTAAATGTTTCATGTCCCAAGCCCCAGCTTCCACATATTAAGGGTAGCAGAACTTTGTCAGAGATTTGAAATGCATGGCTAGGCTTAAAAAGCCCTTGCAGTCGTTAGCCTAGTACATGCCTATGAACCTATGAAGTACAGAGTTCATAATCTGGTAGGGCAGAGCATGGAAGTGTGGCATAATCTAAATGATCTGTTAATGGGGAGGCTAAACTAGAAGTGATCTAAATACTGAAAGGGAGGCTGATTAGGCTTTGTGCAGATTTTTAGCACAGCATTTAAAGAGAAAGAAAGCGACATTGGTTGTGGAATTGAGCACTTAAACAGATTTAGGACATAGTATAGGTTCATAGGTCGGTACTAGGCTATCGGCCCTAGGGCCCATACAAGCCTAGCCAAAAAATGTACTCTGGCTTTCGTCACCCAAGAAAATTATTTTCCTGTGCCCCTATCGAGCAGAGCCACAGAAATGATCCCCGGAGTGAATTTCCCATTTCCCATCCAATCATCAAGATTTTTCTTGAAGGGTGCTAATGAGGAGCTCTGTTTGACATAGATAGGTGGTCTGTTCCAGAGTATGTCTCTGGGACAGCAATCTATCCCTCCAGCATGTTCTGTTTATTGTGGTGACAAGGTTTAGGTCCCTAGAGCGTGTAGCTCGGAGGGATTGGGATTTCTTTAAGTGGAGCATGTCCATCAGCTCTGGGTTTGACATAGCTTTGTATGTTAGGCAGAAATCGCCCCTGAGTAGGCGATATGCGATGGAGTAAAGCTGTAGTTTTTTGAGACGGTCTGCATAGGGCATCTGTTTGAGGCCAGTAATCCTCTTTGTGAGGTATTTCTGTGGTCTTTACAGTTGTTGTAGATGTCTTGTGAGGTACATACCAAAAGGGGAGTTGTACTCTATAATGGGTCTAATGAGTGATGAGTAGAGGGGAATGACCTCTTTTTTTCTGGATGAGAATCCTTTTGTAATGAGATGAGCCACGTAGAAGGATTTCCTGACCACTGTGGTGATGTGATTATCCAAGGAGAGACTACTGTCCACCTGTGTCCCAAGGTCTCATCACATTTTTGGCATTAAGTAGACTATCAGCGATGTGGTAGTTCATGGGTACAGAGTTTTTACCAAAGGGGATGACAATACACTTTTTGGCATTGAGATTCAGGCCATGGCTTTGAAACCAGGTATCTGTCTCAGTGAGGCCCTTTTGTAGTTTGTCCACATGGTTAGGAGTTTCGATTATGGCTCCTAGTTTGCAGTCATCTGCAAACTTTTTGTTAGCCAAAGACCTTTTGTGTTGGCCTGCACTTCAGAGAAGTAGATACCAAACAGGAGAGGACCCAGGACTGAACCCTGTGGTACTCCACTTGTCACTGGTCTGATGTCGGATTTGGAATCCGCTACTTTCACAGTGTGGGTTCTGTCCGTGAGCCAGTTGGCAACCCATCTTGTGACATAGGGATTTATACCTAGTTTAGTGAGCTTATCTATAATTCCAGAGTGGGGGATGGTGTTGAAAGCCTTGGCGAGATCTAGATAAGCTGTGTGAACCATTTTACCCTCATCTATGGCTTTGGTGACTGCTTCAAAGAAGTCAGTCAGGTTTAGGAGACATAATCTGCCTTTTAAAAATCCAAACTGGGTAGGGTCCAGAGTTTGGAGATTACCAATGTCTTTGTTTATGAGTTCCACGATGATGCGTTCCATGGCCTTGCAGACCAGGCTCGTCAGGCTAATGGGGCGGTAGTTCCCGGGGTCCGTCGTGGCTCCCCCTTTGTGGAGTGGGATAACCGTCGCGGTGCACCATTCAGTGGGTAGAAAGCCTGAGGTGAGGCTATGATTGAACATGGTACTTAAGTAGGGTGCCAGTTCATTCTGTAGTTCGTGTAGAACTCAGTCTGGGATATTGTCAGGTCCCATGGATGCTGTGTTCTTGGCTTTGGAGAGTGTTTTTTTTTACCTGTGCAGCCGTGATTATAGGAACTTTGCATTCTTCTGGTACAGATGAAGGGTAGGGGAGTATTAGGAACAGCGGGGAGTAGAGTTGTCACTGGTGATGTGGTCAGATTACCGAGAGCTGTCCTGGCTACAGTGTAATTATCCAAGTCAGTAGGAAACTCTTCTGAGGTAAGAAAATCATTAGAAAGCTTGCTTAAATAGGCTGTGCCCTTGCAGACCCAAAATGGATGAAAGCTTGTATAGAAAATGTATGGGAAGAAGCTGACAGGTTTCCAGTGAAGAACCTAAATTATCCCAAGGGAAAGAACTATTGGAGGATTGTAGGTAGACCTTAAATGTTGCTTGGAATGCTCTGTATGTAGTGGGGTAGTATAAGTTGGCATGGAGAAAGGGAGGTGGATTAAAAAAAAAGTCAGTTCTTCCCTAAAAAATATGTTAACCTACTGGGGGTAAGCGAGACCAGATTTGGAATAGGCATTCAGGGATTATGTTTGCAGTACTCAATCTGTCCTCCTCCTCCTCCTCCTTGCTGACCTCTCCCAGTGTTTGCATCACATGTCTGGTCTCTTGGAAGAATTTTGAAGAACCTCTGAAAGTTATTGCATCTTAACAGCAAGCAAACACATTGGCAGATATATTGACTAAGGCAAAGCAAATGTAGCCTGATACATATTAGTGAGCTGTAAGCTGACCTCTGTTTTATGCATGGTACAGTAGGCATTGGGGGGGGGGGTCTGCCGAATTGCCAAGGCTGTAACTACATCACTTTGACAGGAGGCGTTTCCATGATTCCCAGCTCAGCCTTACTAGTGAAGTTGTGGAACAAAATGTAAAAGTAGTGCAACCATGATTTCCTGGCTTCTTTTAGTGACAATTATTCACAAAGCTGGGTGTTGACTGTGTTTATGATTTCTATTAGCATGCTGACAACTTTCATCTGGGAGATTTTTATACCTGCAAAAACATTTTATGGTAATCAAGTACGAGGAGTCTTCAGCTCTGATTGTACACTTGAAGCTTTACAGGTGTGAAAATGTGAATTTATGACGTCCTTTTTCCATTGCAGGTCTTAGTGACTTTTATGTCAGTGAATCCTGCTGTAAGCTTCTTAAAATTTCAATATATATATTTTTTGTAACGCAGAGTTCATCCTAAGTCTCTTGTGTTGAATGACAGGCATGATATTGCATAGCATTCTACTGCATACTGATGAGGCAGCATGAATGCACTTGTGAATGACAGTCCTAGTGTGCAACACCAAAAGAAATGAGAGCTAAATTGATGTTTGTTGAAAACACATCTACAGCACAGGCAATTTACTCTACACCTGGAGCATTGTGCCAGGCATTAATAGTTTGCCTTTAATAATACAGGAGCAGGGCATCATAGCACTTTGTACACAGATGATACAAGGATTTCTGCAGGTTGTCCACTGAATTACTGGAGCATAGGCGACTGAAAACTCTAATTTTGAGAGTAGTACATCTTGTCTCAGATTACCAGCAGCTCCACAATAATGATAACTGCAGGGACATTTATAGCATAAACAGATGTTAAAGAGGAGCGTTGTCTTCCTGTAACATGCAGTCCCCTCTGCATCCCCTATTGTAGGGGCTGTGTCTCCCACAACCCCCCAGCTTTAATATTCTACTGTAAAATCTCACAGCCTTGATGATGACTCATTTTCTGTGGTTTGTATAATTAGTGTTGCACTTATCCTTGACATTGTGCAATACTGGAGTGAAGTACTGGGGGAGATGATGTGGGGGTACAGTTAATTTTGGGAGTACAAGGAGACTTGCTGTCCTGCATACTGATACACATTTCTTATTAGATATTGTTTGCTGTTATGGAGGTCCTAATAATGTGATGTACGATATTCCATAATACCCAGTTATGGTATCAGTGTCCTGTGCTGTGGTGGTTTAGTGGACACCCATTTTTGATTACCCAGAGCTCTGAAGGTCAGCTTCCTATGAATTCAGCTTCAAACTGTTACTCAGAATGGCAGTGTTGTGTGTACGTACAACATAAATAAATTCTATATAACGAAAAGTGCAGTCAGATTGGAGTTGGTACTTTACACTCAACGTTGCTGTCGTATCCCTATTTTCCAAGCTAAGAGCCAGCAGACGTTGCTGTGTGCTTTGTTTGAAACTCCTGCAACATTATAGTGAGATGCTAGGGCTTAGTTTTTGCAGTGTAAGAGGTAATCATCCACTGTATTAACAGCACATAGGCAGTGAATAATCAGGAAAATACCAATGGTATTGATGAAGGACTTACTTGATTTGAGCATTCCATACAGTCACTGTGGTTCAAGGACAGATGATTCAAGCATTCCATAGACTGACTGTGGTTCAAGGACAGATGATTCAAGCATTCCGTAGACTCACTGTGGTTCAAGGACATATGATTTAAGCATTCCATGGACTCATTTGTAGTTTAACTCATTTATATATTTTGAATGTTAGTTAATGCACAACACGTTTCGGAGTGTAATGAAAGGATACAGTGGATACTGCTGATGGAGATGACTGGCCTTAACCTTTTTATGTACTTTTGTTAACTGAGTAAGTGAAAAACGCAGACACAGTATTTACTAGCAAACACCACTCAGTGTACAAATTCAGTAAACATATGTCAAGTTATACAATTCTTTTTTTTTTACTTTCTGTTCACTGTTAGTAGAATTTATTTATTTGGATGATGATGTCTGCTGCTTATCCAGTCTGGGCATACAACCTAAGTGTTGTGATTCCCATTTAGATTTTTACTGCTACTTTTCTTTTTATAAAAAAAGTATGCATTTGTGTGACATGCATTTGTATGTAAACACACTGATGTGTCTGTGTGTGCGCATACACAAAATGTGAAGTGCACATGGAGATGACTGTTGTTGCTTAATTCCAGGGTCTTTTCACCATCTTCACCTTTTACACTGCTCAGCACTTGAATTTCACTTACCTGTCCATGTCTTTGTCCAGAATTACCACAGATGGCAACATATAATAAATATGTGGCACCTAGACAAACCATGGGATAATGGAGACTTGTGTGTCAGTTAATTCAAAGAGTAAAAGGAGAACTGCTGGTTGACCCAGTTTTCTTGTAATGTTTGTCTGTGAACTAAGCAGGAAGGGTACATTCAGGCAGCAGAAAGAGGCAAAAATCACTCTTCTAGCATTAAAAAAATGTGTCTGGTCTAACTGAGATGACTGTTAGTGCGTATGCAACAAAGCGGTCTTGAATTTTTTATTATCTGATGTATATATATGCAGTGTACCCATAAGACAAATTACAGAATAAAAACTGAAACTACTTTTCCTGTTGCCAGACCTAAACAGACAGATTTATAAATTTAAGGGTAGTGCACACATTTAGTAACTTGGTTCTAATTATTTTCTGTGCCTCAAAGCTAGTCAACCTACTGACGCGGCTGATTCTGTAAAGTAATTTATTTTAACAACTAATGAAGGATGCAAAATGGGCTGAATATTGACCCATAACACTTGCTATATATGACCAAATGGTCAGTTCTTGAGGACTGCACTCACAAATACAGTTGTCCTTCATGGTATGACAAAGAGTGCTGTCAGCTGCTGTAGTCTATGCGTGAGCTTGGTTATACAGCCTGCATTGTTGGAGAGCCTTGCATCACTGTCAGACTACCCCATGATGCTTTTTGGCAATTAATACATGTTAAGAAACTCTGCACCTGCCCAACGATACACTACTGTAATGGGTGTACATTGCATTGGATTGTTATATATGATGACTTTCAACCATTACTTATGGTGTGAAATAAGGATTATTTCTGCCATAGTTGACCCAGATAAGCACCTTTTCATCTTCTCTGTCTTGGTAAAGAATAACAGTCACCAAACCATTTTGTTGACTTTATGATTTATGGACACAGATATTTACTGGGTCTCTAGTCAGTCTATACTAGCAGCAGATGCTAGTTGATGTCATATAAAGAAAGACTTTAGGGTATTAATATGTGCAGTCTTAAAAGAGACAGGTTTGTGTGAGAAATATTTAAATTCAAAGAATGTATATAGATGTACTCTTTCAAAAAATTATACTTGGACAATATTAATATACAAGTTGGAGGGCTGAAGGGAGAAAGAGTGAGTGATTGGAAAAGGCTTCCTGAAACTCAGAAAACTCCAGCTTTACTCTGTAGCATATTGCCTACTCCAAGGTGATCTCTGCCTAACATATAAAGCTATGTCAAACCCAGAGCTATTGGGCATGCTACAACTAAAGAAATCCCAATCCCTCCGAGCTACACGCTCTAGGGACCTAAACCTTGTCACCACAATAAACAGGACATGCTGGATGGATAGATTCCTGTCCCAGAGACTTCCCATACTCTAGAACAGGCTACCCATCTATGTCAAACAAAGTTCTTCATTAGCACTCTTCAAGAAAAATCTTGATGAGTGGATGGGAAATAGGAAATACACCCCGGGGATCACTTCTGTGTCTCTGCTCGACAGTGGCACAGGAAAATAAGTTTCTTGGGTGGCGTAAGCCAGGGAACCTTGTTGGCTAGGCTTACGTAGGCCCATGGGCCGATAGTCTAGTACCTACCTATGAAGTGGTCGTGTGAAAAACAGCGACAATTTAAGAATGCATAAGGCAGGTATTGTACTCTCAATACGGTAAAAACTGTTGGTTGAGTAGAATCTAGGTATGGAAGAGTGTAAGTTGTGCAGTCTAAGCAGTTCTTGTCTGCTGCCAACATCTGTGCTTAAGGAGGTGTCCAGGAAAACAAGATTTCTGGTCCATCCAGTTTGTTTTGTAAGCAGAATGCCACAATTGCTTTACACTTGGTATGCAATCTGTCATCTGATTAGTTTCTACGCCTTAAACTGTAATGTTTTGCAGTGCTGTTATTGTCTAGATCAGCTACAAAAATATCTGTAGTATTAGTAGAATACCAGGAAGGTACTCCAGGATGCTAAGTTATGGTAATTTGTGGTCACTCCTTGATAAAGCTGAAACACTGTTGCACCTTATAATCCGATGTTGTCTATTCCATCTGGGTTCAACCTATGGGTTATTGGATCTAACTCAGATCTGAGACTGGCTAAATCCAAGATACTACATCTCCCTCAACACTGTCACCTCTACCTATAATGCTTAGCCCTAACTGATCACCCTCAGATCTCATTTGCTGCCTTCCAGGACAGCAGCTTGGTCTCGAGCACCATTGGGGTTTGTATCTTTTGACTTACTATACTTTTGACTTTCTATATAATTTGTATTTGTATCTGTTCTCCTCTACCCTTCTTTTTCAGAGTAATTAGTAGTTAGTGTATTTTTGTGTGTGCTTTTTCTTAGTTTTTTTAGTATAAATAGGTTAGTGGTAGGTAGGTTAGTTTGTGTGATAGTGTTAGTGGACTTTTCCCACCTTGTAGTGTTCTTACTTCTGTAATTTATTAGTCCTGTAAGGTGTGTTGCGTGTGTCCTCTTCTTTTAGCAGGGAGTGTTGCTCGTTTTCGCAGCTAGACATGGAGAAAGGTTTTAAGAAGTGCTTCCTGTGTGGCCATAAGTTTTAATCTCAAGACACCCATGACCAGTGTGTTTACTGCCTTGGTCCCACACCACCTTGACTCACACTTGGCCATCTGTGATAGTTTCAGCTCCCAAGCAGTCAATGAGAGAAGAGTTAAGTTGGTGTTCAAAGTGCTCCTGCCAGCTAGTGAGGCTTCCTTGTGTTGTCTGCCTGACAGTAAACATGACAAGGGTGATTGGGATCTGAAGGATGGAACCAAGGACCAAAAATTTTCTTAGAGAGGCTGCAAATGTCCGGCCCCCCTTCCTGTAGTCAGTCAGATCTGATGATACCAGGATCTTCAGTCTGTCCAATTGTCTTTGTGTTGCCATTAGACCTGACTCCTCGGATCCTTTCTCCAACAGCGGTGACTATGAGAAAGGCTCCTTCTCTGACTGTTAGTGTACCTAGCCTGTTTTTGTAGAGAGGGGCTCCCTTGGCCAGGGTTCAGACACCTTTTCTCCCTTTTCCTCAAGCGTTCTCTCTGGAATAGTCTCCATCTCCACCCTGGATCCATTCTGTGAGCAGACTGCTGTCAAAGCCTTTCTTGGTAGCTTCTTTGACCCAGTCAGTCCAATCATTCAGGAGTTTGCAGCAGCTGATGCAGTCCTTCCTACAAACCCAGATGCAGTTGGCCTAATTCCTTCAGCATCAGGTCCTAGATCCGAGGTCACAGCTCCATCCATTGTGTTTCCAACCTTGAACCTGATGGTACTGAGGGTTTTGGAGCCAATGGCCTTGCCTCTAGTGGTGCTGGAGATGACACCTTGGTCTGTTTTGTCTCCCACCCTTGTCTTCTCAACTGTCTCAGAGCTGAGTGGACCTCAGAACCCAACCCTTCAGGGCTGGAATTGTCTGGTTGAGTTCGACATTTCTGGTCTCCGAATAGTCTCTTCCTCTTGGTGCTTTGTTTCTAGTCCCTGTGTTGGTGCAGGTGGGAGTGGTTCCAGAGTCTAGCATGTACTTGGAGTCTTCAGATCCTGAGGGTTGCTGGCTCCAGATGACCAGCTACAGCTTCTGCTTTTAACATCAGAGTGAGGATATTCTCCTTTCCAGAGACAGAGTGTTTGCCGCCAACTGGAACAATTCCCTCCTTGTCTGTGTCTGCAGACTCCCATCAGCCTGGTCCGAGACAGCCCTGCTCCCACTGGCCTTCAGACTAACCTGCATTTAGGGCACTCGGCTTCTGCTTCCCCTCTGTGTTCCTCTGCCTTGGAAGGTTTTGGCAAGAGGGAATGCAAGAGATAGCACCTGTAATCACTTGCCTAGGACACAAACCTCAAGGAAGGTGAAGGGTCTGTAAAAATCCCACCAAAAAGGACTTCATTGAAGAGAGCTTCAGTCCACCACCTAATAATGAGTCTAGGGTGCTGAATCGCTACGCATCAGCCACTTTTGCGCTGAGGCTGTTAAAAATTAACTTGCTCAGTAGCTGAGACTTCAGCAGGACATCGTGTCTGAGGTATCAAGAGTGGTTAAAACACAATAAATTCCAGACCCTTAGACTGTGGAGACTCATTTATCTACCGTGCAATCAATTGCTAATATGTCCATGTGTCTGCTTTCTAATGCAGCTGATGGCATGGCCTGGGCTGCGGGCACCAGCTTCACCATGCTTGGATGAGATTGTGTAACTTTGTAGACTGTTTAAAGCGATCCTTTGCTAGTGCCCTGTATGATGGCACCTCACACTTTAGGTTGGAATTTAGATGCCTTAGCCAGGAGTGAGTGGATTGAGAAAATGCTTTCTGCTGTCAGAGTACATTTTTCTACCCCCAATGTACCTTTTCCATGAATAAGCAAGGGGTAAATGCCTAGTTTTTTGAAAAGCACAGCAGCCTTTTCAAGATGCTCCTGTTTAAGGTTACCCCCTATGGCAGGGGAAGTAATCAGAATGGACACCTGCCACATGGCATAGGCAGTCCGCAGAATCGGGGCTTGTATGGATCTTTCTTCTGGAGGCCCTTCCAGTGCTCCTGAATGGTTGCCTGACTGACTCTGGAGACAATCAGGGGTCGTTTGGCTCTGCACCCAGAAGCTTGTGAGCCCATCACTTCAGATAATGTGGTGGTACGCATTGTATTCAGAGGCTACTCAATTCCATATTTATTTCCCCAAAAGAGAATGCAGAATACCTTTTTGATGTGCCAACTTGTCTGAGAAGGTACGCAGCTGTTGGAATCAAAAAGTTGTTAGAATGTTGAGTCATCCAGAAGGTCCTACCAGACCAACATGGATCCATTGTCGATTCCAGATTCCTTTTGGTTCCCAAGAAAAACAAGGACCTCAGGCCAAACTTGGATTTGAGTAAGTTAAATCTCGTTGTGAAATAGATCAAGTTCCAGATGGTCACGGTGCAGTCCATCCTGTCTCCTTTTGAGGAAGGGCAATTGGATGTGCTCGATTGACCTTAAAGATGCCTACCATCATTTAAAGATAGTAAGGCAGTCCAGGAGGTGTTTGTGCTTCTAGCTGTGAGCCATTAATTACCAATTCCAAGCATTGCCCTTTATATTTTCAGACAGAGTGGTTCACATTTTGTCTTCTCAGACACTTTCTTTTAGCAAAGTCCACTCTAGCAAGTGGAGACATCTCAACCTTTGGGCTCAATCAGAAGGTTTAGATTCCTTTTTGAGCACCAGTAGAGGCTATCCTTGATCTCCTGGCTTTTTTATTTCATTCAGGATCTAGTTCTTCCAATTATCAGGGTGCAGGTGACAATACACCAGCAGTGGCTTTAAAGATTTCAAAGGCCTTCCTTAACGGAACCTTTTTATTGCACCCTCCCATGCAGGACCCAGTTTCTCTGTGGGATCTACCTTTTATGCTTCAAGTAATTTAAGGACCTCCCTATAAACCATTGTCCATGATTTCTTTGAAATTGTTGTCTTGGAAGACTCGCTCATTAGTGGATATTAACTTTGACCAAGGGGGTGTCAAAACCTCAAGCCCTATTAGGTACCTCCATACCTGATCTTTCACACAAGACAGGGTGCCTTTCAGAACTGATCCATCCTTTTTGTCTAAGGTGGCCAAAGAGAAGAGAGCAATTTGAATCAGGCCATCCACTCGTCATTGTTCTTCCCAGAGTTTTAAAATACAGGACAATATTTGCTTCTTTGTTTTAATGTTCATAGACAGTTGAGATTCTGTTTGTATAGGACCAAGTCTTTCATGAAGTCCAAACAGTTGTGTGTCTTTCTTTCTTTCTCTAAAGCCTGCTTGAGAAAGCCAGTTTGCAGATGTACACTAAGTGGTTATCTGATTCCTTTTATAGTGTAAACAAAAGAAATGCAAAGAAGTTGCCTTGCAAACCGAAGGGTCACTACTAGAACCATGGCTACCACTATGGCCTTCCTAGCAAGGGGCAGCTATGGATAACATTTGTGTTGCTTCTACTTTGCTGGGTCCTCATACCTTTGTGTCATACTACAGACTGGATATTCTGTCAAGGTTTAGGCCCTCTTGTTGTTCCACCTTATAGCAGAATGTGCTCTTCTAGGGCCTCCCTAGACTGTAATGTTGCTAGGAACTCTGTCCCAAAGGTTGAACCTGAATGGAAAAGATAACATTGGATGAAAAGGTTATGTACTTAAACTAATGATAAATTCATGTTGTCTCACTCCATCTGGTTCAACTATCCCTCTCATCTGCCTCTTCCTGTTATATTATCTCGAGCCTTTGGTCAATTGGGTGAAGGAGCTGTTATTTCCCTCCTATTTCCTTGGTGTCAGAAGATTTCTGGAGTTAAACAGTGGAACTTTTTTGAGTGGGGCAAACTTCACTGTAGAGTTGTCAGTTGTGGCTAGGCATAATGGGTAAGAAGGTCGAGCTCTCGTTTCTGATGACCCACAGGTTGAACCGGATAGAAAGATACAACATGGATCTATCATTATGGTACATTTATTTTTATTTTATTTATTTTACATTTGTTGACCGGGCTAGTCTAACTGGATATATGTCCATTTTCAGTAGAGGCCTGGGGAGAAAAGCTCCAAGTATTAATACATAGTTAAAAAATTGGTCTACATAAAAGTTATAACAGTAAAACACTAGGCAGGAAAAAACAAAATAAAAAAGGAATTTTTTTTTTTTTTGGGATGGGCAAAGAACAATATTTTATAAAGTAGCTAATATGAAAGAAGGATAAAGTAAGAAAGGAGGTGAAGGAAAGATGGGAAAGGTATCAGAGAAAGAATAGGGTGAGTTGAGGAATAGGTTATTTTCCTAGGTCTAAAAAATAGTTACTTTTATGAGAGAGAGGAAAGAAGAAGAAAAAAACTTTTTGGTACTTATTCAACGGGTAAGTTCCCTGTCTTAATGTGTAGTTGTGGAGCTTAGGAAACATCAACTGGGTTATTGAGTAAAGAAGGGGGAGAGGGAAAGGGAGATAGGGGACAGAAGAGCAAGGCTAGACTGGGTTAATGCAGGGGCATAGCCATTTTTTGTTGAGGTACAATTTGAGATTCTTCTTGAAAATAGGAAGACAAGTCAGGGATGAGATATCAGCGGGATACATAGGTAACTTTTCTTACAACAAGAGTGATGTTTAAGCAATAACCCACACCTGGGTGTAGGTAATGTTGGATTTACCCATGGTTGGTGTGGTTTGGTCACGAGGATGAAGCCCAAGTGGCCAAAGACAACCGTGGGTATATCCAGCATTACCCACACCCAGAAGTGGGTTATTGCTATTATACAATTACATTATTTAAGAAAAAAAATACTTACTTTTCTTAAATAATGGCATTGTATAATGCCTCTGTGCTGCCCTTCCGCAGCTGTCTGGTATTCTGCGGCAGTTCTGATGTACTGCACATGCGTATGCTTACGCAGTACATCAGAGCTGTGGGTGGAAGCAACGGAGAAAGCAAGATCTCCATTGCTTTTTACAAAGTGTCTCGCTGTGTTAAAGGAGTTTAACATAGCGAGACAGAAGTCCGGGCGACCGGACCTTTTTCCATTAGTATAAGTCTTTGATTTACAACGTGCACGCTGACCAATCAGCGTGCATGTTTTGGAATATTAATGGGGGGTTGTTGTACAATACACAGTAACACACACACACACACACACACACAGACAGCTTTTATTGCTCAGAGAACCAGACAGTGCTGATGTCTTAGGAATGCAGCTGTTTTACGAAAATGGAACTAATATTCAACCTGAGTAATGTCTGAGCTGTGTTAAGTGAATGGTATTAAAGGAAAAAAGTAGCATGCACAGAGACACCCACTTATATCCCACATTCATTTAGGAAGAGAAGCCTGGGACATTAAACTAGGTATAGAAGATGACTCTATATTTACTCGCATATGAAACCAGTTAAGAAGCACTGCCTCATACCTTTTTTAAAAAATGTAGAAAAGATGAAAGAAATGGGGAACTGCATATTAGACAGTTAACTTCAGTAGTAAAGAGAAGAAGAAATTATGGATCCAAGCTGATGGAGAGAACAATTGAACTAACTGGAAATTAATCCAAGACATCAGACTTCCTTCTTGGTAAATTTAGGCCAAATAAAAATAACATTGCTAAATGCAAATTAAGATGGGAAGAAATATGATCTAAGCCAAAGAGGAGGAAAGGCCCCAGAAAGAAACATTACTTCTGAAGCCAGTCCTGTTTTGCATACAGTTCATTGCTCAGTTATTTTTTTTATTTACGAAGTAAAATCCATTGAAGCAGTATGTATATCTGTACACACATATATATATATATATATATATATAAACTCTATAATATATATATATAAAATCTATATATCTGTATGTGTGTGTGTGTGTGTGTATATATATATATATATATATATATATATATATATATATATATAATGTGCATACATACATATATACACTATTTCCTGATGATTATGATAGTTGGATGAATTGATGTTAAGATCTAAGTGAATCCTTGAAGTTTTGATTTTTAATCAGTTGAAATTATGTATTGACACTATTTATGGGATTAGAATTGCTTTACTTCATAGTTTTTGTTTTAACTTCAGCATTACATTTTACAAAGTTTTGTTAATTGATAGTGGTTTCTTGTTTTAATTGATATAATCACTGGTTTTGGTAAGGTCCTACATCTTCTCCACAGAAACTTCTAAATTGTGTTTATGAAACAATTGTCGCTCTTAAGGATATTCACACTGTCAGCTTTGTGGTAAGTTCAAGTTTGCTGCCAAGAGTAAGAGATAAAAAACCTAATGACCTTTTTACTTGTGGAGGTAGTTATTGATGATACTAATAACTAACTTTAAACTGTATTAAAAAGAAATAACTCTCAAGTTTTTACCTTTTTTACTGCTTATTTACACTGTTAGACAACCTAAACTCAAAGTATAACAGAAAATAGACTCCAGCAGGATACTGTAAACATTTTACCTCACTGCCTGTTCAAACAGTTGCTTTACATGTGTGTTTGGCTAGACACAGCTTTTCTTCTGTTAGAAGACCAGTGGGCTAGTCTGACTGATGACTAGAGTCCAGTAAAGCTCTCTTTTATTGTAGATTGTTGGAAAAATACAAGTAATTTATTGTACATTTAATTAGGAATAAAGCAGCATTAACCTTTGACACTTGTAATCATGCCGGAAGAACACAAAATTACTCCTAGCTCTCTCTTAAATTATTAAGCTCCTTTAGGCTGAGAGTATTGTGATTTATTCTAAACACCCACATTCTAATGTCCTCTAAATGTAATACATCTTGTTATACATTAGCTTAGACTCTTAACATTTCAAGGATCTTATGATAATGGAAAGGAATTACTGCTGTAACAAGTATAAACAAAATGAAACCTGATAGAAAATGGAGTGGGGGGAAACCTTTTCATATTTACCTAACAGTAAGCAGCCTAAAATGGAGGGTTTAATAGGAATAATCATATTTCATTTAATTGGTGTACAGTTAATAACTCTGATGTCCCCGTGGTTACAGAACACACAAAAACTTGTAGCAGGTCAAGTTCCCCTATACCTTCCAAATATGGAGACAAGCTGTCACACCCCTAAAACATGCAAATTCTGAAACTGCACTAACTCCTAGAAGATGAAGGAAGTTGAGGAAGAAACCCGTCTTCTCTGAGTCTAATAGTAACTACAGGAAGCCATTTAGTGGTTAAGACATGCAAATTAGCTGATAATAAGATCTTTCTTATTTGTGGCAAATTAAGTCACTGAATTGCATTTTACATGATCACATAATCTGTCCCTTTTGGATGCAGATTCTTTCTGAATCCCATGGTGACTTCTGTATTTGGCTACATAAACACTGTATGGAGAGTCACTGTGATAATTGTTAGCTTTAGGTACTTGTAGAAGATTGTGAGTTTGTGATCTCAGGTTTCTAGCTGGAATGCACCTTTCAACAGTAGTGGGTACAGGTGGACGTATGTTCAGTTAAGATAGTGTTTTGTGTGTAGTTTTTAGCTGATTAAATGGCAGAAGCTGAGCTCCAGCTGTTTTATTTTCAAGGCTTTACATGGCAAGTTTTATTGGGAATTTTACAACATATTTAGTGATTTTGTTATATATTTGTTATAGTAGCTAAGTTTTTGGAATGTTATGAGTAAAGTAGGATAGGGCTGCACAGTACTTGAGCTGGGTTTATCCCTTTCTTTTAAGTAAGGTTTGGATTTATGGAGCATGCCTTTACGGGTTTTTAAACTGACAGTGTGATTGTAAAGTACAGTTTGTGTCCAATAATTATTGTAAGAAGTTCAGTATGGGTAAGTTGTTCACCTGATGTATTGTTTTTAGACATAATTGTGATTTTCCCCTTATCCAAATAAAAAAAAACTTTGTTTTATTGGCATTAAGTAGAAGTGATTCTGTGAGACATTGCTCTGTGCTTTGAAATAAATCGATGAGTTATGTGCTGTAATTGGTTAAGGGAATTGACTGAACAAATGAGGAGTCATCTCTGTTTTAAATTAATATGGTATCTGAAGTTGTGATATCTGTATCATTAATAAAGATACTGAACAGGACTGGACCAAATATGAATCCCTGCATGTAGAAAGTCAACGAATATGTGTGACAATTTAACTGATTGGAAATGTAGCTTTTGGATATCCATTTTAGCAAATCATTAGAAGAGTGTGATATATATCGAAGGCCTTAGGTCCTTGCATATAGTGGTGGCAAAGGAGCAATTATTTTATCATCACTAGCAGTTTGTAGGAAGGATAGTAACAGTTTCAGTGTTGTATACTGGACAAAGTTCATGTTGGGTGGGTCACAGAAGGAGGTTTTTGTGAAATGCTATAAAGGTTTCTGTATACTGGACAAAGTTCATGTTGGGTGGGTCACAGGAGGAGGTTTTTGTGAAACGCTATAAAGGTTTCTGTATACTGGACAAAGTTCATGTTGGGTGGGTCACAGGAGGAGGTTTTTGTTAAATGCTATAAAGGTTTCTGCATACGTTTCTCAAGTATTTTGGAGAGGGTGATAAAATGGCTATTTGTCTACAGTAAGAAATGCTATTTTGAGTCCCTTCTGTCTAAATAAGTATTATATAGCATTCCTTTTGAAACTTAGGAACTGTAGAGTTCTCACAGATGGATTTGTTAAGTATTGCAACAGGGTAGACTGTAGCCTGAAGGCAATGTGAAAGAAGAAAATCAGTATCTAGAGAGTTGGGCTTTAATTTGTGCAGTAGCAGTTTTATGACTAATACATTAGCTGTAGGTTAAATGAGATGGGTGGGAGGTCAGTGCAATTGTTAGAAGTATTTGAGATAAATTCTTTTTAACGGTGCTCACCACATCTAGAAAGTATTTGTTAAAGATATTAGCAAAGTTTCTGTCTGTTTCATCCAGGAGTGGGCAAGGTGTGCCTCCTACATAGTTTAAATAACCACGAGCTCCTATAGTCCAGTCATTTTTACCTGGGGCATTTGTTGTTGGTGCAGCTGCAGTTTAGCAGGATGCATGTCGGAGGTGGGGACTTGCGAGGAAGTTCCCATACAGTATTGGTTATAAAGCATAGACCTACAGGATATCCTGAAATTATTCATTCATTTCGTAATAGCCAGTGAATTATAGACAGGGTTATGAGGGAATTTAGGGCCTGTTGTGACAAGCACAGGAGTAAACCAGAGAAGCAGTCCTAGATGTGATACCAATCCATACATGTATGCAAGCTTGCACACCGCATTCACACGCCTACATGCAATTTAGAAAACCACTAATTCACCTTTTGATAAATGATTGCCCCAACACAGAAATGAACTGGAGAACCAAGATCTAAGAGATGAGTAAAAATTTTGAGAAAAATGTAATGTTTCTGATTTTATGCCTTTTAGTCTGTCTGCTTCTCACTGAGGGTTGAAAATGATGTCAGTCTAGTTAAGCTTTTCCTGTGCTAACAAGGATTTTTTTAGCAGTGAGGTTACTGGTATTTTCTTCTGGACTTTGTTGAATTTCAGTCAGCAGTTGTATTTGAAGGGTTTCCTTACACCATTATAAAATAATATAGATCTAGGAATCTGATTGAAAAATGAAATTTAATTTTATAAATTGAAATCTGGTAATTATACCTGTGATTTTTAAATATAACTTCCAGTTATTTGTGTGAATCCATTATTATTTTTTGTTCATATACATGCATATGTCTACACTCTATATTGAAATGTCAAATATCGCTAATTTGTTTCAATATATCGGACACAGTATATTGGATAACAAGAGCTTGTCAAAAATGCACGGAAAAAAGGTTTTTTGCAGGGATGCAAGTCCTGCTGCACCCACACATGTTTAGATAATGGATGTTTATACATGCATGTATACATATGGCTTACCTTTGCATGGTCGAATATGTTCTTTTGGAATGAAATAGTTATAGTTAATTCAAGGCAATTGAAGCTTGTGACGTATCTACAAACTGTACCCTAGAAGCATAGCTAAGGTGGGATGAAGCAGACAGCTGCCCTAACCACGCAGAGTATTACAGGGTCCGCTCAACAGTTGGTAATGGTGCAATACTGACATTCAGAAATAAATGCTGATACTTTTTTTTTTTTTTTTTTGAAGTACTTCATGTGTGGTGGTGCAGCTATGCATGCACATGTATGGATACATTTGTAGCAAGCAGTTCGGTACACTTTCAATCAGAAGACATCTGCTTCTTTTTTTTTTTTTTTTACTTTGCTCTGAATTTAGAGAGAGGGCTTTTATTGTTATTTGAACCGGATCAGGGAACTACTCTGGGTGCTACATACAAACCATCTACAGCTGTGCTGTGCCAGTGTGTCAAAGGAACTAGGCCATTTAAGCCCAGAATGAATCTGTAAGTACCCACCCCATTCTTGTTTAATGAAAAGTAGTGTATATGTTCATAGGTTAGTAGCAGGCTAGCTGTCTTTGTGGACCTTTTTAAGCCTTGCCAGTTTTTCTTAAAGGTGAAAATCAAACCCTATGCCTTGTGTCTGTGAGGTATGCCAACTTTCAACCCCCTGCTGTATCACTCTGCTTAACTTGTAAAGGAAATCTGTCCATGAGGCATGGGATATGCTGTGTGCACATGATCTCTCTTCCATGTTTTATTAGTAGGCAAAGCCTTGGGTCCTTGGTTCTGCTATTAGTGGGACTATTTGATTTGTGGAAATAGAAGAGAAAAAGGAACACACAGTCCCTACTAGCATGGAAAGCATAGCATAGATCACTCCCAAGGAGTCTCTAAGACACTGAACACAGGGACACTTCCAGTCTTATTTGGTAGCTTAGGGATTTTTGATCACTGATGATCTTAGTTAGAATTTTTTTTTTCCAGGTAGCTTGATTTATCTAGTCAGGTACATCCCAAAAGGGACATTGCACTCAATAATTAGTCTAATCAGTGCTAGGTATAAGGGAATTTTTAGTCAAGCTTTACTTTGTCTACTTCAGTTTAGTTGCACAAGTCTTGCGAATAATTGGTATTATTTTTATATTTATTGGTATTTTTGTTGTAGTATTGTGATCCGTAATTTGTAATATTGCATTTTATTTGACTTTTAATATTTTTACACCTGTTATCATTGCATACTGACTCATACTGATTGCTTATCTTCAGTACTGTTTCCTTAGTTTTTCTTTTTTTTTATTGATCTTTGTGTGTTTTGAGTTTGATTTTGGGTAGTGGATGCTGTGTTGGTTGGTTGCTAATGTTTATAGTCTGCTCTACATTGTAATGAATGGGAAATATTGCATACTTTTTTTTTAGCATTTATATTAATTCATATTTTAATTTTGCAGTTGAATTTAGTGCTTTGGGTGCTGTGTGGTTCATTTACATTTTGGGGTATTTTCCGTCATATTTTGAAGTGTATTATGTTTATTTTGATTGGTTTCATTTTGTTTTTCATTCTCATAGTTTGTGTGGAAGCATGCAATTACCGTGTATGTATTTTTTGATAAATACACTTACTCCATGGTATGTATCTTACTGTACTGTGTATATCTCATTAATCTTTGGACCTTGTGGGAATTTTCATTCCTAGATCTCTGCTGAAAATAGGATGCTGCCCACTCTGATTACCCTGGTCAACACAAACAAATTATTAGAAATTAATATAATGTATACAGATAGCTGGCAACTCGACACCGTAAAACTTCACTGCCATTCAATGTGCGGACAAGGTGATCCGCTGTGGCGACCCCTAACCGGGAAAAAGCCGAAAGAAGAAGAAGAAGAATATAATGTATACAGATAGCACCCAAAATTAATATGTTTTTATTTTATTGGAGTTGAGCTTAATTTAAGAGAGACCTGGCAAGCCAACAGAGAGATTGAAGACAAATTAATAAATTAGTTTTGTTGCAGTTATTGTAAGTTTTTTTACCTGAGTATCTGAATAGCTTTAATGAGTCCTGTTAGCTAGTAATCTTGTTTTTGCCACACACCATCCCAGTGATGGCCCACATTGTTAGGTGTTTAGAGAACATGCAGTCTGTACAGTATCAGTACTACTTGTATTTAACTTTATTGTGCCCACGCATTTTCTGCACAGGAGGTATGTGGAATGTACATGATTCATACCACTTTATTTAATGAATTATTTGTTTACATTTATTAACTGGGTAAGCCCACTAGACACTTGTCACTTTTCAGGGGCATCCCAAGAGCACTGTTGGGTGCAGTGACCTGCTTAATGTATGCTGGCTGCTTTTGTTCTGTTGTACATGCTGTGTCACTGCCCCAGTTAAGGCAGCCATTATTCATCATGACCCTTGCAACTCAGTAATAATAAAGGAAACCTGCCATGGATAGTTTTGCATAACCCAGAGTTGGTCCCTTCCAATTGTTTGCAGCACTGAGTCAGTATTTATTTTTATTTATTTATTTACTGACATTTACCAGAAAAGTCCGACTAGGCACAGGTGCCCTTTTTCAGCAGAGGCCCGACTTTTGCTTAATTTATAGCAGACTGTGTAATTATCCTCTGACACCATATTCCTAAACCTTTCACCTTTGTGTCAGTGGCCATCATTATGTTTCTTCATGCATTTTTTGCTAGAACACTCCACTTAAGATAAATTTAATGTGTTGTAGCTGATAAGAGCTAGTAAAATAATAAGGTGGGGAAGCCGTATGTTCAGAGTTTGTCTTTTGTTTTTATTGATGACTGCATTAGATCATGCTACATTACAATGCATTACCCTACCTTACATCTCATTACACTGGACTACATTACATTTCATTTCATTTCCTTGACATAATTAGGAGACTATAGGCCTGTCTAGTGTATCCTACATACATCATTCTTCCTCCCCTCCTTTCAAGTCTTGGCCCTCACCCCATTTTCTTTCCACCACCAATCTGGTAGTCCATTCCATGCACGTTCAGTCCTTGTTGTGAATCTGTAAAGAAATGCTTTTAGTGATGTAAGGGCTAAACAGCCCCTGCACACACTCCTCCCTCCTCACGAGAACTGTATCACATCTCCCTGACATGATCTTGTATACATATGTCAGGTCACCCCTGTTTCCACAACTTTCGAGTGAGAAGAACTATAGTTTCTCTGGTTTCTGCTCATAACCATTCCCATTCATACCATGCACCCTTTTTTAATGGCTTTACTCTGGACCCCTTCCAGTAGCCTGATATCCCTTTCCTTGTGTGGCCTCTGAACTTCATACATCACTCGGTGGGGTGGGGGTGGAGGGCCGTGGCCTAGACAGGGCTTGGTATTGCAAAATCAATACCTCTTTGCTTCTTAAAATTATCCCCCATAAGGATAGCCCCTGTATTCTGTTGGCTATTGCCACTATCCTCTCATTCTGCTCTAGGTGGTGCAGTCGATATTTAATCAGTTCTGCCAGAACCTTTTACTGCTTTGTTTCCTGTTGTTTCCCTCTGTGTTCAGATTTGCTAGCTTCCATTCCTCAGGTACTTCTGCATTGATCAATGATCTGTTTAAAATCTGAGACATGGAATCTCCTCGCGCACTAGCCAGATCATTGAAGAACTATAACTCAGCCATTACTTTAGCTTGGGGACACCAAAAAAGTCAGAAACTCTTCCCTTACCCATAATGCAGCATCCTGTAACATAACTCAGATCTCATTTGCCACTTTCAGGTTTACACGTGGCTGCTTTCAGTTCTTGAGAGGATTAGAATGGGAGATAAGTTTTAAACATTTAAACATTTTCTGTTCCTTTACAGTAATGAAAAGTGCTAGAATTTAATTTATAATCTTTTTTCTAGTACCTCCCCATATTTTACACAATTTTATTGTGTATTTCTGCTTCCATTGTTGGTAGGCTTCCTCCCTTCCCTCCTTTTCTATAGTTTATACAGTTAGTGAACTGTTTATTACCATTCTAGGCATGATACCATTTTTTTTCTTAACTCTTTCATATAAAATATGTGTGTGTGTGTGTGTGTATATATATGTGTATATATATATATATATATATATATATATATATATATATATATATATATGGATTCACTTTATATCCTCGAAATACTGAAATTTCTAAATTCAGTATTTCGAAACTATAAAGTTGAAAATTTACAACCACAAAAACTCAGAACTGCAAAATTCAAAATCTCGCACACCGGAGATTTTGAATTCCGCGCTTCTACTCCACACACACACACACACACACACACACACACACTCTCTCTCTCTACTTCACCCCCCCTACTTAAATATTTTCACTTCAAGGTTGCACTACATACAAAGACACAACACACCACCACTCACGCTACATTCTCCTCACACGCACACATCACGGCAACAAAACACACTGACGCACACCAGAGCCCCTATTCAAATCCCCTAACACACGCACACTTACCTGAATCCATAACCACAGCTAAACCTCATAAGTGCGAAATTCAAAACCTCTGGTATTCAAGGTTTTGAATTTTGAACTTCTGAGCTTTCGCTCTTCTCAGGATTCCACTTTATGGGCTTGAAGTACTGAATTTTGATATTTCAGTATTTCAAGCATCTAAAGTGACTCTGCACATATATATATATATATATATATATATATATATATATAGAGAGAGAGAGAGAGAGCTTTTTACCTTTTTGCTCCAGTTGCCCAGTTAATGTTTGATGTCTCCCCTGATTTGTCATAATCCACCCCATAAACTCCAACACAAAAATTTTCGTCTTTCTATATGAACCCTTTCTACAACTTTAGAACACACAGTGGCTTGATCATTTTTGGCTAATGGTACCATCAGCTGGACAACCCTGATCCCATCCACCTTGGTTAGAATGACATCTGGAATTCTTTATTTTTGGTGCGGTCCCATACCAGTTTCTTGAATCCCTTGTGGAAAGACATCAGTCAACTCCCACTCCAGCTTGGAAGTTACAATCCCTTAGGTTACTACTTGAAGATTCAGATTGACTCATGGTTTAATCTTATTTTTCCTGCTTTCACTCCTTTGTCTCCTCCAGTCTGTCTTTCTTTTCCATTGAAGTATTTGGGAGTCAGTACGCACATCACTTTCCCCATCAGTCCACCCCTTTCTTTCTTAATTGCCCAGGGCACTTACCTTAGGGTGTTCTGATCCTGCAGCTTTCCTTTTTTCTTTAATGAGCTGGTGATCCTTCTCTTCTGTGACCTGCCCTTTATGAAGTCGACGGCTACACCTTCCTCCTTTGTCTTTCCTGTACAACCTTTACCTGGACACCTCCATGTCTCACTTAGTTTAACTGCAGACAAGTTTTTCTGTGATGCCAGCAATGTCCCATCCTGCATCACTGTGTGCAACTGCCTGTCTTCTTACCTGGAATATTTTATAGTGGATAATAATTTTACCCAGCCATGTTTCAAGTTACTTTGTTTTGTTGTTCTGTCTTGTTGTATGTCCCTTTTGCCTACTGCCGGAGTACCTGCCTCCCTCTTCTGCATCTCTGACATGCCCTGCTCCCTTCCATCTTTGTTTAAAGGTACCATTATTGAGGAGTACCTTCTCAAACAAGCTTTTGAGTAGTACTGCCCCTTCTAGGTGAATATCGAGCCTTTTTCTGCCACAGAGCAGGTCGCTGTCTCCTTCATTTCTTCTACCAGCCCAGCCCCCATCCCCTTGTCTACTGCTATAGCCAATTATTGCATTCTCTCTCTCCCCCTTCCTTCATGTGTTGATCGTGTTGATTCGTGAATAGTTAGTATTCCTGAGAATGCCACTTCCAAAGTCCTACCCGTCATTTCTTTGCTGCCTCCTTAGTCCTGTTTACTACCTCTTTCCCCTCCCACTGCTCTCCTTTGGTGACCATCTTTGTCTTCTCATGCCAAGTTCTGGATCTTTGTTTCAAAGGGAGATTCTGATCTTCAGGTATATTTATTATCAATTGGAAATTTATTTAAGCCAAGAAAACCTTCTCTGCTCATGATAATTCCTGTAAAACACTGCTTCATTTATTGTTTGCTCAAGTTTGCACTTGAAGGTCTTTGTGGATTAAGATCTAATGAAGGAAATAGACACCAAAAAGATACCTTACTGTTGGGGAGAATAAAGTGTAGTGTGGTAATTCCTTTTGGTATTGCACACCATTTCAGTTCCAAGATGTCTTGCTGCATCTCACAGGCGAAATAGAAAGCAAAAACATGTAGCCAAAATGTGCTGAATTGTGGTGGAGCTTAGTCTCTACATATGAAGCATTGCTTGTAGGACTGTGTATAAGGGAAGGTGAAGGCGATTGTTTTCCACTGTTATGGATGCAGCTGTTCTGAACTATACCATGTTAATTAAAACAGCAAGAACAAAAATCTCCTACGTTGTGCTTCCTGGCAGATTGATACTGTATTCTAGCATAAAGGAGGGGGTTGTTAACAAATAGGTGTCATTCCGTTTTCCCTTTAGACTTGTTTTCTGTGGGGAGATGACAGAAACTATACAGAGTATTGACATATCTGAAAATAGTATGGCCTACACAATTAATGCCCTAGAGGGAATAAAATTGATTTGGTAGTCTTCCTAATTACTAAGGCTGGTATAAATTAGCATTTTACAGCTAGCAAAGGCCATATGTTTATAAGATTAATTGACATGTTTTCACACCTGAAAGCTTTGTAATGACAGCCAGAATTCTGAGATTAGTCAAACTACATGTAACAAAGGGTATTTATCAGAGGTATTTTGAAAAAGTACCCATGTAGTGTCAATAATGTCCTTATTTTAAGGTAGTTGATATTACATTTTTGTTATGCCTTTATGCATCCTTTTGGATGTCTTGCTTGTATTCTTCAAAAAATGAATGACTTTAATTCCCCTTTGACCGGAGTTCCGCTGTGGCGACCCCTAACCGGGAAAAAGCCGAAAGACACAAACAAAACCTTCCTTGTTGTTGTTTTATGTCTTCCACTTAAATTATTGTTTTACTCTGTTTTGTTGAGAAGTCAAAATGCTGAGTGAAGTAGACAGGTCGCATTCAAACCCAAGGGTATGCTGCTGAGTGAAGTAGACAGGCAGCATTCAAACCCGAGGGTATGCATGTATATCCTCAAGCAGTTGTGACTGAGAAGGATTGCTGTATTATGGTATATGCCTACTACTCTTTATACTTTATTACCCTGAACAGCGGCATTCACAAAGCCCCTGGGGTCCCAGGTGGTGCTATTACACATGCTTAATGAGATTTTCTTTTATATAGATCTAGATGGCTAATGTGTTATGTTTACTTTTTTCTTGCATTTTGTAGGTCTTAACCAACTGCCCTTTGACCCTGCCAGTAACAATGAAGCTCTGCAGTTTACTAGCACCAATGGACCACTTATAACAGAATGCCCTGCTGAGAAAAGTGGAGAAACAAGCAAGAAAAGGAAACGATCCAGTGTCCTTCAAGGTAGGAAGTATAAAACAGAGCACACATTATTGTGGAAAGAAATATTTTTTTTACAGGAGACCAGTTCCCAGTGAATTTTACCTTGAATAACATTGAGATGATCTGTCAGATGAGAAGCTGTAGTTGCATTTTGATTTGAGTCTATATTTTTAAGCGTTTTATTAAACATCTGGCTTTGCTGCAAGTTTTTTAATGAGCTTTCTGTTTGAATACTCATCAGCTGACTGACTTGATCCATCACTGTTTTATGGCAATGATGTACCCATCATTCAGTCGGTTTATGCAGAATTTTTTGCATTTGTCTTTATTTTGTGGTACTTAAAAGATGCATCCTATGAAAAGATACATTTGGTGTACCTTTCATATACATGCAAAGCCTACTTTTAATATAGTCATGAAGTGTGCACCATTAGAATTTAAGCTGGAATAGAATTTACAGCATATTCAACTAGATTTTGAACCATTTACTCATAGATTTCTTTAATTTACTTCTGTGCACATGCAAATTATTGTGTGCGCGCTGAATGAAAGCACTGGGAGTTTCACTTTTCATATTAAGTTTTCTTTGTTTTCAACAGGGTCAAAATAAAATAATAGGAAACTTTTACACAAAATTGCTGAGCTATTTTTGCAGACATTGTGAAAATATTTTGAGGGATTTAATACCCATTTCTTCTATACCCAGTAATTATTTTTAGTTATAGTATATAGTCTGTCTTACTTTGTGTGTTACAATGCGTTGAAACTTTCACTGTGAAAGTATTTGTTATGTGCACTGAGGGCTGTTTCACTCATTTATTCATTCGCCTGGGAAGACCACCCTTATGGTGAAGATGCTGGAAGAAAATCAAAACCAAGGATTCAGTTATGAAATAAAGGAACAGGCTAGTGAAGGCTATGAGCTAGCAGCAGGTTAATGTCATGTTAAGACAACATATCATGTAACTGAGCATTATGTTAGTATACAGCTAGGTACTGTAATCTGCTCTAGCCTGTTGCAGCAAAGGTTAGATAGTAAGCATCAGGTTAGTGGTTGGTGAGTTTAACTTTTTAGCAGCGGCTACATATTTAGTCATTCATTCATAGTTACTCCAGTTTGAATGCGCAAATGAAAACCAGGGTTTATTTTGAAGGCAAATGAAAATATAAAGCAGTTAATGGATTATGATCGGCCTTGGCAAAGTGAACTTGCTAATATTTTTTTCCTACCTACCTTCTGCCAGCTTTCAGACTCCACCACCAGTAAAAATCCTACAGCCCTGCAACTTCTCACTTCCTTCTGGATTCCTACTTATCTACTATCAGCCATCAATAAAATCCAAGACTCCTTTACATAATCTTGCTACTTCTCGGCTTATCCTCTATTCTTCTGCTTCTCCTAAGCCATCCCTCATCCTACAATGACTCTAACACCTCTCAACCTCTGTCCAACCATCTGCCATACTTCTTCCCTAAACTCTCCATACTACAGCAAACCTATTTAATGACGCTCCTCACCTTTACCCCAAATATAGACCGACTAACTCTATTGCAACTCCAATCAAAATAAAATTAGCTGGAAAACTACTGTCCAAAAACAAGAATCACTAATACCCCAATTTACTAAAATCCTCCTGGGAGGAGACATTCACCCTAATCTTGGCCCCCTACCTATCACAACCAACATCAAGACAATTCCTTTCCACACACTACTCTAATTCCACAATGGCCAGTCCCCCCACCATGGTAATATAAATTTTGTCGCCATAAATATTAGAAGCAAAATCAGTAAATCACTGAACTACATGCATGGATTACCCAACACAAGCCTGATATTCTCACTATAACTGAAACTTTGCTTAAGTACAGCATAAACGATTCTGAAATTTATTATGCCCTACCCCTGGCCATGTTATCATCCATAATGACCATATACAGAGGTATTACTTTAATATTTCCCAACAACTACCACATTTCTCCCTAAAATCCAACAATACGAAAATTCTTACCCTTTTCTGAAACTAAAAAAATATAAATAAATATGTATGATCCTATGATTCGGCTACTGTCCTTTACATCCCTCCTTGTGACAGTACAGCTATACTGGAAGATAACCCATATTGAATATCCATAACAATTCCACAAATAAACATACTGCTAGGTGATGTAAATATCAGGTGGTTGGACATAACCTCTAACTCCCCTACATCCAGCATGAACTTATATGATCTCTCACAACTAAGTAATAGCCCCCCACTTTCTAGCAAGGTATCAAACTCCTTATTAGACAGGATGCTAGTATCAGAGCCTAGTAAATTCACCACCGTAGGTACAGTGTGAGACTCTCTGTGACAGCCTCCCAATCTATACAACCAGACATCTCTTACATTCACTTAAACAGCATATTTATAAAACAACACATAACCTGTCCAATTTTAACCCTGTTATATTCATTACTACCCTATCATTTAACTGGAACACCCTAAAAGCCTCCCAATCTATACAACCAGACATCTCTTACATTCACTTAAACAGCATATTTATAAAACAACACATAACCTGTCCAATTTTAACCCTGTTATATTCATTACTACCCTATCATCTAACTGGAACACCCTAAAAGTCCTCCCCTTATGATGCCTTAAATGAATTCAATACAGCTTTCCTAAATAGCCATGCACTTCCTAGAAGGAACGGACTAGAAACAAATATTACAATTTGGCTATCTAAAAGAGTAGAATGTGAATGTAGGATAGAGGAAAAAACGGCAAAAATGTAAAACACTACAATATCCCAAACTTTAGAATGCTCCACAAATAAATGAAGCGAAAAAGTATGCAAGAACAACATTAAGAACAAT
The DNA here is from genome assembly GCF_019279795.1 of Protopterus annectens. Classification (NCBI taxonomy): domain Eukaryota; kingdom Metazoa; phylum Chordata; order Ceratodontiformes; family Protopteridae; genus Protopterus; species Protopterus annectens. The sequence continues at coordinate 1,032,194,408 of NC_056748.1, forward strand.
AATAAACACAACCTTAAAAAATTCTGGTCAGCCATTAAAGAAATCTTAAATCCCAGTGAAGAATTCCACCCTAACCACTCTCCCAGTTAGTCACCACTCGAAACTGCAGTTGAATTCAGCTCTTAAATCAGCGATAGTATAGCATCCTTATCCAAGGATGTCCTAATATCTAATCTCAACCCTGCCTAACAGCCACATATCACCACATCCACTTTCAAACCTCTGCTCACATTCTATATAAAACTATTCTTTAACTCAAATCATGCCCTACTTCAGCTGATGACCTTCCAAGTGACTATCTTAAAGTAGCAGCCAGTAACACTGCCTTTCCTGTCTCAGTCCTTATAAATAGGTCATTCCAAGAATCCCACATTCCTTCTCTCTGAAAAAAAAAAACAAACATTTCTTTCAAAGGAAGAAATTCAGCAGACCTCACTAACTATAGCAATCTTATCTGCTTTCCAAATACTTGAAAAATGTATTAAAAAATAATTGTTAAAGTATCTTTTGCAGGAAAAACTCCTACCCCCACATATTATGGCTTTTGCCTTCCCATAGTACTAACACTATACTTCTCTCCTTTATAGGTACTGAAAATAAAGCTAGAGGTAATGGCAAATTAGTCTCCTTCATATTTCTAGACTTGTCTAAAGCCTTTGACACAGTTTTTCACTGCAAACTTCTACTTCAGATGTCCTCACTAGATCGGTCTCGCCCATCTTTCAGTTCAAATGCTACTTGTCCAATAGGTAACAGACAGTCAAATGGCACTCTGCCCTCTCTTCATACCTTGCAGTCACCACTGGTGTACCACAAGGCTCTCTCCTTGGTGTCATCCTCTTTAACATTCTCACCAACACCCTCCACAACAGGCCTCCCTAATATAATACTCAGATGACTGTCCACTCATTTGAACATCAACCTGGTACATCTCAAAAAAAAAAAAAAAACTATAATCCTTTTTCTTAATACTACAGCCATTTAAATCACTTCTCATAGCAAATTATTAGGGATGATGGAGGATGATTTTCTTAATATCATCCTGCATACACAAAATTGCATACAAAATTCACCAAAAACTAGGGATGCTTTATAGAGCCAAAAACTTTCTGACCAATGCAACTACAACAATGCTTGTTGCTACTCGCTTCCTCACTTCACTACTTTATGACTCTCCCATCCTTATTAACATCTAGACATCACAAAAAGCAAAACTTGAACAATGCTAAAGAGACTAAATTTGCAGAAAATACCCCTTTTGGAACTCACCACTGCATTGCACTAAAAAGCCTAAATTGGTTTAGAAATACTCAACTATCATATACACAGCTTCTTACCACCTATAAAATTATCCAGCATCCATCTGCTTATCCAGCACTAAATACCATTCTATACAACTATGTTCCCTCTAGATCATTATCATCCAATGACCAAGAAATTTTCTATGTCCACAAACCTATCACATCTGCTGGACATGGTCTGTACTCATACCTTGTTTCCAAGGCCTGAAACTTCTTGCGCATATCCATCAGGTCAGTTCCACTCTCCAGTCCTTTAAGCCATTCTGAAAGACTTCCGATCCAAAATCTGCCCTTTCTCAACCCCAGGGCAAACAATATTCCTAAATATGAACAAGTACCTATTCATGCCTTTTACTTCAGTTCTTCACTAACTTCCTAACTTTAATCAATTTCTCTCCCCTGGCTCTCTCTCTAAATATACCATAATCCTGTTTTTTTCCCCTCTCACTTCATATTGCATTTCCTGTTTGTATTATATTAGCTTATCTTTAATTTCTCTAAACTGGCTAAAATTTCTGTAAGTATTAAGTCATTGTCATGCATGTTGTATCTTTTTAAACAATGTTTTATTATGTCCAATTTGGTATAAATATTTATGTTGTAGATGTTTTTGTATTATGTTTGAAGACTGTAAATTGTTGTTGTTTAAATGGTTTTGTAATATTTTGGAGTTTTTCTCCCCAGGACTGCACTGAAAAAGTTCTCGTACCCAATCATACTTTCCCATTAATCAGATGTCAATAAATAAATAAATAAATTCAAATATCCACATTTAGCATCACAATTCCAAGGACATTTTAAAATAAATAAATAAAAAAATAAAACACAAGGTTGTGTCAACCAATTTTTTTTTTTATGTATTATAAGGTATCCAAGCCAAAAGTCCATTTATGTTATAGTTGTATTATATTTTGTAGTGACATTACCATGGTGTGTAGTTTTTTTGTCTGCTTGATGAGTGTTATGAGCATATATTCATGCCACTTAAACATGCATTAAATCATTATCCAACAAGTCCGCCCAACATAATCATGTAAACTTCTGACATAAAGTGATTTGTTTCAGTTTTTTTAAATGCGTTGCTTTTGTTTTGCATGTGTTACAATAGCAGTATCACTTACCACAGTAGCAACAACTGTTAAATGATTCTACCAAAGATGACACACACATCTCCTAGCTAAAATTGTGAAGACAGAGCTTCTGTTTGCATTCTAAAACTAACTCCCCCCAGTGATGTCATGTTAAGTTATCAGTCTGAGTAGAGCTGGAAAAATTGAAGTGTGGCAGTTTTTTTTTTCCCGGAGATTTGCTCTCTTATTTTTCCTGGGCTTCAACTGTGACAAAATAAAACACTGTAAATGCATTTAGTTTTATAATCTAATCAATATTGTACTGGATGTTTTGCTGTTCTAAATGGCATTCATTTTCAAGGTGTTACTGATAAGCTTATACAATAGTGAAAGAGGTTCTGTCTGTGTGTTGTACTCCTCGTAGGTAGCCCCATGCTTTTATTTCTCTGAAAATAGCTACTTTTTTAATTGTTTTCTGGTGTGTAAACCAAGATTTTATGCTGGATGTGCTATGCGTGCCTCTCAGCTGTCCCTAACATTGTAAAATTTCCCTGACTGGGTTTTCACTCACACACACCTCTTTAACAAAATACTGTTGCATACTTCATGCATGACACCCATGTGCATATATCACAGCCTTTCTCTTTGTTCTACTGTCAGCACTATCATCCTTTAATCTTGTCTCTGTATCACCCTCCAAGTAATTTCAGGAATAAGCTTTTATTTTCTCATAAACTGCACTACATACCCTTTCCTATAGTGTTGTACTGCATTTTCTTCATAAATCAATAAATGAACAAAATGAAACAAAAAAGTTAACTTTACGTAAAGGAGCTGAAACAAGACACCAAGTATCCCCCCCCCCCCCCAAGAACAGCTGTGTATGTGTGTGTGTGTATGTATAATGATATATGACATTACTTCTGTGGGGATCATTACAGTGCTCATTCCTAATTTCATATTTATAGCTAATTTTGCCATTCATTAGCTTCCTCCACTTCATTCCAAATAAAATCATTTCACCCTTGCACATACTGTCACTCAAAAGAACCCAAACAACAGTGCACCCTGTGGAAGTAATGCAGTCACCAGTTTAGAAAATATAGGTATTTAATTTAGTGATCAGCACCAAAAGAAATTCATTATACCCAAACAGAACCCATACTATGTGATTTCCCAAATTTATTTTATTTTACTTTGTTTGTTTTTTGCTTTTGTTGACCAGGAAAGTCCATCTGAGTAGGAAAAAAAACCCTTTTCAGCAAAGCCCTCACAAGGTAGAGAGAAAGTAACATACATACATACATACATGGTATGATGGATTGTTTGAACATACAATAATGAGAAAAAAAACAATGACTAAAGATACAAGATCACTGGCCAAATAGTCAATTTAGAGCAGGATTTAAGTACAGTATGGAGCCTCAGCAACATTACTGACATCTGAACTTCCTATTGAACGTAAATAAGGGTAATTCTTAAGAATTTAGAATTCCAGCATCAAAAGTTAAACCTGTAACTTGGATGTCAGTGCTTTCACAAGAAAAAAGTACCCCAGCCCTCAGAATTGCTTTCATGCACTGAACTGATAGCTTTAGTGCAATGCCAAACATGTCAGAGAGCATTTCACGGAGAATTATAAGGAGGTGGAGCATCAAACACTAAAAGATAAAAAAAGAGATACAAATGATTGTAAGTGATAAAACAATTATTGAGAAACCATTTAAATCAATTTGAATTATTCCTACATCTGTGTCTTTACTTCAACAAGGTAAGAGAGCCTCATGATTCATGTCTGTACACTTCTAATAACAGTTGTCTAATGGTGTGTTGTGAACTCGTGGTTTGTGTGATGATGGGTATTTGGATATAGCCAGAAGATTTTGGTCTCAAGCTTAGAGCTAATCACTTTAAATGTGGTTAAAGGTATTTTACACTACTTGAATGTAGTGTTTACTGGCTGTCATTAGAAACACATTGCTGAATTTTTGCAGATTAAAAAGTGTATAGAAGCTTCCCCCATACTGCCTTTTTTAGGCAATGCCAAAGTGAAAGTACTTCCGACATAGCAAATGTAAAGGTATTACTGCTGCTCAATGCTAGAAGTCTAAACAAAAAAAATCCACTTCCTGGAAGCTCTCTTTACCCTAGAGAATGCTGACATCTGTGCAGTCACTGAGACATGGTTTAACGCCATGGAGAGCACACCAACAGTGCTAGGTTATAATGCCTTCCACACATTTAGGCCGGCTACTTCACAGGCAAGGACTAAAGGTGGAGGTGTCTGTATTTACATCAAAGAGAAATGTACTTCAAGGCTGGACCCCAGCTAAACCTGGACTGTTCAAGAACTATTCTAGGTTAACTTCCTGCTATTAAGTGAGACCTTGGCAAAATTGCAAGCCTCCATAAACCCTGAGAACACTGCTGCCTATGCAGAACTTTCACAGAAGCCCTGTAGAAGCATGTTAATAGTTGCATAGAGGCAGCTGTACCCACCAGGAAAATGTATAGAACTAACCAAAAAAAAAAAAACACCCTGGTGGGATCACAAAGTCAATAGGCTGTATAACAGGAGGAAGAAAATCATGGCAAAAATTAGGAGTTGCAACACCCAGCAGGACAAAAGCACTCTCATCAAACTAAACAAACAGCTCAGAGGACAAATAAGGTGTACCAAAGCCAAATCTGAGGTAGGTTTGGCCTCCCAGATCAAGGACAACCACAAAGCATTATTTAGCTATGTCCTCAACCTCAAAGGCAATACACAATTGTGTGCAAGCGCATTATAAATGGAGCCACCTATACTGAGCAAGAAGACCTAGGAAACCTCCTGGCTGATAGATTCAGCTCCAACTTTACCCCACTCTCCCCCTCAATCTTCCCTCAGGAAATATCAAATATAACACCCCTACTTTCACTAGAGAACAGATCCTTAATGGTCTCTCTAAGACCAAGAACACTGCATCAGTGGGTCCAGACAATATCCCAGGATGCCTTTTATATAGCATGAAACATGACCTATTAGGGCCTCTGGAGTTACTGTTCAACTGCAGCCTCCAAGCAGGTTTCGTGCCTCATGAATGGAGAAAGGCAACAGTCATCCACCTGCACAAAGGTGGGCTATCTACAGATCCTGGAAACTAGAGACCTATAAGTCTCACTAGTCTTGTATGTAAAGCCATGGAAAGAGTTATCATGGAGATGATCAGTAGAGATATAGTAAACCTCCAGACACTGGACCCAACCCAGTTTGGTTTCGTCAAGGGCAGATCATGCCTTTGCAACCTGGTGGACTTCTTTGAGAAGGTCATCAAAGCAACAGATGAGGGCAAAGTCGTTCACAGTCTGCCTTGACCTGGTCAAGACATTTGACACAATACCCCACTTAGGCATTGTTGACAAACTCAAGAGGTTAAGTACAAACCCGTATGTCACCCAGTGGATAGCCAACTGGCTCACAGACAGGACCCAGGAAGTTAGAATTGGGGAGTCCACCTCTACAAAGAGGTCAGTCGCAAGTGGAGTCCCTCAGGGATCAGTCCTTGAACTGCTCCTTTTTGGCATTTACTTCTCAGAAGTCAAGGCCAATGTCAGTGGTCTCCGCCTGACTAAATTTGCAGATTTCAAATTAGGAGCGGTCATTGAATCTCACACTGACACACATTGTCAACGAGGGGCTGACACAGACAAACAACTGGTGTCAGAGCCATGGACTAAAACTAAACCCCAAGAAAGGCATAATAGTATCCTTTGGGAAGTCATCCATCCCTGGTAACTATCATATTGACAACACACTGCTTAGAGTTGACCCAGTGGTCAGGGATTTGGGGACACACACAGATAGTAATCTAGCCTTTGACCATCATGTGTCTACAGTGGTGAGGAAATCATTGTATGTTGTGCAACTTATAAACAAAGGTATAGCATTTAAGTCCAAGGAAGTCATTGTTCCACTGTATTCAAGATTCATCAGACCTATCATTGAGTACAATGCCCCCTTTATGTACCTAAGCAGGCATATCCAGCAATTAGAACATCCACAGGGGTTCCTTACTAAAAAGAATACAGGGCATAAGTAAAATTTCCTATGCAGACCGCCTCAAGGCACTGTCCTTGATTTCTGTCTCCTACAGGCTTTTGAAGGTCGATCTGTGCCTGGTATACAGTACATTGTCAGACCCTACTCTGATGGACCTGCTGCATATCCATAAAACAAACAGCACCAGAATTACCCATTCTAAAGACTTAAATATTGCCTGTGATATAAATAGGACCTGTTGGGGAGATAGGTATGTATCCCAGAGACTACCCTGTCTATGGAACAGGCTCCCCATCCATGTGAAGCAGAGTTCCTCCCTAACCCAATTCAAATGCAACTTGAACAATTGGATGGGAAACTGGAAATTCATCCCTAGTTTGGCACCTATGTCTCCAATGGACACAGGTAACCTGTAAATGGTTCATCTCCCAGGCCCACGCTTACACTTAACAAGGGTATCAGAACTTGTCAGAGATTTGGGATGCATGGCTAGGCGTAAAAAGGCCCTTGTGGTTGTTAGCCTAGTAAACACCTATGACCGTCCTCTGCTATGTGAACAAGCAGGGGGGAAGCAAATTCTACTTACTATGCAGGTTGACACTGCAGGCTTGCGAGCTGGCAGTCCAATATCAAGCTCCTCTTCAGCCAGTGTACATTCCATCCAGCCGTAATTGTTTGACAGACACCTTGAGCAGGTCCCTAACACAGTCCCATGAATGAATGCTTCAAAGGGGTGTGTTTCTGGACATTGTCCACTAGTGGGGTACTCCTCAAGTAGATCTTTTTGCCTCCCCCAAGGATAGACAGCTTCCATAATGTTGTGCCAGAGTTCCAAACCCCCCTGGTTTGGAAAGTGGATGCCCTCTTGTTCTCTTGGAAAGGGATGTTTGTGTATGCATTCCTTCCCCGTCCACTTATTCTGAAAGTCCTGTTCAGAATTCAGCAGGACAACCCAAAAATCTTGGTGGTGACTCCCTTTTGGTCAAGACAGCATTGGTTCCCTCTTCTCCTGCATTTAGCCAAGGGCAGTCACCACAATTTGTCACAGGTTGCTTCTCACACAAGACAAAGGAACTCTCATCCATCCCCACTTGTCCACTCTTCAGTTGACACTTTGGGTGATAGGGTTTTAATTCCTTTGACACCTGTTCTCTGTGGATGTGCTAAGGGTCCTGCAGGAGGCCAGGAAACCCAGTACCAAAACATCTTACCTATCCAAGTGGAAGAGATTTTTACTTTGGTGTTTCTCATGAAACCGAGATTCACTATTAGTGGAAGTCCCCTTGGTTCTATCTTATTCGTGTGAATTGCTCAGTGCTGGCTTGTCCTACTCTTCAGTGAAGGCCCATATGTCAGCTGTTTCTGCCTGCCTGCCTCCCCCCTCTAGCTAGCAGATTTGAGGCTAAACAATTTCTTAAAGCGGTCCTTCACATTAGACCTCCCAGGAATACTATCCCTGTGATCTTAATTTTGTACTTGGAAAAGCTGACTCTTCCCCTTTCGAGCTAGCTTCATCAGCTTCCCTGCAACACTGCTCTGGAAAACTGTACTTCTCCTAGCATTAACTTCAGCTAGATCTGTGTCTGAGCTCCAGGCCCTAATGGCTTCTCCCCCTTTTTGTTTTTTTCATAAAGACAGAGTGTGGTTGCGTACCAACCCTTTATTTTTTGCCCAAGGTAGTCAATGAATTGTCAATCAGTTGATTCCTTTACCTATTTACGTTTCCTTCTCCACAAAATTCTAGTGAGAAGGTGTTGCACCCCCTGGATGTGCATAGACAACTTAGATTTTATTTAGACAAGACCAAATCTATCAGGAAATCAGACTAACTTTTTTGTTTCTTATCATACCTGGAATTGCCCGTTTCCAAGTAGACTCTTTCGACTTGGATTTCTAAGTCTATGTTGTGCTGTTATGTGAAGCATGGTAAGACCCTTGCTTTTTCTGTAAAGGCCCATTCCACTAGGGCTGTAGCTTCTTCAGGTGCTTTTTTTCAAGGGACTAGATGCTACCTCTATTCTCTAAGTGGCTACATGGACTTCTCTGCATACCTTCACTAAACATTACAAATTGGATGGCATTTCTAAGTCTGGGGCAGGTTTTTCCAGAGCCATACTCCATGGCTTTCTGAAGAGCTCAACTGCTTCTTCCTGTATTGTCTCCTCATGAGCTTTTGTACTCTCCCTCATGTAAAGAATACTGTAACAGATGAAAAGGACATAGAATAGTTGTGTAAAATCTTACCATAATGATAGATGTCTTCTCTTTGTCGAAGTATTCCAATCCCTCCCTCCTTTCCCCAGTTGTTTGGCTCTTTATTTTGGATGGTCATACCCTACTTTCCTTAGGGTGGCTTTCCTCCTGGGACATTCAGTTCTGAGTTTGGAGCGTGCATACGTCACTTTTATGGCTGACATATAATAGCAGCCTACGTGTGACGTACCACATACCCTATAGTAGTGAAAGACTTTTGTATACTGGCTGATGTTAGGTCAGCTACTGTGGAGAACTCATTCATGTAAACAATACTGCAACAGAGAAGAGAAGAACATCTATCATTACGGTAAGATTTTACACAACTCTTCATTCTTTTACTATGTTATGGAAGCCTTGTTCCGTTTTTTTATTTTTTTGTTTCCTGATTGCGAGGGAAGCTGATTCTAGCAGGCTGGCCCCATTTTAGAGAAATACCTGTTCCCAATGGCTAATACAAAGGGAGATTTATAAAGAGAACCCATTGTTGGTATTGCTTTTTAGGAAGTAACTGAGTATCCTAAAAATTTGTTTGGAGAAAACATTTTAAAACAATCCTGTGTTACCATGCCCCCTTGTAATGACATTTGACTATAATTAGTGGTGGTTGTAACCACCAGCTTCCGAACTTGATATCCATAGTATATATGCATATATGTATGTATTTATTTCTGTTGCCTGTTTTTAGTGGTGGTCCAAGGAGAAAAGCTCCACAAAATTAAAAGAATACATAATTAATAAAATTTTTACAGTCGAGTTTAAAAATAGGTTCAGTGACAATGTTATACAATTGGATTTAGTGACAGGAATTGTACAATTATATAACATGAAGTAACAATGCCTTTACAAGATTAACAACTGTCACTGTTGAGAAATTATAGGAGTTACAGTAGATATTAAGGATGTCAACAAAGAAAAGAAAATGAATTGTGTTTTAGTCTTCAGTGAAGGAGTTATAGCTAAGAGATGGGTGGTTGATTGTATAGGGGATGCATATAATGGTTATAGAGGTAGAGGCTGAAAGAGAATATAGGATGGGGAGAATCTGAGTTCATGGACTGGAAAGGACTGGAAAAAGCCTTGCTCACTGAGCAGGATGAGCAGAGCCAGGATTGGTTTTGATGCTGTTTGAGCAAGGTTTGGACGCTGTTTACCCTTTCTTCTTGCTTAATATAAGTAGGAATGTTGTTCCATAGTTTGAATACTTATTGAGAGTACAAGGAATTTCCAGCAGTGTTGTATGATTTGCTGGTAGGTAGTATGAGTTTATTTCTAGAGTAACGGTCTCTGTTAGGTGAGTATTAAAGTAATAGATTTTCTAATGTTGGGAATTTCTGAGGAGAGTATAAGAAGTTGTGAGTAAGTAAGTAAGATGGTTTGAGAGTTCAGGCCAGTTTATATATGTTAATACCAGGCAGTGATTTGCTCTGTGAGCAACATTCATTGTGAATTTAACTACTATGAAGCCAGTTTAGGTTTATAAGTAGTGCAAACGTGTGTTAGAGTAGAGGAAGCAGATAGTACTGTCAGAAGAAGGAAGAGTGATGCTGAGGTTGTTTTTGCAGTGTTTGTCAACTACAACTTGGCCTTGTTGAGGGTGCCAGGTTTTTGAGTAGCTTTATTAATGGTTTGTAGTATATGGTGGCCAAACGTAAGGATGTCATCAGTTATGACATCTAGTGCTTATTGTGTTGCTGCAGAAGGTGATATCAAATGTATGCTTCTGGTTAAGGAATTTGTTTTACAGTGAAAAGCATAAGTTTGGTTTTATTGGGGTTGAGGAGTAATTGTTTTTTAAGCCAAGATTCAATGACACTGAAGGAGCTTTGGTTGATCTGCTAAAGTTTGGTTAGGGAAGGGGTAAAGCAGTTAAAGATTGAATCATCAGCATATTGTATGCAAGTGACAAATTTGGTGGCAGGGTGAAGTTTTTTGTTAAAAATGGTAAATTGAAGTGGGTGAAGTATAGCACCTTTGGGAACACTAACACAGATGTTTGGGTAAGGTAAGAGATCTTGTTGCCATTTAACTGTCTGTTGGTGACTGAAAAAGGTAGGTGTGTAACCAGGAAAACGATGAAAGATTAAGACCAAGGGAGGCAAGCTCAGAAAGACATTTTTGGTCAGACACTGTTAAATGGTGTGGATAAGTCCAGAAAAAGTGAGAAGATTAAGTTGCCTTCATTTCTGAGTTAATGTATATGAAATTATGAAAAGCAGTTGTAGTACTGTTATTGGGTCTGAAATTGTGTTGGGTTTTGAAGAGGCTATTGTTTGTTAAAATTGCATGAATACATTTCTATAGTAATTTTCAAAGAAGTGATAAGTTTGCAGTTGGTCTATAGGTAGCAAAGTCAGTTCCTGTATTGAATTTGCCTACAATACCGAAGTTATTGCTTGCAAGTTTGCTGTAACTGTAGTAAGCAGAAAGTTTATCCTTTGTTACCATGTTTGGTGCAACAGAATCAGATGCTTGGAAGTATAAAAGATGATGTATGTCTAAAGGTCAGTTCCCTGTGCTTTCACCTATTAACCTGGTGAACTTGGGCATCCTGAGGCAATGCACCAACTGCCTCATGTACACAGACAACCCTCTCCTCTTACCTCCACAACACTCAGACTTGTGAGACATGCACTTATAGATCCAAACTGGAACCCACGCACTCTCCAGCCAAGACCGGAATAACTGGTCAAGAGGAGAAGGTCAACACTTGCACCACACCACATGGAACACACACCAGCACTGCCTTCACATGAAAACACAAACCACACACCCACCTTCATGGAAACTCTCAATAAAAATCTACACAAACAACAGAGATCTCCAAGGCAGAAACGCACCCGACCACCACAACACAACACTAATGACGAGACACATAACTCCAAAACAGTGTGCCACTCGACCAAAACCCCTAAGGCAAAACCCATGCCCATGCACTAGTCATAAGTGACTCAATAGTGAGGCACACTGATGTCCCACTCACTAGGTTGAATAAGGAGAAAGTAACAGTCAACTGTCTGTCAGGTGCCAGGACCCGCCACATAACGCATGCATCCAGGTCCCTCAACAACAGGTACAAATATGACTCTGTAATAACCCGAGACGTACCTCCATGGACTACATGAAAAGAGACATAGCGGAGCTCTTGGATTATGTAGCCCAGGTGGGTACGACCCTAGCCCTGAGCAGCATCCTACCATCACCCAGAATAATACCACAGTACAAGCATAAAATGATTGAGTTCAACAATTGGCTAAGTTTCTGGTGTCATTTAAGGGGATCCAGTATCTGTCTGCCTGGGATGACATGATTGACAGACCTCGATGCTTTGCCAGAGATGGCCTGCATCTGTCACCTCTGGGCTTCCGGATACTGGCCAAGACTCTTGCCACCCCTATAGTGCTTTCTTTAGGCGGTGTTCCAAAGACCAAATTACCACCATAGCAGCTACAAACAAATGCAATCTGAGAGTCATGCTGCTCAACGCTAGAAGTCTAAATCTCAAATGCACTTGCTCAAAGCACTCCTTAAAATGGAGAACATCAACATTTGTCCTGTAACAGAGACCTGGTTCAAGGCAGCAGAAAGCACCCCTGCAGTACCAGACTATAACTCATTCCACACCTTCCGGCCCCAGAACTTGGACAGAATTTACAAAGGCAGTGGTGTTTCCATATTCATAAAGGATGCGCACACCTCCAGACTGGTATCCCAACATAACGCATATAAGATACTTCAGGTGTAGCTAACACTGGGTAAGACAGCAATTCAGGTCGTAGCCTGCTATAGGTCCCCAACCATGTCCCAAGACTCGCACTCCATGTTCCTAAGCACCCTGGAGAATATTAGGGTCCAACCTAACACACTCATACTGGGCGACTTCAACTACCCCTCCATTAACTGGGAATACTACTCATGTACCAATACACTTGCCCAATGCTTTCTGGAATTCATTAATTCCAATGCTCTGGTCCAGCTCATTCTTACCCCCACTAGAGGTAGCAACATCCTTGACCTGGTCATTACTAATATGGGCGACCGTTGCTCTACACCAATAGTCAGTTCCTCCTTGGTTAGATCTGACCACAAACTAATCTCCTTGGAAATCCACATCCCTCCCACCCCCCACAAAGGTAACCACCATGAAAAACTTCTCCAAAGCTAAGTTTGGGCTCCTAAAAATAGAGGTGGCTAACTTCACGGCACCCATGCAAATGGAGAATAGTTGCATGACCGCCGAATAATACACCAATGCACTGTACAGACACGTACACAAACGCATGGATCACATCATACCAGACAGAACTAAGACGCTCTCCTCAAAAAAAGGAAGCCAATCTGGTGGTCCCTTACTATAAACAAACTCTACAACAACTGATGCGGAATAAGGCGAAGTCCCAATTCAGGAAAAACTCCCTTATCAGCCTCAACAAAAAGTTGAGATCCCTCATCAAATCCTCTAAAGCTAGCTATGAAAACAGAATTGCAGCAAATAGTAAAGACAACCACAAGGCCTTCTATAGTTATGTAAAGAATCTCCATGGCATTACCCATATTTTCTCTGAGCTTTTGCACAATGGTACCTCCTATACCAACAACATATATTGCCAATGTACTGGCCAACAGATTCACTGCTAACTTTACCCCCCCCCCCCCAAAGGACCAATCACAATACCAGTAGATTGCCAGGCACCCAGTATTACTGCTGCACAGGTTAAAACAGCACTGTCCAAGGCCAAAAATACAGCTTCTATGGGACCTGACAGTATCCCTGTCTGTGTTCTACATAAACTACAGAGTGATCTGGCACCTCACTTGTGTGCACTGTTCAATCACAGCCTCACCTCAGGCTTTGTCCCTAACGAATGGTGCACTGCTACAATCATCCCTCTCCACAAAGGAGGAGCGACTACAGACCCCGGGAATTATCACCCAATTAGCTTGACAAGTCTGATATGCAAAGCTATGGAACACATCATTATGGACCTAATAAACAAGGATATAGGGAATCTCGAAACTCTGGATCCTACAAAGTTTGGTTTTGTGAAGGGTAGATCATGACTGCTCAACTTGGTCGACTTCTTTGAGTCAGTCACCAGAGCCGTGGATGAAGGCAAGGTGGTTCATACAGCCTACCTTGATCTGCCCAAGGCCTTTGATACCATTCCCCACTCAGGAATCATAGAAAAACTCACTAAGCTAGGCATCAACCCCTATATCACTAGGTGGGTTGCAAACTGGCTCACAGACAGAACCCATAGTGTGAAAGTAGCTGACTCCAAGTCAGACTGCCGACCAGTCACAAGTGGAGTCCCACAGGGTTCGTTCCTGGGTCCTCTCCTGTTTGGTATCTACTTCTCTGAAGTCCAGGCCAACACAAGGGGACTCTGGCTGAAAAAGTTTGCAGATGATTGCAAGTTGGGAGCCGCTATTAACTCTCCAAGTGATGTTGACATCCTACAGAAAGGCCTCAGTGACACCAATGACTGGTGTCAGAACCATGGCCTTAAGCTCAATGCCAAAAAATGTGTTGTTATCCCCTTGGAAAAGCCCAGTTTTCTTGAATTACCACATTGATGCTAGTTCACTGAACACAGAAGGCGTTATAAGAGATCTGGGAACACAGGTTGACAGCAACCTCTCTTTTGACCACTACATTGCCACTGTGGTCAGAAAGTCATTCTATGTGGCACATCTCATTACTAAGGGTTTTGCATCCAGGAAGAAAGAGGTCATTGTCTCCCTCTACTCTTGACTCATTAGGCCAGTCGAGTACAGTGCCCCATTTGGCATGTACCTCACTAGACACCTGCAACAACTGGAGAGCCCGCAAAAGTACCTCACAAAGAGGATCCTAGGCCTTAAACACTTGTCCTATATGGACAGACTCAAAAAAACTCCCAACTATTCTCTGTCTCATATCGCCTACTTAGAGGCGATCTCTGCTTGACTTACAAAGCCATGTCTGACCCAGCTCTGTTAGAAATGCTACATCTAAAGAAATCCCAATCCCTCCGCACTACACACTACAGAGACCTCAGCCTCATTACCACAATCAACAGAACATCCTGGAGGGACAGGTTCATAACCCAGAGACTGCCCATGCTATGGAATAGACTTCCCATACATGTCAAGCAGATCACCTCACCGGCCCTCTTTAAGAGAAATTTTGATGAGTGGATGGGAAATAGAAAATTCACCCCAGGAATCACTCCAGTGGCTCTACTCGGCAGAGGCACTGGGATCTAAGGTCGGATGGCACGATGCCAGGTAGTCCTATGGGCTAGGCTTGTAAAGGCTCCAGGGCCATTAGCCTAGTACACACCTATGAACCTGTGTGTGAATTCATTTTGTCTTTATGCTATGCAGTACGTAACCCTGACTCACTAATGGAAAAAAATGAAATGTTCATATCAGTTATAGTACTTTAATTTGTACAGCTTACAAAAAAAAAATAATTAAAATAAGCTGTATGTTAGACAAAACTGCTCTTTGGATGTATTGAAATTATTTATTTTGGACCCAGTCTGACCAATATTTCAGTTAGTATATATACACCTTAAATAACCTCCTCTGTTGTTTCCTGATCACCACTGTTTTTGCTTAAGCGAACAAATTTTCTTGGATGCAGGTATATTTTTCAGAAGTCCAGACTAAAGGAAATAATAACAATGAGAAGAGTTGGTACACTCTAGTAGTAAGGGTAAATTAAGCAGTATTTTAAGTGCAAAATAGTTTAAGGATACTGTGGTAATGTTTTAAAAAGAGAACTTTCTCAGTGTCTTAATAAATAGTGCATAGCAAAGCTAGGGTCTTTACTTATACCTTAGACCTCCAGTTGTGGACGTCCATGGGATATATGCAAATGACTCCTGCCACGGGTTTCCAGTACAGGAGGTTCAAGTTATGACACAGTAAAGACTCCAGCTTTGCTGGGTCTCTCTTAGCTTGTACTACATGGTTTGTCTTTATGACCTTTTTTCTCTTTGGTTAGGAAGAAATAGCTCACACTACTAAGAGGATAAATTAAGCTGCATTCCAGATATAGAATGGTTTAAGGAAGATGTTGCATTAACATTGTTTTAAAATAAAGCTTTTCATATCTTTGTGTACATTGGGGTTTTTCCTGTTTATTACTGGATCAAGAATATTCCTTATGGATTTCAGTAATCCACAAAACTTGTTAATTCGAGTAGTTTGTTACTTTTTAAATGCATATATATCACTTTTGTGAAAACAGTGCAGGTGAGATTTCTAGACGGAACTGTACTACATACTCCCATCATAGAGAATTTTGCTTATTTTTGTGCCGTTTTTTGGATTTAGAGACCCTATGTACTCCCCACTTAAAAATAATCACCTCCAAGGTTGCTGTGATGTGTGGAGGCTTAAGAGATAACAGAGACACAGGATGCATGTGTTCAGACAGATGTCTGTAGAAAGGGTATCCACAAATCATAATAATTCATTCATTCTGTCCTTGTTTATGTGAATTTTACTGGGGTAGAGCACTGACCAATTTCAATCTCAGCCTGGGGTCAAAAACGGATCAGACTTGCAAAATAGGCAAGTGTGCAATAACATATAAGCGACAGTAAAACAATAGTGGTAGTGTAGTGCTTAAGATAAATCCAGTGTGTTAATTTCCAATATGTACAAAAGTTTCAACACATTTCAGAAATTAGAGTAGACTAAATTAGAGATGTGAAAATGAACAAAGGATCTTAGTGGTTGAGTTAAATTGGAGAAGAGCCAAAGTAGACTTACGTGATGTGACCTGAGGCATAGAGAGTCCATTCTGCTGGTTTAACTAAATGTGATTTTAGTAGAGAACAGAACTTGGAATAAGAGGATGAGCCTTTATAAGAAAGTGTGATGGGAGATGAGCAGTTTGGATTCAGATCAGGGTGCACCGCAAATGACCAGATGTTTGCAGTGAGATAGTGGAGAAGAAGCTAGAGATGAGGAAAGGGAGCACAACTGGGCATTTCTAGATGTATGGTAACTGGGCATTTCTAAATGTACAGAAACCACATGACAAATTCCAATGAAAGTTGATTTTCCTGTGATGGATCAACGTCCTAGAAACATAGATGGAATTAGTGCATGTTATGTACAAGGACCCAATGATACCAAGCCTGAACAGTGGTCTGATTCAGAGAGGTTCTTATTGAGACTTGGTGTGCATCAGGGTTCAGCTCTGAACCCACTGCTTTTCAAACTTGTGATGGACTGTATTAGAAACAGGTCAGACGGGATAGATCAACAAAGCTGCTGTATGCAGACAATGTGACATTGCAAGCAGACTCTGAACAGGAATTTTAGCAAATGAAAAAAAATAACTCTCTGCTAAGAGCGCTCTTGCTAAACTTAACAGGAAACTCCAGACCATGAATAGATCAACCAAAGTCGGATACGAGGTCAACATAGCCATCCAGGCAAGGAATAACCACAAAGCTACCTTTAACTGTGTTAGAAACCTAAGAAACCATACCCAGCACTGCACATAGCTAATAGTAAGTGATATCACATACTCGGACCTAGAGGACATTGCCAATCTACTAGAGGACAAAGCTCAAATTTTACCCTCCTCTCCCTTATTCTAGATCACTTATCCATAGCTACGCTACCCTCAGATCTACAAAGAACAAGTCCTCAAGGCACTATCCAAGACCAAAAACAGTACTGCCATGGAGCTGGATACCTCAAGGCACTATTCAAGGTCAAAAACACTACTGCTACTACTATTATGAGGCTGGATAAGATCATGGGTTGCCTACTGGGCAGTCTGTAACAGGAAATAGGACCCCCCCCCAAGCTATTCAATGTTAGCCTCCAAACAGACTTTGTGCTGTGTGAATGGAGAACAGCAACAGTCATTCCCTTGCACAAATATAAGGTAGGGTACAAATCCAGGTAATTGTAGACCCATAAACCTGACCAGCCTTTACTGTAATCCTTTGGAAAGGGTCATTATGGAATTAAATAAAGACAGAGGTAATTTATAAACACTCAACCCAAGCCAGTTCAGATTTATCAGTGCCAGAACTTTCCTACTTAGCCTGGTTGACTACTTGGTGAAGGTTATTAAAGCAATGGATGAAGGCAAATCAGTACACATCACATATCCACTCCTCTCAAAGGAGTTCAAAACCATCCTACACTCAGTTATTGTACAAAAACTTTCCTAAGTAAATGTAAATATATCTGTAATTTATTGCACATCAAATTGTCTCACAAATATAACCCAGGAAATTAGGGTGGGGGCTGTACATCCTTCAGAAGACCTGTCAATAGCTGTGTACCACATGGTCAGTCCTTGGGCGACTCCTCTTTGGCATTTACTTCTTAGAAGTCAAAGCAAATGTTAATGGTTTATGGCTGACCAGGTCTGACTGTAAATTTGGTGCCACTGTAAACTTCCCAGAGCATGCACAGATCATTCACAAGGGCCTTTCTCAAACAAAAATCTGCTGTCAAAACTATGGACTAAAACTAAATGCTCAGAAATTCATAATAGTATTCTGTGGCAAGTATGACATCTCTTGTAACTATCATAGCAGTAACAGCCCCCTGAAAGTTTTATCCTGTACTCAAGGAAGTTATGTAGACAACTGACTTGGCCTTTGATCACCTTGTATCCACTATTATGATCAAGTACTTTTTGCTCACATAGTTTATATCTAAAGATAGGGTGCATAAGTCTAGGGATGCAATCATTCCACTGTATTCAGCCTTCATTAGGCACATCATTGTGTATAGTGTCCTTTTCAGTGTATACCTATTCCAAACACTTGTTAAAACTGGAAAGACTGCAGTACTTCCTCAATGAAAACGAATTAAGGACCTAAACCATAAAACTGATGCAAGTCCCCTTAAAGTCTTGTCCCTCTTCTCTGTAACATACAGGCTACTAAGAGAAGACCTCTGCCTTGTGTATGGAGCTTTAACAGATCCTATGCATTCTGACTTGTTGCACATTTGCAGATCCAACCTTAGCATGAGAACCCATTTAAGGGATCTCAGTCTCTTTTGCAACCTAAATGAGACATGTTGGAAGGGTAGGTATGGCATAGGTACAGCTCACACAGAATACCACTTCTGCAAAACTTTCTTCAACTCTACATAAAGCAAAGTACTTTTCTTAATCTATTCCGATATAATTTGGATGAATGGATAGGAAATTGCAAATTCAGCCCTGATTTACAGGCCATATCCCTCATGGCTAGGGGCAACAAGCAAATGTCCCAACAAATCTGGGTTATTCATACACAAAACACAAGAGCCAAAAAAACTACCATGGGAATGTGGGGCTAGGCTTTTTAAGGTCCTTACAGATCAAAAACCTAGTAAGTACCTATGGACCTATAGGAAAATGGAATGAAAAACTGAAGACACACGGGATGAAACTTCATATAGACAAGAAAATTGTCATGGCATCAGATGTGGGAAATCAGAAGAGGATATAAATTGAGATAGAAGGGAAAACGGCAAAACAGGTTAACAGCTTCAATGATCTGGGAAGGGTGGTTGAGGCGAAGAGATGTCTGAGTGAGGAGGTCAAAGCTAGAGTAAGTGGGGCAGAAGCAAACTGCCACGGCGTGTCAGGGGTAGTACATGACAGAAGAAGGCTAAAGAAGCTGAAGAGCAAGTTGTATAAAACTGTGGTGAGACCAGTACTGTCATATTGTACAGAAACCTGAACAGCAAATGCAGAGCAGTTGAGGGCACTAGAAGTGATCAAAATGGAGTATCTGAGATAGGTGGTGGGATAGAAACTGTGAGACAAACAAAAAAAGTCCATGTTAGATAAGAAGCTGAAGTGACTTCAGTTGCAGAGAAGGTTAGAGAGAACAGATTATGATGATTTAGACGTGCGCAAGAAAGCAGATGATGATTTGGGAGAGAGAGGAAGAAAGCAACTACTGAGCATCTACTGTGGTGTGCAGTATCCTCAAGATAGGAGAACATTGATCATAGACTGCATGTCGTGGCAGGGCTAGCCACTTGGTGTAAAATATGGCTCTAGGTGATTTGGTTGTGTTGACTAATGTCGCCAGAAATGTTCATGGGTAGTTACCGGTGATAAGTGGGTTGAGGACCTGACCTACTCTGATCCATGCCAGGAACCCGTGCTAATGGTGGGAGGGGTATATGTGCCCCTATTGGCCAATGTGTGCCTGCCATAAGGCCCAGCAGCCCTGGGTCAATAAACTACTGGCTGGCTGGTGTCTAATTGCCCAATTGCTACGCTTAATGTAGGTTCACTGACAGGACACACCTTGGAAGTGGATGACATGATAATACGGAGGAGGCTGGATAGCCTATGTATCCAAGAGACGAGATGGAAGGGCAGTGCAGCAAAACCACTTGGCTTGGGATCCAGAGTCTACTACTCAGGTGGAGGGCAGGCTAGAAATGGTGTAGGAATTGTGGTGAGAGAGAGGCTTCAGAAGGCAGTAAGGGATATCATCAGAATTAATGACAGACTCATGGCAATCGGACTCCAGTGTTTATAGGTTCATAGGTTAGTACTAGGCTAACTGCTCTTGTTAGCCATTTTAAGCCTAGCCAGTTATCCCTTGTGAGACTCAAACCCTGCACTTTGGGTTTGTAAGGCAAACACCTTAACCATTAGGCCACCCTCCCTGGTAGGGCAGTATTCATAATCTCAGCCTATGCCCTACAGCAGGGTTGTGATAGTGAGAAAGAGAGTGCATTCAGACAACAGTTGCAGGACCTACTAGATAAAGCAGAACAACATGAATTGGTGTTGATAATGGGTGACTTGAATGCACATATAGAGACAGACAGAACAGGACATGAGGACGGTCTGGGTCCACATGGGTGGGGCAACAGGAATAAAGAAGGAGAAGTCATTCTAAACTTCTGTCTGGCAAATGGCTTGATAGTAGCCAACACATGGCTGAGAAAGAGAGACAGTCACAAGATCACATACAAGAGCAGTCAACATGCAACTCGGGTAGACTTCTTCCTACTAAGTAAAAGGCAATGGGGCAGAATCCATGATTGCGAAGTCATCCGCAGTGAAACAGTTGGCCCACAGCATAAACCACTAGTTGCCACAATCAGCTGCAAGCAGCGGTCAGAGAAGGCTGTAAGATCAACAGAGACCAGGCTGAAGACCTGGAAGTTGACTGGAGAGAAAGTACAACAGTTCAAGGAATTACTCAGGGCTCTAGCACCTCAAGAAGAGGAGGAAATAAGTGGAGTTGAAGAATAGCAGCACCTAAAAACAGCATGTGTTAGGACTACAGAAAAGATATGTGGCCGAGCCAGGTATGGAAATAAGGTACATAAGGAAAGCTGGTGATGGAATGCAGACGTCCAGGAAGTCATCAAAAGAAAAAAGGAGTGCAGGAAGAAATGGGAGACAGAAAAGACTTACCAGGCTAGGAAGAACCACTGGTTGGCTAACAAAGAAGCTAAGAAAGAAGTTGCAATAGCAAAGACTAGGGCATCGGAGGCACTCTACCAACTTCTGGAGAGTGACTCACTAAGGGCCACAAAGAAACTATATCAGGTTGCAAGGCAAAGACAGAAAGATAAAGAAGATAGTCAGACACCCTTCATAAGGGATGCCAGCAACAACCTGCTCACCAGCCCAGAGGACATCAATGGCAGATGGAAGGAGTATTTCCAGCAGCCTCTGAATGAAGAAAACCCCACAGAAGCTGTACTGCCCCATAAACAGCCTACGATGAGAGAAGAAGAGGAGCTCACCCTAGAAGAAGTAAGAACAGCACCAAGGAAGATGAAGTCGGAAAGCAGCAGGCCCAGATGAGGTCACAGCAGATATGATAAAGATGCTGGGTGAGATGGGGGAAAAATGGCTCCTGAGGTTACTGATAGCAGTGTGGAGAGAAAGGCATATCCCAGATGAATGGAGAATAAGCATACTCATGCCAGTGTACAAGAACAAAGGGGACAGCCACAACTGTGGGCAGTACAGATGCATCAAACTCCTATCACATTGCATGAAATTCCTGGAGAAGGGTCACTGATAAATGGATACGCTAAGTGTAGAAGAATGTAAGATGGGAGATGAACAGTTTGGTTTCAGGTCAGGATGCAGCACAATTGACCCGATGTTTGCACTGAGACAGATAGTTATGAAGAAGCTAGAGATGAGGAAAGAGTCCAACTGGGCATTCCTAGACTTGGAGAAAGCATATGACAAGGTCCCAAGAAAGCTGATCTGGGCAGTACTGCAGTGGTTTGAAGTCCCAGAAACATTGGTAGAATTAGTGCAGGTTATGTTCTAGTACCCAATGACTCAAGTACGAACAGCATTCAGCCTCACAGAGGGGTTCCGAGTGGGTGTGGGTGTACATCAAGGTACAGCTCTGAGCCCACTGCTGTTCATACTGGTTATTGATTACATTAGCAAACAGGTAGGAGGGGACAGATCAACAAAGCTGCTGTATGCAGACAGTGTGGCAGTAGAGGCAGACAGCTAGAACTTCAGCAAAGAATAGGAGAATAGAATGCAAATCTGAAGGCACACATGGGATGAAACTAAGCACAGATAAGATGGCTGTAATGGCAGCAAACTGGGGAAATCAGAAGAAGCTGAGAATAGAGGTAGAAGGGAAGATAGTGGAACATGTAACCAGCTTCAAGTATCTGGGAGGGGTAGTTGAGGAGAAGGGTAGTCTGATTGAAGAGGTCAAAGCTAGAATCAGAGGGGCTGCAGCCAACTGGCTTAGAGTATCGGGTGTAGTCTATGACAGAAGAATGCCAAAGAAGCTGAAAAGTAAGGTGTACAAGACAGTGGTGCGACCAGTACTACTATATAGTATAGAAACCTGGGCATTAAAGGCAGAACAGTTGAAGAAGCTAGAGGTGATGGACATGAAGTGCCTGAGAAAGGTAATAGGATGCACACTGTGGGAATGACGAAGAAATGAGGACATAAGAGCAGAAGCCAAAGTAGTTCCACTTGCAAAAAAGATCAAAGAGAACAGATTATGGTGGTTTGGGCACATGTGTAGAAAAGCAGAAGGCAATCTGGTGAGGAAGATTTGGGATGGACAGGAAGAAAGTAAGAGAAAGCAAGGACTTCCAGCCAAGAGGTGGATGGATTGTGTGAAAAATCTGCGACAGTCAGGCATGAATGTTGAAGAAGGCAGGAGTGTGGCACTGAATCGAGAGAGTTGGCGACAGTTAATACGATACCCCGACCCCATGTAGAAAAATGGGAAAAGGGGGGCTGATCATGAGGAGGAAAGCAAGAGGAAACGAGTACATCCAGCAAAGACTTGGATGGACTACATGAGAGAAGACTAGCAACAGTTGGGCATGAATATCAAAGAATATAGGAGTGTGACACTGAATCAAAAGAGGTGCTGCCAGTGCTCATTTAGAAGTGAGGGAAAAAGGGGTTGATGATGATATATGTATGCATGTATGTAGGAGTGGTAAGGTGATCAAAATTCCCAAATTACTTGGTGTGAGCAATTGGCAACCTCCAGTATCAAGGAATATCTCCTTTCCCTGGGGCTTGTGCAATCTCAGACTTACTATATATAATTAGTGGGGGGGTGCAGGGTGGCTTGATTACTTTTTCTTTTTTTTTGTTTATGTATAGTGACCTGCTGACACTTAACCTTTTTATAACATTGGAATGTCTATTAAAGTAAGTATGTCCATATATATATATATATATATATATATGTGTGTGTGTGTGTGTGTGTGTGTATACATATATTGATAGATACAGATATGAGTTAGTTACACTGATCACTTAAAATGACTGCAGCCACTATATACTAAGCATGTTATGGGCAATTCACATCAAAGTTAAAATTTCTACATATATAAAATATATTTCATTAAAATAATCTTTTCAGTACTTTTTTTATTTTTAACTCTGTAACTACCCATACTTCTGATTGGTTTCTTTAGATGGAGAATTTATCAGGGCTGTGTATAATGGTCATCTTATCTTTTGTGACCATTTTTGCTGCACTGTAATGTTACTTGGGGACAGGTTTAGGACACACCTCTAAACTTGCTAGAATTTGAACAAAGATGAAAATAATTGGGGGACAAAGGTCCAAAATCAGGGACATGTTTTAAATATTTCTGTTATAAGCTTACAAATGTGTTAAAAACTGGTTTTGCATTAGCATGCATTTTCTGAAGGATATGAAATCTAAAACTGTCATTGTTTAATAATTTCAGTCAATAATTTTTCAGAAACCCACAAATTTTATGAGGAATGGAACAAAAATATAAGGCAGAAATCTGGACATTCTGCAAAGTTCTAGACAATTCAGAGGTGCTTCAGGTATATATGTGCATCTGTCACATTTCTAGAGCACTCTGCTTTCTTGCTAAAGGACTATTTTGCACACTGGTGGTGTGATGTCTGAAGTATGATGAGAGGACAGGCTGTCCATCAAAAGTGAAGATACAGAACTTTTTAGCACTTAACCTAATTTTTAGTACACCAAGAGTTTACTAGGTAGAGTTTGTTCTGGAAGATTTTGGTGTGATAGGGTGATTTAACAACAATCCCCAGTTTGGATGCCTATCTTGGTGATTGTACTAAACGAAGGCCGATTCCAGTAGTGTAGTTAATCTAGTTAATATGTTTATGTTAACAGGGAAATGTTGCTGTCAAGAAAGATGATAAATTGTATTTGTGGTTTATATAAGTGGTATCCAGTTAATTGTAAGTGAACTTAAATATGCTTATTTGTAATAACGACATTCTTTTATTTTGTATACCTAAATGTTTAAGAAAGAGAGAGAGAGAGAAGGGAAAAGTGATTTAGTCACATACAATGTAGTTCAGAGGCTTTTCTGTTGTCCTGGCAGCTGGAGCTGTCTGACCCTGTTTAGGATTTATTAACATGAGTTATTTGCTGCAATTTTATTAACAGTGTCCTTGCTGGGATGCAGCTGTAGTACTGTCTGCCTCCAGTACTGTATGTTAGGCACGTGGCATACATCCTTGGTCATTAGGTTCCGTTATATTTTTAATGGATCTGGGTAGAATCCTACAAGTTTGTCAGTAACCACAACTTTCTTTTGAGTTTTACTGTCCTGCATGCTGTGTGGCTATACTTCATCATTTTCTGTCTTAATGTTCTGACATCAACTGGTCTAGTGGCCTTTATATGTTAAACAGCATTATCATGGTGCCGAGCTTGCATTTCTCTCACCAGTCAATGTGTTGTTCGGGCTCATGAAGAGAAATGCTGTCAACAACCAGACCGCTTTCCTGAGTGTTTGACAGAGCAATGTCATTAGCTGGCACCGCTCAAGTTCATGATATATTTAGTTATTTTTTACAGTTATCTTGACTGTCTAGCTGAATGAAAGCATTTCTTTTTCATTGTATTTCAAGATGTGACATCCTGTCAACCAGCCATTCCTGCTTTACTGTGGTGCCTTAGTGTAACACTGAAATGGATAGTAGTAAAGAGTTATTAGAAAACATAAAGTCCATTTCTTTAACTAATTGAAAAAAATGAGTTGTATATATATTGACATGTATAAACTCAGGGTTTGTCTTGCGCATTTTAAATAATGCCTACCATTGTTAAAAAGAGAAATAAGAGGAGAGCCATTGATTGCACAGAAGGGCCTTCATAATAGTGCTGTTGAAACTGCAGTGACCCATATCTATTGAGGATTTAGGGACACAGTAGTTTTAAATCATGCTTTTGGTATTAGCAAAGTAAGCAAGAAATTAGGTGCTGGAATACTAGCAGATTTATAAGTACTTATCCTGAGCCTGCATTGTTGGGTACATGAGACCACATTAGTTTAAACAAACTGGGCTGTAATATGCAATTATATGATTATATATTGCATTGCTGTGCTGTAGAGAGCAGTGTTTAATTGGGTTATTTGATGACCATTAAATGAACTAATCCAGAAAGGACCTTTCTAAGTGTCAGCCTTGGCTAAGGGGAGTAAACAATATGCAGGTAAAATAAAGTGTTAAAGCAAAATAGTTTCCAGTTAAATAATGTACATTATAAAAGATTGCTTAGTGATGCACAGCATATAAAATATACAAATGAAATATGTGGGGCAATTTACAGAAAACAAAATTTTCTGTATTGTAGGACTGCACAGAGTGATCCAGATGCGCTGTGCTGATTCTGAGTAATCAGATTTAGTCATCACCCTCCAAACCCTGGAGTTATTTGGCATAGAGAAGCAGTGCATATGTTACTGCAGCTATCAGTTAATTGCAGAAGTTAAGTTCCACGTTGTTCTAGGTAGAGTTATGCACTCCAGCTGCAAGACTTGTGTAGCTGGTTTGCATACCACCTTGTTGCCTTGATATGGTACACCTTGCATCCTTTGGCACAACCCAGTGTTCTACAGCTGCAGTTTGGTGAACCATGCACTGAGAGAGGTAAGGTCAAGGACTGTGCAAGCAATTAGGGTTCATCTCGAAAACACTGTACATAGGGAATCTCTGCAAGCAAAATACCAGGCTTGCTGAGCTTTATTAAATCTCGAGTGTGATGAAGAAAAATCATGTATACTCTGTTGCCACAACATGTTACTATAAGCTGAGGTACTTACTATTTTAACATGGAAGTGCATGCACAAATCTTTTTCTACTTCAGTTTCTAGGTAGCACCTCTGACTTGGTGGTGTACTGTAGGAATAAGGAGAACATGGATCAATGTTTTTGGATGCAGTGGTATGTAATCATATGAGTGAAATTCCATTGATTCTGGATGGCTATAGGCCCAGAGGATTGTTTTGCTCCCATTAGCATTCATGTTGGGTTACAGGCAGTGGAAGGATTGGTATGAACTGTTTACAGGTTACCTGTGTCCTATGTCTCTAATGGACACAGGAACCTGTAAATGGTTCATCTGCCAGGCCTATACGTACATTTATCAAGGGCATCAGAAGTCAGAGATTTGGGATGCATGGCTAGCCTTAAAAAGGCCCTTGTCGTCATTAGCGTAGTAAACACCTATGAACCTGTAACCACGAGTGAGCATTTCTTGCACTATTGATAGTTTGCAAAAAAGTGGGAACTACAAGATGGAAATCTCTGATATCTCCAAAATTAAGTAAGAATAGAAATACTGTGACAGAGATTGATGAAACAGATCTTTGAATCCGGCATTACTAATGTCAGAAGCATCTTAAGAAGTGGGCCCCCTATTTGGTGGGCTTTTAGTTATAATGACCCTATTAGAGTCCATTGTTTTCTTATTCTTGATGGCAGCCCCTATCTGTGTAGGGGAGGGAAGATGTAATCACTATAGATTAAAATAGACATGGTTGGTCCTTTTCCCTATGCTTTTACTCCGGATCTATGTAGTCTTGACATCTGTGCATTTATTAGTGGGATGTAAAATAGGTGACTTGTTTACCTTCAGATGTTATTTAATGAAGACAGAATTGAGTTTTCGGCATCTAATTGTTCCATTCATTTGTGACATTGTAATTTATTGGAAATAAACTTTGAGAAGTTAAGGCCTGTCAGCACAGAGCTTCCAGCTACCTACTGTGCAACTGTGAGCACGTCACTTAATTCTGCAGTGTTATAGGGCACTTAACTGTGCAGTGTTATGGGGTACTTGGGTAATTGAGCTAAGCTCCACAGAGGTCTACAGGACAATGTGCCTATTAACTACCTATGAGAAGTGATCTCACTGATTTTTTAGCAACCAAAAACACTTGTAGAAAAGTACACCAGCCAGTCGTCATTTCTTGCACTGATTTTTGCCCGGTCCTCTTGCTGACCATTGAGCTCATCCCTCTTGTTTACTCATTGGGCCCATTTGCTCCCTGGATAACAGCCTTACAGTCCATTTCTTGGTAGGAGTCAAGTGAACTAATAATGGGTGCCATCATCCATGTTACAAGATCTTTTTTTCTGTGTGTGTGTGTGTGTGTGTGTGTGTGTGTCTTCTCTGCATACCTGATAGTATTCAAGGAGCTGGCTTGTAATGGGAGTTTGACATGCATGTCCATGCCAACGCATGTGATGTGGTTAGTTAGTACTGTCCCCACAACCACCTCTGTGCAAATCCTGGTTTAACACAAGAGACGGTCATGCAGAGTGTGCTTTGAGCACATGCTCCCATTCCTACCCCAGAAGAGAAGTGAGTAGGCTAACCCTTATCATTCTTGTTATCCACCATACCAGTTCCAGCAGGTGGCCAAGCCACTAACACGAGATGTCTGCATTGTAGTCTGGTGCTTAACATTATGTATTAACAGTTTTCTGATGGTGAGGCCAGCCTTCTTTAGAAGACCCATGCAAGTTTAAAAACATTGTATAATTACAAAATTAACTATTTTAAGTATTAATTTTATGTGGGACCAGGGTGATTACATATGGATAGCTCTGAATGAAGTTATTAACCTGAATGCAGATAAGTAGTTGCAGGTGTAATGTGTTAAGCCAAATCTTGATCCCAAATGTGTGTATTTGGGAGAGGGATTCCATCTGTGTGTCCCAAAGCACTATACTAAACTGAACTCTGAGTGAAGCTAAATGGCTTTTCCATGCTTTGAGGGAGGTTAGACGGTGCAGTGTTGCAGCAGTTGAGTTGTCGCCTCACAGCAAAAGGTTCTCCGGTTCGATTTTCAGCTGGGGTGCCTTTTGTGTGGAGTATGCACGTCCTCCCTGCATTCGTGTGTGTTTTCTCCAGGTGCTCCGGATTACTCCCACATTGCAAAGACGTGTCTGGATTGTTTCTTCCTGGGCCTCCACTGAAAATTGGCTTTGTTCCAAGTTGGACCTTCTCAGTAAACGAAAGATAAATACAATAAAATTGTGTGAAACATTCTGAGAACATATTCTCTCCACCAGTGGAGCCCGATAGTTGACCTCCACATTGTTGTTACTTATGATGTATATCATTCTTTATAACTGGATTGCACATGTATTCTCTTTAACTGCTGATTTCTTGTAATTGCACAGAGTTCAGCAAAATTAAATACCATGAATGTTTGAAAAAAAAGTACTGGGAAAATGTTGCTATAATAAATGCAAAACTAAAGATAGTGAACTGAAACAGTTGCTTCTGACTAACCAAGCTCTCTTTTTAAACCACGTATTACTATTTAGAATTAATGATTCTAAAACAAACCCTGATTCTTCAGATAGCAGTGGTATCTCCCTATCTGAGCCTACAATCTTAACCTACCACAAAGCATGACCAATGCTGTGAACGACTTGAAGCCTAGTTATTAAGAAGCAAGTTACACTTTAAAGTTATAGACAGAAATTTCCCATAGTCGTCTCAGATACTGCCACTCTTATCAAAGTGATTGGGAAGGATTCAGAAGAGGAGGAGGATGTGTTATGTTGATAGTTTGCACTGGCAGCTACCTAGTTTTTACTACTTGTCACCTAGTTTCAGAATGTCCCACCTAAGCTGAGTGCAGATATCATAATACAGCCATTTTTTCTACTTGAGTGTCTCCTAACCAGTCATTCTGAGACACAGTGATGTGTTTTTATTTAAATAAAACTTTGGCCTTCTCTTTAATCTTTGTAACCAGTGTTTCCTGATCCTTCCTTACATTTAGTCACCACAGGTACACTGCCCACCTTTTTTATAAAAAAAAAAAAAAAAAAGAGTGAGATATTATATAATTAACCAGGTAAGATTTTTTTATAATCTTTGGTACATCTTTGTCCTTTTACTCCCTGTCCCAGCTGCAGGTATTCTTGTACTATGCCTTTAATGCCAATCTGAGGGGAGCGCTTACCCTGCATAACTGTGTAGGGCTATGGTGCAAGCTTCCAGTAACGTCTGATTAAAATTTTACAAAATATCTATATTGAGGATCAAATTAATGCACTTTGTTCACCAGTTCCCCCTACGCCCACTTCAGCTAACTGTTCCATGGTGTGACTGGAAATCAAGGAAGCATTTATTTTTATAAAAGCTTTGCTTAAGCCCATCCTATAAGTGTACATGATCAAAACCTGAAAAGCAGTAAAAAAAAAAGTTGTAACAAAGATACCCAAACAATGAAGGGCAATGCCTGTTTATTTCTGTTTTATTAAACTACAATATATTACTATATTATGAATGTTATAGGGTAGTAATGAAACAAACTGAGCCTACTTGTGGTTTGTAAATGTGCTACAATATTTGCTGCTGTTTGTATTGAACTGCTGTCATCTTCTAAGGTGTTCCATTAATTGCTGAAGTACTAGAGATTCCTCAGTTGGGCTGGATTTGCATGAGAACGGATTGTTCCATGTGGCGGGGGTTAGGACTTAAACCTCTGCCACCCCTGCATCTTACTGCATTTAAAGGTACATTTCTGCAATGTTCCCATAGCCTGTTAAATCAGCTTTAAAGACGCATCATTCATCTTATACTATTAAGCATTGATCACTGAAATTGCCACACCCAGTGACTACAGTGTCTTGCGTACAGAGAGAGAAAAAGTCATAAAATATCAGGATCTGCAGACAGAAATGAGAGCAATGTGGAAGAAATATACCCAGATAGTTCCAATAGTAGCAGGAGCAGTGGGTCCTATAAAAAACAATTTACAATCGTATTTAGATATGTTACCAGTACATGTAACTCCATATGAACTGCAGGAGGAGTCATTACTGGGCACAATGCGGGTGTTGCGAAGAGCACTACTGGCTGACATCAAAGATTGAAACAATACTAATTTCATGAACTTTAATCATACTTTGACTTTGGAATAGGTTCCATTCCCATCACGGTATTAGAAACCCAAAAGACTTGGAGAAGTTAAAATTAAGCAGAGCCTTTACTTGCATCTCTGTGGTTGACAAGATACATTGCTGAATTTGATGCAATTAAGGATTGTCAAGAAACCTACCTAAAAATTAATTCTTCTGTAAGTGCTTTTCCCAAGATGGCCACAACTTAGCATGCTTACTTTGTGCCTTAAACAGCCAGTAACACATTTTAACATGTTTAATAATAAGAGATTCATATCTGAAAATAAGGTCTTCTCGCTGTGAACAAGTTTATTCCACTGTATAAGCGTGGAATCAATCCAGATCTTTCATACTGTAGACTAGTTGCCATTTTACCTCCCCCATCAAAAATATCAAATACTAGAAAAATATAGTTATATGCAACTTTCAACTGTCTATAATAGATAACCAGCTTCTGATTCTGTCTTCAACTCAACATAGCTTCTGTCCTCATCATAGCACAATTACTGCTTTGTTGAATTTTGTTAATAGAAGTGCCAGAAGCCTAGTCACTACTATCATCCTAGACCTTTGAGAAGTTTTGATATTGTCTCCCACTGGAAATTCTAACATAACCTCGCAGGTCAGGGCTCACCAACTCTTCACTGCAGTGGTTCCATAGCTACTTCTCAAAAAGAGCACAAGCATTGACATGGAAAAATGATTTCTCCACCTTCTAGCCAGTAACTATTGGTGTCCCACAAGGATCGGCATTAGGCCCAATACTTTCCAACATAGTCCTCAATGACCTCTACACTACTATAAAAAATAATGCCCTTGCTCAACACACTGATGACTCAGCCCTAATCTGCTCTCCCAAATCTCTCTCTAAACTCCAAGACCTTACACACCAATCCTTCTTATCAAGTGTAACTACTACTAAACCCTAACAAAAACTAAATTACTGCTCTTTACCCCAAAACACGTCTCTACCAAAAGGACACTATTCACTTATTTCTGCCAACAACACCATGGTAGAACAAGTGGTTTAACATAAAGTTACTGGGTGTCATCATAGATAACCAGTTGAAATGCAACCACCACATATCATATGTGGTTAAAAAAACTCAACAAACACTATGTACACTGTATAGCATAAAAACCTACCACACTGAGGTGTAGCTTCTACTTTCTTACTGCTGTCTCACCTCAATGCCACCCCGATCTGCACTAACCCTCAAGTCTCACAACTGTTCAGACTTCAGTAAAGTTATAAAATAGCCAAATCTGCAGTAATCTGCAGCAATAGAACAGTACCTAGACCTCAGAGAGCTAAGCTGTTATAATTACCACATTTCCTTGCTGTTTCTCATCTGACCAGAATACACAGTATTCTCTTTAAGTAAGAAAATTGCCCAGCCCTTAACAACTTAATACAGCACTACTCCCCAATTAGAATTTTACACTATAGAGAAAAATCAGTATATCCAGGTAATCTAATACTGCTGGTGTTCATATAGTGTAGCTAAACTAGAGAACCACATCCCACTACCATTGACACCCATTCAGAATGGAAACTTCAACAATACCTTTCTTAAAATACTCAACAATCTAGCACCCACAAGAATAATAAGAGCAAAGACTAGGTACACACCTTGGCTATCTAAAGATACCCTAGCACTGCTGAAGCAAAGAGACAGGGCACGGTCCACTTACCACACTACCAAAAGTAACACAGACCACACAACATATCAGCAGCTACATAACCAGACTAAGAGACAGATAAAAATAGGCAAGCAAAACTATTTCCTTTCAGATCAGCAAACCCACCAATTTAACCCTGGAAAATTTTGGCAAAACATTAACAATCTTCTCAACCCAGGCTATACCCCTACCCCTCCACCCACCAACTCCAAGATTTCAGACTCACTAGCTACACAGTTTAATACCCACTTCATTAACTCAATCATATCTCTTCTTGGTAATCCAACTAATCAACCTCTCACTGTACTCCTTCCCTCTTCTGACTCTCCTGTCCCCTTCTCTCACCCCATTCCAAGCAAACTACATAAAATCTCTCCTTTCCAAACTCAAACCCTGCTGTCTAGCAGCTGATAAATTACCTAATGAATTCCTTAAAATTGCTGCCCCCTCAATTGCTTATCCAATATCAATCCTAATCAACTGTTCTGTCTCTGAACAATATGTACCCCATCAGTGGAAATATCCCACTTCATTCCCTTACACAAAGGCTGCCCCTCTAAAGATCTAACTAGCTACTGTCCCATAGCCATACTCTCACCTCCTTAATCACAAACTCCTCTCCCCCACATGACACGGCTTTAGGCCAAAACATAGTACCAGTGCTGCCCTGCTATCTTTCACAAACACCACTCAAGCTCTTATAAACAGAGGCCAAATGGTCTCCTCCATATTCCTTGACATGTCAAAAGCCTTTGACATAGTCTCCCATCAAATCCTACAAAATAAACGGTCATTCCATGGCCTCAACACAACAGCCCTGTCCTGGGTTCCATAGTTATCTCATTAACCATCAGCAAGCTACAAAATGGGAGAACACTCTGTCCCCCCTTCTACCCATCACTGTTGGTGTACCCCAAGGATCCATATTTGGCCCCCTTCTCTTTACAGTTTTTACTAACAACCTCAGCTCTTCAACCCAACTAGCCTCCATAGTCCAATACGCTGACAACTCTACATTAATCTGCATAGCCCCCCACTCCCCAGGAACTACAAACAAAAATGCAAAAATCTTTCCAGGACACAGAAAACTACCTCACTAGCCATCAACTCATACTTAACCCCAACAAAACCAAGTTAATTGTCTTCAATTACAATAAACCCAAAACATGTCTGACTCCACTGTCTATCCTTTCCACAAATGGAACCAAAATAGATCCCACTAGCCAAGCCAAGCTTCTAGGTGTCACACTTGATGATGCCCTAAGGTTTGACACCCACATCTCCCTCAACATCAAAAAAGTCCACTCCAATCTTGGCACCCTTTACAGAATTAAACCTTACCTTACAGACAATGCCAGACTAGTCACTGCCCACACACATCTACTCTCCATCCTCCTCTACGGCTCCCTAGTATTTACAAACATTCATAAATCTGACCTAAATGATCTGGAATCATCCTACAACAAAATCGCCAAGTTTGCCACAGGCCACCCTTACAGAACCCACCACTGCTCTGTACTCTCCCAACTTAAATGGTTAGAACTACCAAACCTTCTAACATTTAAACAACTGTCTATAGCCCGCAATATAATTCACAAACCTAACAACTGCCCAGCACTCACCAACCTAGTCCATCCCAACAGCAATCCTAGAGCTCTAAGATCCTCAAATAAACTATTGTTAAAGGTTACCGAAGCCCACAACACGCAGGACACCGCCCTTTTTTCCCATAAAATTGCCAAACTGTGGAACACTCTTCCTCAACCTATGGCTAAAAACCCCAGTATTCATGAGTTTAAAAACCTCCTTAAGGAACATCTAGCAAAACACTGGCTCTGCACCTGACATACTCCTGGTTGAGCTACCTAATACTCCCTTGCATTACCATAAACTAGCTCATTTTCACAACTACAACTACTAACTGCTGAAGGCTATCTTGAGTCTACACTCAATTTCAGTTAGCAATGTGTACACATATATTGCTTTGTCTTTAACTGTTATGTAGACTGCATTTCTCTATCTTGCAGTTACTGTATCACACTGTTCTCACTGTTAACTCATGCGACCAGTTTTTATCACTAACTGTGCCATTTTTTTGTTAAATTTGTTAATTTATTTGTTAATTATTTACTAATTATTGTTATATAACTAATTTCTTTACTGACTTGCTTTGTACATTGTTGATTAATACGTGTTCAGTTTGTTTAATACTGTCTGTTTGTATGTATGGAGCTTTTCTCCCCGGGCCTCCACTGAAAATGTGCCTCATGCCCAGTCGGATATTACACAGTAAACAAAAAATAAATAAATAAAATTTACCTATCAAATCAGTGGATCTGCTCCTGTATATCTCAAGGATAAATGCCGTTGTTAACTTCCACTTTGCATCATCAACTGATCATTTCTCTTCATTCAAGAATCCTATGCTGCACAACCAGTCTTCCAGGATCTCCCAGCCATATACATAGTTTTGTGACACTGCTCACCCCCACCTCCGCACTTCTAATATAAACATTATGATAGCCAAATATGTAATTATCTATGAAACTGCTTTATATCCCACCTTCTGACTACAGTATTAACATTGTCTGCCCTACCTTGTTCCTTCCCTCACCTCTGTTTCTTTGAATTTCTAAACGCAATCACATGATCTACTATCAATCTGACAAACCCACTAATACATTTCTTCAAATGCTCAATGTTCAGCATATACTAATGCACAAGTATTTTTGTTCTGTAATGGTTGTCTATATTTGATATGAATGTAGTCTATCAAATGTATGTCTAATTGTTAATGTATATTAATGTTTTTCATATATATTACTGAATGTCTGTTTAAAATGTTTGTAATATGTCGGAGCTTTTCTGGGTGTCGTCTGTAAAGGGTTTATGACTAAACCTAATAAACAAAAGCAAAATAAAATAAATATTAGTTTCTTAAAGAAAACGAGAATGGTAGATGTTCTTCGTCCCACATTGCTGCAGTCATAACCTGTGGGTAGTCCGCTGTCCTCGGTCGGCCCGAATACCAAAGAGTTAGGCTGGCGTCAGTCATGGGCGCCCAGAGCTGACGTCAGTACATAGTAGTACTTAAGCGCATGACCAACGCCATATCCTCAGTCTTTCTTGCCGCGTGGTCCGAAGCAGAAGCAGCGTTTGCAAGTGCCGTTCGGCGATCTGAAATTTTCAATTATCGAGTTTCAGACCGAAGACCAAGTTGGGCTAAGTACCCCGTTGGGGAAAATTTTTGTCTTTTCTTGCCTCAGTTAATCCGGATGTCAGAAAAAGTTAATAATTGTATTTCTTGTGGGAAACAGATACCTCATAGGGACTATCACTCTCTCTGTATTCCTTGCTTGGGGCCTGAACACGACGTAGTCGGTGTCGCTGGCTAGATTTAATAAGCGCACCATTAAACGAAGATTAGACTGTGCCAGGCTTGTTTTCGTAAGCGGTGTAACTACAACATGCCGCCGGATCCTCCGGCGCCGCTACCGCTAAAAACGTAAAGATAAATCTTTAAGGTCTAAACCGGAGGAGTCGTCCGTTGCGGACGCCG
Source organism: Protopterus annectens (assembly GCF_019279795.1). Lineage (NCBI taxonomy): Eukaryota > Metazoa > Chordata > Ceratodontiformes > Protopteridae > Protopterus > Protopterus annectens. Next base: position 1,032,229,995 of record NC_056748.1, read on the forward strand.
GTTCTATGGAACCTCCGGTTGAATCTGTGGATCCGGCCGAGGTCTCGGCTGAATCACAGGGGGAACCTTTACTTTTGCAGGAGTTGGCCTCTCAGGAGTTAGGCCAGGCCGAGGGTGCTTCTCAGGTATCTGTAGTTCCATCCTTACAAAAGGTTATTAGGCCTTCTACCTCAGTGGCCAAAGGCCATGCTAAGGCTAAACCTGGTCTTACTGGTACTGGCCATAGCCCTAGTTCTTCAGCTTCTGTTCCTAAAAAACACATGTTGAAAATGGCAGAAGATTTGATTACTTTGATCAGGGGATCTTTGCCCCCCCCCCCAGAGAAGAGGCCTAGGGTGGAGACAGATTTAGAGGGAATGGAGCATTCTTCAGACTACTCTGAGTCCTCAGCTGAGGATATTCAGGATTACCCTCCCTATTCAGATTCGGATGCAGAGGATTCCTGTCCTTCTGCTTCTCCTCCAGAGGATTTTTCCTTTTCTGAAACTTTACATTCCATGAGGGAACATTTCAAGTGGGAAGGTCAGGATTTTTTCGGATTCTCGAAAAAGGCTTAGGGAATTTTTGTTTTTACCACAACATAGGCCTTTGGCTATTCCCCCTGTCTTAGATGTTGTTCAGGATGTTTTTTCTGAAGCTTCACTTAATCCTGATTCTTTACCACCTGCCCCTGTCAAGCCAGACCAATATTACAGAGTTCCAGAAGCACATAAATATTTGTATAAGAGTCCTAGAGCTGACCCAGAAACTATTATTCAAGGGCCGAAGGGTGTCAGGGCTTCTGTGGTTAAGAATCCAGTTCCTTTGGATAAAGATTCTAGAGCGTTGGATAGGTGGGGGAAAAAAGTGTACACCTCTTCTACGTTAGCTATGAGGGCTTTAAATTGCCAGTTTCATATGCTGAAGTATCAGAATTTTTTGTTAGGCCAATTGAAATCTAAGGTGGATGCTTTATCTGAGGGTATAGAGTGTAAGGAATTGCAGGAGCTGGTTCATGCTTCAGATCAAGTTGGAAAACATTCTTTGCAGTGTGGTTTCGATGCTCTTCAGGCTTCATCCAGGGTGGCTGCTACTGGTTCAGTTATTCGTAGACATGCCTGGCTTAAGGATCAAAATTTGTCAGAGCATGTTAAAGCTTGGATTTTGGATGCTCCTCTTCAATCTGAAGTTCTTTTTGGTTCTCCTGTGGAGTCAGTTTTGAAAAAGATGGAAGATAAAGCTAAGTCTATGCAGACGGTCAAGGATTTTTTGCAGGTGCAGCCCCCTAAGTTTAGCAGGAATTGGCCTGCTAGAGGATGGTCCTACCCTTCTTCGGATTTTCAGTCTAAGGGCAGGTCTAGACGTGGTAGAGGCAGGGCTCACACTCAGGGTTCTTTCAGACGTAGGACTTGGAGTTCTCCTGCACAGTCTTCTGGTGAGGGCAGGGGTCAGCCTTTTCGTAAACAGACCCAATGACCTGTATCTTCAGCTGCCAGATCCTTCTTTTCTGGCAGCTCCTCTAGGAGGAAAGTTGGCACTTTTCAAAAAAAACTGGCATTTGGTCACCCAGGACAAATGGGTGTTGGAAATAATAAATCAAGGTTACAAGTTTTACTTTCACACTTTTCCTCCTTTCAAAGGCATGCCGGATGTGCCTCCTCAGCAAAGGCTGGAGGCTCAGGTGCAAATTTCTTTGCTTTTACAGATGGGAGCTATCCAGGTGGTACCTCCGTCAGAAGTAGGCCTAGGGTTTTATTCCCGTCTATTCCTAGTGCCAAAGAAAGGAAACACTTGGAGGCCAATTCTGGATTTGTCCATTCTCAATACCTACCTAGACATTCCAAAGTTCAAGATGTTAACATTACAACAACTTCTGCCTATGCTAGGCAAAGATCACTGGATGGTAACCCTGGATCTCAGAGGCCTATCTTCACATTCCTATCAGGACCAGCTGCAGGAGATTCCTGCGTTTTCGGGCTGGTACTTCTCATTATCAGTTCTCTGCATTGCCCTTTGGTTTATCTACTGCGCCCAGGGTGTTCACAAAGGTCCTGGCTCCTGTGATAGCTTTCTTCAGACAGAGGGGAATACAAATTTATCCTTATCTGGACGATTGCCTGATTCTTACTCAAGACAAAGACAAGTTACTTCAACATCTGCAGTATGTAATGGCAGTTTTAAGGTGCCTAGGGTATTCTGTGAACGAAATAAAGTCCAGTCTAGTACCCTCTCAGGATATGTGCTTTCTGGGTGTGAGACTGAATACAGCTTCTCAGATGGCTTTTCTGACCCCGGACAAACAAAGAACTCTTCACCTATACTTCCAGCAGTTATCAGTACTGTCCAGGCTGACTGCAAGGACAGTCCTTCAAGCCTTGGGGTTCATGGCATCTTGCATTCTAGTACTTCCCAATGCCAAACTGCATATGAGGAAGCTACAATGGTATCTCAAAACTGTATGGACTCAACACTGCCACGATTTGGACACTGTCATTTGGATAATAACTTGCATCCAGAAGGAATTCTTGTGGTGGGTGCAGGAATGTCACCTAAACAAGGGACTCTCTGTGACCCGACCAGAGGCGAGTCAGATCATAACGACGGATGCCTTGGATTTGGCTTGGGGAGCACACTTCAATGGGAAATGGATTCAAGACACGTGGCCTCCCAGACTACAACATTTGCATATCAACATGAAGGAGATGTTAGCAGTCCAATTTGCCCTGATGGCCTTCAAGGACCTACTTCAACCAGGACAGGTGTTGATTCGAACAGACAACACAACTGTCATGTGGTACATCAACAAGCAGGGGGGAACCCATTCTTACCCTCTTTGCAGACAAGCAATGATATTGTGGGAGGCTGCTCTGAGTTTGCACATCACTCTTCAAGCACGGTTTCTGCCAGGAGCACAGAACTCCCTAGCAGATGTATTGAGCAGACAAATTGTGGACCCCCACAAGTGGAAATTGGATCCTCAGGTATTCCAACAGTTGACAGTGGCTTGGGGAACTCCAGACATAGATCTGTTCGCTTCTTCACTAAATTTCCAACTATCAAAATTTTGCACAAAGATGTTTCATCCAAAAGCTTGGAAAGTGGATGCTCTATCTTTCAGTTGGAACAACCTTCACGTCTATGCTTTCCCTCCTCTGCCTCTCCTTCCCAAGGTACTCTTGAAAGTCAGGCGGGACAAGCCTTGCATGATTCTAATAGCACCGGATTGGCCACGTCAGCACTGGTATCCTCTGCTGAGGAGTTTAATTCAGGAGCCTCCTTGGCCTTTGCCACAGATTCCTCACTTGTTGTCCCAGTCAAGCAATCATTTGCTCAATGTCAGGGTGCAGTCCCTGCATCTAACAGCCTGGCGTATTCTGTTTTAGAGCCTGTTGGGTCTCAGATTCCTCAACAGGTTTTAGATGTCATTTTGGAAGCCAGGCGGCCCAGTACTAGAAAAGTTTATGCTGATAAATGGAGGAGATTTTTTCTTTGGAGCACAGCAAAGGGCTTTGATGTCTCAGTACCTAATTTGAGTTTTACGCTACAGTACCTTACTGAATTACTAGACAAGGGTTTGTCATTTTCCTCTGTGAAGGTTCATGCTGCAGCCATTTCTGCTCATTATGATTGTGACCCTCCTTTATTTTCTCATCCTTTGTTTAAGCAATTTCTTAGAGGGGCAAAAAATATAAGACCCCCATAGAGCTCCTACTCCTTCCTGGGATCTCAATTTTGTGTTGGAGAAGCTTACTTTACCTCCTTTCGAACCTGCAGCTACGTCTGAGCTGAAGTTTTTGTCTTGGAAAACTGCTTTTTTGTTGGCCATTACCTCTGCTAGGAGGGTATCTGAATTGCAGGCACTCATGGCAGTTGAACCTTTTCTGGTATTCCATAAGGATAGGGTGTCTTTGCGTACTAACCCTACTTTTATGCCTAAAGTGATTTCTAATGTGACCTTGAACCAGTCTATTCATTTGCCTACTTTTTATGCTGATCCCCAAAATAAGGGGAAAAGTCTTGCATTCTTTGGACATTCACAGGCAGCTACGTTATTATTTGAGCAGAACTAAAGAGTTCAGGCAGACTCAACAGTTATTTATTTCTTTTGCTCTGGCTTCTCAAGGGAAAGCTGTTTCAAAGCAAACTATTTCTAAGTGGATTGGTCATTGTATTGCTTTTTGTTATTCTCATCATGGGAAGAATGTTCCTGCTGGGATCAGACCTCATTCCACTAGGGCTAATGCCACATGTACTGCCTTTTTGAGGGGGGTAGCTACTAAGGATATTTTGGAAGCAGCTACTTGGAGTTCAGTACACACTTTTACTAAGCATTACCATCTCCCTCTTTATTCCAAGTCTAGGGCTGGGTTTGCCACTGCAGTTTTACAGGGCATGTTAGCAGCTCCTAATGCTTTTTAGTTTGCCAGCCTCCCTTTTCCTTTGGGATTCTACCCACAGGTTATGACTGCAGCAATGTGAGATGAAGAACATAGTACAGTTTTGTACCTACCATAAATGTAGATGTTCGAGGATCCACATTGCTGCAGTCCTATTTTCCCTCCCTCCTTCCCCTCTATTGTTTGGGGTTGCTGTTTTTCCCTTTGGGATAATTGTTATTTTCTCACTTGTGGTTGTTGGGTATTTACTATTTTGGCTCTGGCCTTTCCTTTTTAAGGCCTTCTGACATCTGGGGCAAGAAAGACAGAGGATATGGCGTCGGTCATGCGCTTAAGTACTACTACGTACAGACGTCAGCTCCGGGCGCCCATGACTGACGCCAGCCTAACTCTTTGGTATTCGGGCCGACCGAGGACAGCGGACTACCCACAGGTTATGGCTGCAGCAATGTGGATCCTCGAACATCTACATTTATGGTAGGTACAAAACTGTACTTTTACGTGGACCACAGAAAGTAGTTTTGCCAGTGTAATCTAAAAATAGGTATACTTATCTATAATGAAAATATAACAAATCAGTATCATAAATGGTGGCTTTTCTGGTATAAGAAAGGCATTTGATTAACCACAAAATACATATACAAATACAGCTATTATGTCAACCAGCAGTACTGCGGATAATTAAAAAAGTGGTAGATCACATTTGTATTGCCACATTAAACAATACTCTTGTTGTTGACATTAGATTTAATTCTGGACCATAAACTATAGTTAACCTCTGTGCTGTCTTCTGGCTGTCGAGGCTGCTCAGCTTCTTGATCATGTAGTAATTCACTTATAGCATAAAAGGAATTAAAAAAAAAACAGTTCTGCCTAACTAGAGGAGTAGTAATAAATGGACTGACAGGAGAAGGAGATGTACTACTAAAACCAGACAAGCATCCCCTAGTGAAGATAATGCCCTCACTTGGGTCTTGCCCTAGCAGACCATATAAACTGCTTATAGTACCTGTTCACATCCTTCCTATATCATCGCAGAATTTTGTTGCTTAGTTGAGTGAGACAGTTTGTGACCTCAAGGACTTTAACACACCAGGCCTGTATGCCAACTACTACTACTTTAAGGTCTTGCAAATTCATATTCATTACCTCAGCCTTTGGCATCCCTTTCTTCTTTAGCTTTTATTATTTGTAATTCAGCACTAATAGCCATTTATTGCCACTTGGAAAACCATGGCTTGGAATATATAGACCTTTGCTGTTTAACATTTTATTAAAACTCATCACTACCTCTACTTCCACGTCTGTTTATGAAATATTGATAGGCTAGATGTAATCTTAACTTTGTTAAGCAGCACGACAGCTTTTGAACTTCCTTCTTTCACTTTCATCATGTAATACTCTATATGGCATTATTTTCTACTGCCCAGCTTTCTAAGACATTAATGCTGCTTGGGGATTCAGCCTAAACTAGACAGGTACAAACAACAGCTTTACAGAATTTTATCCTACAAAAGCCTGCAAATTGATGTAGAACCAACCTGGTTTAATGCCTCAGTAAACCCAGTAGCTACCCTGGAGGCCATCATAACAAATGCACCCAGAATCTGTCATAGTTTAACCATTTTACCTAATACCTTAAATAATCACTGCCCAGCAATCACCCATTGTGGTATTTTTTATTAAGGCCAAACAATCCTCCTTAATCTCTGTAACCAGGAAATAATTTCATGACTCTAACTTCATTACTCATTAACCTAGAAGCCATAAATTAGAATATACAGTACACAGATGACAACCCACCAGAAGCCATTTTCAATGATAACTTAGTTTCAGTGCAGGAAAGAATATCCCTCACAAGGCTTATGAGACTGAAGAGCCACAGATGCCCTTGGCTTGCAGCCAATCTAAGAGAAACCAAGAGAAAGAAGACGGGTTGTATAATCAGCAAAAATATTTCTCCTGCATATAGTTCTTCTGATGAAACTGCATAATGAACAGCCCCCCTTCCCCCAGTATAATTTCATTAAAATAAAAAAGCAGTCTGTATAGTGGGTCTGAATGGCTGGTATTATTAAACTTTTTAATTCTGGAACATGACCACGATCAGTTTGACAACAGTACAAACTCTGTCAGCTGTTATACCTTCCAATAATGACATGAACAGTTGCTCCAGCTAGTATATGTCATAGGAACATGACTAATAAGAGAAGTAAGGAACCTAGCAGAGTGAAAGAATGACTGGTTACTGTGCTTGCCAGTAAAGTTAGTGATGCTATCGTTCAGGTTAACAGAAATTAGAGCAGTTATAAGCAGGTGATTATGCTTGAACTTAATGACCTGCAGAACACTGAAATGAAGGACATTGCAGAATTACAAACCTAAGGAGAACACTCAGTACGTGCACCAACCAGGAAAGTTAAAGAATGACTTCCACGATATTAGTGCAAATCATAATATCAAACAAGTTTGATATAGTTTACATTACTGAATTTTTAAAACATTGAACCTCATATTGTCCTAAGGAACTGATACCAGAATTTATTAACTACCTTAGTAGTACCACTGAGTTTTTGGTTTTCTCTTATGAAATGGGGGATATTAGTATTGCCTATTTGGATGTTCATTTGACCAAAGATATAGAGAGGGGCATCCTAAAGTCTACTGTCTACAGGAAGAATGCTTATTCAAATACATTTCTGCACTATTCTAGTAACAATCCTTACCATGTTAAGAAAGCAGTTGTTAAAGGCCAAATGGTGCGGGCTGCCCCTCAGTGCAGAACCACTGGCAGAGTATCTGTTCCAGATCCCTTGTTTCTGTCGACCTGTCAAGGTCCGTGGCTCAAGAGCTATCACTTCCACCTGTGAGGCTGGAAGATCAGAGGGTGTTGGGTCTCTTCCCACACCAGGTGCTTGGAATTGCTTCCAGTATGAATACTGCAGTGCAGTATATGGGGGTGGGGTCAGTGGTGCTGCAAGGTTTCCCTCAGGCACAAGGTCAGCCCTCCCCTAGAGGCAGAGGGGGAGCATATAATGAAAGACACCACCCTTGCGGCAGAGGAGGTCCGCAACATCAGGGAGACAGAGAAACCTTCTCTGATTGTCCCTTCCATCGCCCCTGAGGGGTTGCCCGACTGTAATCTCTGGAGGCAGTCGGAGGTCGTCTGTCACTGTACCCAAGCACCTGGCTAACCATCTCACAAGATTGTTGGGTACACACTATAATATACAGAGGTTACCTGATTCCCTTTGTTTCCGAACCCCCAGCAAACCGGTCTCTACCAGACGTACCACCCATCCAACTAGACCGTGCAACATCAGGTGTCATTTTGTTGCTGCAAAAAGAGTCATCCAAGAAGTCCCTGCAGAGCAAGTAGGATTCAGAGCTTACTCTCGATTCTTTTTAGTTCTGAAAAAGACAGGGGACTGGAGTTGTAGATCTCAGTAGGCTCAACAAGTCTGTAAAGAAATCGAAGTTCCGAATGATCACACTGCAGTCGATATTTCCCTTTATCGGGAAAGACAATTGGATGTGCTTAATCGATCTCCAGGACCCTCACTACCACATCAAAATGGACAGGTGCTCCAGGAGATGCTTACAATTCCGGCTGGGAGCCAGTCATTTTCAGTTCAGAACACTGCCCTTTGGTCTCACTACAGCCCCCAGATTGTTCACCAAATTCATGGCAGTGGTTGCGGCTCACCTGAGACGTCAAGGATTCCAAGTGTTTCTGTACCTAGACTACTGGCTCCTCACTGCTAACACCAAGCATCAACTCATCAGAACCAGGGACGAGACTCTGTCCTTGTGCACCAGTCTAGGCATCACAGTCAACTTAAAAAAGTCAGCCTTATCTCCTTTGCAGCACATTGTATTCTTAGGCTCAGAAATAGACACAACCACCATGTCAGCAAGACTAACACGAGAAAGAACAGTCTCTCTACGCAGTCAAGTCAGATCCTTGTTAAACAAACAAAAAGTTCAGGCCAGAGTAGTCCAAGTCCTAAGGACTATGGCTTCCTCCATCCTATTAGTTCCTCTTGCTCGTCTACACATCAGGATACTTCAGTGGCTGTTATTTGCCCAGTGGATGATGCAAGACCTTCCATTGTCTCATCAGGTTTTTATAATAAACACCTGCAAGAAGGATCTGACATGGTGGTTGCACACAGAACAACTTCTACTAGGTCGTCCATTTGTTCCTTCCCAAGAGACAGCAGTTTTGACCACGGACGCTTCCCGGATAGGGGGGAGGGGGCATTATCTGGGAATGACAGTCCAAGGTACTTGGCAGAACCACTTGCACATCAGTGTTCTGGAGATGAGAGCAGTGCTGTATGCATTGCAAGCACTTCACAGCTCCCTTACCACCAGGACAATTGCGATTCAGTCAGACAACATGTCTGTCGTGTGGTACATAAACAAGCAAGGGGGAACCAAATCTTAACCGCTTTGTAGAGAGGCCTGAAGAGTTTGGAAATGGGCAATGGATACTCAACGCTTCCTGGTAGCAACGCACATCCCGAGGAAATCCAACATAATAGCAGACAAACTCAGCCGAGCATTTCTGATGTCTCACGAGTGGTCCCTCAATCCAGAAGTTACGAAAGAGATCTTTCACAGATGGGGCCAGTCTTGCTGCAACCTATTCGCCACTCACCTGAACACCAAGTGCAGCAGCTACTTTGCCCTCATTCCCCATCCGGGGATGTCACCCAGGGATGCTCTAGTCCACGATTGGCCCCTGGGACTTCTTTATGCCTTTACACCTTTTCCTCTCATCCCAGAGGTAATACAGAAAGCAAAACAGTTGAGGAGTTCCCTGATCCTCATTGCTCCTTACTGGCCTTGACAAGTATGGTTTCCTTTCCTGTGGCCCTACCTTTTGGAGGAACCATGGACTCTGGATCCATCTCCAGACCTCCTGATTCATCAATCGGGACAGTTCCATTCCACCATCCACACCCTCAAATTGACAGCATGGCTGCTCCAGTTCCACAAATAGCCAGGTGTATTCCCCTATCTCTTTCTGTCAAACACATTCTAATTTCATCCCATAAACCTTCCACTCAGAAACTATACTCCAGCAAATGGAAAAGGCTTAGATCCATATATGGCTCCTATAGAATCTATCCTATCCTTCCTAGCGTCAATTTTTCATGAAGGAGCTGCAGCTGCTACAGTTAGAGTTCAGTTAGCTGCCATTTCCAATTACCATTTTGGCTTCATGGGAAATCCAATCATGTCACACTTCTTGTGCAAGACCTTCTTAAAAGGAGTTCTTCTAAGGCCTCCGGTCAAACAGCCATTAGAATCCTGGGACTTAAACTCAGTCCTCTCATCTTTAATGTCTGCACCATTTGAGCCCTCCTCTTCATCAGACCTAAAATTGTTCTTGTGGAAAACGCTACTTTTAGTAGCCATAACATCTGCTAGGAGAGTCTCAGAACTGCAAGCTCTTAACATTTGACCTCCTTACATTATTTTTCACAAGGATAGAGTCTCACTCAGGACAAACCCTTCCTTTCTTCCCAAGGTATGCTCAGAGCACAATCTGAACACTAGTATTGAGCTACCAATGTTTTTTGCAAACCACTCTAATAAATCTGAGTATAGACTACACCAGTTAGACATTTACAGAATTCTCAGATTTTATTTACACAGGACTAAAGAATTCAGAAAATCAGATCAATTATTTGTTTCTTTTTCTGACAAGAAGGGATTGCCTGTTTCTAAGGTTACTCTTTCAAAATGGCTTTCAGATTGCATTTCCTTTGCTTAGCAATCAGCTGGCAAACAATTGCCCATCAAAGTCAAAGGCCATTCTACTAGAGCTGTATCTACTTCATGTACCTTTAGATCTAGGCTCCCAATTGATACTATTTGCGCAGCTACTTGGGCAAGACCACATACTTTTGTCACTCATTACAAATTGGATTTGGCCTCCCGGGACAGGTCTTCCTTTGGGTCCACTGTGCTGAAGAGTCTCTTCGCTTGAGCCACTCAGGCTATAGGTGCTAGGGATGCTGTCCCATCCAGCAAGAATTATGGTGAGATAGGACTACGTAACATAAAGAAGTTATGTACCTACCATAACATTCCATGTTTGTAGTCCATCTTGCCTACATTATTGCGTCCCTCACTCTAACCCCCTTCCTGTTTTTGGAGGATCTGGTGGACTGTCCTGGTGCTGCCTGACCTGGTTTTCATTTGTTGTCCACCTGGCATGGATTATATATGCAGCTGTGATATTTCTTACCTGATAGGTACTTATTGCTTTCTTACAAACAAGATCTGGGGAATTGCCGTGAGGCACCTTGGGATAGAGGTTAGTCTCAAGCCAGTAAAAGATCTCGAGCTTTAGTATCGGCCGAGTCGGAGCCGAATATCGGCTCCGAACCCATCCAGCAAAAATGTAGGCGAGGTGGACTACAAACTTGGAATGTTATGGTAAGTGCATAACTTCTTTTTTTTTTCACAGACTGTAAAACTGTCTGCATTAACCCCTTTTGAAAGGGTGCAAATTCTCATGACCCCAGTAGGTATAGGCCAACTTCTGTACCACTTTTTAGACAACATTTTGGAAATTGACAGAAAATTGTCTAATCTTTTACATTTAAATCAATCAGTAAAAGCAGAGGTAAGCTTTTGGATGTCGCAGGTAATTCATCAAAACATGAAATGTAAGTAGTAGGTTATGCCCACCATTGAAAAACACCTTTTAAATACAGTTTGAAAAAACACATGTTCAACTACTGCAGTTAAACTGTTCTTTTGGATACACCTCTTAAATATGACAGAACATTTCAAGGAAGGAAAAAAAAACACGTATAACCCTTTAATGCTTGAAGCCTGTAGTTCATTGTCCTTGCAACTTAATAAGGGATCGCTGATATTTTCTCCAACAGGTATCTTTGAAAAATGTAAAACTTAAGTTTAACATTATGGTCTGAATCAGCTGAATGTTTTCACAGCTGATTGTTGTTCATTAATATAGCCCTTAAATGCTTCATTATGTGTACTTGTCAAATTCATGCAGTTGTACCAATACACAAAAAAAAAAGCTGAATGTGTATGTGTGAGATATGTATGCGTGTGTGTGCGCGCGCATATATATATATATATATATATATATATATATATATATATATATATATATGTGTGTATATATCTATATTTTGTTGTGTCTTTCGGCTTTTCCCGGTTAGGGGTCGCCACAGCGGAACTCCGGTCCGCTAATGATTGGCAGTAGATTTTTACATGCCTATTTGCCGGCCCTGGCGTACAACCTTCAACGAAAGTACGCCCATTCACGCATGTCTCCACACAGAAGACGCTCTAGCTGAGAATCAAACAGGACAACGTCTTACTGTGAGGCGACCATGCTACCGCAGCACCACCACCGCAGTATATATATATATATATATATATATATATATATATATATACATACATATATATATATATATATATATATATATATATATATATATATATATATATATGGTCTACTTTACATTGTTGAATTTTTAAAATGTCAAGGCTATATGATCGACATTTAAAAAAAATTGAACTGTCTATGCAGAGATTTTTGGACAGTGGGGATCTTGGAATTTGCCCTTTTCCCGCCTGTAGTGTGATCTCAGAATTGATTTATATAGTTAGAGGATGTGAAGGGGTGCATGGTAGGGCTTGCCCCCATGCAAAAACATTGTATTTGTTGAATGTTTACATTTTGAGTTTTTAAAGTTTGGATTATATGGTCTCGACCATATGAGGTTCAACGTTTTAAAAATTCGGTAATGTAAACTCTCTCTCTCTCTCTCTCTGTATATATATATATATATATATATATATATATATATATATATGTATTAAATACACACACACGCACACACACATATCATAAGCCAAAGTAGAAGCAGATCACAAGATCTCACAATTTCCATAACATGTGCTGTTTTAAGTAAATTTAGTTTCATAATGTAACAAACGTGCTGTCATCTATTTCCATACTGGTTGTACAAGAACAACATCCAAAGGTGTCTGTGGTGTTATCAGTGTAACAACACTCCCTTAGTTAATTAGTTCTTTCAAATGCTGTCCCTTTCTGTAAGAAAACCAGGGCTGGTTTCCCACAATAGTCACCATTTTAGAATTAGACATGATTAAGAGTCATTTATTCCTAAAAAAGTGCTCGTTTGCTGTGCTATATGTGGTATAAGTAGATAAAAATCTTGTTTGTCTCATAGTCTCTCCATCAGCCCTCCTTGCACTACTGTTAATTGAATGAATATAAGAAATAATGTCACTATTATCCATCTTGGATCTTACATCGTTCAGGGAAGCAGACACTAATTTGTCAGGGTATCCTATTTCTAAAAATCTTAATTTCATACTGTTAAGTTCTGTAATAGAATTTATTTTCTCAGACATGCTACATATGGCTTTGAGAAGCTGATCTTTAACGATATCATCTATCATGTGAGAAGGGTGAACAATGGTACACCTAGGAGTACTGTTTCCAGCAACTTCCTTTCTAGCTTAACAAGACTCCCAACAATTCATATTTATATACTTAATTTTCCAAAACTTCATTGTGATCTGTGATGCTGGTGGTTTATAATATTGTCACAACTTCTGCATAATGCATTCACTGATCCATGTGATAACTAATTTGTCTGCGTTACAGACAGTTTGACATGATTTTTTTAACAACCATGTAGATTTTTCATATCCATATAATGAAGGCTTGGACATATCCTTGAGAATATGGGGAAAATTATAAACAGCAAGACCCATTGAAGAAAAAACGTGGGAATTAATGTAAACACACACACACTAAATGAATTTCAGTTTTATTGTGGTTCAAAGAGCAGAAGGTAGTAAACAGCCCACCTTCCCAGTTAATGTCTTCAGTATGTGTATGAATAAATAAATAGTAAAACATAGATGGACTGTGCAGTTCTAGAGCGTCTTTGTGAAATAGGGCAGTGTGAGATGACATGTTGATCAGTGGCAGTGAAAAACATTGAGCAGCCTGCCTGCCCCTGTGGGAGTGGTTACTGACTTGAAACTGTAGTTTTATTGGCCATTTTGGGTCAATTCCAACCTCCTTCATCTTCCTCTCTTAAAACCTGGTTGCTTCGTGGTTTTGGTGCCTTTTCAGGCTTGTTGGCTGTTGGTGAAGCGCCCACCAAGAGGAGAAAATGCTGTGAGAAGAAAGGAGCCACTTTTGAGATTTTAAGTATTTTTCCTCTGTTTATTTGCTAAGTTTTTCTGCATAGCTGCCTATTTTGAGCATTTTCTGGCTTGTTAAACTTGATTTCTGCATTAGTAACTGTATTTAGAGCACAACCTAGAGCTGTTTACTAAATTTCCTGTTTGCACTTATTTTTAAAATCGTTTTTTTCTCAAAACTTGCATTTTATCTGTCTTTGGCCTAGCACTCTTGTGTAGGGTCATTTACTGCACTATTATAACTTGCTGATACTTGTGAACCTCTGCTGTCTCTGAAAAAAACAAAAAAAAAACAAAAAAATCTTGCTTTTTTCCCACTTTTCTGAGATTTAAAAAAAGTTCAGTTACAGGCTTGCTGTTCTTGAACTGTTTGTAAGTTTCTTGGAGGCCATTTTTTACTTGGGCTAAAGGGAAGTCTCTCTGTTGATCAGTGGCAGTGAAAAACATTGAGCAGCCTGCCTGCCCCTGTGGGAGTGGTTGCTGACTTGAAACTGTAGTTTTATTGGCCATTTTGGATCATTTCCAACCTCGTTCATCTTCCTCTCTTAAAACCCTCTTTTGCGCGGTTTTGCGCGTTTTTGTGCATAGCGCAACAGCGGGCAGCGCCGCCTAATTGGGTTTAAACTATTCCTGGCTCCACAAAGTCTGCTCTTCACTTTTTCCCTTAGAACAGCTCTATCTCTCAATTTAACCACCATATTCTCATTCTAAGGCCCTTCACTGGTCCAATTAAGTAATCCTACAAGTTAGCACTATTAAACCATAAGCACTACTTACTCTTATACTCTCTACGATTACCCTGTCCTCTATTGGTCCGTCTTAAACTCAGTTTCCTATATTACTCTAGCATGTCCAAAGGTCAGTCAATGGTTTCCTCTCCAGTCCAGCTGGTGAATCTGGGAATTTTGAGGCAATGTTACAACTGTCTCATGTACATGGACAACCCTCTCCTCCAAACAGGTTCAAATATATGTGAGAGATGCAACTATTTAGCCAAACTGGAGGCTGAGCTCTCTCATCTCAAAACTGGTGTAACCAATCAGGAGGAGAAGGTAACTTCACACAACACAATTCCAGTATCACATAGTCCCACCACATCAGCGAACCAAACACATAAATACACAAAAACATACTGGGAGGCTCTAAATAAAAATCTACCTAAGCAACAGAGACCTCCAAAGCAGACATCCAAGCAAACGCTACCTCAAAACAAAACACGCACAGCACATAGCCCACAAAGTCAGTGTGCCAAGCAGCCACAGCCCTTAAGGCTGAATAACACACCTGATACTCTTGTAATAGGTGACTCTATTGTCAGACACACTGACGTCCCGCTCACCAGGCTGAATAAAGAGAAGGTCACGGTGAGCTGCCTGTCGGGTGCTAGGATCCGCCACATAACGCAAGCACTCAGGTCACTCCAAAGCAAATACAAATATGACTCGGTCATTGTACATGCTGGTGTGAATGACCTGAGACGTACCTCCCTGGACTACATGAAAAGAGACATAGAGGAGCTCTCTGATCATGTAGCCCAGGCTGGTATGACCCTGACCTTGAGAATGATGCCACAGTACAAAGACAAAATGATCGATTTTAACAATTGGCTAAAATTTTGGTGTCATTCAAAGGGGATCCAGTGTCTGTCAGCCTGGGATGACATGCTCGACAAGCCACGTTGCTTCGCTAGGGACGGCTTGCACCTGTCACCACTGGGCTTTCGGATATTGGCAAAGGCTCTTGCCACCCCCATAGTGCCTTTTTTAGGCAAGGCTCAAAAGTCAAACCCACCCCCATAGACAGCACAAGGAACAAGAAACTAAGGGTAATGCTGCTTAACGCCAGAAGTCTTAACCTCAAGATGCACGCACTCGAAGTGCTCCTCAGTATGGAGAACATCGATATCTGTGCAGTGACAGAAATCTGGTTAAAGGCTCCAGAGAGCACCCCAGCACTACCAGGCTATACCTCATATCATACTTTTCGGCCCCAAAACCCGGACCGAACCACAAAAGCAGGGGGGAGTTTCCATATTTATCAAGGATATCCACATCTCCAGGTTAGTGGCATTGCACAAAGTATCGGAGACCATCCATGTGCAACTAACAGTGGGCAAGACTGCTTTTCAGTTTATAGCATCCTACAGACCACCCTCTCAAAGTCAGGAATCCCACTCTGCTTTCCTGAAAACATTGGAGAACATGAAGATCTCTCCGAACACCATTATATTGGGTGACTTCAACTACCCAAACACTGACTGGGAGCACTACTCAAGCCCCAGCACCCTAGCCCAAAGGTTCCTGGAAATTATAAACTCAAATGCTATGGAACAACTAGTCACCACTCCCACAAGAGGGGACAACATACTAGACCTGATCATTACCAACATGGGGACTCTATGCTCCACACCAGAAATATGTCCCTCATTGGTAAGATCAGACCATAAATTAATTTCACTGGATGTCCACATCCCGACCCCACCCCCAGCCCAGAAAACCACAGTGAGAAACTTCACAAAAGCGAACTTCTCACTTCTCAAAACCGAAGTGGAATCCTTCAAGGCCCCAGGGCCAGTGGAAACTACGGCCCAAACTGCAGAATCCTATATAAACGCATTCTACGGACATCTCCAGGAATGCATGGATCATGCTATCCCAAACAAAACCAAGACCCAATCATCCAAAGGCAGGTGTCCAGTCTGGTGGACCCCTGCCATAAATAAACTGTACAACAGAAGGAGGAAGCTACTACATGATAGAGCAAAATCCCTAATAGGGAGGGCATCTCTGATCAGTACTAGCAAAAAATTACGATCCCTCATAAAATCCTCCAAGGCCAGCTTCGAGAAAAAAATTGCACAGGACACCAAAGACAATCATAAGGCTTTTTTCAGTTATGTTAGGAACCTAGGATGCAACTCCCAGACTTGTTCTGAGTTGATTCTAAACGACAAAAAATACACTGAACCCACAGACATCGCCAATATCCTGGCAGACAGGTTCAGTGCAAACTTCTCCACCCCGTCCCCCCCCAAAAGAGCAAGTATCTGTCCCGACAGAGGGCTGCCTCCCAAACATCTCTGATGCTCAGGTGAAGGCTGCCCTCTCCAAAGCAAAAAACACTGCTTCCATGGGACCAGATGGCGTCCCAGGTTGCGTCCTACATGAACTCCAAGAGGAACTAATCCCTCAAATAAAACAGCTATACAATCTCAGCCTCACTACAGGATATGTGCCCACAGAATGGCGTACAGCAACAGTGGTCCCACTCCACAAAGGTGGAGCCTCTACGGACCCTGGAAACTATCGCCCCATAAGCCTGACTAGCTTAGTCTGCAAGGCTATGGAGAGGATCATCATGGAGCTCATAAACAAAGACATTGGGGACCTACAGACACTAGATCCTACCCAGTTCGGCTTTGTCAAGGGCAGATCCTGCCTTTTGAACCTGGTTGACTTCTTCGAAACAGTCACCAAAGCCATAGATGAAGGGAAGGTAGTCCACACAGCCTATCTGGACCTTGCAAAGGCATTTGACACAATACCCCACTCGGGCATCATAGATAAGCTATCCAGCTTAAATATAAACTCCTATGTCACAAGATGGGTCGCAAA
This sequence comes from Protopterus annectens, assembly GCF_019279795.1. Taxonomy (NCBI): domain Eukaryota; kingdom Metazoa; phylum Chordata; order Ceratodontiformes; family Protopteridae; genus Protopterus; species Protopterus annectens. The sequence continues at coordinate 1,032,247,228 of NC_056748.1, forward strand.
CTGGCTCAAAGACAGAAACCACAGAGTGAGAGTTGCTGGAGCCATGTCAGACTCGAAACCGGTCACAAGTGACGTCCCACAGGGTTCTGTCCTGGGACCACTCTTGTTCGGTATATACTTTTCCGAGGTACAGGCAAATGTGGGAGGACTATGGCTCACCAAATTCGCAGACGACTGCAAACTGGGCGCCATAATCGACTCTCCAGCTGACACAAACATCCTTCAAAAAGGTCTCACAGAGACAGATAACTGGTGCCAGCGCCATGGTTTAAAGCTAAATGCCAAAAAATGTATAGTCATATCCTTTGGCAAAAACAATGTGCCCACAAATTACCACATAGGCGGAAACCCATTGAGTACAGAGAAAGTTATTAGGGACCCAAGTTGATAGCAATCTCTCCTTTGAAAACCATATTGCCAAAGTGGTTAGAAAGACCTTCTACATAGCCCACCTCATCACGAAGGGTTTCACATCTAGATCAAGAGAGGTAATCGTGCCCCTTTATTCATCCCTCATCAGGCCCATCATAGAATACAATGCCCCTTTTGGGATGTACCTTACCCGACACCTGCAGCAATTAGAATGACCCCAAAAGTATCTCACCAAGAGGATCAAGGGTCTCAAACAGATGCCATATGCTGCTCGGTTAAAAAAACTCCAGCTCTACTCAGTTGCATACTGCCTACTTCGAGGCGATCTATGCCTGACATACAAAGCTATGTCAGATCCAGAATTAATGGACATGCTCCACCTCAGTAAATCTAAATCCCTTAGAGCCACACGCTCGAGGGACTTGAACCTCAGCACAGAAATAAATAGAACTTGCTGGAGGGACAGGTTCATAACCCAGAGGCTCCCTTCGCTCTGGAATAGAATTCCAGTTCATGTGAGGCAGAGCACCTTACTGAATCTCTTCAAGAAGAATCTCGATAGGTGGATGGGGGATCATAGGTTTGTCCCAGGGATTACTCCCGTGTCACTATTAGACAGAGGCACAGTAAATTAAACCTTAAAAAGGGCACAGTATACTCAAATCAAGGGGTGGCGTAAGCCATACAGAATCGGGCTAGGCTTATAATTGCCCCAGGGCAGATAGCCTAATATGAACCTATGAACCTATGTTTGTATACAGTGTGTATTCAATAAAGTATCTGTTGTAAAGGTTATTTGTTAATATAGTGGTGAATTTTATGCTAGAAGTATAAAGTGGTGGTAGAATTATAGCTGGAGTGGCTAAGGAGGGCACATGTACTTTCTTAGGAGTGAAGCTGACAAGTCACTAAGGGGAGAGGAATGAGACTTGTAAAAAGAAATCCAGGCCTTCCCAGAATTGATGCCTTACATGTGCTGAGTTGTGCCTGTTACTGCTTGCTTAAGAAAATTGTGTCTGAAAGTAAAATCCCCACAGGAAAAAGGGAATAACTTTCTCCATAAGATGTAAAGTACTGTACTGAGTTTTATCCCACTTTTAACAATATCTCTTGATCACAAAGTTACTTGACTATCTCCTAGTCCAAAGTTGTCATTTTGGATCATACTTTTTCTGTTATACTGTCTACAATATGAAATATCCTTCTTATAGAGCTGAGAACTCTACCATACATACATGTTTTTCATAAGATTAAATGATTCCGTGGTGGTGCAGCGGTAGCGTTGTTGCCTCACAGCAAAAGAGGTTCTCCTGTTCGATTCTCTGTTGGAGTGCGGGGAGTGCCTTCTGTGTGGAGTCTGCATGTCCTCCCCACAGTTGGGTGGGCGTTTGAAAGACATGCGTAAATGGGTGTGCCTTCGTTGAAGGTTGAACGTTTGAGATGGCACCTCGGCGTTCATGAAAATCTACTGCCAATCATTAGCGGACAGGAGTTCCGCTGTGGCGACCCCTAACTGGGAAAAGCCAAAAGACAACAACAACTCATTAATTTGCAGACACCCTCTTTATCCTGTTTGGGATCACAGAGCAGTTATTCTGTCCCATTAGGAAACTGGTGTAAGGCAGAGAACTATCCTTGCATGAAATGTCAGTCTGTTGCAGGACATTTAAACATACCACTTCCAAATAGCTTACAGGATCATTGATTCATTTGTTGGCATGTCTTTGAGGCTATGGGAGGAAACTGAATACCCTGATGAAAACCCACAAGGACGCAGGTTGACAAATGAAATTCCACAGAGGAGGCAGCCAAAATGGCAAACATATTGAAGAACTGTAGTCTGTGTGGTTAGCATTGCTAACCTTTGCACCACTTTACCTCCCAGGTTTCATTCATTCTTCTTCAAGGTGGATTATTTTACTTACTTCAGCTGTGAAAACACTGCCAGATGAGATGCCCAAGTGAATACTGCTAAGTCCAGTACAGAGTACAGTACAATGACACAGTCGCACAGCGATTAGTGCTGCTGCTTCTCAGCATTTGGTTCTCTAGTTCAGTGCAGAACCTACATGATATTCCTGAATCCTTGTAGGTTTTTACTGGATATTTTGGTTTCCTCCCATTTCCCACTGATATGGGGTTAGGTGTGTTAGCAATCCTTCAAATTGCCTGTTGTATGCGATACTGTGTGTGTGTATATGTATCTTGCAAATTTCTTTACCTTGCACCAGTTGGGTGAGAGGATGGGCTCTGGCTTCCTCATGACTCTGAAGTAGATAAAGCAAGTGCTGAAGAATGAATGAATGAATGTAAGTTTATATATAATTATACATTATATATAAATTGCATTTACTCAGACAACCAGAACACTGTTTAATATATTCTTTTGACTGTATGTACTCATTTACACGTTTGAAAACACTGCCACAGTTTATTGTTAATATTATTCGTATGTAGCCGTTTACTCTCTAATAGCATGTTTTGCTTCCGTTTGTTTGTGTAGTCCTTTATATCTGAGGTTGTGGCTAAAGTCAGTTCATTAGGATCAGCCCACCAACCCAGTTAAAATAAACAAAAAGGTCTTGAAAATGATGTATCATTATTTTACAAAGCTCTTAGTAAAAACAAATAAGTGAAAATAAACAAGGAACAGAACATTCTGTCATCCCACATAGTGAACAGGACTAGTTGTTATTGGGAAGAGCTTAGACAACACTCTGGCAGCTCACACAGTGGTTTAGATTTTGTATATGAATGTTCAGACAGAGTTGAACCGCTGTGTGTGTCTTGAAGGTGGCAAATGAGAAAAGATAGCTGTGAGAGATGTATTTAAAGAAGCATAGTTTATACTATATGAAATGTTGAAGTAACTCAGTAAAGGTGGCTAATCATATTTGAGAAAGCTGGGAGTGCTCTGTCCAAACTAGCAGAAACACTACTTAGGTCAGATTTGTCAAGTGGAAACAAAGTATGCAGGAAATTAAAGTCTGTTTAAATACACAGCCTTTAAGATAGTACCATTAAAAGGTTTTGCACACAAATCTCTATATCTGATGTACTTAAGGTGATGATGTTATTTTAGTTTGAATAAACATTTTGTGATCACTTCCTGATCAAGGACAGCAGCAGGCACATATCAAAGTAAACTTTATTGTCATTTAGAACTACACGTGTAGCCTAAACGAAATTTCGTGCATCAGCTCAATTCTTGAGATTACAAAGGAAAGTAAAAACAACACGTACATAGAGGAATAAACATAACTAACAAATACTTTATTACTCCTAATACCCGTAAGAGGAGCAGAGACATTTACAAGCACTCAAATGCGAAAAGAATACCCTCCCACAAGTTAAATTAACTACCCATTTAAAGTAATACAAAATACACTACAGATTGCACATTGCCCAAGTTATTTGTCTAATATCACATTTGAGTGGGTTAAATAATACTGACTATGAATATAATATATAAATTCCAAGTAAGTGCAATATTTAAGTATATATGGTTGGGCGTCGAGCTGGCAACTCGGCACCATAAAAAAAAAAAAATCTACTGCCAATCATTAGCGGACCGGAGTTCCACTGTGGCGACCCCTAACCGGGAAAAGCAGAAAAGACAACAACAACATTGCACAAATAAAAACTGACTTATGTGTTCAGACACATGGCACCAGTGCCCAAGTTCAGAAGTCTAATCACTGTAGGGTAAAAACTGTTTTTGAATCTTGTAGCACTGCAGCGGATGCTGTGATATTTTCTGCCAGATGCTTGAACAGTCCATGCACAGGATTTTTGGTATCCTGTATTACTTTAGTGGCCCTTTTGATGCCTCTTGCAGAATAAAGTTGTATTGATGGAAGACTGGAACCCGCTACTTTCTCTGTGACTCCCCCTCCCCCATCACACACACACATACACACATGCTTTGTATTCTATTATATACATGCCTCAGCCAAACGGAGCGGCAACACAAAAAAAGTGAAATCCCTGAATCACTCAGTAAATCACTAACGGTTCACTGGTTCTTCCAAAATCTTCCCATTTCAGTAAATTGAAAACACTTTCCATTCCACTCCCTTCCCGTTTGTGCTGCTGTTGATTTATCATTTTGTGCTAGCGGTGCTACCACCAGAGTCACACCCAACCCATTCAGTATTGTATGATATACTTCATTTTTTAGCTAGCCACACAGTCATTTAATCAGTTGGTTGTGGATGGGGTCACAAAAAAACAGTTGTTACGCAGCCAGCTGGTTGAAGTGGAGGACATCAGTAGCTTTAGGCACCCGCAAACCCTGTGGTTGCTGGGGGCCTTCTATTCTCTGGGGGCCCCCAACCACAGCAAGTTATCTTATCTTGATATTTTGTAACATGTCTGTCAAACCATCAAAAGCTAGTACAGCAATCTTATGTACTTAATAAACCAGGTGGGTAATTACTGTTTACATCTCCTTCAAAATTCAAAGATATCTTTGGTTTTAGGTTCATAAGTTCATAGGTGATTACTATGCTAATGGCACAAGAGCCTTTACAAGCCTAGCCAATAATACCCATTATATGACGATATTCTATCTTAATTCCCCGGATATCGGATGGGGGTAGTATCAGGGTTTTGGGTCTTTGGATGTTAAAACCCTGAGTCAGTTTACAGACTGCCTCTCTCCATAAGGGGCATGGGCAGTACACCAGGAATTAATTTATGATTTCCCATCCATTTATCTAAATGTTTTTTGAAGATAATGAGTGATGGAATTTGTTTTATGAAGATGGGAAATTTATTCCATAAGTGAGGTAGCATTTGGGATATGAATCTGTCTCTCCAGCAAGTTCTGTTAGAATTTTAAATAATTTTCAGGTCCATGGGACTTGTAACCATCATATAATTTTCTTACAAATATGCAATATTTTCATGAGGGCTAGATCAGAGAATGCCTTGTAGGTCAGGCATAAGTCTGCTGTCAATAAACTGTATGAGATGGAGTATAGAGTTAGGAACTTTATTCGATCTGCATAACGTGTCTTATGCTTTGTATTTGTTTTTTATTGAGAAACCTCTGGGGTTGCTCCAGTTGGTGTAAGTGCCTGCTTAGGTACATGCAGAAGGGAGCATTGTACTTAATTATGGGCCTGATGAGGGCCAGCTACAGGTTAGGTACATGCAGAAGAGAGCATTGTACTCAATTATGGGCCTGATGAGGGCCGAGTACAGTGACACTATGACTTTGATCTTGATGCCATACCTTTACTTATAAGTTGAACCACACAGAAGGATTTCCTCACTACTGTAGCTACCTGGTGGTCAAAGTTTAGGTCATCTATATATCTGTGTTCCTAGGTCCCTCATCACTGGGTGTACTTTTAGGGGTGTGCTATCAATATTATAATTTGCAGGAATATCTGATTACACATTTTTTAGCATTTAGTCTCGGACCATGTTTTTGGCACCAGTCGTTTGTTATTTTTAGGCCTGTTTGTAGGATGTCAACATTATTTGGGGATTCAGTGATTGCTCCCAGCTTACAGTTGTCAGCAGACTTGGTGAGACAGAGGCCCCCAACATTGACCTTCACTTCAGAGAAGTATATACCAAACAGGAAGGGTCCCAACAATGAACCTTGTGGGACATTGCTATTAAAAGTTTTTTTTATCGGAAGGTGATTCATCTATCAGAACAGCATGTGTCCTGTCAGTGAGCCATTTGGCTATCCGTCTGACAATGTAGGGGTTTATGCCTAACTCAGTAACTTTATCTGTGATCCCCGAGTGGGTGATTGTGCCGAAAGCTTTGGCCAGGTCTAGGTAAGCAGTATGTGCCATTTTACCCTCATCCACTGCCCTAGTGCTTTTCTCGAAGAAGCCCACTAGATTGAGCAGGGAAGACCTCCGTTTGACAAAGCCAGATTGGGTCTGGTCCACTGTTTGCAGAGTTCCTATGTTATCAGGCAGGCCCATGATAATTCTCTCCATGGCCTTACATAAGACTGGTCAAGCTTATGTGTCTGTAGTTCTCTGGTCAGTTGATGGGCCCTCCTTGTACATAGGGGTGACTGTTGCACTCCTCCATTCCTCTAAGTGAAAGCATGTCCACAGGCTGTGGCTCTGATGGATTTTGTTTTAAGCTATTTAAATAGCATCTTGGAATGCTATTGGGACCCATGGAGGTTGTCTTTCTGGCTTCATTGAGCACAGTAAGGACCTGTTCCCTTGTAATGACCTGTTGAGGGATGGTCGTGGGTTATTCTTTGGGTGTGGTAGGAGGTGATTGGAGGAAGAAGTTTGAACTGAACTTGTCAGTCATCAGGTTTGCTTTAGTTTCAAACTGGGTGTAAGTGTTGCCATTCATGATTAACTCGGGCATTGCTGAACATTTCCACTGAGATTATGAACATAATTAAAACAGCATTATGGTTATCTTTTACCTGGGAGGCTATATTTGCCTCATAGTTTGCTTTGGCAGATTTGACCAGCTCTGTAATTAATTTGTTTAGACTGGAGAGTGTCTTTTTGCACTGTTTTGTCTGTACCTTCTCGGCTTTGGAGAAGATTTTTTTCCTTTTGTTGAATAGCCTATTTATGCTGGGGTCACCAGAGTGTTTTTTTTTTTTTTTTGCCAGTTGTCATAGGTTTAACTCTGACAGGTACTGCCTCCTCTGTGCAGCTATGAATATAGTTGTACATTGCTTTTGTGTACAGCTCAAAGTAGGCCTCAGTGTCATCTGAGTTTGGAGGGGCTTGGAAGTTTAATAAGTTTCATTTGAGGTAATTGCCCTTGGCAAAGTTATTAACAGGTTTGGAGTTTGATGGGGGTTCTAGGTTTGTTTTTATACTAAGGGAGATCATTTTGTGATCAGGTCTTATTAGGGAGGAGTTAATGCATGGGAGGGAGCAGCATCCCTACCATCTTCATGAGTATTAAGTCTAGGATATTTGTGACTCTAGTTGGGGCACTAACTAGTTGTTCCAGGATGTTTGTGTTGACGAAGTCCAAAAACCCCTGAGCAGGTGAATTTTGAGTTGTGCAAGTCTACCAGTTTATGGAGGGGTAGTTGAGTCACCCATAAGTATGGTGTTAGGCTAAATGTTCAGAGATTCTAGTAGTTTTAGGTAGGAGGTATGGTTTTCCAGACTCATGTTAGGGGATCTGTAGCTTGCAAGGATATGACAGAGGGTCACACCTGTGTTTAGTTGGGAGCAGTTCAAGCGAGTTATGTTGTTGGACCAGTCTAGCAATATACTTGGCCTTTATGAACACTGAGACACCCCCTTGCTTTGTTTTACCCTGAGTTGAGGGGGATTGAAATATATGAAAGGCATTGTAGCCTTTGATACCCAGAGTGCCTTCCATGGTTCTGAGTCATGTTTCCGAGACTGCATATATATGTCTGCATTCTCCAGGGTGAGGAGTGCTTCCAGGGAGTGCAGTTTTTTATTTAATCTCCTAGCATTGAGCAGCAGTTCTTTTAGGTAGTCATGAGTGATATTTGTTTTGCTGAAGGGTTTAACCACTTGGCACGGCCTAAAAAAGGCCCTATGGGGATAGATAAAGTTTTTGCCAAAATTCAGAAACCAAGTGGTGACGAGTGCAAACCATCTCAGGCATAACATTGTGGTTAGTTGATCATGTCTTTCCAGGCTTACAGATACTGGATCACCTTGTGGTGACACCAGAAACTAAGCCAATTATTGAAGTCGATCCTTTTTTTGCTGGTACAATAGCATCATCATTGGTGAAGATAGGATGCTACTCAAGGCTAGATTCATACCTGGCTGTGACGCATATTCAGAGAGCTCTGCCATGTCTGTCTTCATATATTCCAGTGAGGTACGTCTTTGATCGTTTACGCCCACATGTACTATGACCACTGGTACTTGTGGTTTAAAGACCTAAGTGCATGCGTGATCTGGCAGATCCTGGCTCCAGATAGACAGCTGACTGTGAGCTTATTGTTTAGCTTAGTAAGGAAGACATCAGTATGTTTTACAATGGAATCCCAATAACTAGAATGTTTGGCTGCGTCGTGTGCTGCCTTATGGGCTTTGAAAGTAGGGCTACTGTGATTTTTCAAAGTTATGCATTGTGTTAGGTACTGTCTTTTTTGAATGTGTGCAGGGCCACTGCGAGATGCCTTTAGGAGGAGGTTTTGGAGATTTGGGAAGATTACAAGTGAGTACCTTTGCATATATGTCTGTGTTTGTACCTTAGTGTTGGTAGTGAGTGAGTTGGTGTAGCTCTGACAACCTTAGCATTTTTCGTGTATGTGAGAGCTTTTGCCTCCAATTACATTGTGTATCTACATCTCACTTCCCTACTCCTTGTCCCAAGTGTTCTCTTCATCCAGCTGCTTCACTCTATATGAAGTGAAACAGCCCACTACCTAAAGAACTTGCACAGCTGAAGTTTACTTGCAGTTGCAAAGTTCACAAGGAATAAATACACTGAGTTAAATCTATTGAAACAACCCACTACTTAAATATCTTGCACAGCTGAAGTTCACCTGCAGTTGCAAATGTTCACAAGGAAAAAAATACACTGAGTTAAATCTATTGAAACAACCCACTACCTAAAGAACTTGCACGGCTGAAGTTCACTTGCAGTTGCAAAAGTTCACAAGGAAAAAATACACTGAGTTAAATAAATGTAAGACAAATTCATAGACTCAGACTAATAATTTAATTTAAGTCATGCACTAGTGTGTTCTGTTTGTAGTGTTGAATCTGCTGGAAGGATATCCCCACCCCCACTTACCCACACTCAGAGGCCTTTTACTGCTGAAGGTGAAGCAACATTACCACTTCAGCATATTTGACTCTCATCAGTGTAATAGATCACTGGAAAATATATTGAAAAGCCCATGACTATAAAATTAGATGCTGTGACTCCGGTCAAGTTTTTAGAGTTCGGTCACCTTGTTTTTGTATCCAGGAACATTCTGCCTCACAGATTGTTTATGGCGGTAAGCCATCTGCGGGTTATAACCACCTCACTACTCAACAAAATGTCATATAAACCCCATTTTAACTTCAGCGCATACCTACTGGCACCATTAAGAAACTTTTACATAAACTAAAACCCTGCTCTACCTCAGCTGATATTCTTCCATCACACTACCTTAAACTGGCTGCTAATTCAATCACCTACCCAATCAGTATCCTTATAAATAGGTTTTTATCTGAATCAGAGGTACCTACCACATGGAAACAATCTCACATCACCCCCATCCACAAAGGAGGCAACTCCTTTGATCTATCCAATTTCCGTCCAGTATCCATCTTGTCATCCATATCCAAAATTCTCGAGAGGGGTATCCATTAACAGGTAATGCAATATCTATTGCAAAACAATCTTTTAACCAAAACCCAACATGGCTTTCGACCTAGCCACAGCAATATTATCTTTTACAGACACCATAAACAAGTCCAGAGATGCAGGATGCTATACAGCGGACTTTGACACAGTGTCTCACCTCTTACTTTTGAACGCACTGTCTAACTTAAGCTTCTGACTTAACACAGTAAAATGGTTTCAGAGCTACCCCAAGGATCATAAACAAGCAGTGAAATGGTCCAATGAACTCTCACCCTTTCTCCACACCCCTACTGGAGTCACTCAAGGTTCCATCCTAGGACCCCTACTTTCAACATTTTCACAAACAACCTTCACACTGCCTCACACCATGGGACCCTCATTCAGTACGCTGATGGTTCTACCATAATCTGTACTGCTCAATCACTACCAGAACTACTTTCAAAAACTCAGCAGTCCTTTACTGCAGTTGAATCCTGGCTAAGAAATGCCCAACTCTTTCTTAATCCAAAGAAGACAAAACTAGCACTCTTTCATCCCAAGAACTCCTCCCCTGTCACTGATCATTTTAACATCCTTGCATCTGACAACACCATCATAGAAATAGTGCAGGAAACCAAACTTCTAGGAGTTATCATTGACAATAAACTTTCATTCGATCCACATATACAGCAAAATATAAAGAAAACTCATGAAAAGCTGGGACTCATATAGAAACAAACATTTCTTTACTGCAGCAACCAAAACTACCCTTGCAGTAACATTTTTACTTCCCTCCCTTCTTTATGGTGCCCCTATCCTAAATAACTTAAGAATTTCTACTATAAGCAATATGGACCAGTGCTACAACAAAGTTGCTAAGTTTGCCACAAACTCTAAATGTCACACACACCACTGTAAACCACTCCTAGAACTAAACTGGCTTGAACTCCCCAACCAACTTGCCCCTTTATTCTGCTATCCACATTGCACAACCTTATTTTCAACCCTACTGCCTGCCCTGCACTAGCCAATCTAGTCACACCTTACACACCAAATTGATCCGTACGATCAGAAGACAAAAATCCCTTAGCTATTTCAAAACTCACAAGAAATCCAGGTCACTCTCTTTATTCATACTCTGTCTCTATACTTTGGAATTTACTACCTTTAGCTACCAGGTCTATGCCTGGCCTAACCCATTTCAAAGCCTCCTTAAAAAATCAACTCAGAAAGATGTCTCTGCTCCTGCATAAAGCCTGTGTGATGCTCAGTACTTCCTCTTCTTCTGCACTAGCCTCATCCTCCTCTTCTGTCAGATTTCAGTCCTTCACAGTCTGCAAGATCCTAAGGCTCTCCTCTAACTCCTTCTCTGTTTCTGTACCATATCCTTCAGCTACTGCTCAGGCTGTACTGTTTCTATTCTTCTGAACTCTCTCACTATCTTTCTGTATCACTAACTTTCTGGTTACTATTTTCCTAACTGAAGCTAACATTCTATTTATTTATTTATTTATTTTTTGGTCATGTACTATAGCAGTCAATGTCACACATTGCACTACCTGCATACAATTTTTTTTTGACACTACATCATGTACAGTGAGAGTGACTATTGTTGTCTATAAGGTTTTTAACTCTGTAGAATCATGTAGATGTGTAGTGTTGTTGCCTCACAGCAAGAGGTTCTCCCATTCGATTCTCGGCTGGAGTGCGTGGAGTGCCTTCTGTGTGGAGTCTGCATGTCCATCCCGCGGTTGAGTGGACGTTCGAAAGACATGCATAAATGGATGTGCCTTCGTTGAAGGTTGAATGTTAAGCTGGCACTGCGGCGTTTGTCAAAATCTACTGTCAAACATTACCGGACCAGAGTTCCGCTGTGGCAACCCCTAACCGGGAAAAGCCAAAAGACAAGAATCATCTAGATGTGTAATATATATATTGTAAAGTGTAACATAGTTTCTTCTTTCAACTTATTTTGTATAGTATTTCTAATGTGATTTGTACTGTATTGAATTTTACTGTATTCTTTATTGTACTGTATGTGGAGCTTTTCCTCCCTGGGCCTCTGCTGAAAATGGGTTCTGTAGACCCAGTCAGACCACCCCGGTAAACAAATGTCAAATAAAATAAATAAAATCTCTCACACACTTTGTCTATTCTAAAATTAAATGGTTGTCAGTGAACATGAGACAATTACTACATTGTCTCAGGATGCCCATACCCACCAGGCCAGAAAAAGAGATGACAGAAAGTGCCTATCTATTATACCAGATCCTTAGTAAATGGGAAGCAGTAGGGGAGAGTAATGTAAATGTTTAAGTGAGTGTGTTTAGTAGTATACTATAGGATGACCTACAGTCTTTGCACAAATTGGCAGCTCTTCAAGCAGCTGTGAGCAGTGGGAGCTGTGGAGAGCATTTCGTATAGAGGATTTTAAACTGGAGAGGTTTGCTTATATACAAGGCACTGGTAATGGGAGACTTTTATACCAGCAGGATTAAAAACTTTTACACATTAAGCCCTCAGGCCAATCAGATTAAACATACAGTAAGCCTTCCACCAGCAGTTCCCAACTTGGATGGATTGAATCAGCCCTCTGCTCCCACCAGAGTGCAGGAAAACCCTCTTAATGTAAAATTAATTGGTTTTGAGCTCAAGTGCAGTCAGGGTCGGCCTTAGATCAAGTTGTGCTGTAGGCAAAAGGGCTCCACAGCCCCCCCCCCCCCACATCACCTGGTAACTCCATCCTGGTCTGTTTACACCATCCAGTTTACTGGAAAAATGCCCCTACTAGGGCGGTGCCCTAGGCGGCTGCCTAGCTGGCCTCTGCCTAAGGCCGGCTATGAGTGCAGTAACAAATGCTTTACAACAAAAGGCAGATCTCATGCAGTATCAGGAATCCTTGCAAATAAGTTTGCAAACCCTGAGAAATGTTCACAAATGCAGAAGAAAGTACACAAATGTAGGAGAACTTCTACAAACACACAAAAAGTTTGCAAAACCTACAAATATTTTGGCAAACTCGAAACAACTTTTGCAGTATCAGAAGAGGTTAGGAATGTAGTTAAAACAACCCTAGAGCAGTATGGTAACAAACAAATGGCATTTCTTTAATAAATGTAGGCCAGAAATAGTGATAAATACATCAAAATCAATAAATGCAGCACAGAATTGTTAAATGGCACTGAGATTGGTTAGAGCAAGGGCAAAAAAAAAAAAATCAGCTTTGTAGGTCCACGGATGGTTTTAGAAGATCAAAGTCTTGTAGTCACAGGTATCCAAGCCACTGTAGTAACTGCCTCATGTTCACTGACAACCATTTCATTTTACAACAGACAAAATGTGTGACATGTAGATATACAATGTCATTGGATGCAAAGCTCTGAATAAATGAGCACAGTCCACAAAAATATAAGGTTTTTATGCCATCATGATGAAACTTTTACAAAGTTAAGCCCACAGGTCAATCAGATAAGTAGACAATAAACCTTCCAACAAATGTTCCCAACTCGGATGGGTTGAATCTGCCCTCTGCTCCCACCAGAGTGCAGAAAAACCCTCTTAATTTTAAACTGGTTTTGAGCTCAAGTGCAGCTTGAGCTCAGAATGTAACAGTTTTATCAAGCAATAGGTTTCACAATTCCATTAAATATTTTATCACTGACATAGTGCCCCTGACTTAGTTAAACCCTGCTGGTGAACATTCTCCACTACAACTAACATAGCCAGCTTTAGGTACCTGCAATATCTGCAGCTTCAGGGGGCCCCCTTAATCATCATTGACTGTGTTGGGGTCCCACAAAAGCTGCTGCTGTTTGTGGAAAAAGGAGGAGAAAAAATATTAATTTTCTGATTGCACTCTAACCTGAACAGGGCTGTGATATGACCCTGTAAGGATAAAGCCAATAATGAACATAAGCAAGATAAGATCTAGAAAGCTCAGCAGCCTAGAGTGACTGATTTCAGTGCAAATCCTGGATTTTAAGAAGAGCTTATGCCCATCCCATCTTCAGGGATTTTTTTTCTTTCAGGGTGTGTTATAAACACTAGCAGTAAACTAGATACTATTAACTCTCAACTTCTGAAAGAATTCAGGGCAGAGCCAAAAATAATAGAATGTTTGTTTGTGTCTTTTGGCTTTTCTCGGTTAGGGGTCGCCACAGCGGAACTCCGGTCCGCTAATGATTGGCAGTAGATTTTTACGTACTGGCTTGCCGGGCCTAACGTACAACCTTCAACGAAGGGACGCCCATTCACGCATGTCGCCACACAGAAGACGCTCTAACTGAGAATTGAACGGGCAACGTCTAACTGTGAGGGGACATCGCCAAAAATAATAGAGTAAATGTTCAAAATCAGGAACACATTTTAAATATTACTCTAATTCACTAAAAAGGTTAACAGAATAACACCACTTGCATCAACCTGCATTTTTTGGACAGTAAGAAATATAAAGTCTGTCTGGATTTATTGATTGTCTGTTATCCTGAATGACTGTCCAGCAAATGAAACGTTTTAAGGACAGAGCAAAAATTATTAGTAAAAGCAGGAAATGGCTCTGAATGGACAGTGAGAACTATGTGTTACTCCTCAGTGAAGTAAATGAGTGACTTATCCTTGTAGCTGTTTGACGACTGCTAAACAGTCATTGATCTCGTGGCAGTACCAGAGTTGCACGTTGTATTGCTGTTTGCTGAAATATGTACAAAACTGGTATTGCTATGGTTTATGCTTGTGTATGTGTGAAAAAATATCACTGATGTTTATCTGTACACACACCCAATACTGCCAGAACGCATACATTATTCTTCTAGGTACTAGTAACAAATGCAGCTAACAAGTAGTTATATTTCAAAAGTAAAGCATAAAATATATCACAGAAATTTCCCCACTTAGATCTTCTAGGAATCTGGTGGCCTCCCTCCCCAGACTGTATAAATGGATACAGGGGGCTCTCTTACTCATCCTTGACTTTTTGGAGGCCCCACAAACGCTGATGCTGGTTTAGAAAAATGAGGTGGAAAAATGTATTAATCTTTATAATTACTGTCTTTAACTTGAACAGGGCTGTGATGTGACTCTGTTAGGATAAAGCTGGTAATGGCCTCTGCTCTCAACTGCACCCATTGTAGAACCAACTCTACTCAGATGTGTCTGTACAGAAAGCAGCTGTAGGTTATGTTTGGGGGGGGGGGCTGTAGATTGTGTGGTTATTACTTCTTGGATATTCATCAAAGGTGTGCACATTAGGTCAGTATAGTTTGTGTTTAGGCTGAGGACAGTGTGGTTGTTTTTCTTTTACTTTTCTCACAGACCTCAGAGATGTACAAAGAAGGTTACTGTGGCTTGAGTAAGGGCAGATTCTGGTGTAGGAGCAGCAAAATGTAATACATTACTGTAATCATTATTTTTTCACTTTCCTCACAATCACACAACAGGGAGATATAGAGGTCGCTGCCTTTGGGTGTTGGGGGTGAGGACTGAGCAGGCATGCTATGTATATGTATGTCAGCTGTCATTTGAAATATATGACTGTGGCAATGTGAACCTTTGCTTTCTTCTCAATCTAACACCAGAGGGGGATGCATAGGCAGTGGCTGCCTTTTTGGTGGGGTTAGGGAGGCAGGCAGTATTCCCAGATAGGACCTGTGTATTCTCACAATTGGATGGTTAGTTTATTGTGATCTGCTTTGAACATTAATCCTTAGGCAGAATTTTTGTCTTCCTTAAAAGAAAAAATATATTACAAATTATTTTCTTATTTATAATTTTTGTTTAGGCCACCATTAGATTATAAGGTTGGTAAAATACTCTAAAACGTATCCCTGAGCATCTATAACTTCAACGGCTTCTGGGGTTACTGGCTTAATTTAATTATTTCCTAAATGATTACTGTGTTGTCTTGATCAGGAAAGATGTGTTGAAAGGATTAAAGAAAAACTTAAGCTGAACAGCAACAGTGAATTTATTTCCTTAACCATAATTTTTGTTCAAGCAATCACTGGATAAAAGGTTGTGTAAAAAAAAAAACATTAAAACATACTTTGGAGCTAGAAAGTTATTGTGTCTTGAAAAATCTAAAGGGCAAGGTAAAATGTGAGAAAAGGAAGAAAAAAGTAATGCTCATGGTGTGGGGAGCCCAAGATGAGAGGAAACAGAAGGGGAGGACTACAGGCTGTGTGTGTTTGGGGGGGGGGGGGGGTGCTGAAACAGTAGGCATTGTCTAGGCCACCATTTTCACCTAAGTCCAGATGTGTACATACAGTTGTAACTTAGTATTGCTGCAACTAAATGCCAATAACTCTAAATGCCCCTTTGTGAGTTGGGCCAACATAGTGTGGTGCGTAGGCCTGTCATAATGTAAGATAATTGTAGCTGTAGGTCAGTCTGTGCATACTACTAAATTTTTGCAGCATAAACTAAAAGGTTGCTTAGGTGGGGTTGGTAATGTCAGGGTGATACTTGGACTGGAAATGCCCTGGTTGGGAAGGTCTTCGGACAGAAAAGACATACTACTGCTGTCGTATGCCTGATTAGTTATCTTAAGGGTAGGGGCAAGCACCAGTGGTGAGTGGCAGCAGACAGGTTTCCAGTTAGATTTAGGGCTGGTGGCATGATGTTACTAATTGGTGTAAGGATAATTTGGCGGTTTGGGCTTTGTGTGTACTCTGTATGCAGATTTTGGAACTCAGCAGGTCCCTCCCTAGTATTCTGTGCAGAGGGAGTTGCAGTGGATATTAGAGTTCATAGTGTGTCTTAGCGACTGTATAAGCAAGGCACCAGCAATATAAAGCCCCAAGCAAATGAACCCACAAACAGTGTTGAGTCTGTTTAGTTCATGATCTCAGCAGGGGGGACTAAGCACTTCTTTTCTTTGTGTTTATGAGGCAACAGAAACTATGAACTTCTGAGAATTTAATAATTTCAAGGGCTGTCATCAGGAAGTGTGTTGTTTAGTTGGAAAGTCAGTGGAATGGAGTGAGGGAGGGAAAAATCTAATCAACAATGTTTTTTGTTTTTAAAGTAGTAATGCTCAGAATCCTTAATTAAAAGTAATTCTTAGACAAACATTCTTGCTTGCTTGAGCAGGTTAGCGTATTTATTATGTGGCACTGTGGTTGTATTGTTGATCATTTCATTAAGTTTCAATATTTCTTTTTGTTGTAGTTTTTATACTTCTCTATTACTTGCAGCACTAGTGTTCACATACAGGAATGATCCTCTGAAAAGAGTGCTCCTCCTTGTGGACTTTCACTAGGGTTGTTTCCTACCACAGTTAAGAGACTTTCTGCTTCAATTAGTGTCCTCATTGGATTACTGGTTTAAGTGGTATTTTCTGATGGATAAGGAGAGTAATTTCATTGGGGGGGGGCATTGTCTCTCTTTGTTAAGAATAATTTTCTGGTCTTTTTCAGTGGGAGACCTAATGCAAACTACAAGAAATAGGATCCATTTCAGATGTAGGGTTGCAGACAATTCTGCTGAGTAGATAACCTGTTGCCATTAATTTGTCTAAGAAGCAGTGACCCATTCTTTAAGCAAATTAGACTAAGTTTTCAAAACCATCTTCTTCATTTGGTTCTTAGAAATGTCTGCCATTGATGGTGGGATGTCAATTATTCCACCATCAGCTGGAAAACCTACGCTAGCCCTAATTCGCTAGTGCAGAAGTTCCTTGACTTTGTTAATTCAAAACAGATGCACTGCTGCAACTGTCAGACCCTCATTAGTTAATACTGACCACAAATCAGTCACATTTGAGCTGGCACTAGCAAAAGAACTCGTAAAGGGTGAATTCAGACTAAAAAACTTCACCAAGGCAAACTATACCCTCCTAGGTGATGGTATAAATGCATTCCAAGCCACACCCAAAGCTGGAAGTGGTAACTATGCCAAAGCTTATACTAAAGCCGTGTACAATCATTTGCATAAGTGCATACACTTGGCCGTACCAGAAAGAATCAATGCCAGAGCCCCAAGTAAAAAACAAGCTGCCATGGTGGACATCCAGCATCAACAAACTTTACAATAAATGCAAAAAGTTGCTGTCCAAGAAAAGAACTAGTGGCTAACGGTATCACACATACAGATCCCAAAGAGAGAGCAAACCTGCTAGTGGAAAGGTTTGGTGAAAATTTCACTCCCATATCCCTTCCTAACTTACAACAACCCCCCCCCCCCCCCCCACACACACACACACATATCTGAAGCGCAGGTCCTCAAAGCCTTGTCCAAGGCAAAAAAATACACCTTCTATGGGACAACACAACATCCCAGGCTGTCTTCTAAACTGGCTAAATGAACTAGCATCACCACTAAGTATCCATTTCAATCATAGCCTAATCACAGGTTTTGTTCCTGTGGGATGGAGATCAGCAACATTTATTCCCCTCCACAAAGGTGGCCTGACAACAGACCCGGAGAATTACAGACCCATAAGGCTGACCATACTCATCTGTAAGGCAATGGAACGTATCATTATGGACCTCATAAATAAAGATGTAGATGACCTCCAAACCCTAGATCCTACCCAACTTGGCTTCGTGAAGGGCAGATCCTGCCTGTTAAATCACATATGCAAATATCAGAAAAGGGATTTGGGATTAGTGGATGGATTTACAAAATAATGATTTGATACCAATGATAACATTACTATACCTTTCTAGAAGTTCTCAGTTGTATTTGCCCAGAAAATTCATGCTGCTGTTAATGGGAAAAAGGGGTTGTGGATGGATGAATGGGGTGGATGGATTTTGTTAGTTGCTGGAATACCTCTCAACTGCCCAGAATTTTGCCTTATATGTTTTATGCTGTTCAGTAAATTTGTGGTTTCCTGGCAAATCATTGAGGTTTGCAGTCACTACATAATGACAGACTTTTAAGTTTAACTTCACATCCTTCAGGAACTGCATGATAATACAAAACCTGTTTTCAAGCAGTTTTCTGTGTTTGTAACAGCACTGTTTAAAATCTCTCTCTCTTTTTTTATTTATTTTTTTTGCAAGCAAGAAACACCTGTATTAAATTATCACATTTAACAGGCAATCATATATTTATATAAATGAAAACTAACTATATTGACATAATTTTAGTTGCAAACATTATACATCACAAACCATATGACATAATTTTAGTTGCAAACATTATGCATCACTTATCTATCCCATCATTGTCAATCAAACATTACGGAGCTCATTCAAATCCCGTTGTTTTAAATCTCATTCCTCTTCTGCATGTACTGTTTCCACAGTTCCCATTTTTCCTATGTAATTTGCTCCTACCCTTTTATAAAGATCCCAGTCCAGTTTTATCTCTGTTGCTGTATTCACTGTTTCTATTAAAGTTGGTTTAGACTTTCATTTCCATTTTTGGCAGCCACCATAATTAGACTCAGCAAGGCCTTAATTTATCTAGGGAATTACGATTCGGTATCATACCTCAGAATAATCATTTCCCTGGTTACACTAATTTGCTCACCCAGTATCTCTGACAGAGCAGTCTGCAGGGAATCTTTAAAGTCTGCCAACTCATTGCATTCCAGGAAAATATGTTCCCAGTTACCTGTTTATTCTCCATCACACCTCCAACTTTTACTGTCTCTCTGAGGAAAAATTCTTTGGGCTCTGTTTTGGGTATAAAAATACCTATGTAGACACTTCTGAGCAAGCATCCTAAATCTTCTAGATTTTATTGCATATTTGGGAGACATACATTAGATAAGCAATTCACAAAGAAGCAATCTCTCTTCACAATCCTTTCTAACATTTTCTGATTGATTCTTATAGTAATCATGCAATCTTTTGTATGCTCTACTAATTACTCATTTTTTG
Source organism: Protopterus annectens (assembly GCF_019279795.1). Lineage (NCBI taxonomy): Eukaryota > Metazoa > Chordata > Ceratodontiformes > Protopteridae > Protopterus > Protopterus annectens. Next base: position 1,032,266,712 of record NC_056748.1, read on the forward strand.
ATAGTAGCTTCCATTCCAGATTATACTAAAAACTCCAAGTGTTTGTCTTTCACTTAGGGTCCCCTATTTATTTCTCTGTGCCTATACTCTATCAATCCTTGATAGGGAAGGCAATCTGTATCTGCAGTCCAAATAAATTCTTGGCCTCTTCCCATTCGGTTACCTTTCCTTCTCTAATTATTTGCTCCCAATACCTTATTTTTTATGTTTTCTCCAATAAATTCCAGCCCTCTGTTGTCTGTATCTCTAATTGCAGTCATCACTATTGGCAGAAATTCCTTTCTGCATTCCACTGTTGCTTAGGTCTTAAAAAACGTTATGCTACTTTATAAATATTATAATCTGCGTGGTTATTGTTGTTGTTCTTGATGATCTGCATCCAAATTCCCAGTCTTTCCTTGTTTGTTGAGCTTCCCCCGTTTCACCATCATCCCTTTCCACTTTGAATTATAAGTTTCTGCTTATGCTGTATGTAGGAGCCTTAACTGTGTAGCTCTGAAATACCCCTTCAAATCAGATAATCTCAAACCACCTTATTCAACTGGAAAATCAGCTTATCCCACTTGACTCTTGCAGTCTTCCCCTTCAAGATAAAATCCTCCTGTGGTTGATACAAGTATGCCTGACGTGTATAAAACTAAAAAAAATTTTAACTGCTTGTATCTTGCTATCCATATCCATGTAACAGAGCTTCCAATTTTTGTATATTTTTTGTTTAGTCTTTTCCCACATGTCCTTAGCTGCCACACCAGAATCCTTTTTAATACACACTCCAAAGTACTTAATTTTGGACAGTGTAGTGGTGCAGCGGTAGTGTTGTCACCTCACAGCAAGAGGTTCTCCGGTTCGATTCTCGGCTGGGGTACCTCCTGTGTGGAGTCTACATGTCCTCCATGTGTTGGTGTGGGTTTCCTCTGGGTGCTCCGGTTTCCTTTCAGGTTAGAAAGACATATGTCTGGAGTGTTTCTCCCCGGGCCTCCACTGAAAATTGGCTTCATTGCAAGTCAGACTTTCCCGGTTAACAAATGTTAAATAAATTTTATCATGCCCCATAAATATGGATATTGCTGAACCACTTCATGTGGGGATGCATAATTTACAGCTTTTGCCTTTATTTTAACTTCATTAATTTTGTTTCCCGAAAAGATGTAAAACTGCCACAAAATGTTCCACAACACTGAAATGTCCTTTTCTGGTTTTATCAGGTATAAAATGTTATCTACAAATAGAGACAGCTTTTCTTGACTGCCATACCAATTATATCCTTTTTCTGAGTCTCTTATTTTCTTTTCCAATGGTTCTAAATATAGTGCAAATAATAAAGTGGAAAGAGGACACCCTTGCCTGGTTCCTCTGCTCAAACAGAAATTATCAGAGAGGAATCCACCAACTTTAATTTTTGTCTCCGGTCCCTCGTATGTCCTTCTAATAAACCTTTTAATTTTATCAGGGACTGCAAATGTTTCCATTGCCCAGCTCATGAAATTCCAGCTTACTCTGTCAAATGATTTGTCTGCATCAAGACTCACCAACAATGGTGGTATTTTCTTACATTCATCTTCACTCTGGATCATCAATGTGTTGTTAATGTTGTCAAATATTTGCATCCCCTCCGCAAAACCAGATTGATCCATTTGTATCAATTTTGACATCACCTTGCCATTCTTTTAACCATTACAGATATAAATGCTTTATAATCATAGTTTAGGATTGAAATGGGCTTATATATGAAGTTGGGTCTGATGGGCCTTTACCTTGTTTATGTATTACATCCACCTCAGCTTTCTTCCATGAAGTTGGTGTTCTCCTCCTCTTAAAACACTGCTAACAAAACCTTGCAGATTTTTATCAGTTTTTTCCCTCCTAGCTTCCAGCCTTCCACAGGAATACCTTCTATTCCTGGGGACTTTCCTGTTTATTGGTTATACATCACCATTTTTATCTCGTGTCCTCCTATCCTAACTATTAGTAATTGAGCCTCATCTACTTCTAACCTTGGCATATTTAATTCTTCCATAAACATTTTCATTTCTACCTTTTCTTGCTCTCAGTATTTCTCTGCTTTATACAGATTTTAATAAAATGTATGTAATATTTGTAGTACTTGTACAGAATCTCTTCTAACTTCCTTGTTATAGGCTCCCTAAGCTTGGCGATAACACTTTCTACTTTCTGTTGCCTGAGTTGTTGAGCTAAAGGTTTTTGTGCTCTGGCATTATTATCAAAAAAACAGTTGCTTAACAGCTATCTTTCTAAACTCATGCATATTATTGAGATGATCCTTTATTTTCTGCTTAGCACTCTGCAATTGCTCCTCCTCTTGTTCCTTGAGATTTCCCCTATTCTGCAGTACTTTAACTTTTGTCAGTCCCTCCAAATAATTCTTGTTGTCTCTTAACCATACCTCTCTCTCTTTTATTTCCACCGTATTTTTGATTTAATTTTACCTCACTCCCTAGCTTTATTTTCAGAAGAAATTTCTTTCTTCTCTAATGACTCCTGAATATTTTCCACTACACATTTTTAAATTTGTCTCTTTTTAACAGATCTGTAAGAAAGCACCAGTGTCTCATTTTTTTTCCATTACCCTGCATTTTTATTTCAGTTGTTATTGACACGTGATCTGAAATATTTATTGGATGCTTATCAAATCTTTCAGTTAAATGTACAGGTTCATGTGAAATGTAAGTTCTTTCCAGCCTAGCCCAGTTTTTGTATCCTGGGGAATAATATGTAAATTTACTCCAGACTCTTTTTACTGAATTCACATCTTTCATGCAAATATTTTCATAAATTTCTTCAAAACTCTACCCTCCTTTGTTATATTTTTCCCATTTTGGCCCCCACCAGACACATCTTTACTGCTGCAAATCAAATTCCAGTCCCACCTATAAGTAATATCCCTTGCTGAAAGCTGATTATTTGTACGCTGAAGTTTTTTAAGCTCCATTATATCAGTTTTAAGTGGAATATAAATACATGTCATTGCAGTCCTCCTCCCTTGCCAGTAGCTCCTTAGTACTACAAATCTACCATTATCTTTATCATCTTCTATTAGTATTGGAGCTCCTCTTGCAATTAATATAAGTATTCATTTTTTTCTTTGCCCCAGGTATTCTGCTGCATAACCATCCCGAAAACCTTTCTTTATCAAATTCACCATGTTCACTTCTTTCCAAGTCTCTCTCCTGTAGCCTAGCTATTTGTGGTCTACATTTGTACTCTACATTTTTAATGTAGTTCACTCTTGCTTGGAAAGATTGATCTTTTATACAATTGTTTCTTGTCATATCCATTTAAGCCCATGTCACATGTTACAAAACTTTGTTTTATTATAAGCCCTCAAAAATATCCCCTAAAGCCTATTAATAGTAACATGCAAAAACTATGTACATCTTCAAATATTGAAGTTTTACCCTCCTAAAAGGATTACATATTCCAAACTGACAGCAACACTCATAGACTTGAGTTAACCTAAAAGAAAGTTTATCCATGTTAAGACACATGGTGCAGCCTGTGCTTCTACAAAGTGCTGTCTGGTTTTGTCTCATCTTTATAGCTCTCTCTGCTGGGAAAACACTTGAATATTTTCAGAGAACATTATCTCTCAGCCATTTCTCTTTATCAGATTGTCTCCTAGAGACATGAGAACCAGGTACAAAATTGCTAAGCATGCATTTATCTACTACAAAAAAAGTATGTTGTCTTTTGGCTTTTACCGGTTAGTATAATATTTAATATTCTTTTTCATTTACTTTGCTTTCTCTTAAAACTTGTTGCTAGATCAAGCTAGGGGCCTTAATCTAATCATTCTCCTATGTAAGAATGATAAAAAGTACACTAATGTTTCTTCTGTCAAGCTGTCTTAACCCAATTTTTCCCTCCTCCTTTTTACATTTTACATTGCAGTGCCTACATTTCTTAAAACTGAACAAGGAGAAAGAAAAAAACAGGAATACCTATTTACATTAATATCCCCATTACACTTAAAAATAACTGAGAAAACTTTACTTTTATAGCATGCAAAGAAAATCATGCAGTATTAAATTAGTATAATTAAGAAAACAATTTTGTTTTACTTAGTTAAATTTCTCCCTCCTATTCCCTTCGCCTAAGTATTTTTCTGAAAATGACGTGAAATAGGGCATATGCTTTAGAATCCCCTACAGGTTTAACAAAGTCCAAAAACGTCCAATATTTCCAGTTTTGCTTGTTCTGCCATGTTTCACAAATATAATTATTGCTTTGTAATCCCACATTTACCAATTTCCAAGTTACTGGTTCTGTTTGTGTTCATCTCCATCTCCCAAACCCTGCATTTGCTACATGGACCAATGTACTCCCAATTCTTCTAGTCGACTATTGTGTTTTTTTATTTCCTTCTTTCAAGCATTTTCTGTTGAAAGATTGGAAAAGGTTTCACTGTCACAGTCTGTGTGTTCTTTTTTACCAGAAGAACAAGAAGCAAAATCTCCCTCTGTTTCACAGCTCACTTTTTGTTGGGCAAACTTTTGTATTTCCTGCTTAGCGTGTACTTCTTCAAAAATGATTTTCTCCCTCCAGGAAAAAAAATATTTTGAAGATAGCTGGATACAGCAGTTTGAATCTCACACCTGCTTCTCGACATCTCCTGAATAGTGTAATAAATTTGCCTTTTTTCTGCCTGGTGTACAACGAGTAATCATTCTCCACAAAAACTCTGCTGTCTCCCACTTTTAGTACTTTGTCCTTCTGCCACAGTTTTGTCAGAATCAACTCCTTCTGCTGGTAAGATTGCATCTTTACTATTAAAAGTCTAGGTTGCTTCCTCATAGCTAAGCTTGGAACATACACACAATGTGCCCCTTCAGTTAACAATTCCTGTTGTGGAATACCAGTCCAGCTGCTTATTTGTATTTTCATAAAATTAACAGTCTGTTCCTTCCATCTTCTCAGGTATAGCAGAAAATCTCAGGTTTTCCCTGCGTGCTCTGTCCTGTAACTAATTCTATTATTTTTGAAACCTCTCATTTTGTGAGTGTCATATTCAGCCAGCCTTTTATTAATTTCAACCTCTGAGTTTTGCAGTTTTATCACCTCATCTGAATATTTGTTTAAAGATTCTTAAAAATTTTCAGTATGTTTTTGTTTGAGTTGATGTACACCATCAGTGTTTTATTTATTTTAGTCAGGTCTGTGTGCATCTGTCTTATACTGTCTTCTAGGTTACTGGAGAGCACATCTGAAGCTTCCACTGCTTTTTACTGAACAGCTGCAGTACTTTCCCCAGTCAGTGTTTTTTCCTCACCTTTTGTAGCTGATTTTCCTTCAGGTCCTCTATATTTCATTTTCGACTGGCATGCAGGCAGTGCACTTACTAGCCAGTTACTGAAATTTACCCAGAAGTATAGGTCCACTGGCTTTCTCTGCTAACTTTCTGTTTTCATACTGGGGGAGGTAGAATTAAGCTGTTACTCGATGTGCGGCCATCTTGGAAGTCTCCTTGCCATTCCTTTAGCAAGAAATTAAGTGGTTACTGCAACTTAACAGTTTTGCATCATTCAGAATGTGAGCTATAGGGGAGTTTACAATATGGCCTTTACCTTGTCCATGGTAGCTGACGTGGGCACCCTCATCCCCTCAAGCATGTACTTTTATCTCCCCACAAGAGCAGTAAGTACTGTCTTGGGACTGGCAAGCAGATGTTCCTTGATCCTACAGCAAGCGTTTGCATACAAATCTCTGACTGCATAGGAGTGTATGCCCAACTGGGACCTCCATTTTACTGCGCCCATAATATTTAAGCTGACATGAGCTGCTCAGTCTTATTCCCATCTAAGTCATAAGTTGAATTCTGGTCAGCTATGTCATAATAAAAGCTTTATACCTCTACAAGCTGGACTTTCAGTCTAGAATATTTATTATGAGGCTGTGCTGCTTTTACATTCTATTCATTCATTTTTTGAGCATTACACATTGTGCATTGATGTAGAGCAGGAATTATTTTGGTGCTCGTTCAGGGCATATTGTAGAATACCCACCCTTTTATGATAACCAAGGGTATACTGCTTGAAACTCTTCATTTATCCTGCATACAGTGCTTGGTACTCTCTCCGTCATGTTACAACTTTCTTCAAATGTTACTTTGTTGAAGGTGATAGCACTGTTGTATGTGTAGGCACACCATAATCACAAATGTTTACATAGTAGGATTACTGCATTGTCTTACCCAACCACTTCTTTTGTCCTGCACGTTTTAGGTCTGATGATCTTAAGTATGTACCACTTATAGAATCTGATGGGTTATCAGTGTTCATTATTATATTCGAAAGCTTAACCCATAATGTGTTGCCATGTTATTTTAATGACTTTCTGGAGTTTTGAAGTTAGCAGTAGTTAATGCGTAAGGTAATTCTATTTATTAACTTTGTGCATTGCTTCTTAGCCTGGTTTTAGCTTTGAGTTCCTTTGGTCTCCAATAAGAGAATTTGTTGATATACTGGCTTTCTCTGCCATGTTTTGGCACCAAAACAACATTGTGTGGCTATGGCATGTGGTGCATCCTGTTTTATAGGGGTACTTCTCCGACATCTGCAGCATGAAGCTGCAGCTGCATGCTGTTGTTGATGTCACAGTATTAAAACAATCAGACCAGGGGCAAAGCATATGCTTTCAGCTATTTCCCATCCAAACTATGACTTTCAGTAGCCCTAATCCTGAAGTTATAGCATTTGCTGTTGCAGTGAGTGTATTCACACAGTGTTATTTTTTTCTTTGACAGAGACAGACTATGTCTTCTGTGCTGTTTTAGCTTATGTAATATATCAAGATGATTTTGTTTTTTTTATTTAGGAAACCCATTTACCTATTTTTTTGGCTGTCTGGTTTTCCTGGGAGATGGTTCTTAGGATAGAAGGTGTGATCATTTTTTATTAATGTCTAAAATCCGTGACTCCAGGTGCATTGTTGTAAATTTAAGGAATTTTGTGAATAAGGCAACAAGGAATAAGTTGATGATATCAGTACTCAATGTGGTTACACGTGAAAATCATCAAAAAGCACTGTGCCAGCAGATTGTTTTACATTGTTCTGAGTTTAATGTCACTTTCCAGTGCTAAGAATAAGCTGATGAATTCAAATTCTTGTTGCACTATTGCTGTTCTTGCACTTTTGAGAATACTAGGAAATTTATGTACTAAAAACTAAATTAATAAATAAATCCTTACTACGCAGTGACAGAACTGTCAGATTTGTAGATTGTCTGAAGATATTTTTCAGACAGATTGTGTGACATTTCTGTAAATCAAGGACAAATGAGAGTCATGAGTCACCTAATGACAACTGGAGCATGTCCTAGAAAGATTGCTTTTTAATAACCACTGACTTTTTCTTTTTCTCTTGCCAGATAGAAATTTTTTTTTAAGCACTTCTTTATTAGCAGTTGAGAAAACCAGACAAATAGATGCGCCTTTGCACAGAACTGAAAGCAAAATACCAAACAGCATAACCTGAAGATTTGTGCTTAGCAAATATAGCACACAATTGAATAACGTTATTGCAAACTATATGTAATAAAAAAAATAAATGCTGTATCTGTAATCCTTTTTAAAGGACAGTAGAGTAAGAAATAACAGGATGTACCAAGTAAAAGAAGCTTTACATTTTTTAGTGTATTATATCACACTATAAATCGGTAGCTATATATATTTAAGGAAGAAATAAATATATCAAGGTTAGAGGTAGGGGAGGCTCAGTTACTAACATTTAGGATAGGAGGAAATGAGCTAAAAATGGTGCTGTATAATCAATCTACAGAAAAGTTCCCAGGAAAAGATGGTATGCCTGTGGAAGTTTGGAAGCTAGGAGGGAAAAATGATAAAAATATGGAATGTTTTGTTTAACAGTGTTTTAAGAAGAGAAGTATCACCATCCTGGAAGAAAGTGGTGATAGCTGTAATACTTAGAGGGTAAACATCCATCAGATCCAGCTTCATACAGGCCCATTTCAATACTAAACTATGATTATAAAGTGTTTGTCTATAATGGCTAAAACAATGGCAAAAATGATGCCAAAATTAATAGAAATGGATCAAGGTAGGTGGTTTTGTGAAGGGGAGGCAAACATTTGACAAAATTAACAGAACACTGATGATCCAGAGGGAAGCAGAATATAAGAAAATACCACTGTTGGTGTTTCTTGATGCAGAGAAATCATTTGACAGAGTAAACTGGGACTTTATGAGAGAGCAATGGAAGCATGTTCATTCCCTGATAAAATTATAAGGTTGATTAGGAGGATATATGAGGGATCAGAGGTGAAATTTAAAGTTGGTTAGGGCATGTCTGATAATCTCTGCTTGAGCAGAGTGACCAGGCAGGGGTGACTTCTCTCCTGTTTGTTATTGGCATTACAATTAAAACCACTGGCAAAGAAAATAAGGGACTCAGAAATTCAGAGTTATAGTTGGCATGGCATTCTATTTGCAGATGACATTATTTTATACCTGACAAAACCAGAAAGGAACATTACAGTGTTGTGGAGCATATTGAGACAGTTTCAAATCTTTTTGGGATACAAAATTAATGAAGCTAGAACAAAGGCAGTAGCAGTAAATTATGTACCCACATATGAATTGGTTCAACAATATCCATATTTATGGGGACATGATAAAATGAAGTATTTGGGAGTATGGATTAAAAATGATTCTAGTGTGGCAGATAAATAAATGTGGGAAGAGACAAAAAAAGATAATACAAAATTGAGAAAAATGGAAGCCATGGGTGCTGAAACCATAGAGCGAGGGGGATGGAGCACCTCCTCACTTTTACAGGAAAAATTAAAGAAGAGACATACCAGAAAAATGGAGTTTTTCTTTAAGGAGGACCCAAAAGGCAGATTCCCATCTGTGCATCGCACACGTTAATGTGGATTTAAACACAAGTGCACGCGGAAGTAACTAGCTTAGCCATTCCTTTCCAAGTGCTGATCAGTAAGGAAAGATGATGTTTTCTTATGTGCTAACTAGCTTAGCCATTAGCCGTTCCTTTCTGAGTGCCGATCGGTAAGGAGATGATGTTTCTCGTCATATGCTGATCGGTAAGGAGATGATTCTTATTGGTCTGTGTGTATTTGTGTCGGTACACATTACTGCTGCGGAAGTAACTAGGTTAGCTGTTCTTATCATATGCAGTGCTCATCATGCTTCTGTGTGTGTGTGTGTGTGTGTGTGTGTGTGTGTGTGTGTGTGTGTGTGAGTGAGAGAGAGTCTTATTAGGGAGAAGAGTCTCTCTTGCATTGTAACTCTGTAACAGTTTATGCTACTACTCATACGGAGTTCGGGTGCAGCTTTCTCCGCACGCCCCCTCATCCTAGCCTACACTTAGACTAATGAAATAGCAAAGAAAATAGCACCAGCTACCTGATAAAGAGCTGGCTCACACAAAACAATCAGATATAAAGAAAAACAGGCTGAGCCAGTCACCACGGCTGATATAAATCCACTTTAATTGTAGAGACAACTTAGACTAATGAGCTGGGCACAGAGATCAGTGAACACCAGCTCCTAGGCTGGGCACATAGATCAATGCATGCCAACTTCAGTTTTGCACTCTGTTCAGTTGACCCTACCATACCGCGTGCACCTCTTTTAGTTTCAGGGCTCCGACTCCTTGCACATGAGACTGTAACTACTGCACTATGCTGTGGGTGGCCGGCTGCGGCTTAAAGCAGTCAAAAAACTTTCACAGGTTTTTTTTATTGGGGTTCATAGTTCTCAGCGGTTTACTTAATAATAATAATAATATGATTTAGGGACACTTTACTATTCACTTAGAAAGTTGATGAAACAAAGTAATGTAAATTAACGTTTATTCCCCGAAGAGACCTGAATCATTAATAATTATCGCTGATTACAAGCACCTTTCTAATAAATAAATGAAAAAAATAGTCTTAGTTTTGAGGGACAGTACAAACATATGAGCCCAGGCAGATTGAGGAAATCCCTAAAATTAGGGACAGTTGGTATCACGGGGTAATGGTAGTGGGTAGTTTAACTACACAATAACTTCATTATTGTCTTAACTTTCTTTTGTCATCTCTAAAATTGTCACAGGTTTCACTGTGATGCTGTTTACCGTTTGCCATTGCTTCTTCCCAGTAAGCAGTCTTCAACAAGCATTCCAATTTTCAGAAAACGTAAAAAGATAATTCCTTTCTGTCAGCGTGTAAGATTTTGTAAAAAGTAATACATAAATACGGCAAATTGAGTAGCCGTGACAACTGCATTAACTTTTATGTTTTTTTCCTTTGGCTATTGTAGACTCAGAAAAAGCATTGTACATACTTTGTCATACCTCTCAACCTCTTAGCCCATGAAATCTGGACAAGGCCTGACGTAACAGGGGGACAAAGGCCCAAAATACTGATTGTTTTAAAGAGCTCGTATAAATATAGAAAGTTTGCTAGAATAGCAGGTTTTGTGTAAAAAAAAAAAAAAAAAAAAAAAAAAAAAAATTTCTAAAAGACATGAAGTCTGAATCTCAAATGTATGCCATCATTTGGTGATTTTATTGCTCTGATCACATCCTAGTGATTTGCCAGAAAGCCGCACATTTTTGAGGTAGAGACCAGAATTTTGAGGCAAAAATCTGGACAGTTCAGAGAGACGGTTTAATGCTGTGTAAGTAAAAGTATGCTACAGTCGGAACCCATCAATTGTAAACGAAATGCCTAACGTAAATGCACACAGACGAGAAACAATACTTCAGAACTGTCTTGTGTGACAACAGGATTGTTTGCTTAAGCAGATAGTATTTATCTTCTTCATTCATTCTCCAGGTTGGGATGAGAGTAGGCAGATCCTATGTAGGTACACAGTACATGCATGGTAGGAAAACTAATTGCTGGACGTGCACACTTCTGGGCAATGTGCACGACTATACCAATTATTTCACTTACAGCACATCTGTGCACTTGTAGAATATACGCACGGATACAGGGAAGGGCGAGCAGCCACTAGACAGAAGACCCCCTCAAAATCGAACTGACCAACCACAACCCATACCTTTTAAATGTCCAGATTTTTGCTTCATATTTTTGGTCTGTTTCTCATAAAATTTGTAGTTTTCTGGCAAATCATTGGGGATTTAAGTCACTAAATAATGACAGACATTTGAGTTTCAGACTTCATATACTTCAGAGAATGCATGCTAATGCAAAACCTGTTATTCTTGCAACTTCCTAAATTGCAAAGAGCAATACTTAAAATATGTCCCTGGTTTTGGCTTCTTCATTATTTTTGCCTTTGTCCAGAAGTTTTGTGTTAAGAGCTGAGGGTTATGTTACACACTATGGAGTGTGGCACTATCTGTGAAGCTGTTCTGCAACCTATTTGGTCACATATTTTGATGGCCATCTGTTTTTCAGTCTTTGTTCTACTGTTTGTCAGATATGACGGTGGGGCACCATAACTTTAAGCTTCCATCCCCACGTGGAACAAACCGAAAAAAATATGGAACACACACTAACAACTTCAAAGTGTCATTGTATACTCATAAAAGGTATTTTGATGTATTAATATGCTTCAGTATTATTTTCCATGGATATTAGTTAAAAAAAAAGTTTACCACTGACTGTGTGACAGATCCTTTCAGTGCGAAACCAGGAATGCAGTGTTTTTAAGACTTAAAATAAGGAGCTTTCCTCATAATGAGGTAAACTTGACAGGTATATGGCAGGCACAAATAATTCCTTGGTGTGTGTGGTCCACTGAGAATATGATGCAACACATCTTGGTACATAAAATGGGCTGACACATGTAAGTCATACTAGAGAATGGAAAGGGATTGAAATGGTAAGTGCTTATGTGCAGTATGCAGATGAGATAGACTGTCCTAAATGTTAGCAAGCTCTACAGTCTTCTGCAGTTGCTATGACAGTAGATGCCTTAATCCGGAAGGTTCGTGACACTTCAGGTAAACCCAAAGTACACAGTGTGGCATAACAAAACCATGCCTCCTAACACATTCACAATCCCTGGGATGAATGTATTAATAACGTATGCGCATTCTTTGTCAAATGCCTTAATGTAGCATCTTTCCCCTTTGCATTTTTAAATGTATTTATGACCATTATGGCCCTGGTGGTGGCTGAAAGGGTCTCTAGAGCAGTTCACTGACTTGGCTGACAAAGTATCTATGTACACGTTTGTATAAATATCGTATTGCTGTGTGTGTATTTGTGTTTTGGTACACAGAAAGTAACTAACTAGTGCCAAAACCAACGCAGCAGTGTTCAAGTCGGCATACATGCTTGTAAGTAGCACTTCCAAGTACTGATTAGTGAATGTAAAGGGCGATTTGTCAGCCAAGTGAAACAGGACTAACCAGGATCAAATTACCAAGTTATTCAGTTGAATAGGGCATTAAAATAAATTTTGAAGAGCCAGATATCCCTTTAGGTTAGCTACAACTTGGCCAGTGAAATACAACAAACTATATTCCAAAAGCTGTTGAGGCACTCAAACCTGAAGTTACTGAATGACGCTCATTGGCAACTTGTTGCTTTAATCTGTGCTAAACTGCTTAACAGGATTGATTCATAGTAGCCATCCGTTTTCTTATGAAGTAATTGACAGCCTCAGGAAAGGCAGAGAGACCCAGCAGTAGGAAGCCATATGTTGTGGACGTGTTTAATACAAATACTCAGCTTGCCATCTGTTATGGTACTTTTTTTCTGCAGTTTTGATTTGTGGCTTTACTGGTAGCAATAAAACAGTGCCTGAAGTCAGAGGATTAATGTTCAAGCTGCTGACTAGATCTGGTTTGATTCCTTCTGCCTTCATTTACCTCCTCTGTGACCCTGTTCAAATTACTTGACCAGCCAGCACTCTTCTGTTGCCACTGAAGAGTTACTTTTGCTTTCTTCCATAGTGGACCATTCTTTAGCTGTAAGTAATATAGTAAGTAATGTTCTAACTAGTCATGTTGATTCTTCACCTAAGCCTTCTCAACATCCTGTCTGTTTATTGTGGTGTGTAAATTCTGTTAAGTGACCTTGAATTAATCTAATCAATTGCTTGTCTTTCCTGAGGAAGAACCCATGGTGGAGAAGGATTGTGCATCTTAGAGTTGTGTAGGATCTTGAACTGGTACACTATGCATACCATTCTGTTTAAGTAGTCTGATCAATTGTTTGTGCCATTTTATGAATAGAAAACTAGGTAGGGTTATAGTGAAGCAATCTATTCAAGAGATTTGCTAATTGTGTTATCTTTTTTTCTACAACATATGAAGAAGAATTTGTCTTGAGGTCAGAGGTTGCTCTGCTAGATCAGCAGCTAACAAAGCAGCCTTTTCTCATAGGAGTTTCTGCTTTGACTGCACTTGAAGCTGTGACTTTGTCCTTAGGCCACACTTTATGAAATTTTGAACCAGAATGGCTATTCATATATACAGAACTGTTTTTGTTTTAGTCATTTCACAAGCTATCTTTTGACCTTTCATTATGGAACTAGAAGCTGTCTGATACTTTTTTGCATATATGCCAAGTTGAATAGTTGTGTGGAGGAATGTAGCCCAATCAATATGTAAGTTGAGGCTGAACCTATTAATAACTGTCATATAGGTTTATTAAAATAAAAGTCCATTAAAGTTTCAAACTGAATCGTATGCCAGTGATGTGGTGCAATATTTTACTAGTGTTTTTCTAAGACTCTTTCTTTCTTTCTTTCTCTGTGCCTGCCAGCCATCATTTGGCTGATTCATTCCCCATTGAGGCTGGAGAACGTCATGGGAGGCTATTACCAAGGCAGTCATCAGAAATTTTGCTGATGTGACCCTGACCTTACTTGTGGCAGCTGGTATGTACTTGCATACACAAGGATCTGCCGTGCTCTTTCTGTATGGCCATGCATGTTCCTGCATACTGTATGAAAACTACCACACAAATGTGGCTTAGCACAGCCAAACACATCCTTGGAGCATATGCTGCTAGCAGTGCACCTCTTCTTCAGTAGGTGTCTGCATTACAGACAGGCAGACTGCATCCCCCTTTCCCCAAGAAGGGGGAGCCAGCACCAGTTGCTGTCACACTTCCTCCACTGACTCTTTCAGCTCTCAAGCTGCTAATCAAGCTGGGGTCATCTGGTTGTAGAATTCCTACAACATGAAGCTGGGCTTATTTTGAGAGCATTTTTGTATGCAAGGTGGCATATCTGTTTGGCATGCATACTTTATTTTTATCTGAGAACAGCCTGAAATAGAATGAAGCTGTTACTTTCTGATTGCTCGCAAGAGTGCACTGTACAGTCTCAGTATCCTACAGAGGGCTTAGAGGTGACATGTCTGGCATACAAGGCATCCTCCGACCTAAAACAGATGGACCTACTACACATCAGCAAGTCAAATGGCATCAGAAATACTCAGTCCAGGTATCAAAGCTGAATGTTCTGGAGTGATGGATATATATCACATGGGCTACCACTGTTCCAGAACAGAGTATCCATTGAAGTAAAAAGCTCATCCCTGTCCATATTCAAATGCAACTTGGATCTAAGGATGGGTAATGGAAAATGTACTCCAGGATTGCACCTCGTGCCACTAATGGATAGAGGCAGTTTCTAAATGCTGCATCCCTTACGTGGATCCCCTCAAATTATCTCTGGTATGATCACAGTTATTCTCACTAGGGCTAATATACAATTATCAGCCGTGGGATAGGTAAGACCAATCAGAAAATGTTAATTCAAGCACCAAAAGGGAATTGGCTAAGCTTAAAATGTCCTCCAAGTGAACCTATGTTGTCGTAGTAAAGAGTTTTAAAAAAATTGCCCTTTTTAGATCACTAGGTGCCCCTCTCACCCTCCACCCCCCCCAGTCTTCAAAAGCTTCCGGTGCCTATGATGGAAGCTTTGTTATATGTATGTGGATAGTAAGATATGTCTCATTAGTCTTACCCACAGGTCAGGCATATTTTTATCAACCAGAGAAGTTGTGTATAGCAATTAATAAAGAGCTGAAGGATTTTTTCCGGGAGTGGAAGACAGCAAGAGTCACATAGGATAAGCTTACTCTTACAATAGAACAGGGTGGATTGGGATTACTTGATTTGAAGTTTTTTTTTCAGAGCAACACAGTTTCTATACATAGCACAAGCAGAAAAGTATAATTCAAAGTGGAAAGAGATGATGATGAAACAGGGGGGAGGGCTCAAGAAACAAGGAGAGATTGGGATTTTGAATAACAATCATGCAGAATATTATATTCATAAAGTAGCAGAAAGTATTCTAAGAACTAAGCCAGCATGGGAATGGAGAAAGGAGATTCTGCTGATAGGGATGACTGCAGTTACGGATACAGACAATAGGGGGCTGGAATTTATTGGAGAAAATGGTCAAAGGAATAATGGCATTGAGAGCAAATAACTAGAGAGGGAAAGGTAATAGAAAGGGAAGTCACCAAGATCTTAACTGGACTGGAGGTTTGAAATTTCCTATGCTCTTATGTCTGTCCTTAATAGGGAAGGCAAAGAGACAGAAATGGGTGGGTCCTAAACAAAAGACCAGCACTGGTAGAGTTTTTAGCAGAATCTAGAAAAGAAGTTGCCATTAAGAAAGTAATAATTAGTGGAGTATATAAAATATTGCAAGGTGACTATAAGACTCAATCAGAAGATGTTAGAAAGGATTGAGAAGAGAGATTGGATAAGCAATTCACAAAGAAACAGTGGGAGAGGATATATGTATGTCTCCCAAATACGCAACAAAGGCTAGAAGATTTATGATCTTTAGAAGTGTTTACGTAGGTATTTTATACCCTAAGTAGACTCCAAAGAATTTTTTTGTCAGGTAGACCGCAAATGTTGGAGGTGTGATGGGGAAGAAAGAAGCAACTGGGAACATATTTTCTGGGAGTGTAATGAGTTAGCAGACTGCTTTGTCAGAGATACAGGGTGAGCAAATTTGTGTAATTCAGGAAAAGATTTTTTTTTTGAGCTATGATACAGAATCGGAATTACCTAGACATAGTAAGGCCTTGCCAAGTCTAGTTATGACTGCCGCCAAAAAAGCAATTACTAGAAAATGAAAATCTAAGTCTAAACCAACTTTAGTAGTTGTAGTGAAGATAGAAATAAAACAACTGGAATTGGGATCTTTAGAAAAGGGTAGGAGCAAATTACATAGGAAAAAATGGGAATTGTGGGGTCAGTACATGCAGAGGAGGAATGAGGTTTAACTCATTACAACTGAGTGCACCTCCAGGTGTTTCTGCAGTTAACTCTTACTGTGTCTTTAGGTATCAAATATTGCTTGTTCATATTTGCATTAATAATTCCAAAACCATGCCACATACAAGGTATCAGAATATTTTATCTTGAAGCATACATGATGGCAAACGCAACTGTATTGATATTTGACCTCTGTCAGTGAATATTTGTTAGAACTGTAAGGTGAGCTCAAGCCATACCCACTGGGGAGTTAAAGGTATACACTCAAAAGAGCTGCACTGGAGGGAATGAGTTGAGAAGGCAAGATCTGAATGCTCTGTGTAATGGTTGACTGACAATGTATATGTGATGTATAATGTTTGCAGCTGCAGTCGTCGGCACGGTTTGTAATGTATAATTTTTGCAACTGAGATTGTGTCAGTATAGTTTCTTTTCATTTATGTAAATGCAAGATTGCCTATGTTATATGTGATAATTTATTAAAGATGTTTCTTGTTTAAAAAACTGACATGCCACAAAAGATCCATAAATATGATAGAGCAGACTATTGAAGCCAGAAAAAGAAATGATGTATTGTTACTACTAAGCAAGAAGCCAGAATTTCCAGATAGAAGATATTCAAAATGATTGAGAGAAATTAGTGGAAAGAAAAGTACTTTCACAAAAAAAACTTCAAAAGCTACAAATTCATATTTGTGTGCATTAATGTGACAGATTC
The DNA here is from genome assembly GCF_019279795.1 of Protopterus annectens. Classification (NCBI taxonomy): domain Eukaryota; kingdom Metazoa; phylum Chordata; order Ceratodontiformes; family Protopteridae; genus Protopterus; species Protopterus annectens. Next base: position 1,032,283,634 of record NC_056748.1, read on the forward strand.
ATGAAAAACACTATATAGACCAAGAAGCCTTGTGCCATTTAGAAAAAGAAGCGACCGAGGAAGTGTGAAAATATAAAGAATGAAAGGTAGAGATTTTTGAACGGTATAAAAAAAGAAACATGGACGTGGGAAAGAGAGAATTCTGATATGGTATAATATTTATGCAAACTAATCAATAAAAAAGCAGCTGCAAATATATTTCAAGAAAAATACAGGCAAAGGCACCCAGATTGGAAGATTTCACAACAGAAAAGATAAGATCACAAAGAGGGCTATTAGAACAGAAGGTTAGTAAAGTAGAAGTTAAACAAATAGAAGCTGAAGTTATGGTATACCTGTGAAGTGAAGGATTTAGTATAAAAGTCTAACACAGATTGTCACAGCATGATAGAACAATGAGTCCCCAAAGTAAGGAGACATCTGAAGAAGAAATATGGACACGGGAAAGAAACAGATTTAATATGGTGCAATATTTATGCAAAGGAGAAAGCAAAAGTAATCAGTACAAAAAAGCAACACCAAAGATATTTGAAGAGAAATACCGAATCACAATCATCACAACCGACAAAGGCATCTGGCTATGGAAAAATTTTACAATACAGAAAATAAGAAATCAAAGGTGGGAAGTAGAAAAGATTAATAATGGAGAAGTTAAAGAAATAGAAACTGAAGTTATGGATTACCTGCAAAGTGAAGGATTTAGTGTAGAAAATCCAGCTCGGGTAATTTCATGGCATGATGGAACAGTGAGTCTCCAAATTATGGAGAAACAGGTGGAATGCGAAACATTTGATCATTTACCATGTGAAGATATTCTGAAGCTTTCTGTAGGAAACCAGCACAAAAGTTCGGTAGGAAATGCACAGCAAGGGAAGGAAGAGGGAACAGTGGCAAATCTGACACAGTCAAAGTTATAGGTTCATAGGTTCATACTAGGCTATCTGCATTTATAAGCCTAGCCAGAGTGTGTGTGGCTTTCTCCACCCATTTTAAATGAATTTTGCTATGCCCTTTTTCGAGGTTAGTATACTGTGCCTCTGTCTAACAGTGACACAGAAGTGATACCCGGGGTAAACCTACGATCACCCATCCACTCAAGATTCCTCTTGAAGAGAGTCAGTGAGGGACTCTGCCTAACCTGGACTGGGATTTTATTCCAGAGTGAAGGGAGCCTCTGGGTTATGAATCTGTCCCTCCAGCATGTCCTATTTATTTCAGTGCTGAGGTTCAAGTCTCTCGAGTGCGTAGCTTGATGGGATTTGGATTTTCTGAGGTGCAGCATGTCCATTAATTCCGGGTTGGACATGGCTTTATACGTCAGGCACAGATCGCCTCTGAGCAGGCGGTATGCTACTGAGTAGAGCTGGAGTTTCTTTAACCGGGCAGCATATGGCATCTGTTTGAGCCCTTTGATCCTCTTGGTGAGGTACTTTTGGGGTCTTTCCAGTTGCTGCAGGTGTCTGGTAAGGTACATCCCAAAAGGGGCATTGTACTCAATTATGGGCCTGATGAGGTATGAGTAAAGAGGCATGATGACCTCCCCTGATCTAGATGTGAATCCCTTCATAATTAGGTGGGCTATATAAAATATTTTTCTAACCACTTTGGCCACGTGGTTTTCAAATGAGAGATTGCTATCAACTTGGGTCCCCAGGTCCCTAATTACTTCTTCCGTACTTAATGGATTACCACCTTTGTAGTAATTTGTGGGCACTTTGTTTTTGCCAGAGGGGATGACTATACACTTTTTGGCGTTTAGTTTGAGGTCATGGCTCTGGCACCAGTTGTCTGTTTCTGTGAGGCCCTTTTGTAGGATGCTTGTGTCGGCTGGAGAGTCGATTATGGCGCCTAGTTTGCAGTCATCTGCGAACTTGGTCAGCCACAGTCCTTCCGTGTTGGCCTGTACCTCCGAGAAATATATACCGAACAAGAGAGGTCCCAGGACTGAGCCTTGTGGGACGCCACTTGTAACTGGTTTGGAGTCTGACATGGCTCCAGCAATCCTAACCATGTGGGTTCTGTCCTTGAGCCTGTTTGCAACCCATCTAGTGACATAGGGGTTTATATTTAAGCTGGTGAGCTTATCTATAATGCCTGAGTGGGGTATTGTATCGAAGGCTTTTGCGAGGTCCAGGTGGGCTGTGTGGACCACCTTCCCCTCGTCAATGGCCTTGGTGACTGTTTCAAATAAATCGACCAGGTTTAAGAGGCATGATCTGCCCTTAACAAAGCCGAACTGGGTAGGATCCAGTGTCTGTAGATCCCCAATATCTTTATTTATGAGGTCCATGATGATCCTTTCCATAGCTTTGCAGACCAAGCTAGTCAGGCTTATGGGGCGATAGTTTCCAGGATCCATTGAGGCACCACATTTGTGGAGAGGGACCACTGTTGCTGTACGCCACTCTTTGGATACATATCCTGTAGTAAGGCTAAGATTGAACAGTAGTTTTATGTGTGGGTTTAGCTCTTCTTGGAGTTCATGTAGGACGCAGCCCGGGACACCGTCTGGTCCCATTGATGCTGTGTTTTTTGCTTTGGAGAGGGCGGCTCTTACCTGAGCATCTGAGATGTCAGGGGGCAGCACTCTGCTGGGATAGATATTTGCCCTTTTGGTGGGGAGGAGGGGAGAAGTTTGCACTGAACCTGTCAGCTAGGATATTGGCAATGTCTGTGGGTTCGGTGTATTTTTTGTCATTTTGGACTAATTCTGAGCATATCTGGGAAATTCCCACCCAGGTTCCTAACATAACTAAAGAAAGCCTTGCGATTATCCTTGGTGTCCTGTGCAATTTTTCTCTCGAAGCTGGCCTTAGACGATTTTATGAGTGCCTGTAGTTTTTTGCTAATACTGATCAGAGATGCCTTCCCTTTTTGGGATTTTGCTCTATCATGTAGTAGCCTCCTCCTTCTATTGTATAGTTTGTTTATGGCTGGGGTCCACCAGACAGGACGCCTGCCTTTGGAGGATTGAGTCTTGGTTTTATTTGGGATTGCATGATCCATGCATTCCTGAAGGTGTTCATAGAATGCGTTTATAAAGGATTCTGCGGTCTGGGCCGTATTTTCCACAGGCCCGGGGGCTTTGAAGGATTCCACCTCGGTTTTGAGGAGTGTGAAATTTGCTTTAGAGAAGTTTTTCACTGTGGTTTTCTGGGCAGGGGGTGAGGTCAGATGTGAATATCCAGTGAGATTAGTTTATGGTATGATCTTAGCAGTGAGGGATACACTTCTGGTCTGGAGCATAGAGCCCCCATGTTGGTGATGATCAGGTCCAGTATGTTTTCCCCTCTTGTGGGAGTGGTAACAAGTTGTTCCATAGCATTTGAGTTTGTAAATTCTAGGAACCTTTGGGCTAGGGTGTTGGAGCTAGAGTAATGCTCCCAGTCTATGTTTGGGTAGTTGAATTCACCCAATATATACCAGGGAGTTCCCATATGAAAGAGCAACTGATGAAACAGGATGCAGCTGAATAGAATGTGTCACAGGAAGATGTTTTGGAGTTTTATGCAGAATGGCCACAGGAAATAAAGAATAAAGAATGTGCCCTCAGTTCAGAAGAAAAAGATCTAAGGGAAGAGTAGCTTGACTTAGAGATGGATAGACGTGCTAAGATCAATGAAGGAAATAGATTACAGAAGGTCAATAAGACCCGAAATATTAGAAGTCTGATAAAACAAGTAAACATGGTAATCAAGACTATTAACAGCAATTCATGTGATATATAAGAGAAGTAAATAGAATACATTACTGTGCAGCAAAATTAATAGCGGATAAAGTGATACCACAAAAATACAGGGCAGTAAGGCAAAGGAAGGGAAGAAATCAAATGCCATCATGGAAGTATTGAATAGAGAAACATGTAAAGAAATTAAGACAAGTAGTGACACTGTCAGAAGATTATAGAAGAGGGAACAGATCAACGAAAATACTTAGATAGATGTGATAAATGCAATGTGCAGTATTAGAGCAGATCAGAATCTATCTTGCACTATTGTAAATAAACTAAAGATATCGGCACAGGCAGAAAAACTTAGAAGACATGCATATAAATATAAAGTAAAAGAACAAAATAAGCAATTCACTTTTGATCAAAAAAGTTTTACAGAGAACTGGGAAACAAAGCAAAAGGAGTAGAAATGCCACCAAAAAAGAAGAAATAGACACATTTTGGAGATGTATCTTTGAAGACCCTGCAGAACATAACAAAGATGCTGAATGGATAGAAGAAATAAAGGAAATGATAATAAGTTCAAATGTACAGAATATGAAATGAGATGAAGCAATGGCCAGAGAAACTGAAACAGAATTTATAAAAGTTCCTAAACAGAAAACTCCAAGTCCAGATGCAGTACCTAACTTCTGGTTAAAAGTATTAACACGAAGATTTAGCCTTGAATAAGAACTACTTATATGCACACCCAGAAAACACACCAGCCTTGTTAACAACTGGAAAAATAATACTCCTACTTAACAGTGAACCTGCAAGCTATCCTAAAAACAATAGACCAAAAGCTTGCCTTCCAGTAATGCCAACAGAGTTTATAGTCATTTAGAAGAAAACTCAATCATGGCAGTCAGACAAAAGGATAACATAAATCAGCCATATAGAACAAAGGCTCATTTGTTGTTAAAATCATAATGGAGAATTGTAAAAAGGGGAAGAATCTAAGTATGGCATAGGTAGATTGCAAAAAACATTTGTCAGCGTCCCATATTCTTGGATAAAGGGGTGCTTACAGTTGTGTAAGATGCACCACCCTACATTGATGGATTACAACAATTGTGTAATATACACCACCCTACATTGATGGATTATATTAAAGTGACCATGAAACGGTAGCAAACCACTTTGCAGCTAAGCCATGATAAAGGACAATTGATTATGCTAGAGATAAAAATTCAAAAGGCGATATTCCAGGGTGACTCTTTCTTACCACTGTTCTTTTGTCTTGCCCTTAACCCGTTAAGCTTTCTAATTAATATATTAGATCATGGTTACAATTTGGCTCCCAGGCAACAGCACATTCTAAAAAGATGAGTTGAAAGCACAACTGCAAGTGGTCAAAACTTTCTCAAATGTTAAAAGAATGTCATTTGGTCTTGATAAATGTGCAAAAGCAACCTGTAAAGCAAAAAGTGATGCAGGTAGGGTTGCCACCTTTTGAAATGCCCAAAGTGGGACATTTTCAGTAAAAATGTGAGATTTTGCAGGACAAAACATACCCAAAGTCAGTGCAAAGGACAGAAGTTCACTTTTCTGCCAAAATAAAAGCTTATGTTTGTAGCATTTGAGTGGTTATGCTATTCCATATAATATTTATGTGTTTCAGACACAAAATAACTGTTTTATGCAGCTATTAAAGAAAACCTAAGAACTACATTTTGTCTTAAAATCTCAGGACATTTGCCATTTTTTTAGGGTTTTTTTTCCACAGGACACAACTGCAAAAGTGGGACTATCCCTCGCAAAGAGGGACAGGTGGTAACCCTGGCTGCAGCACCAAGAAAATCAGTCTGGGACAGGAATGTGATATAAAAGAACTTGAGCATGAGGGAGTGTGTAAATATTTGGGAACTGATGAAGGATTGACGATAAAAAATCTAGAAATGCAAAAAGACTTGAATTGTTTTAGAAGACTAAAATTAATACTGAAATCAGTCCTGACATGTAGGAACAAAGTCACAGCTATAAACCAATTTGCTCTTCCTGTTCTAACTTAGTGTTGGGGTTACTGGTTTCAAAAGGTATTGGATCATTTGGACAGGAAAAGAAGAAAAATGCACGTTTATCAGATGATTTATAAAAATCAGTGTATACCAAGATTATGTATTACCTGTTCTGGAGGAGGTATGGGCCTCCTCAAACTTGCTTACATGTATAGATCTACAGTCATTGGGCTGCATACATATCTGATGACCTCACAAAATCCAAACATACTGAAAGTTTTAAAACATGAGGAGAACAAGTCTAAGTTGACTTCCCTGCATGGTTTAGCAGAAGCATATCGGTATCAGGTGGGAACTGAAATCAGACCAGAAATGGACAAAAATCAGGCAGCAACTGAATGTGCAACAAAGTAGAAGAAAGAATATAAGGTGAAGGATCAGATGAGAAAGCAAGAAATGTGGAAAAGGCATAAACATACCTGCAAATATAGAAAACTCTGGAACAACCTCATGTTGATCAGAATCTGACACAGGAATAGTTAAGGAGAGGTTAATTTAATCCAAAAAATGAAAGGTTAATTTTGGTGCCCAGGATAGAGGACTACGTACACATTGGTTTACAAAGTCCATTGCACATGTTGGAAAAATGGACAAATGCAGGTTTTGTAAAACAGAACTGGAAACGGTTACACATCTTTTTGCTGGATGTGAAACACTAATGATAGAGGCCCTGTATACTGAAAGGCATAATATGTGTCAAGACTGTTGCACTGAGAATTATGCAAACATTACAAAACTGAAGTTGCTGAAAAACATTGGAAACATGAGTCACAAACCATTATGGAAAATGTTTATATCGCATGGGATCACCCGTTGCCAACAGTTCAAAAAATACATACGAGAAAACCAGATATAGTGGTTCATGAAAAGAAGACAAAGTAGCATTGATCACTGAAATTACTACATCCATCGATTATTGTGTTAGCTACAGAGAGGCACAAAGTCATAAAATCCCAAGATTTGCAGGCAGAAATGAGGGCAATGTGGAAGAAGGATACCCAGCAGTTAAAATACTAGTAGGAGCAATGGGTCTCCTAAAAAATAATTTACAGTCTTATTTGGATATGCTACCAATGCATATAACTCTGTGTGAATTGCAGGATGACTCATTGTGGGTGCTGCAAAGAGCACTTTTGGCTATCATCACATATTGAAACAGTACTAATTTCATGAACTTTAATCATACCCTGACTTAGGAATAGGTCCATTCCCGTTGTGGTATTAGAAATCCAAAAGACCTGGAGAAATGAAAGCCTCAGATTTGCACTAAAAAGAGGTCATGTTGGGATACCCAAAGTCACTACCCTAATCAATTAATGCCCAGGGCCGTAGCTACCCTACTGATTCTCATCATAAGTCACTTCCAGCGGTGTATGGGTTCACTCTACCTAGGCTTTGGCTTTTTCTATATCTTTTCAGGAAGGGGTAGACTCAAAGTATTCTAGAGGCAGCAGTTTTTTCCTTGGTGCATACTTTCACAAAGCATTTCAATCTGGATTCCTTTTCCAGATCTAGAACAGGCCTTCCTAGAGCTATTTTCCAGGGGCTCATGGATTCTTAATTTCCATCCTCCTCCCTATGTAATTTTAACTTTTGGCAATCTAGTCATAAAGCGTACGCTGTTGCAACAGTAAACTTACCATAACAGTAGATATTCTGTTAGATTACTGTTGCAGTAGCCATCCCTTCCATCGTTGTTCTGGGTTAAGTATATTGCCGGGATGGTGATATGTCTACTGCTTGTATGTTTTTACATATGTTTGTTTTTCTTTTCCTAGCATTTTCCTTTCAGGGATGTAGCATCTCTTCTTGAGGCAGGAAACCTCAGTAGCTTTAGTCACCCTAACCACTGCTTTTATATTGCCCTCTTCCGGCCTCTCAGTGCTTAGGGCATGTGGTAGGTACTGAAGCTTTGAAATTTTGGTCATATTCTTGGAAGGGTATAATACTTAAAGGTTACGCTATTGCAACAGTGACCTAGTAGAGCATTTACTGTTATGGTATGCTTTAGTGGTTATATTTTTAGAAACACATAAAAGATGCACTCCATCTTTTGTCTTTCTGGTGGCTACTTTTATTATTATAATTTCTGTGCCTCCCTGATGTCCAAATCATCTTCATCATTATCAGTCCCCTTTCCCCCCCATTTCCTGCATAGGGTTGGGTGTTGTCATCTCTCTAGATTCAGTTCCACACTCGTACTTTCTTTGACAGTCATGCCTGATTGTCGCAGATCTTCTTTCACACAATCCAGCTATCCAGTTCTTTGCTGGATGCTCTCATTTCCTCTTGTCTTCATCCTGTTTGCTCAAAATCTTCTTCACCAGATTGTCTTCTGATTTTCTGCATGTGTGCCCGAACTACCATAATCTGTTCTCTCTGACTTTCTCTGCAACTGGAGCTACTTTGGCTTCTGTTCTGATAGTCCTCACTTCTTCTGTGCCACAGTGTGCATCCTACCCACCTGTCTTGGGCACTTTATCTACATAATCTCTAGCTTACTCAACTGCTCTGACTTTACTGCCCAGAGTTCTGTACCATATGGTAGTACTGGTCACGCCACTGTTTTGTACAACTTACTTTTCATCTTCTTCGACATTTTTCTGCCATACAATACCCCTGCCACTCTGTGCTAGTTGGCTGCAGCCCCTCTGATTCTAGTTTTGTCCTCCTCATTCAGACTTCCCTTCTCCTCAGACGTCCCTCCCAGATACTTGAAGCTGCTAACCTTCCAACTGTTTTCAATCCTGTCTCATTTCTCAGCTTCTTCCAATTTTCCTCATTTGATGCCATTACAACTGTTTTATCTGTACACCATTTCATCCCATGTGCCTTCATTTTTGAATTCCATTCCCCTATCCTTTGCCGATGTCCTTTCTTAGTGTGTACCTGTAATGCTGCTTCGTCTGCATACAAGTACGAACAGCAATAGGCTTAGAACTTAATCCTGATGCACTTCTACTCCCACTGGGAACCTCTCTGTGAGACTGAATGTTGCTCATACTTTTGTGTACTTGTACAAAGGCTGCACTAATTCAACTAATTTTCTAGGGCTTTGAACAATCATAGGACTGCCCAAATCAGCCTTCTTGGAACCTTGCATGCTTTCTCCAAAGTCTAGGAATGCCCGTTTGTACTCTTTCCTCTTCTCAACTATCTGTCTCAGTGCAAACAATTAAAGGAAATGCATCACTGAAAATGAACTATTTTATCTGCACCTAACAGCACAAACTAGTTAGTTTAGAACTGAATATTTGTGTTTTGTCTAAAAAATGTAGAAAATGTCATCAGAGAGAGAACCCTTATCTTTAATCTGCAGCAACAGACCAACATGGCCATTTGAATGCAGGTAGGCTGCATAGTTTTATTATACTCCGTTTTCATTAAAAGTGAGTATACAACTTGCCCTCAGGGTGGCGAAATGCAAATCATATATAGATTTTCTCTTTATTTTGTTGTCTCTGCACCAAAATTAGAGTCTCATAAATTTGACAAGTTAAGCTGGCCTTCATGTTATTACATGTAAGGTGAATCTTAAACTCCATGTACTGGCAAAGACAATGTTCTGCAGTGTAAATCAGAACTGAGATGCAGTCAGATATTTTAGGATAGACTGGTGTTATTGAGTATGTTTTATACCCCTTACTAGAATTGTGTATTTTATTATTAACTGCCTTAGAGGAAGTAGCATATGATCTGTTAAATCCATTGTTTCAGAGGGCTTTTGTTGTCACATTTACGAGTTTCCAGTGAGGGGCTGTTTGACACCTACTCAAAAAGAAGGGTGAAACTAAGATGCAGATTTGAAGTGAATTCAGCTGCCATTACTTAAGAAGTCCTGTACATTTCATCAGAAATATGTTTTTCACTTGTAAGTTGCTGTGGTCATATTGCAGCTAAAGTGGTACAGTCAAATTCAAAACTGAACTGCACTGAAATCTCAGATATATTGAGTCCTTGTAGGTATCTGACAACAATGGGTTGGAATGCATTATTGTCATCATAATTTATTACAGAATTCTCCATGGGTTGGAATGCATTATTGTCATCATAATTTATTACAGAATTCTCCACAATCAATCTTTATCTGTGTAAACAGAAACTTGCTGTATTGAGAGGTGTTATGTGCAGAATGTGTGAAAACAGAGGGCATAATCTGTGTAAAATGATGATTGGTATTTCTTGTGTGCTTTCAGATGATACACTGTATCTGAGACCAGCAGATTGATGAAATGCATGAAGGCAGCCATAATCTCTCCAATTTTCATCACATTTAAACATTGTTTTGTACACAATGAGTGTGTCTGTTTGTCTTAAAGTGGTAGTGTGAGAAAGTTGTGCATAAAAGCAACCAGTTAGTAGTGTTGCTGTCCCACAGTGCTGTTTTTCTCTGGTTTAGTTCTTGGATGTGGTTCCTTCTACTTCAAGTCTGTAAGTCATCCTGTATCCTTGTGCTTTTTTATCCAGACATTGTGATTTCCTTCATTGCCTGCTGTAAATTGGCATTCCTCCTGATGGCCATTATTTATTTGTTGACCTTTGATACCAGGGAAGTCCCACTGAGTAGGAGTTCATTTTCAGTGGAGGCCCAGTGAGAAAAACTCCACAAAGTATTACAAAACGTTTTAAGAACAATAATTTTACAGTCTTTAAAAATAATACAAAAATGACTACAGTTTAAATAATTATACCAAATTAGACTTAATATGAAAACACTTAAGACTAGATACAAGTTATATGACGATTTAATAGATACATTTTAGCCAGTGTATAGAGAATTAAAAGTAAGTAAGTTTAATGCAAACAGGATTTGCAGCATCAGATGAGATCAAACCAGGCTTATGGTATATTTAGAGAGAAAGCTGGGGGAGAGAGATTGATAGAAGTAAGGAAGACCATGAACAAGGGAGCGTAAGGAGATATAAGGTCTGAGTAGGTATTTGTTCCCATTTAGGGATATAGTTTATGCTGGTTTTGTGCAAGAACAGATCCAGCTTTGGCTAGGAAGTCATTCAGAATGGTTTTGAAGGATGAGAGGGAGGCTGTTGACCTGATGGATAGAGATAATGAGTTCCATGCCATGCTCAGCAGATTTGATAGGTTTGTGGACAAACAGGAGATTTTGGTTATTGGATTGTAATGATCATCTGAGAACATAGTTGTGTAGAATGTTTAGTGCTGAACAAGCAGATGGATTCTGGATAATTTTATAGGTGGTAAGAAGCTGTGTATATGTTAGTTGATGGAGTACTTAACCAATTTAGGTTTTTTACTGGTATACATTGGTGGGTTCACTAGAAGAATAAGGGACTGAATATATGAACATTTATTAGACATAAAGCCAAAATGATGAATGCTTTATATAGACATGTTTTGGAATGTAAGACCCATACCTTTCAATTTATGGTCATTGAACAAGTGAATAAGGATCTCATAGGGGTAATAATTAGTGACCATTTGTATAAAAGAGAGCTTGGGTAGCAATTGAAGTTGGATGCCACAAGTCCTCCAGGAATTAATGCTAGTGTGTCTATCAGTTCTATTTTAAGATTGAAATATTTTATAGGGTAATAGAGGTTTTATTTCATTTATTAATTTTAAAATAAATTGATTAACAGCATTTTAGATATATGTCAGTGTATGCGTTATATTTGATTGTAATAGGAAATTACTTGTGGAATCTTATTGGCTAATTTTTTATCACGCGACAGTTGCAAAATGTTTTAAAATTTTTTTTTGGTGAAAAACCTTAGTTCTGATGAAGTTCCATGATTTAATAGGGAACAAAAGCTCTTAACTATTCTTATTAAAGTTTGAAGTTCATTATTTTAAGAGTGCTTTGGTTTTGCTGCTTCTATACCCTGACACATTGGTCTGTTCATTCGTGTGGTTCCTGGTTGAATTATTTCTTCATCTATGGTTGGAGAGGCAGCTTTTCTTGGCACATATAGTCAAGAATGTTTAAACGCGATGGGTGAATTGACTTTGCTTATCAAACAAATGTCCCAGCAATATCCCTCGAATACCCCATGTGGAGTTGATAGGGGGGGCGTGCCCACAATAGCTGACAGTTTAGGTCTTCCACTTACTTAGCCTTCCCCTGTTAATAATAACCAGTTGCCTTCTTCACAAGTAGTTTTTAATGTCTGGAAGGCTAATCAATTTCAGTTTTATGTTAATGGATCAATGGAATGTGCAGGTATGAATGGACAAGATGAACTTTGAGGTACGTTACGTGACCTATCGACTCTTTCTGAAAATAAGTTATTATGGTTTAAAAAGTTGCAGCTGGATAATAGTTATTTATTAAAAAAATATTGAGTTGGGGCAAGTGCCAAAAGGTTTACCTTTATGCTGTTTCCCTAATGGGGTGTGGACTGGGTTAGAGTTCCATCGTGATTTAGTGGATTTATTTGATAAAACGGGATGTGAGCTAATGAAACTTCTAGTAAAGTACAATAATGAGCAACTGGACAGTTTATCTCACGATTTAGATGTTTTGAACAAATCCATTCATGAGGACTTGCTGTTTGATGAATGGCAAACAAGTTATGGTCATATTTTTAATAAAGTGGACAGTGTTTGTGTAAAGAGAAAATTTAGGAAATTACAACGGGATATGGAGGCGTATCCCTTATCGTATAAGGGGATGTCTAATGGAAGAAATGACAGTTGGAATCGAAGAATGAAAGATAAAGGGGCACATCACCAAATGACTCCAGTCATGTTTGTGAGCAACCTGTTCCTTTAGAGAAAGTACCGGTTCGGAGATAATATTGAACAAAAATCAACAGGGCAATATGGAGAGATATTCAGAACACCAGGAAATTTATTACAAACAGGGCGCCAGGCCCAAGAAGACTTTGCAGTTCCATGAATTGGAAAAAACAATAATTATGAGTGGAGAGGATGGAATATCTCCGTCTTTAAAGTTAATTAGAAACACACACAAGGATTTTGTTTTATACAATTTTTTTAGTAAAGGAGTGAGTGAAAGACATGCTGATTTATTGGCAAGGGGTTTGACTTTTGTGCCCTCAAGAAGGGTCAGGATAGATGAGACGTTAATTGACTTAAAACTTTTCACACGTCAACTGAATTTGGCAGTATGGTTTCCCAATAATGGTTTACAAAGTGAACACATAAGGGAAACTATAAAATGATCAAGCTGCTTCAGCCCTCCCTTTAACCACACTATTCAGTGTTTTGAAAAAATGCGTGAATTAGATATCAGGTTAATTTTAAATAGACCATGGAGAAATGAATGTTTTAATATAAGTAAATAAGAATTTTTATTGTTGAAGGAAATTTCTACTGATAAATCCATCAGGTGATGAAACCTGATAAGGAGGGAGATTTGGTACTTATGGACAGGGTGGACTATAATAATAAGATGAATGCATTATTGTTGGTTGGAAGATGCTTATACAGAAGTGTCTAAAAATTAAATTAATATTGCTTTGGTGACATTTGATACCATGTTATATGACATGCTATATCAGTGGCAGCTAATAAAAGAGGAATTTGACTGTTTGTTTGATGTACATCCCGTTATTGCAGGCATCATTGGTATTCTTAAATTACATAAGAACTTGAATGATCCACCTTTTAAGTCAATTGTTGATGGTACTAGATCTAAAACATTCTTTACTGCCAAATATTTAGACTATATATTAAAAGATAGTGTGAATGTGTTACCAGCATTGTGCAAAGATTAATGGATTAAGGTTTTGGGCGAATGCAACATTTGTTACCATTGATGTCAGAGATTTATATTCTGTAATTCCACATCAGTTAGGGTTAGAGTGGTTTGAACAATTTTTATTTCAGCAAAGTTTAATAGAATCCGATAAGATAAGAACTGTGGTTGCTTTAATGGAACTTGCATTATTAAATAATTTTATTTATTTTGAAGGACAATACTTCAAACAGGTGAATGGGGTAGCAATGGGAGTAGTGTGCACCCTCAGTTTTGCTAATATAGTAATGTCCTTTTGGGAGAAACAGTTTCTTTTTGATAGTACATACAAAATTCTAGGGGATTTTACACAAAATTTTTGGATGATGTATTTATCTTATGGGTTGACACAGTGGGGAAACTGAATGAACTTTTAGGATATATTAATAATACAGTTGATTTTGATGAGAAAATAGTATATTTGAATGTTGAGCTGACTAAAGATATTGTTAAACAGGGTTATTGTTTAAAAGTTCATAGAAAAGCCACTTTTTCAAGTTCATATTTGCATTTTGATAGCTGGCATCCTGTACATCAAAAGAAGGCAATAGTCAAGGGGCAGTTAGTCCGTTTGGCAAAAGTGGTATCTGATAATGAGCTATTTTTGAGGGAATTTGATTTTTTGACAAATTTGTTCCTTAACAGACGCTATCCAATGAGTTTTTTAAGTGAGATTAAAAAGGAAGTTATTGGGAAAAGAATGAGTGGAATTGTTCAACCTATTATTTCCCCTAAGAAAAGTGAAATGAATTCAGTAATAGATAAGGTAAGTTCTAGTATACAGAATAATTTTGGAGGTAACCAATTATGTGCATTGACTTTTACACTGGATAGTAAAGTTATAGTGGAGAGTTTTAATAAATATTGGGTGATTATATTGGGTGATAGCCTTATTAGAAATAAGATAGGTGGTAAATTGAAAATAATATTTAAAAAAGATAGTGTTTAGAGAGTATTTGGAGAGCAAGGAACCATATAATATTAGTGTTGGTGAAAGGAATAAGGACAATTGTGGTCTGTTTAACTGTGTCCGCTGCCCCCAATGTCCATATGTTAAAAAGACAGAGATGTTTATAGTGAGGGGGAAGACTTAGTTGAATGGCCACTATAATTGTGATTCTAAAAATGTGGTTTATCTTGCTAGTTGTAAAAATTGTGAGGCACTTTATGTTGGAATGACCAGTACAAGAATAAGGGAGTGAATGTATGTGCATTTATTAGTCATCAAGAAAGCCAAAATGATGAATGCTTTATATTGATATGTTTAGGAATGTGAGACCCATACCTTTGAATTTATTTTCATTGAACATGTGAATAAGGATCTCAGAGGAGTAATAGTGACCATTTGTATAAAAAAGAGCTTGAGTGGCAACTGAAGTTGGATGCCGCAAGTCCGCCAGGAATTAATGATAGTGTGTCTATCAGTTTTGTTTTAAGATTGAAGCATTTGATAGAGTAATAGAGGTTTTATTTTATTTTATTTCATTTATTAATTTTAAAATAAATTGTTTAACAACATTTTAGATATATGTTAGTGTATGCCTTGTATACAATGTCAGTGTATGAGTTTTATTTGATTGTAATAGAAAATTACTTGTGGAATCAATGGGTAATTGTTCACGTGACAGTTGTAAAAGGTTTTTTAAATGTTTTTTGGTGAAAATCTTTGGTTCTAATGACGTTCCATGATGTAATAGAGTATAAAAGCACTTAACTATTCTTATTAAAGTTTGGAGTATATTATCTTAAGAGTGCTTTGGTTTTGCTGCTTCTACATTTTGACACGTTGGTCTGTTAGTTTTTGTGGTTCCTGGTTGAATTATGTCTTCATCTATGGTTGACAAGGCAGCTTTTCCTGACACTTATGGCCAAGAATGTTTAAAAGCAATGGGTAAATTGACACTGCTTATCAAACAAATGTCCCAGCAATATCGCTTGAGTAACCCTTGTGGATATGAATATTTTTCTTGTTTGGCTGTGATGTCAGAATCCTATTCCATGAGGATAAGCAGATGATGGTCCTATCTCATCACACAGTGGACACGAGTGTCATCATTTATCCAGTACCTCATTAATTTTTGGTATTCCTACTCCATGGTGAGTGGGTGGGAAATTTAGTCTGCTGACTTCTCACCCAAATAATGGTCCCTCACATGGAACAAGGCATAGACTTCCTAAGGTACACTGTGAGGAAATGATCACTTTAATCACTTTACCTTGTATCTACGAGATGAGTATGTAGTGGGAATTATATTGATAATTAAAGACATTTTTAGTGAAGGAACTGACTTTCTCCTTAAGTTAGTACTTGTATACTCTTAGTTGCTAGTTAGCAGACACAAGAGAGGTCAGGCATTGTGTCACAGTCGTTTTTCACTAAATTCATCATGGTTGCCAGTTTGTTCATTGATTATAACTCAGTGGTTCTTGGACCGTCTGCCTCAACAGAGAGTATTAAATAAGTAATACGAGCCATGTAGCCAAGGGACTGAAAATGTATAGAAAACTTTGACCTTTACTGTTGCTTTGCATACATTGCTAAAGCTGATTTTGAAGAGTTATAAGGTACATAAAGCTCAGCATGTTCCATGATCTGCAATGTCAGCGGTTATCATTCAGACCACATACATTTAGTTCTAGAATCTTGGCTACAGATGCAGACTCTGTTTTCATTTTTTTTTCTCATGGCGCAGTCTTTTCTAGTTGTAGATACTCAGCAGCTTGATAGCATTTAACATTAAAAGCTTGTTTACGGAGCAGCAAAGAGCACACACTGCAGATTGTGTACTTTCTGTAGAGACAAGCCATTCTTCGCTTAGGTGACTGTTTTGGTGATACACAGTGTCTTGAATTTCCCGCGGTATTAGGACACCAGGTCTGTGAACCTTATGTTGTTATATGTCCACAAAAAAAAAGAATAAAAAAAGTGCATTATTTCTGCATCTCATAGATGTTCATTGTATTAATCACTGCTGCAGTAGCCTTGGCTGTATGGGTTATATCCTGCTAAGAATTTAACAACTGACTACTTTCCAAAGTTTCAGGGCACCTTCCATGAGACCAAACTGTTGGGTAGCTTGAGATCAGCTGCTAAAAGATAAGTTTGGGCGCAAAGCCCTTCAGAGCTTTACTGCCACCAATGGTACACTAATCTTAACACTTTTGAGGATCGATGGTTGGCTTGGTGCTGTTTTTTTGCTGGACAGATGATTTCCCTTTGGGGGAAAAAAATTCTGTGTTCTAAATATTTGTTTTGTAAGTTTCTTCAGGAAAGTTATTCTAAAGCTAGGAGTGTTGTGTTTTAATGGACTGTTATGGGACTGTATTGCACTTGTAAGTGGGAGTACTTTTTTCCCCCCTGTTAGTCTAAAAGTTGTGTAAAGTAGCTGAAAAATATATTTTCTGTGGATAAATTGTGTTTATTTTACTGTTTTGGGGTTAGCATGATGTTCCAAAGTGCTTTTTACTGTGTTTTTTGGTTGTAAAAGTGACTTTTAAAGACTTTGTTTTTACCGGCATTTGCTGCTTATCTTTTCTGGGAAAGCGACACCATTTTCAGCTTGACCATAGAACTAATTACCGCTGCCATGGTTGGTCCTTCGACCGCGGTGGTGGTGCTGCGGTAGCGTTGTTGCCTCACAGTAAGACGCTGTCCGGTTCGATTCCCAGCTAGAGCGTCTTCTACGTGGAGACATGCGTGAATGGGCGTACCTTCGTTGAAGGTTGTGCGTCAGGGCTGGTAACTCGGCACATAAAAATCAGCTACCAATCATTAGCGGACCGGAGTTCTGCTGTGGCGACCCCTAACTGGGAAAAACCGAAAGACACAACAACATGGTCGGTCCTTCTTCCAGCTATAATAAAAAGAAAATAGTTAAGCCAACAGTCTTCGCCACCACAGCAGGCTAGCAATTTGCCTCAGAAGAAAGTGGGTGACTCTGCTCTGACCATTTGTTGGACCTCAAACCATTCATCTTTTACACCTGATCCCTCTGGTGTGGCACTAACAGCCACTATGGACCAAGGGTTAGCTAGAGACCTCTGAGCAGGCAAGGGAGAGTGACACTTGTCAGTCCTGGAAGAGGAAACTGGGAAGATTGCCCTGTTGTGTTATAATGCTGTGCCCATCCATGGGGAAGCAGCTACTGCTATTTGTAACACACCTGGCCCCATTTTTCCTGTCAAAAAGAAACAGAAAACCAAGCATGTATCTACTCATCCTCAAATTTCTTTGGGTAGGAGTAGTTTACTGGGTCTGGCTCGGGGTTTAATTCAGGCTGTTGCTCCATCTTGTAAAGTAATTTCTGGTAAAAGGAGGAAGAATTCTTTTCTTTAAGAGATTCAAGATTCTGAATCTAAACAGGAGGATGCAGGGACAGATGCACGTTTTTTTCCCTCAGATTTCTGATTTAGGCTCAGAGGAGAGCTCAGTGTCTGATTCTCACTATAGGGATTTCTGTTTCTCTGAGATTACTGGTAGAATGTGCCAGTGTTTTCAGTGGGAGAACAGTGAGGTTTCTCAGTCCCTCAGAAAATACTGCTCTGTCTGCTTTAGAGGATGTGTGTGTTAGTGCTGCAGTTTTCCTAATAGTCAGACAGCTGCCCGTAAAAAAGTTGATAGAGTGCATAAAGTTCCTCAGTGTTTATTTTTTCAAAACTATTCCCAAACCTGACACAGCAGTTTTATTCGATCCCACTGATGCTAAACACATACTTAAATCCAATCCTACCCTTTCTGATAAGGATGAGAAAACCGTGTATATTTCTGCAACTTTAATTTTCAAATGTTTAAATTGTCAGACTCGTGTTGAAGTTTGTTCTGACGAATTGTTAAAGTGTGAGGTGTTTTATCTGCAGTTGTTTGAAGAAAAATCTGCATTAATAACTTAGCTTCTTCTGTTGCACAGGGCACTACTCATTGTTTGCAGTTTGTGTATGACTTTGTTGATATGTCTTCGAGGGCTATAGCCACTGATACTGTTTTAAGGTGGTTTGCTTGCTTGCATTATCAGAACCTCCTAGATGTTAAAATGAGATTTTAATTCTCCTTTGATAGAGCTTTAGTGTTTGGCCCCTCTAGTGCAGAGGTGATCAAAGAGTGTTATGAAAGGACAAGGTGATTTATTTATTTATTTACATTTGTTGACCGGGAGTGTCCGACTGGACGTAGGTCCATTTTCAGTGTAGGCCCAGGGCGAAAAGCTCCACAGTTAAAATAAACAGACAGCAGTTACATTGGATTACATAGCGATTAACAATTTAACATAGCAATTAATTACAAACATATTTACAGATGGAGAACATAGTACATCGGTAGACAACTAGAATCTTTATCTGCGAAGTACATAACAGACATTAACAAATGTTACAATAAGAAGTTCCTGCTGTATAATAAGTACTAGGCTTATGAGCATCTGAGTTTGCTATAATCAAGGTAGTTAGTGGGGTGGAAAGAAAGGTAGTGGTTAGATGGGGTGGGTGATATTTGAGTGGGAGTTGCAAGGGCATAGCCAGCATGTTTTTAAGTGTGCTTTTAGTAAAGTTTTGAAGTGGGTGCATGATGGTATGGAGGTAACTGTGGGTGGGAGGGAGTTCCATAATTTGGCTATGGCGCAAGAGAATAGTGCTTCACCAGCAGAGTTATTGGCTTTAGTGATCTGCAAGTGATTTTTGTTGCTGGATCTTAGTGGTCTGGTGGTGAGATAGGGTTGGAGTAGATTCTGGAGGGATGGGACATTTAGTGGATGGTTTACTAGTTTGTGGCGAGTGAAAGTTGATGCCATTGAAGGAGGTGAGGGAGTTCAAGCCAGCCCAGTTCAGCAAGTGAGAGAGAGTGGTGACTACAGTAGGATGCCCCTGTGGCGAAATTGGCGATTTTGTTGTAGCAGGTCTCTAACTTGTTTAGATTGCATTGCCTTAGGTTGGTATATATTGGAGAGGCATAAAGTAGGGTGGAGATAAGGTGGGAATTTGCTATCGAAATCTTTGCTGCTTTGGTGAGAAGTTGCTTATTTCTGTATAACGCTCCTAGTTTTTTGTGGACTTTTTTTATGGTCATGGATATGTGAATGTCAAATTTTAGTTTATCTATTTCCACTCCTAGAAATTTGGTGTGTTCAGTGGGGTATATAGTGGTGTTGTCTATTGCTGTGATGTTAAAGTGAGAGTTGTTTTGAGTATGTTTGGTGGGTTGGAAGATGAGTAGTTTAGTTTTGTTTGGGTTGAGTATTAATTGGGCATCGGATAACCAAGTTTCAACGGAGGAAAAGGCTTCCTGTGTGAATTTTTGCAGTTTGGGTAAGGACTGGGATGAGTAGATGGTTGAGTCATCTGCGGATTGTATGAGTGTGCCATGTTTCGTGGCAGAGGCTAGATTATTGGTGAAAACAGAGAAGAGTAGGGGTCCAAGGATGGATCCTTGGGGAACCCCTATGGAGACAGGTAGTTGGGGAGATATGTCATTCTGCCATACAATGGATTGTTGGCAGTCAGACAGGTAACTCTGAAACCAGTTGGTGACTGATTGAGAGAAGAATAGGTTATTGAGGACAGAGATGAGTTGTTTGTATGGGACCATGCCAAATGCTTTAGATAGGTCTAGGAAAGTAGCAGAGGAGAGATAGCCATTGTTTTTATGCTGAAGAAGGATAGTGTTAGTAAAGGAAAGTAAGGCAGTGGTGGTGCTATGGTTTGGTCGGAAACTATGCTGAGTATTGGAAAGGAGGTTGTGTTAGTAAGGTGATCCAGTGAATCTCTAAGATTTTTCAATCCTTTTCAAATTATACAAGGAATTTTCTATCTCCACATCCGGTTTTGGCAAAAAAAAAAAAAAAAAAAAAAAAAAAAAACAGATTAAACAGTCTCAACAAAATCCAGGTAAACAGATGTTTAAGAAGAAATGAATAGGAGATTCCAAAAAGAAGTCTCAAATCTCCCAAAACCAAGGACAGTCCAACAAGTCTGAATGGTTGTTCACGAGATCTTGTGACCCCCTCACACCCTGTCCCCTTTTTTCCAGAAAGTCTGATTCTCCATTTTCATCTTTGGCAACAGATTGCTTCAGACAAACTGGTTCTGAAAATCTTTTATCAAGGTTACAGATGGCAGTGGGAGGAAATTTCTCCTTTCCATGCAGTCTCTTCCTAATCCTCCAGATCAGACACCTATTCTTCATCATATGCTGTCCCAAGGAGTGATAGAACCGGCTCCTTCTTCCTCCTTCCTTCGGGGAGGGGTTTATTCAAGGATGTCCTTTGTACCAAAGAAAGAACATGCTTGGAAACCATTTTTGGATCTTTCTTTTTTAATCCTGTTTGTGATAGTGTCCATATTCAAAATTATGTCATTTCACAACCTGTTACCTCCTATTCTCTTTCAAGTTTCCTGGTAGCACTAGACTTACAAGATGCTTTTCATCATATCCCTGTTCATCAAGACTTCAGACATTTTTTAAATGTGTCTGTGTCTGGATCCCATGATTGTTTTTTCTGCCTTACACTTTTGATTATCCACTGTACAAGGAGTGTTCACAAAGTGCCTAGCTCCAGTTATACCTCATTGCAGGCTACATGGTGTCCACAGTTTTCCATGTTTAGATGGCTCTCTTATCTTTGCAGAATCTTTTTCCTAGTGTCAGGAATCTCCTTCATGGCGAGAGATCTCTTACACAAGCTGGGATTTGAGGGGAGCATTCAAAAGTTTTTCTGGACTCCCTCAAACAGGATAGTGTTCCTGGGATGTCAACTAGACACCTTAATTCAAAGAGCCTCTCTTCCACAGAAAAAATAGATCTTTGTTTAGATCTGCTTCTATGGTTTTCCACGGAGACTTTGATCACTGCAAGAGAATACCTCAGGACTTTGTATCTCATGTCATCAATGATTCTGATGATACTCCTGGCAAGACTCCCACATAACTTTGGGTGGCATGATGCCAGGGAATCTTCTTGGGCTACGCGTATATAGGCTCCAGGGCCGTCAGCCTAGTACACACCTATGAACCTTTGAACCTATGAAAAAGATACAGTGATACCTGAAATCTCTTTGCTTCCAGCATCAACACCATTTATCTTTTCAAATCCCAGTGCACAGGTTTGTCAGAAATTAGATCTTTTGGTGGCGACAACAGATATCCTTGATTCCAAGTCTCCCCTTCTCCCTCCCTGCTCCAAAGTAGTCAGTCACCACAGACAGTTTTGATTTTGCTTGAGGCACAGTTTCAGATGGGATAAAAGTGGAGGGGGTTTGGGACACCAAGGACATAAATATCAAGGAGATACTTGCCCTGATCAAAGCACTCAACACTATGAACCATGTCTGGTACCTGGGACCAGTCATGTGATACATCAGCAAGGAATGAGGAACCAGGTTGTACCACCCTTGCAAACTAGCTGTGTTAGCTTGGGATATAGCTTCACAGCACAATCTCACTGTACAAATGTCCTACATTCCATCAGAGCATAATTGTGTGGCAGACAAGCAGAACAGGACCAGGACAGACCCTCACTAATGGAGACTAGATATGGGGGGGGGGGTATTTTAAGATTTGATCCATCTGTGGGGAGTTCCTCAAGTAGACCTCTTTGCCTCCTCTGTGAAGAATCATCTGGCAAGATTCTTTTCCAGGAGTCCATGTAAGAAGGCCTGGAAGACAGATGTTTTTTTTTTCTTTTCTTTGGACAGGAATGTTCCTGTATGGCTTTTGACCATTTCCACTAATATCCAAGGTACGTCTGAAGATTCAGAAGCAATCCTCCAAGATTATTGTGGTGACTCCCTTCTGACCCATTGAAAATGGTTAGTGGCAATTGCCACAAGCTTCCTCACAGGCTAGATCTACTCACACAAGAACAAGGGTGTTTGATACACCCTAACATCAGTTGTAATCACCTGACTGCCTGGATAACAGGGTCTTAATTCATTTTAGGCACTTTGCCATGGATGTGCAGTAGGTATTAATGCAGGCAAGAAAGCCTGTTACTAGAAAATCATACTGTATATTAGCAAATGGAAAAGGTTTTCTAGTTGATGCCAACAACATAACCATGACTGTTCAGGACTAGTTGTTCTCTGGTTTTACAATATTTGTGTGAGCTACTGTGTTCTTTCCTATTCCTTTGTCAAGGTTCATTTATCAGCACTTCAGCATGTCTGTCCTTGGATCATACTCTTCAAGGCAGTCTTGTGTCAAAATGTTCTTGAAAGGGGTTTTGCCTAAGAGGCCTCCAAGAAAAGCACCAGAAAAGTTCATAATGATAACTAGTACTATCTTGGAAGAAATATTTGTAGCTGTGCATTTAATTGTATGATCTTAGCATTTACAGATTCAAGAAATGTGAGTAGAGTGACAGACTTGGAGAAAAGCTATTGCAAAAAAAAAAAAAAAAAGGGCCAGGATAGCAAAGTAGAGCTACCTTACCATCTGCCAGTAGCCCTTCCCCTTGGGGGGGCATACATGACTAGCCGCTTATAACAGGAAGGTCTGCAGCTTGAAATGCATGTCTAAAGAGGTTAATGGTATTGCCTGTTCATCACGCTTATCCTCCTGCCATAGTTGAGCAGACTGGCTGCAACATTGTTCTCCTACTCTCTGGCTGTTTTTACTTACTTATGTATGTACGTTTCTGTGTGTGTGTGTGTGTGTGTGTGTGTGTGTATATATATATATATATATATATATATAACTGAGGTAGGGCAGTGGTCATAAAGACCAATTTCAGGTTTGAACTAGGAAAAATATATTGTTTTTATTTATTTCAAAGAACAACATGAAATCGCCGATGGAACAAACCCATCACAGAAGTGTCACACAGTTCTAGAAAAAAAAGTAGAACATATTTGCACAATATGGAAGTCAATGTTTTGATTAAGACGGTAAATATAGACACACTGAAGGAGAGCAATGTGTTTGAGACAGAGTTAAAATTAGAGTAAAAGGGAGAATGGTGGTTGTAGGACATAGGAGGTCAGGTGATATGGCCTGAGGAAAAACTCACATCATCAACAGAGAGTATAAAAGGTAGATGAGTAAGGTTATTTACAAGTTTGTTAATAAAGGATTAGAAAAGTAGGAAAGCAAGGATGGAACCTTGGGGAACACCCTTAATTAAGGGAGCATCAAGGATGTGAATGGTCTGATCTTAACTGTGAAAAACATCTTGGAAAGGTAGTCTTAAGACCAAAAGGAGATTTGAGGGCTAATTCTTAAGTTATAACATTTGATATATAAAAATGAGGTGATTTAGAAGATCAAAAGCCTTGTGTATGTTCTATAAATAACCAAGGTTAACTTTATCACTGTTAAATAAAGTACCTTCTGATAGGATCTTTAATGTAGTCAATGTGCTGTGACCTTTCCGAATGTTGTGTTTTAAGGACAGAATGTTATTGATTAATGTAATGTAAGAGTTATAAAGTACTTTTCCTACAATTTCTTAGTCTGCCAAACTTAGCATCACAGTGTATGACCGCAGCAGCTGTCTACCTTGTCCAACTTGCTGCTGTTATTGAATAGGAACCCTCAAAGAACATAGTGGAACAATTGTAAGTTTCTTCCTAACATAAAAAGTGTTGGTAACCATTTGAGTCAGAAATCCATACTTCCTTTTCCAGCTTCTGTCAATGTGTGTTTAAGTGGCACATGGCATTTGATAGCAAAATAAGGCCCATCACTTTGCAGCCTCAGTTTGATAGAAGGGGTCTTCTGGGCTCAGCCAAATCCTCTCTGTTGACCCCCCCAACTCTCTTCTGTTTAACTAACTGCAGCCCCTGTGGGTAGCTAATGTTCCCATCTACATAATGTAACCTTCCATAGTTTGTGTGTTAGCCTATTATCATATCATTGTCAGAGCATGCTTTCCCGTGATTCTTTATGTAATGCTGCTTATTTCACCATTTTTTCATGCAGAATAATGTAGTATAGCAACACAACATAAGAAACCACAAGAGACACGATCTTAGTAGCAATGGCAATATCTTCATTGATCTAACTAGTTCCAAGTTTTAGGGAAGAGCAAGATAATAGACTTGATCAGTACTAAAAGTTTATGTAACCATGCTTTTAGCCTCTGGGCTCCATCCTCCTTAAAGGCACTGAGGGAGTGAGTTTGGTCTGGATACTCTTCCCGTTAAGGATCTATAGCACAAATAAATTGCCTCTAGAGACTACTGTTGGGATCTAACTACTGAGACATGCATTCTTCCCAGCTTGGAAAGGACCGGCTGTGACAATTTCCTGCCTGCTTACCACTCCCACACAGTCAACCATCCCTCCAAACCTGTTGAGCACTGCATTTGTTGAACTCTCTTAACTAACAATACTGTTACCCTTCCTCCATCTTCTAATCTGTCCATGTACTCATCGGAACTTTACTGTGTTAGTTAACTTGCTATGTTGCAATAAATTTCAGGCCTACTGCACTCAAAACTTGAGTGTTTTAAATTAGATAATTCATAAGTCTTTAATGATTACTGCCATGTGTTCTGAGTCTAGCAATCATTGCAGAGGATTAAGGCATTGACTTAATTAACCATACAGTGCTCTTGGGGTCTCCCCTGAAAAGGAACACTTGTGTTGATTGGTCTTACTTGGTTAACAAATGAATAAATAACATTTAAATAAAACACAACCTGCCTTTCTCAGTTGCCCTGGACTTTCCTACATCAAAACTTTTTTTACTGCTGCAGCAGATGATTACAGCCCTTGCATCTACCATGTAAGAGTTTGGCTTACAAATCTTTAAAATGAATCTACTTTTAAACCAGTAACCCCTATCATATGTTGTGGCTCTACAGATTTTATACTGATGCTGCACCCATCTTTCTCCTCTTTCTCTTTTTTAAATGCTTTTCTCTTGGCAGTAACACAAAAGACTAGCATCAATATTTTTGTGTTTGTGAAGTATCACAATCTTGCCTTCTCACTGCATTCCTAGCTGCTATACATGTATCATGCCTATAGTAAAGATTAGTAAACTAGGAATAACCATGCTGACACTTGGTGACCTCTTATCTGACCATCTCTAAAACTGTTTTAGATTAAATTGTCCATAGTTTTGCTTGTTTCACAGATGTAACATTCTGTCACTCTTCCACAAAAATTCTGTGACTGAGGAAATCTGTCATTCCTGTAGTTTTGTTACCTCTGCATATATTCAGATCATCTCTCACTTTGGGTAACATTTGCCTCACATAGTGATGCCCAAACTCACTAGCTTTGAAGGTATTGGTATAGACTTGTCTTGCCTTTTTTTTTTTAAATGTTTTGCCAATCAGTCAGTCTTATCTCTTTAGCTTCTAATAATATTTTACTGGTGGATAGCAACAAAATTTAAGCCGCTTTCAAGTGCCAATACTATGCATAAATTAACATAACTGATCGTTGGGAATTAGTAACCTAATGTTTCTTGATAGTTATCTTTCCCCCCCCCCCCAGGTTCTCACTCAGTATGAGAGAGTAGGGAGTTAAACTCAGGGATTTTAAGCAGTTCTACAGCTAGTAATGACTGCAGTGACTCAAAGCCTGTTAAGGTAATCTTTGAAAATACTGAGATGTTGGATACAAAAATTATGTCAAATAGAAGTCTTGCTCTCCTTAAACGCTGTGCTTGGTTGGTGGAGGTTACAGAAATGGTCTTGGTGACAGTGAATCCTGTAACTAGCCTGACACCTGGTCCATGATTGATATTAGACCAACCAAACAGAGTAGTTTAGGCTGTAGTTCTGTTGAACAAAATCCACTGATGCTGCCAGTGTTACAGTCCAGAAAGTTTGTGCAATATGTAATCTTTGACTTTACATATGCAGAGGGACTCGTGACAAGGCAGCATATGGGTCATGTACCGTCTGTCTTCGGTGGCATCATCTAAGAAGGTTTGCCAGTCCTTTTTGTAGGACAAATGCTTGAATAGTCCAGCAGATTTGGCAGAGTATGAGCCATCTTTTATATCTTCTTGGATCTGTGTCATTGCTATTTGAGTCATCAAGTATTTTAGAATGCATTATGTATCACAGACTAAGGCAAATTAAACAAAAGTATGTTTCCTTTACAGTCACTTCTTGGGCCAGGTTAAGGTACTGTGTCTGGCACAGCAGTTCTTTATATAGCATCTAAAGGGCCTTGGGGTATGTTGAATAAGCAAGCAAATCATTATCAGTAGATGCTATGATTTACAAAACTCATTAGACTTGCTCTTAACATCCCTAGCTCTGCCTCATAGAGAGATAAAGTCCTGACCACAACCCAGATAACCTGAGATTGATTAGCAGCTTGGCTGCTGGAAAAACAGAGCAGGGGACAGTGGGGGTGAGTGACATATTCCAGCTTGCTTATCCTTGGGAGAAGGTAGAGGCTGGTCTCGATTGATTGCTCCTGTGCAAATGGTGGCTAGCCTGTTCACAACAACCATAAGACCAGAGGACATGGATGTGGCAATCTTATGCTGTTTATGGTAGGTGTCAGAGGATTTGTATTTGTGAGCATGCACACACCATGGAGATAATGTAGGATGCCCCTGCATGGTATAGTTGCCAGTGTCAGCCACCAAGGGGGTATGGTTAGGGCCATTCGAAAAAAAAATCGGTTGTATTTATGATGGCTTACTCAGCTTTTTACTTCTTGGAGAAGTATGCAAAAAAGTGCATTAGTCTGGCAGCTAGCACACAGGATTAAGACTTTAAACTGTTAATGAGCTGTTTCCTGTAAACAATGGTACGGGGTTTGATTCCGTCCACCTTCATTTGCCTGTTGTGCTGCTGTGATAGTTAGTTAACCAGATAGTGTTCCCAAGTTGTTCAGGAAAATGGACATTTGTTTCCAATGGGTTTCCCTGGTTAACAAATGTATACAATAAACAAAATTAGAAAGAAAAGGTGAATGCTGTATCCAGAAAGTTAGTTCTGTCTTTTAAGCCAAACATACTTAGTTTGCTGATCTTAGTACTATGCAAAAGTGTAACTTAATATATCCCTTAAAGTGTAGCATACTTTGCCATTCTGTTATTCTGTTGTGAATCTCAAAAGTGTGTCCGAGAGTCCAAGCAGAATGCCATTAGACTAAAGCATCATTAATGGTCTGCTGTAGTACAGGGCTCCTTTATTTTCTTTTTTCCTGGAAATAGAGCGTAGCATTGTTTAGTCATCTGTAAATGCCATAAATGATTTAAACTGTAACAAGAGATGCAATAATAATGCCTATTCATCTTTTGGTGACATTCACTTTTGCTTTTGTTGCACAGCTGTTTATAATAGACTTTGTCTTCTGCTTTAAACAAATCACTTATTTAAAATAATGAAGTGCTATTCCACACACAGGACATCTAATAACTCAAATCTGTTAAGATTTATAGCTAACAGTTACTGCAAATATACATAAAACACTATAAAGTTGTTAATAGCCAGTTATTGGAATTCGTAAACATTCTGCATGGCATAAGAGAAGTACATCAGAATTCTCTACCCTGACTCAGAGATGGACTATAGTACTGACTACTTGCATGCACATGAATGTGTGTGTTCCTAAACGGTGCACAAAAGTCAGTAATACACTATATGTCCCAAGCCCTTTGTTGCTACAGACATTCTGATCCTTGTGCTGCACTTCAGACGTTGAAACACGACACAGCACTGCAGCATAATAAGGCATTAATAAGCTGTCACTCAGAAACTTATCCTATTATCTTTCTGTTCCTTGCAGTGCTGTGCTCCACTATTGCTTATAACTGTGATTCCTAAACATTTTTGCTCATTAGGCATGATTACTTTTTGACAATGAGAGGTAAAATGTTTGTGACCCCCTACTCATGGAAGCTCAGCAGCTTTACTGGGTGTGGGTGGGGAAAGGTATGGTGATGGTAGCAAGGTTGTCTACACCATATGAACATTTTGCTGCTGGAATGTTTTTTTTCCGCACTGTGCAAGTTTTTTTTTTTTTTTTTTTTTAAACCACTGATATTTTGTCAGCACTGTATGCTGAGCAGGAAAGTAACATTACTTTGCTGCTAAATGCAGCACCATCTCATTGTAAGTTGTGGAGTTAATCACTTACTTGATACTTGAATCAGTTTTCTTTATTGTAAAGGAAAGTATAATACATTTGTAATTTATTTCTCTCTCCACCCCTACTCATTTGAAGCATATTGGCCTGTACTGGTGACATAGTGGAATAGAGAGAGCTGCCTACAGCCCAAAGCTGTTAGCAGCTTGGGCACTTGCCAACACAGGCAGGGGGAGAATAGGCATGCTGGAGTGGAAGCGGGTGGTAGCAGGAAGCCTACCTTCTGTGAGCTCTCTCATAGAAGGGGGTGAGGTGGAAGTAGACATTCTGTGGGTGTTCTTTCAGCCCGCCAATCCACCATACAGTGAGTGGTAGATCACATAGGGGTTGTTATGGGTCCCCACAGTGATACAGGTAGCTTGTCCCCTACCCAGTAGGTGAATTTAGGCTAAATAATAAAAACATGCTCTTATTTTCAGCACGTGAGAGCACAAGCATTCTGATATTGGAGGATGATGGCTCATCGGTATGTTTCTTACTGTAATGGATTTTGAAGGATGGAGTCCTCACTGCTAGGGAATGAAAGGGCCAAATCCACTTGGGGGAGAGTTGAGGGTTTTGATGGTCAATATGACAGATTAGGAGAAGGCTTATAGGAAAAAATGGAAGCTGATCAATTAATTAGGTATTTGAAATATTCCCAAAACTAGCTGTTATGTCTAAAATCAGCTGAACTTTTTGTTGTTTTTTTCAGTGAAATCTAATTGTCATTTTAGTTAAAATGCCTTTTTTATCACTGAAACATATTTAAATGGATCCACTGAGTTCATGTGCTTGGTGTCATACTCCTGTTTTAACTCATTTATTACCTAGCCCTTGGCAGTGGGGGCCAGGGTCACTTTATGACTAGTGTAAGTGGGGGATACAGAGTCGTAAATATTTGAAGTGTAGAGGGGTGATCGTGCTTCTAGTTTGTTGCAATCATCATGCATTTCCAACTTAATTAGAGGACTGTTTGGTCTTCCCTGCCCGTGGGGAGTGGGTACACAACCTAGTGACCCTTGCTTACTTGTAGAGAAGGTGGCTTTCCTTCCTTGTGAGACCTCTGTTATCCATTCTACTAATGTTGCTAATGTACCCCTGGCACAGATCATTTTCCTGCCTCTGCAATGTTGAGTTGGCCAATCAGTACTGAAGGTTTAATCTGTGATCTGTAAACAGCTGCAGAATGTTGTGGAATTGAACTTCATGTGTCAGTTTTTTAGTGACTGAAAACTTTGCTTTTCCTTTTTTCCTTATGCTTTATGAAGTAATATAGATTAGACTTTTGACAGTTTATGTAAAATTATGTACATGGGTCACATATCTGATTGCTGTGGAAAAGGACGCAGAATACATAAAGAACCTGGACCTCTTTCCTGTCCCTATTTTGGTGGATCATTCCTATTTTCGGGTCTGATTTGCCTATTTTTGGAGGTATGTCCCTATTTTCAGACTTCATTTAACCCTTAGCACAGTTATCTATATCCCTTTCATTCCACATAATTTTTGAAGCAGGTAGTACACAGACCAATATAATAGTAACAGCAATAATTGAAATAGCTGACACATCTTGCATCTCCCTTTTTTCAGAAGCAAAATTAAATGACCTGGTGTGGTAGAATTTTGCAATACAATTCATTAAAGTTTATACATTTTACACTGCCTTTTTGATAACTTATAATCGCAAGAAATATGGGGAAGCCAAAAATAATGGGAGGACAATGGCCCAAATCAGGGACAAATTTGAAATATTGCTCTTATAAAGTTAGAAAGTTGTTAGAATAACAGATTTACATCCACAAGCATTTTTCTGAATGGTGTGAAGTCTGAAATCCAAATGTTTGTCATTGTTTAGTGACTTCAGTCCTCAGTAATTTGCCTGAATATTAGGAACTTGACAAAAATATGAGGCAAAAATTCAATAGCATAGTTTTTCACCTGACTTAGTACTTTGGATGTAGTACTATCCACGTGTAAATTAAAGAAGTAGGTCTAGAGTTACTCCAAAGTCATGTAAGTCAGGCTCAGGCAAAAAGAACTGATTCAAAATAAGAGGTCAGCAACTGTACTTAAAAATTGCTTGAAACCACCACGAAGAAGAAGGTTAAGAATCTTTTTATTAATAAAAACAAGCGCTTTCACGCAACAAGATGCGCTTCATCAGGTTACAAATTTTACAAGTATTTCAGCCATCTTTATAGTAAAAAAGTATTGTTAATTATTCAATCAATAAGCAAGTAAATCAGTACATTATTAAGATAATTCATCAAGATAACGCTGATATATTTGCGTTCAATGATAAAAACTTATGTATACTGTTTTAGAACCCTTTCAAAGTGCAAGCGACTCTCATAGTTAAGGTCTCATAAACACATAGAAGTCAATAACATATATTGTGCCTATAATTAGTACAATTAAACTACTGCAGATAGTTCTTAAGGAAGTTATGCCCATATATGGGAAAGAATCACTTTAGATGCTTGCTATTACGCACCGCATTTTGAAACTAACAAAGAAAACAGAACGAAATAAATGCTTTCAGTTTTGTCATATCAGTCATGGAGCTAAAAGGTCAGCAACTGTAATGTGCTGTTAGGTTGTTCTTACATTCATACATTCTAAAATTTCTTGTAAAAAGGCACAACAGCTCTGCCACGTTTTATCAAATGAGGTTAATTTGCTTTTCTGAGTCATGTGTAGACTTTTAAGTCCTGGTTGTATAGAGAACTTTCTCAATGGAAGAGAAGAAAAGGTTTCATTGGTCAGATATGAGCTCTGCATTGTGACGTCCAATGGTGTTTGCATCTTGTCTGATTGACTTTTTGTTCAGCTGGCTTTAGTAAGATTATGAAGGGTGGCCTATCCTTTGTGTGTTATGGTCCCGACCTGGGCCCAGAGAGGCTAATTTTGTCCTGCTCTGAGGATGTTTGTCCACTTCTTCAAATACACCATTCTGTGAGCTGAGGGGATGCATATTTCACTGCTTTTAAAGAAACAATTGCTACTTTGCTTAATAAGACATCTTTGGATGTGAATGAGTTGAGTTGCTGTATATATGCATCTAACTTATTTTTGTAAAGAAAGGGTGATGACAAATGTGGGGGGGATATAACAGGACTGCACATCAACTTATGACCTTTTAGATCCTTTTGTCTGTGCTTTTAAAGTTGCCTTAATATAAAGTTTTCAAAGATTTAGAAATTATAGATAAACAGCAGTGTAATGTTTTTCGTTCTTTTTGGCTTCTTCAGCTTTTGGCCCTGTGAGCCACCATGTGTTGAATGTCTGTGCATAACTACTGCATTCAATTTAGGCAAATGTGAGAGCGCTGCTTATCGATTTAGTTATTCAAACAGGCTTTACCTTGTATATGAGAGAATGCAAGGGTCATTTCTACTACTGCCAGCAACAGTGTAAGTAGTACTTTTGGGGAGGCATCATGTGGGAGACTGAGTTGATTTGTCATAATTATGCTAATGAGACTTGACTATCATTTCAGACTGGCCGTGGGATGACTGCAGATGTTAGAGACGTATTTAACTGAAGTTCAAAAATGGACTTCTACAAAGTGTTTGCAAATGGGTCTGGTTAAGAACAAGGTACTGGTGGTATAAACTACACCAAGGAATGCTTTAACTCACTCTATTTCTGACTAATAATTTTGAGATTCAGTTGAGCCTGCCTTCCTGGTGTAACCTTAGCTGAGGAGATGCCTCTTGTTTGTATTTAACAGCTACGGTGGAGCACTGATCCACACAGATGTTTTCTAGACTCAGGACAATAACATTGTGACACCCAGTAGGCAAATGGAGACTGCAGGAATCAAACCTTTGACTACAGAAGACAAGTAACAGCTTGAAGCCTTAGTGTTCAGCAGTAATTCCCAGTCATAGTCTCTTAAAGACAAGGTGGCAGTAGTTGTCAGTTTACTATATTAGAAACAGCTGCATAATTGAATACCCTATTCTTGCTTCAGATATCCTGACTGAAGTTCTTTTACTATGGTTTTATCAGCCTTGAATTACTGCAGTGTCCTTTACCTGCAACAGCTTAAAGTCTCTTTGTAGACCACTGTGACTAGTGCAGAATTGCGCCACCTGTGCAACTTATATAGGCAATCATTCATTGAACTGCGCAATATAGCCAAAAAGCATATAAAATTAGACAAATCCCTCTACTATAAATTCACCCTAAACTCTACAACCAGAACTCTAAGCAATTCTGGTCCAGTTTTAACACTATCCTCCACCCAGGGAAGGTCCATTCCCCCCTCCTCCAGCAGTATTGCTGAATCCTTCAACAAACACTTCACTGAAACTATAACATCTCAATACAAACAACACTTCCCTACAACAGCCCCCCAACTCCTAACCCTAAACCCCCCACTCCTCTTTTCTTCTTCACCTCAGTAACTACATCCAACATAAAAAGACTATTGTCAAAACTTAAACCCATCAAACTCGCAGCTGACAACCTCCCCTTTGAATACTTGAAAATTGCAGCTGATACACTAGCTTACCCAATTTCAATTCTAATCAACTGTTCCATAACAGAAGGCTATGTTCCCTCGATATGGAAAAAATCCCACATCATTCTCCTCCACAAAGGCACCCCCTCCACCGACCTCTCCAAATACCGCCCCATTGCTATCCTCTCCCCCTCTCCAAGATACTTGAAAAATGTATCAGCACCCAGGTCTCCAACTACCTCCTAGCTAATAATCTCCTCTCCAAAACTCAACATGATTTCAGGCCATATCACAGCACTACCTCCGCTCTGCTCTCCTTCACCAACACTATGCTTCATCACAGAAACAATGGCCTCTTCTCTACTGTCGTATTTCTAGATCTCTCAAAGGCCTTTGACATGGTATCTCATGCGCTACTACTCTCCCCAACCTCTCCTTCTCACAATCAGCCTGCAACTGGTTCCACAGCTATCTACACGGACGCCAGCAATCAGTAATCTGGGGCGATAACATTTCACCTTCCCTCCCAGTTACACTCGGAGTTCCCCAAGGGTCTATCCTTGGCCCTCTGCTATTCTCACTTTTCACTAACAACCTACATACTGCCACCACACAAGCATCTCTTGTACAGTACGCAGATGACTCTACTCTCATCTGCTCTGCCCCCACAGAACTACAACAAATCACACAGGAATCATTCTCTTCTGTAGAAAGCTGGCTATTCAATGCTCAGCTCCTACTCAACCCAAGTAAGACAAAACTTCTCCTGTTCCAACCTTCCAAAGCCACCCAAAACACCCCCCACTTCAACATTCTTGCCAAAGACAATACCATCATCTCTTCATAAGAACACACAAAATTATTCAGTGTGGAAATAGACAACAAACTTAGATTTGACCCCCACATATGTCTTACAATAAAAAAAGTTCACAAGAAACTTGGTGCATTATATCGAAGCCGCCAGTTTCTAATCAAGGCGGCTAGAATCTCCATAGCTAATTCCCAGCTAATCTCCACCCTACTCTATACATCCCCCATACTTACCAACCTTAGACAGACCTACACGAGCTGGATGATTGTTACAACAAAATTTTAAATTTGCCACTGTAACCTCCTACCGCAGCCATCATTGTATCTCCCTTAAAGAACTAAACTGGCTAGAACTCCTTCACTTTACTCAACTCTCCCTCGCTCATAAACTTATTAACCACCCCCTTAACACCCCTTCCCTTCAAACCCTTCTCCAACCCTATCACCCCACTAGGCCTCTAAGATCAAGCAACAAAAATCAGCTCACTGTTATCAAACCCAAAAACTCAGCAGGAGAAGCCATATTTTCATGTACCATATCTAAACTTTGGAACAATCTTCCACCCTCTATAACTACTCTACCTTCCAGCAGCCTTTTCAAGACTGCGCTCAAAGTCCACTTAAATTTGCACTGGCTTTGTCCTTGTTCTAATCCAGACTAACACCCCCACCCTTACCCCCCCCCACCTAGACTCTTAACCCAACTATACTACCGCCACTACTAAACACAGTCAGAAATAGCTTGTTGTCTTTACATACTTTAACATCTTTTCTGACAATTTTGTTACTAATATTATAAACGACAAGAAGCTATCTTAACTTGCAACATTTACTGTATATACTGTTAATTATCAATATCTTGTATTAAAGCCAACAACCTGTAATGTTGTTTACTATTGCTGCAAATTTGTATCTCTATTTATCATGTACATGATGTGAAGCTTTTCTCCCCGGGCATCCACTGAAAAAGGACCTGCGTCCTGTTGGAATTTCCCGGTAAATAAATGTAAATAAATAAATAATCTGAGACACTATTTAAATATTACCACTGTTAGCATGAGACATTGACAGAATAAACAAATGTGAATTAATATACATTTTCTGAAGTAAAAGTCGTCTATAACTGTGTTGTCATTATTTCTCAAGTGTACTTCACTACATTTTCTCCAAAAGTCAACAATTTTAGGGTTGATTAAGAGGGACAGAGCTAAAACCTGAGTCAAAAACCAGGGACATCGAGGTAGAGCCACTGACCAAAAAAAAAAAAAGTGTTATTTTTATACCATACTACCCTGAATATTTTCAGTTCGTAAGTAAAGTGGGCTTTCAGCTGGTGTTTAAAAACTTCAGCTAATATAAATCTAAAGTGGTAGACGATGGAGACATTCAAATAGGTTCTTATGTTAAATGAACTATTGAAAACTGTCTTGCCTAGTTATAGGCTACTGTTTCAAATATTTATTGTGCACTTGTAACATGACTGCTAGTTGCCTAAACCAGCCTCAGCCATTTTCCTATTTAAGTTTTGTTGTACTTAATAACTTTTCTATAAAACAGGGTAAGAGCTAGTTTTAATGTAATCACATGCTGATGTAACTCTTGTTACAAAATAATGTAAATTGATGCAGTTGCATGCAATCTTTCAAAAGTTCTCCATGGGGGAATGAATTAATAAGATTTTTCAGATATGCACTCTCAGCATGCAAAATATTATCTGCCGCTGCTGTCATCCTAATGAAACCGGAGAGTGCTTTGTTCCTGTTACAGTAGACAGCAGAGTGTCCAATTAAGTGAATGATAGTGTTGCAAGTGACTGTAGCTGTGCTGCAGTGCTCTGCATGGTTGGGAATGGAACAGGGATAGTATGTTTTTTTTTTTCTTTTCAGAAACATTTTATCTGAAATTTATATACATGAATCAACTACATGACAAATGAAAAAAATTAGTATGTGTTATTTGTCTTTGTTCATGTTAACTAGACACAACAGAGAAGAAACTGTATGCACTATTTACAACAAAACCTAATGCATAATTTGACAGCATGCAAAAGGAGCCTCACTCACATAACAGTTTAATTCCAAAAGCTGTTGTGTGGCGAAAGGAAGTTGATGAAAGACCGAATGATATACAAACTTGTTATAACTATTTCTTCAGTTATATAATATAGTAATTGTAAATAGAAATACTGAATATCTAGTTAACAGCTGCCTAATGTAAGCAGTGAGTAATTCTAGGTCATGTAAGTTGTAGATCAGTATATATGTATACCTTTAAGAAGCGTCCTATGGGCTTCCACGTGTATAAATACTGAGCATGTGTGAACCAGACTATCATTTTGTAAAGAGCTGTTGAGATGTAAGCATGGATGTATGTAATGGTCTGTCAGTTAATCAGTTTGTTTATATTTTATGTTGCTGCTATCCATCCTGATGTGTTTCTATATAAGTCAAATTAATGAACTACCCCGCCTGTTAGTGTAAATCGTAACACAGGGCAAGCGACACTGTGTCAGAATGGGATCCAGAATTGAGACCAATTGGCACTCGGTTAATGTTAGAGGAATGTAGAGGAAGGGATGATTTCTACTGCACATACAACTCGCAAAACAGGTCAGAAACAAATTCCAGGTACTAAAACTTGCTTAAATGATTTCTTACTCAAAGAATATAAACCAAAACACTCAGAATACTCAAAACAAATTTCTAGTTAAATGAAATGTCTGAAACTGCGACATATTGATAAAAATATTCAAAATAGTCACAAAAATGTTTGAAACAATGGCCAAATTGCATGAAATACATAAAATAAGAAAAACCACACTTTTTTCGCTTTGTGCTACTTTTTCACATTAATTAAAGCTATATTTATCAAGAGATCCGACGTATACTTGTTCACAAGTTTTTGCAGTATTACAGTGCAGTTATTTTGCAAAATACAGCCATTTCAAAGCATATTTCGCATAGTACAGTATTTCAAAGAGTTTACTGTGCATTTGAATGTTATTACAAGTACCTGGTGCACTGGTGTGTATGCATGTTTGTATATAATTGCAAGTGCCATATTTGCAGTGTGTTTAAGCATACTTTGTTGGCACGGCTGAAGGATTGCAAAAACTAGCTCCACTTGTATTTGATGATAATATGGCAGAGAATTGGAGAGTGTTTGAGCAAGAGTACGATGTTTTCATACAGGCTTCGTTTTCTGATAAAGATGACCATACAACGGCATTTATTTTACTTAAGTTAACTGATTCAGAAGCCATAGAAAGTGAGCATTCATTTGTGTATTCACCTGCTGTGTTTGCAGTGGAGGGGGAAACCCCCATATAGTGGTACCGGCTGAATCAAGGGAAGGCACCAAGTGCTTAAAAGATAAATTTAGAGAAATGTGTAATCCCCATACTAATATTATGATGGCAAGGCACTTATTTTATACAAGGGATCTAAAGCCTGGGGAAACTATTGCAGCTTATATAACTGATTTGAGAAACAAAGCTAAAACATGCAGATTTGGTGATTTAAGTGACAAGTTGAAGGAATCAGTACTGCAAACTAAACAAGGATACACAGTTTGAGCCTCAAGAGCAGGAGCACACTCAAGCAAATCTGCAGTCTGCGGCAACCACTCTACCCATACAGTACAAGAAGGAATCAGTACTGCAGACTAAACAAGGATACACATTTTGAGCCTCAAGAGCAGGAGCACACTCAAGCAAATCTGCAGTCTGCGGCTACCACTCCACCCATACAGTATAAGAAGGAATCAGGATTTTGCAGTTGTTTTTCTTCCTTTGGAACAGTGGTGTTTTTGAGTGTTTAAATATATGAATTAAAACAAACATTTGTTTGTTTGTGTGGTTTCTTTTTAGAGTAATTTGATATAATTTGTGTGTTTTGGGCATTCAAGTGTTCCCCAACTTGAAGTATGTGTGGTTTTTGGTAGTGAATGGGTTTGGCTGTTTTTGGTTGCATTTCTGGTGGACGCCACCAGATGGAGCTTTGTGTCCTTTTGGTGTGAATTGGTGTGGGTGTTAACAATGGATTTTTGACATTCTTAATATTTTATGAAGTAGGTACTCCCGTTTGATTCTCGGCTGGAGCGCCTTCTGTGTGGAGTCTGCATGTCTTCCTCGCGTTCGACTGGCATTCGAAAGACATGTGTGAATGGGCATGCCTTCGATGAAGGTTTGGTGTCGGGCTGGCAACTCGACACCGTAAAAAAATCTTCTGCCAATCATTAGTGGAACGGAGTTCCGCTGTGGTGACCCCTAACCGGGAAAAGCCAAAAGAAGAAGTAGTACTGCAAATTAAACAAGGATACACATTTTGAGCCTCAAGAGCAGGGGCAGTCCACCCAGGCATTCCACTTGTATGTTTTATGAGAGTGAAACTATTACATTAGCAGTATTTCTTAGTAGTTCTCAGCGTGCTAATAAAACTGACTGTTGTAGCCTTGTGCCCCCCCCCAGCTAGTACAGTAATCCTAACTGTCCAATAGACAGTATACATTTAATTCAGATCCCTGTGACTAAATTAACCATCAAGCAGCCCTCTCAGTGCTTTCTGCCTTAGTTTGTATCA
The DNA here is from genome assembly GCF_019279795.1 of Protopterus annectens. Lineage (NCBI taxonomy): Eukaryota > Metazoa > Chordata > Ceratodontiformes > Protopteridae > Protopterus > Protopterus annectens. The sequence continues at coordinate 1,032,321,993 of NC_056748.1, forward strand.
CTTGGAAGCCCACCTGTTTATTTGCATCTCTATACATTCCCCTTCATTGCTAATGTATCCCCCTACTCTAATCTGTGCACAAACTGGTTACTAATCAGCAAGTCAATGTGAAGACACACTCCCAACCTTAATAAACGTTGCTGTCTCTTCTCTCCTTCACTTTACAGGTAGTTTGAATTATTACTTACCCCCTCTGAGGTCTTCACTGATGTCCACTGATTGCCTCTCTGGTTTCTTTGCATTCCACCTGGTTTATACCCCTTGTGCTATCTCCCTCCCCAATACTAAGTCTATATTAGAATCCTGCTGAGCATAAAGCCATCTTTAAATTTCTAGTCTCCCACCAGGACACAAGTGCTCTTCAGCAATTACATTCTGCTTGCTGGTAAGCCATTAGACCTCAGGAATTTGTTTAAAGTGTTCAGATTTGTAAAGTAATACTTACTTTTTTCTCTTGTCTTGGTGGGCTCTGCCCCGCTCAATTCGCCGTCGCTAACGCTCGGGCTCTCTCTGCTCCCCTACCCTGCCCCTATTCCCTCCCGCCCCCACTACCTCTACATTTATAGTAATCACAGCCGCACCCACAGCTCACCCTCGCATCACCTCCACCAATCACAGCTCCTCAAGTCATATCACATTATACTACACCAACTTGCTCCACACAAAATACTCCTAATCACTCTCATTCCCACTAGGCATTTTTTACATCACCCATACTACTTCCCCATCCACATATAGTGCAACCCTATAATTCCTATTCAGACCCCCCACCTAGAACCAACTTAAACTTTATAACTATGACTGTCACACAACTAAGTCTAGTCTGTCTTCTCGTAATTCTTTACAACACCACAAGTTATCACTCTAGCAATATCCCTAAACTTAGTAGCACAACACTACATTATGCACTCTCATATACAGACATCACACATTATAATAGTATTTGCCCACAATTGTTCAAGAACTACATAATGGACTAGTTCAGAACTAAACACATATGCTCTCATTCCTACTTCAAAAAAACACAATACTTTCTCACACTCCTCACCAAACTCCAACATCTGTGTCACCATTTTAACACCAGGCTCACCATAAGTGGGGATATCCACCCCAACCCAGGCCCAAATCCATCCTGTCCAACACAAACTGCTCCAACACAAATGTCAGAACATAACACCCCCACTATCTTCATCCCTGGGCAATCAACAACAACAGCAAAAACCAACCATCTTTTAATGCTAAATATTAATATTAGAAGTATCAAAAATAAAATACCTGAACTCCAGGCCACAATAGCACACTACTCTCCAGACATAGTTGCTTTAACGGAAACCTGGCTAAATAAAAACATAGCTAACTCAGACAGACCACTTCGTAAAGGGGGTGGAATTGTCTTACTGTACAAGTCCAGCTTAACTGTACATCAATTACCAAACTCCTACCCCTCCCCCAGTAATTGGGACATACTTATCTCACAACTTCAACTTCATCCTAAAAAGGTCATTACCACAATTGTGATCTATATTCCACCTGGTAATACACCTGCTAGCCTTGTAGACGTCTTATCCTGGTGTTCTTCTACATACAAGAAACCCTTATTCTGGGGGACTTCAGCCTAGATTGGTTCACCTGTATATCAGAACCACCAAGTAATCTAATAAATCTCCATGGCTACCAGCAGCTAGTCCAAATTCCAACTAGATGCAATAAAAAAATCGTAAAGGGAATCCATCCTTGACTGGGTCTTAACTAACAACCCCACATTGTACCCTGACACAGGCAGTCTCCCAGACACCTTAAGTGACCACAACATAATGTAATTTATACGTAGTAGAACAAGCATGTGCAAAACCACTAACTATATATCCACTAGAAACACAAACAAATTCTCTCCTGAGGTCCTCAACACTTTACTCTGTAACTGTGACTGGACCAAAAAATTCTGTCCTGAGGTCCTCAACACTTTACTCTGTAACTGTGACTGGACCCCCCCTAAAAACCCTCCCACTTGACCAGGCTGTAGCATATTTCAACAAAACATTTCTACAACACCTAGACATTGTCGCTCCATTGCGCAAAATCAAGGTTAGAACCTCTACAAACCCCTGGCTCTGTAAAGAAACCAAGCAAATCCTTAAGTCCAGAGACACTGCCTGGCTTTGCTCTCAAAAAAAACAAAGAAACACAAAGCCTAGTTAAGTACCAAGAACTTGCCAACCGTGCAAAAAAAATGCATTAGGCTGGACAAAAAATCCTACTGCACAACTATTACAAACTAAATACCAACAAAACCCCCCAAACTTTTGGAAAAATGTAAACCAGCTACTAAAATCCACCCAAAAGGCTACCCCCAAACCAACCACCCCTGACATTAAAGTTCCCATCGAAACACAATTCATCTCCCACTTTGTGAACTCAATTCTATCCTTAGTATCACAGGACAGTTCCTTCCTCACTATCCCCCCAACACAAATAACACTATTACAAGCTTTACCCACAAAACAGTTTCCACCACTTCAATCAAAAGCATGCTCTCCAAACTATAAACCTCATCAACAGCAGCCGACCTACTCCCCAGCTATTTCTTGAAACTCACAGCAGATGCTATTGCTATCCCAGTCTCCACTCTCATAAACAGATCAATTGTTGAAAACTATGTGCCCAAACTCTGGAAAATATCCTATGTTACACCCATACATAAAGGCGGGACCTCCACTGAACTTAATAACTATAGACCCATTGCTTTACTCTCCCCCCCTGGCCAAAATCCTAAAAAAATGCATCCATACCCAGCTGCTAAACTATCTTCTAGACAGCAACATCCTGTCACCTACTCAGCATGGTTTCAGACCTGCCCATAGTACCACTACAGCCCTCTGCTTCACAGACACAGTAAACCATCTCAAAAATGAAGGCCTACAGGTGTCAACTCTTTTTTTGGATATGTCCAAAGCATTTGACACAGTCTCACACCAAATCCTGCTAAACAAACTAAACCAGTATCACCTATCAAATTCCACTCTTACCTGGTTCCAAAGCTATTTAACTGACAGGTACCAAGCTGTGAAATGGGAAAATTCTCTCTCCTCAGTTGCCCATAACTATAGGAGTCCCATAGGGTTCTATCTTAGGACCACTATTATTCACAATCTTCACAAATGACCTCCATACCTCCACACAGCATGCATCTATCATTCAGTATGCAGATGACACTACCTTAATCTGTGCTGCACAAAACATTCCCACCCTCCTGCAAACAACTCAACTAGCATTCTCTGACGTTGAAAACTACCTTGCCAAAGCCCAACTTATCCTCAATCCAAAGAAAACTCAGTTTATGATTATAACCAGTTCTAACAAAAACAATCTCTATCCACTCCACAAATGCTACTCCAGTCGCTCCAGTGGCACAGGCTAAGCTATTGGGAATAACCATAGACACCCACCTAAAATTTGATAGTCATCTCAACTTAACTATTAAAAAAGTACATGCCAAACTGGGATCACTCTGCCGTATCAAACCATTTCTTACCAACAACACAAGATCAGCCATTGCTCACTCCCAACTTCTATGCATCTCCCATTCTGACTAATCTCAACAAAACTGAACTAAGCAAAATGGAAGCCTGTTATAACAGAATTTCCCGCTTTGCTGCAAATTGCTCATATAGAACTTATCACTGTACTGCTTTGAGACAGCTCCACTGGCTTGAACTGTCCAACTTCCTAACCTACAATCAGCTCTGCCTCTGTCATTCGATCTATTACCTCCCCAATAAGTGTCCTGCCCTCAAAAACCTAGTACATCATCATTCAGCCAAAAGGCCTTTTAGATCATCAAGCAAACTACTACTAGAAGTCACCAGCAGCTACAATAGCTTTGGAGATGCGCTATATAGTAGTTCATTGGCTAAAAAATGGAACTCTATCCCCACTAGCATTCAGAACACATCATCCAAGACCTCCTTTAAAGTCCTCATCAGACAACATCTCAGGCAAAGTTGGCAGTGCCATGATTGCTCGTCAGGCTAGTGAAAGCAGATAAGGTATACATACTAAATCTAGAGTACTTGATAATAATTTTCAGTCTTACTCACAAACACTGGCTAATCTACAATGTATGTACTGTACCTATGTTCCAAATTTCAGCTGTACACCACAAATCTATTAATTACCTTTATTTTTAAATTAATATTTTTTTTGTTTGTTTTCTCCACTGTAAAAACATGTCTTTTGTAATTTGTGTGTACACTGATCATGTCTAAATAACTAAATATATCTGTAATTTTTCTTTGTGGAGCTTTTCTCCCCGGGCCTCTGCTGAAAAGGGGCCTTTTCGGCTCAGTCAGACACCCCCGGTTAACAAATGTAAAATAAAATAAAAATAAAATAAATAAATAAAGTTGATAAAAGACAGACTTGTATGGTATTAAAGATGATGCTGTGAGAAAGATTTTGCTTTGACAGTGATTTAACTTTGAATAAGGCCATTGAGATTTATCAGATATGAGCTCACAGAAAAGCCCACAAATATGCTTACAAATTAGAAATGCATGCTTCCAGCGTCTTCTAAAGCTAACGTTAATAGTGTGCAGCATGTGGTTAAAAGAAACAGGCCCAAGCACATGGCAGCAGCTGTGAACACTGTAACAGTCCCTGGTAAACCCCGTAGCTTTCTAGCAAATTCCAGAGCACTCAGAGTCTTAGTGAAGCACAAGGGTAAGTCAGCAAACAGAAAAGCATGTGGCCTCACCTAGCCTCATAGTCAACTGTCGTAATTGTGGTGGCAATCATGTATTTAAAAGAGAAGAGTGCTTAGCTTTTGGTCAACAATGTCACAGATATAAAAAGTGGAATCATTTCAAAGATTTTGTAAATGAAAAGAGGCTCATTCTTGTATTAAAAGAGAACATTCAAGGAGACAAGTCGATCAGTTAGAAAGCTGTGACCCTGCTTTTTATATTGATGATGTGTCTGTGCTTAATGAAACAGTTACTGCAGTAGATTTATTTATTTATTTTTTATTTATTTTACATTTGTTTACCGGGCTAGTCTAACTGGATATATGTCCATTTTCAGTAGAGGCCTGGGGAGAAAAGCTCCAAGCATGAACAGTGCCAAAGTTAACAATATATAAAAAGACATGTAAAATCACAATGCAGAGGGAGCATTGGTCAAAAGAAAAATTATAATAATAAAATTGTAAACAATAAAAGTTATACTAAAAATTATACTAAAAAATTATACTAAACACAATAGTAGGTATGAGCAACACCAAATAAGAGAGAAAAGCCCTTATATTTTATTCTCTTACTATGAAGAAAAGAGTAGTAACTAGATTTGGAGGCATAGGTTAGAGGAGTAGGGATAGGGGTAAGAGCAGGAAGGGGAAAAAGATATCAGTCTGGGTTAGCACATGGACAAAACCAATGAGTTTTAAGATGTTCTTTAAGATGCTTTTTAAATAGAGAAGTAGAAGCAAGGGTTGATAATTCAGAAGGAAGCTGATTCCAGTTTTTACTTTTTTTTTGAGAAAAGTGAGTCACCAGCTTTGTTAGATTTAATCGAGGAAACTAGGAGCTTATTAGCAGAGCGTAGTGTAGTCAGATTTTTGTATGGTATAATCATATTAGTGAGGATAGGGTGGTTGTTGGGGTGGTATAGGATCTTTTGAGTGATAAGTAATTGTTGACAGAGTATATGGTTCTGCAGTTCTAGCCATTCAAGTTTTTTGAGGTTGAGGCAGTGGTGAGTTTTAAAGGGGGAGCATGTGATGAATCTAGCTATGCTATTATAACAGGTGAAAGTTTGGAGAGGTTGTTTTTAGATAGGTTAGTATATATAGCAGAGGCGTAGAAATGAGGTGGGTCTGGGCAATAGTTTTCCTGGCAGAAGGGGTAAGGAAGGGTTTAATTCTATAGAGGGTACCAAGTTTTTTGTTAACTGATTTTATGGTGGAGTTAATGTGGTCATCATAGTTGAGACGATTATCAATTGTTACACCTAGTAGGCGGGTTGTAGTATCAGGGGTTATGTTGGTAGCATTGTTAGAGGTTATAGAGAAGAATGCATTGGGTGATTTAAGAGTTGGAGAAAATAGCAGAAATTTTGTTTTTTTGGGGGTTTAGGAGGAGGTAGTGTTGCATAAACCAGTTTTCAACATTATGAAAAACAGTTTGGGTGAGGGACTGGAGAGAGGCTATATTCTTTTATTGGCAAAGAATGAAGTATTTCCTACTGTTCAGATAAATAGAAGACCCATAGAGCTCAGAGCTGATGCAGGTTCAAAGTGCAGTGTTATGTCAGCCGAAACATTTGCTAGAGTATGTGCTGGTAAGAAGCTTGATTTGGCAAAGTGTGTGAAACTGGTTGCTTATGGTGGTGAAGAAACTCAGACTGAAAGTTCAGTAGTGCTTTCATGTTACTTTGCTGGGAACAGCTATGACTTGCAATTTTACGTAGTCAAAAGGCAAATACAGTCATTAGGCCTCAGAGACGATTTGAAAATGGGACTACTTTTATTTAATAAGGAAGCCCACTATGTAAGCTTAAAAGGCCACTGTTCTAATTTTGCGCAGTCTATTTTCTGTAGCTATGCTGATATTTTCAAAGACAAACTAGGCAAATACCCAGTTGTGTACTCCGTGAAGTTAGACCCTGAAGTCATCCCAGCTGTCAGACCAGCCCAGAAAGTTCCAGTAACTATGCAGAGCAGAAACAAAGCCAAGCTAGATAAAATGGTGCAGCAAGGAGTAATTTGTCCAATTGATGAACCAACTGAATGGGTTTCTTCCATGGTGGTAGCTCATAAAAAAAGCTCAGATGATGCCAGACTATGTATTGATCTAAGAGATTTGAACAAAGCACTGAATAGACCTCATCATCCAATGTGTGCAGTCGAAGAACTCACTGCCCGTATGCCAAAAGCCACTGTTTTGTCTATTTTGGATTATAAGAGTTCATTTTGGCAAACTTTGACTGAAAATCCTCATTGATAACCACTTTCTGTATTCCTTTTGCCATTTGGGATAAATTCTGCCAGTGAAGTCTTCCAGCATGCCATGGAACAATTTTTTTTTGGTTATGTGTGTGCTATTATAGTAGATGATATTCTAGTAGGAGGTAATGGTGAAGCAGAGCATGACAGAAACCTCAAGAGAGTTCTGGAAAGAGCATGTGAAGTGAATCTTAAGCTGAATCCTCAGAAGTGCAAATTCAGGCTATGAGAAGTTCCTTATGTTGGTCATTTGTTTACCAGTTCAGGCTTACGATCAGATCCTTCCAAGCAAACAGCAATTCTTGACATGCCAGCTCCAGACAATGTTCAAGCCATACAATGTTTTCTTTTCATGGTTAACTATCTAGGCAAGTTCATTCCAGACTTGAGCCAACTTTCAGCACTGCTCAGAGAGTTGGCACACAAAGATGTATCCTGGTTCTGGTCAGAACAACACCAGAGAACATTTGATGTCCTGAAACAGAGAATTGCCTGTTCACCAACACTCAGATACTATGATGTTCACAAACCAGTTACTCTTTCTTGTGATGCTTGGAAGTTTGGTATTGGTGCAGTCATATTTCACGAGGGTAGACCAGTAGCCTGTGCATCCAGAACTTTAACCCAAACCGAGATGCAGTATGCGCAGATGGGGAAAGAGCTCTTGGCATTTGTATTTGCATGCTCGAAGTTCTATGATTATATATATGGCCGCCCAATTCAAATCGAAACTGACCACCAACCTGTACTCACTATTTTGAGAAAGCCTATGCATACAGATTCTGCCAGATTGCAACACATGATGTTGAACTTGCAAAAGTATAATCTCAATCTTGTCTGCACAAAAGGCAAACTTCTTTATCTTGCTGATACTTTATCCAAATCACCCAGAAATTTCACTGAACAGCATGGACATGAGAAACTTGATTTTGAAGTCATGGAAGTGAGAAATTTTTCTTCCACACGTCTTGATGAGCGTAGAAGTCATACAGCCTCAGATCCAGTTCTTCAGAAGCTCAACCACTTTATCAGTCAAGGATGGCCTTCAAAGCAATCTTGTTTACCAGTAGAAGTGCAACCATATTTTCTTTACAGTGAGGAGATTTTGTTTGTCAATGGTATCATCATGAAAGGTCCAAAAGTGATCGTTCCAAAATCCATGCAACAAGTAATATCACCATTTTGCATCGTGCCCATCCAGGAACTGATTCTACCAAAAGAAGGGCAAGAGGGCTAGTATTTTGGCCTTCAATGTCAAAGGATATCGAGAGAGTACTTTCATCTTGTTCTGGATGTAATAGTACTAAGCCACATCAACAGAAAGAACCACTTCAGCTAAACCAGATTCCTGAACTGCCTTGGTTGACAGTAGCCGCAGACTTTTTCGAATAGAATGGTCAATATTACTTGGTGTTAGTAGACTCTTATTCAGATTGGTTCGAGATTAACCTACTTCCTAATCTAGTGTCCACTACTGTCATTACTAAGTTAGAGTAATTTTGCAGCCATGGTAATCCACAGAGTTATTTCTGACAATGGCACACAGTTTACAAACCAGCAGTTCAAGAGATTTGCTCGAGTGGGACTTTATTCATGTTACGAGTAGCCCTGAGTACCCATAGTCAAATGGTTTCACAGAACAATGCAGTTCAAAGTGTGAAACAGCTATTAGAGAAGTTGAAACAAGGCAATAGCGATGTTTTTCTGAATCTCTTGAATCTCAGAAATATTCCTTGTGATAAACATTGTGGTTCACCTGTACAGAGACTTCTGTCTAGGCAAACAAGAACCACATTACCAATCAGTGGTCAGTTGTTCGTTCCATGTGTTAAGAACAAGTCAGTGAAAGCCCATCTGTTAAAGAAGTGCCTATTTCAGAAGTCCTAGTATGACAAGTCCAGCGAACCGCTCAATCCATTACGAGAAGGGGAGATAATGAGGATGTAGATGTCCAAAGGTTTTGATCGGATTGAAAGTGTATGTCCAAAGCCAAGATCATACATTGTGTAATCAGAAACATTTAGTACCGGTGTCTGAGCCTGTATTGTAGCATCTTGCCTGTGAAAAAAACTGTCGCTGTCAGAGTGAGTCCTCCAGTGTTCCAGTTCCAGAGGACATTCCAACAAATATCCCTGTTCCTGATAAGATTCCTGAAACAGATTGTTAACCAATGACTGTCCCTGTTACTAAACCCTGTCCTAATTGCTATTTCACTAGATCAGGTCACATTTTTAGACCATGTTCCAGATACACAGCAACTTGGACAGGAACGTTATGTTTATTTCTTAGTGTCTGTATAATTGCATGACTTTTTCAGATGACATTTTAATGTGGGCAATTCACTAAAGGAGGGAGGATATAGATCAGTATGTATATATACCTTTAAGAAGCTTTCCATGGGCTTGCACATGTGTATAAATACTGAGCATCTGCGAGACGGACTCATTTTGTAGAGAGCTGTTGAGATGTAAGCATGCTTGTATGTATGTCATGGTCTGTCAGTTGATTAGTTTGTTTATATTTTATGTTGCTGCTGTCCATTCTGACGTTTCTATATAATAAAGCTTATAAGCAAATTACCCCGCCTGTTGTTCTTGGATCATAACACAGGATGAGTGACATAAGTTAAACAGAAAGGGATAACAGAAGTCACTGTCAACGTCTTTGAAAATGATGCCAGAATAATGACTTGACTGGGTTCAAACAGTGACCCACTGGTTACGTAATCCACAGAACCAGCTAATGTTATCGGCGATGTCCAGACTGGTGGTGTATGAATTGATTTAACTTTATGCACAGAGGGACTACAGCTAGGGTAGTGTGCAAATGCACACTTGAGATCTTGGGTGACTCCATCAGAACAGATTTGACCAGTTCTCTACTTAGAGAGATCCTGAGTGAGGTACTGTAGTTCTGATCGTATGAAGGCTCTGTTATGTATCTCTCAAATGTTTGTCAGTTTTCTGTAAACTGGCAGGTGTGACAGATTCATGTGACCCAGTGGCTTGGAATACCTAAGATAAGAGTATGTGTACTTCATTATCATGCTTTCAGTCAACGCAGGCAAAGATACCTACCATGCATCACTGTCCTTCCTTCCTTGCTCAACATTTTCTGGTTCCTTGAGTAAGATTTCTGTCTGTGTTTGAACTGTTATGGTGTACTCTCTTTGGGGGCTAAATTAATCTAGGTATGGTGGCCATTTGTGTGCCATGGTCCAGCTACATTCTGACTAAAGTGTTTGATGGTTTTAGCAGTGACTTTTTTCAGTCTTGTGCTTCAAAGTATACATCCTAGAATAAGAAGCTATGTCTTTATTTGCTGTTTAATGTTTATAAAGATATTCAAAGCAGACATGCTTTTGCAGCAGGCGCTAGAGGTTGTCCTCTGTCACCTTAGAAGCTCAAGAACATCACAAATCAAGCAGAATGCATAATAGTGGGAATTTTTTCTCTACATGGATAGAAATTGTCTTTTTTACAGAAATTTTTTTTTCACATTTTCAGGAATCCTTGTTTTGGGGCCATCATAGGATGCTTAACTTACATTTTCAGGCGGATTATTTTTTTCTCCTCAACTTTGTACACTGCAAGTGATCCTCCAAACCAAGTCCAGCTCCTTCCAGCTTTGTCCCACACACTGGGCTGGTCAACAGGCATTCCTAATTCTGAGGCATGAAAGTGATCTTGGATTATGCTTAGTTATCTCATGTTCCATCTGCTTGTTCTGCATAGAATGGATATTGAACTGAAAAAATGCAAAAAAATGTATGTCTTTGCACTAAAATCTGACATTTTTAAACTTGCATTTGCGTGATAGTAGGAGATAATAAACCTATGTAATCTGCTCTTTAAGTGCATTCAGCATTTTATATTTCCACTCATGTCTTCACAATATCTCAGTCTCCTTTGAATTCCTCATTGGATTCCCTATCTACCAACCAGTTGTTTAGTCTAATTCATGTGTCATAGTCCTGTTTGTGAATAATTCCAGGACAGCACCCACTACTCAGCATGACCTAACCTGGGCCTTGTAAAGCAAGAGTCTGCCTACCAGAGGATAGCAGCAACATCGGTTGGCTGCTGTCATTGCCCTGTTTCTCTGTTCTCAGTGTTTCAGTCCAAGTGCAGCACCCCACACCATTTTAATGTTTTGCTACTATCAGTTCCACCAACCCAGCTGCTACTTCACACGTCAGTGTTATAATGGACCTGGTGCATTACTTTGCATTTGTCTGTATTGTTCCTCATTTGCCGTCTTTTACCCTACTTAGTCAGCTTCTGTGATCGCACACTGCTGCTCCTAACTTTATTAGGAATGAGGTGGATCCTTTTCTTTGTTCTCTCAGCTATGCCTGAAGTAAACACATTGAAGATTACTGGACTGCAGGCAGATCTCTGCAGTACACCACTAGTCGCTTTATTTCTGACATTGTTCCTCCCATTACAATTCTCCGTGTTCTACTATGTAACCATGTAGCTGTCCAGATTTTTGTCATCCTCTAGCCTTTCCAGTTTACCTAGGAACTAGGTCTTGGGTCCAGTCATGATGTCCATGTGGAGTTTTAAATGTTACCCGTTTGTGTGCGTCTTGAATACTGTGATCTGATGTCATTTTCATTCATTCCTGAACAAGTGGGTCTCTGATTCAGCTGGGCCACATTTCTTCCAGACTCTTACATCCAACTTTTGAGCATCTCCCCTTACCCATAATGCCTCTAACTCCTGTATTACCCCCAATCTAATCTGCTGCTCTTTTGATTTGGATGTGGATCTCACTCTCTTGAGCTCTGGGTTTGTTTTATAAAGCAGATTTTATTGAATTTTCCTCTATCACTATTTGTTTTGTTTTTCTATAACCCTATCCTCCCTTTACTCGTTTTTCCTTTCCATCTAGCTTTCTACTCATTTTCTGTTGGGTATCTCTAGTTTACCATTGTTTGGAACCCTTTCCTTCTCTTACCTGCCTTTCAGGGTAGATATTTAATTAAAATTGTTGGTAAATTTCTATTTTTTTTTCTTTTGTTTAAAAAAAAACAAAAAAAACTTCCTCTTCCATGTAACATGGCTGAAAAGCCAACAGGTTTTAAAAAGTGCTCTTACTGTGGGCATAAGATACCCAACTCTGATGCCCACAGTGAGTGCATTTATTGCTTAGGAGCAGACCATCTAGATATCCCTTGCCAAATCTGTGCAGGGTCAACTTTAGGGTCCAAAGCGATAAATACAACAGGTTAGCATTGAAAGATTTACTTCCAGCGTTGGCTCCTTTTTCTTCAGCTTCTCTTTTATGGGTTCAAACCTCCTCCAAGAAGTGAAAAATGGCTTCAGAGCCCAGGGAGGATAGGAAACGCTCACCTGCCCAGTCTCCTCAAAATGCTCTGGTATCAGAGCTGCCTGCTAAGTTACATAAGCATTTGGATCTGACAACCTCAGATCCGGCACTCGGAATAACAGTCACCTCAACCTCAAAGCCCTCACTTCTCTCCAGAGCCAATTTCCCCTAGGCTGCAATCCCCTTTCTTAGAGGAGACACCCAGGAGATTCTCTCACCGACCTTCCACATTGTTTTCTATCAGGTGCTCCTGAAATCCAGATGGGGGTCTTACCGGCTCCATCTCCCATCAGATTTGTAAGCCTTCAACCTGTTTCTTATTCCATTGTCTCTCATACTCTGATGTGACCAGTAATTTCAGAGCCCTCGAATCCTTGACCCCTGAGAGTCAGTGTCTGATCCAAAGATAGCATCTCCTTTGACTCCATCTGTGTATCCCTTACTCATTTGGCACTAACCCCCCCCCCCCAATGAGCAGGATTAGTATTGGAGGTAAAGCATTGGCTCTGGATACGGGGAATGCCTTTGATTCCTGAGAGTTTCGGAGCTATAGATTCCCCTCAGAGTCTTGGCACTGGACAGCTCGGGTCCAACTCCCCCTTCGAGACAGGAATCCAGGCAAGGTCGGAGTTCAGCTGCACTTGGAACTGTGACTGCGGTGAGGTTGACTATGGCTTCTCCCAGTCCTCCCAATTTTGAGATGGTGGAGAGAGTTTTCTGTCACCTGAGAGCTCTTTCAGCTTTTGCTTCTTCAAATCCTACCTCAATCCCATTTTCAGATCGGACTTCTGAGACTCATCCACCTATTCCACAGGAACAGTTGGTCTGTATGAGCTTTCAGGCAGTTCCTGCTCAGGAATTTCCCATCTCTTCCGATGCCTCTCCAGAGCATCTCACTGAAGAGGTCCCCTGGAAGAGATTGTGCAAGAGGAGGCACTTAGATTCTCCTCAAGAATCTTTAACTGAAGACACTGACTTTGATGGAGGGATAGGGTTCTCCCAGATCACCACCAGAGGACATCTCCTTCAGAGACATCCTATAGATCCTTAGCCAAAAAGGTGGATGGTCTTCGAATCCCCCCTTTCCAGGAGGAGTCTGTGTTCCTAAGAAGCCTTTTGGTCCAGCCCATCTGTGTCTTTGGTTACCCGTTTGACAGATGACTTTATAGATTTTGTGTCTCACCAGGCATGGAAGGATCCAGATACCACAGAACCAGCTCCCTGTCACCTGGGCAAGATTCTTGCTCCACCCAAAGACTGACCTTGTTGGAGTAAGGGTGTTCCCGTAGATGGCATGGTTGTGGCAGCAGCCACAAAGGATCTGGCTGCACAAAGCTCTTCTGTTCTATCCTTCTTATAGAGAGTCTAGGTCAATGGAGAAGTATGGAAAACACATTTACATCTCAGCAACCTTTACCTTGTGCTCAGTCAACTACTTGGCACATTTTACCAGATTGCAAAGAGACTTTATTAAGGAACTCTAAGTCCACCACCAGATCCATATTGGAAGAGGAACAAGAACAGTTTTGTTCACAGATGGCCATCCATCAGTTGATCTCAAATGCATCCATGAGGTTAATCTCTCATGCAGCAGAAGGCTCTTTATGTTCAGTGGGTTCAGGCATAGCCATCAGGAAACATGCTTGGATGTGCTAGTGCGACTTTGTAGAGCCCTTTAAGTCTTCTTTCATCAATGCTCTTTTTGATGGATCTTCTTTGTTTGGGCCAGAGTAAAAGAAACACTTTGCCGTTGTAAGCAAGATGGAATGACCTTGTCTGCCATGGGAATCTGTTTTTCTACCCTGCAGAGATCATTTTCTAGGAATTAACACTCTGGTAAGAAGATTATCCCAAAAATCACACCTTTTCAGGATTCACAAGGGGAAATTTCTCCAAGAGGCAGAGGGGGGAAATTCTAATGGAAGACGCTGTCCTCACAGCAGAAGGAGTCAGCAAAACCAAGAGTATTGAGATTCTTTTTCAGATAGACCCTTTCAGCATTCCTGAAGGGTTGCCCAACTGTTCTTCTCTGGAGGCAGTCGGGATGTGCTTATCTTTGCAACTGGAAGCCTGGGCATCCATCACAGAAGACACTTGTGTGCAAAGAATTATATCCAGAAAGTATTTCATTCCCTTTTGGTACATTTCCCCACCCAAATGGAAAAATCTCCCCAGTGTTCCACCCAATCAGCAGGAGTTATCAGCTGTAGAAATTCAAAGGTCCCAAGTATTTGAGTGACCATAATGTAGTATATATATATATATATATATATATATATATATATATATATGTATATATATATATATATACAATGCAATATCTTTTCTTCCTGTTTTATTTATAATTTTTTTATTGTTAAAAATAAATGCCTCCACTGAAAATAGGCAACTTGCCCTGTTGGACTTTCCCAGTAAACAAATGTAAAATAAAATAAATAAAATTAAAAAGCTACTAGACAAAAAGATCATCCAGGAGGTCCCACCAGACCAGGGAGGATTCGGAACTTACTCAAGGTTCTGTTTAGTGCCAAAGATCACAGGGGATCTAAGGTCCATTTTGTATCTCAGCACTCTAATTCAGATTGTGAAGAACTCCAAGTTCCAGATGGTCATGGTTCAGTCTATTCTGCCTCTTCTACAGAAAGATGACTGGATGTGCTCCATAGATCTTCAGGATGGTACTATTACATTAAGGTGAACATGTGCTCCCGGAGATACCTGCACTTTCAGCTGGAGGACAGTCATTATCAGTTCAGAGCCCTGCCTTTTGGGCTCACCACAGCCCCCAGAGTGTTCAGCAAATGTTTGGCAGCAGTAGCAGCTCGTATGTCGTTCTTTTCCAATGTTGCAGTATTCTACATGTGGGTTTTCCCTTCTTCCTCTCCAGTTCATCCAGCCAGGTTTCTAAAGATTTTCAGTCCCTTTAGGTGCATTGGATGTCTAACGTGGCAGCAGGTACGTGGGCCATAAAAGTGATGTCTTCATGCACCAACCCTCAGAACGTTTCAGCCACCAGACATATGCCAGGTGCTCCTGCTTCTCGCAGACATTGGATCAAGAAAAATTCAGTTAAGTACCCCGTTGGGGATCCTTTCAGTCCTACTGTTATTTCTTATAGTCTGTTCATGTCATCCGGAAAGGGCAAGTGTAAGTGTGGTCGGCAGATTCCCCA
This sequence comes from Protopterus annectens, assembly GCF_019279795.1. Lineage (NCBI taxonomy): Eukaryota > Metazoa > Chordata > Ceratodontiformes > Protopteridae > Protopterus > Protopterus annectens. The sequence goes on from NC_056748.1 coordinate 1,032,337,496, forward strand.
CAAAGACATCCACGATCAGTGTCTCTTTTGTTTAGACAGGAACACGACCATGAGAACTGTGCGATTTGTCAATCATTTGTCCCTAAGTCCTTACGTCGCCATTTACAGGCATTACATTTGTACTTAGAAAACCAGCACTTAAAACAGATAACTGTAGGGATGGTGGCTGCGTCCGACGCCCCATCTGAACTGCCCAAAAAGAGGGCCAAGACCTTGCGGCCTACTTCTTCAGCTGCGCCTCTTCCAGCCATTCCTCAGTCTGTGGCCAACATCGGCCTGGCCGAGGAGTCTGCATCCGCTGGTGTGGATAAAGTGGGTACCTCTGAGGAAGCCGCGCAATCTAGAGCGGATACCACGTCCATAGAGGCTACACCAGAGTCTACCTTAGACGCTGGGGGGGTGGACCAGCACTCACTCTGGACTCATCGGATTCCACTGCCGCCATCCCTAAGCCTGACCCGAGGCCTTCTCCTAGCTGGACGCCAGCAAGGCCTCTAAAGAAAATACAGAAAACAAAACTCTATACCCATGAACTACCACATAAGTGGTAGTCTACTTAACGCTGAAAGTGTGATAAGAGACCTTGGGACACAGGTGAACAGTAGTCTCTCCTTTGATAATCACATCACCACAGTGGTCAGGAAATCCTTCTACGTGGCTCACCTCATCACAAAAGGTTTCTCATCCAGAAAAAAAGAGGTCATTGTTCCCCTCTACTCATCACTCATTAGACCAATTATAGAGTACAACACCCCTTTTGGTATGTACCACACAAGACATCTACAACAACTGGAAAGGCCACAGAAATACCTCACAAAGAGGATTACTGGCCTCAAACAGATGCCCTATGCAGACCGTCTCAAAAAACTCCAGCTTTACTCCGTCGCATATCGCCTACTCAGAGGCGATCTCTGCCTAACATACAAAGCTATGTCAAACCCAGAGCTGTTGGACATGCTCCACTTAAAGAAATCCCACCACTTAAAGAAATCCCAATCCTTCCAAGCTACATGCTCTAGAGACCTAAACCTTGTCACCACAATAAACAGAACATGCGGAAGGGATAGATTCCTGTCCCAGAGACTTCCGATACTCTGGAACAGACTACCTATCTATGTCAAACAGAGCTCCTCAATAGCACTCTTCAAGAAAAATCTTGATGATTGGATGGGAAATAGGAACTTCACCCCAGGCATCACTTCTGTGGCTCTGCTCGACAGGGGTACAGGAAAATAATTATCTTGGGTGGCAATAGACCCTAGGGCTAATAGCCTAGTACCTACCTATGAACCTCTAGCTCCTGCTACTGAAAGCATGCCCAATTGGCAGGCTTTCAGCCAGAGTTTGTTTAATGCCTTTATATGACCCTTAAGCCTACTGGCTTAGAAACCCCTAGCACTGCTCCTCCCCTCCTAAGTCCTAGACCTCTCATTCCTGAAAGGAGGGTAGAACAACTGTAAGAGGAGGAACTGTCTGATTCCTCAGAGGATTCCCTCTCTTACTCCTGTCACATCTCTTCCACCCTGGGATATGGATCTCCAGAGGAAGGCTCTGTTGAACCTGACTCCCCTGTGGAGGATTTAACCTTTGGGGAAACTATCAATAAGATGAAAGACCATTTTAAGTGGGAATCCTCAGATATGACTGAAATACAGATGAGGTTTTACGATCTGATACAGATGCACTCCCCTGGTCCTTCTGCTATCCCTCCTATTCAGCCAGCCTTCCTGGATGCTTTTGCTTCTGCTTCCATCAACCCGGACTCCCAACCTCCAGCCCCACCGAGAGCAGATAGAGTCTGCAAAGTCCCCGAGATAGAAACATTTCTTAAGTGCCATCCTGCTGATCCAGCCCTTTTCTCCGTCTCTACTGATAGGGCTTCCAAGCTTCTTCCTACCATTACCATTCTCCCATCTGACAAGGACAGCAAGACTATGGAGAGGTTGGGAAAGAAAATTTACACCTCTGCTACCCTGTCATTCAGAGCCAATAACTACCAAACTGACATGACCAAATATTCATTAGCTCTGCTGGACAAAGCCACTAAGGAATTAGCTGTCATTCCAGGTTGTGCAGCCAAAGCTTCCTTGACCTCCCTGCTAGCCCTCACCTCTCAGGTGAATTAGACACTCCTTAAGATGCAGTTATGATGCAGCCGAAGCCTCAGCTAGGTCAGCTGCATCGGCTTCTGAATTAAGAAGATACACATGGCTATGCCTCCAGTCTCTCCCCGATAACTTCAGGGCCAAACTTATTGATGCACCTTTGGATCACTCTGCCCTGTTTGGTGAAAAAGTGGCTGACCTGTACAAGTCCCTGCAGCAAAAAGGAAAAGAATTACGGGACCTAAAACACCACCTAGTCTTGCCCATCCCTAAGCTCAATAGGAACTACCTGGCTAAGACTCAATTCACTAGAAAAGCCTCTAGGCCTACAGCTCCCCCCAGGTCTAGAAGACCCCCTAGAAGACAGCCCTCTTCGGCTAGAGCTTCTCCTTCCTCCAGACAAAGGCCTTCCTTTCCAGGTAGGGCAGGTAGTGTCTGACTGCCAAGCTTTCAACCCCGCATCCCTTCCCATGTCTGCCCATCTCTCTCTCACTGTCTCCCTGCATGGTCACCCATTACCTCAGACAAGTGGGTTCTGTCCATCATACAGAACTGTTACTTTATGTCCTGGATCACCCCCCAACAAGGCTGGGCATACCCCAGCCACCCACCAGTCAATTACCCTCTTACAACAGGTTCTGCAAACTCTACTAATACAAGACACTATAGAAGCAGTGCCTATAGAATCAAAAAGAAAAGGATTCTACTACAGAATCTTTTTGGTACCCAGAAAGGATGGACCATGGAGGCCGATTCTACACCTATCGCGCCTCAACCCCTTCTTAAAAGTTCCTATCATCAGGATGCTCACCCTCCCCACCCTCTTCCCCCTTCTCCTTCCTCAGGGATTCATGGCAACCCTGGACATAAAGGATGCCTACCTTCACATGCTTATAAAGCCCACTTTCAGGAAATACCTCAGATTTCTGGCAGGCTCATCCCATTTTCAGTTCTGTGCCTTTCTATTGCTCCCAGGTTATTTACAAAATGTCTCTCCAGTCATCGCTTATTGCAGGACAAAGGGGATCCAGATATTCCCCTACCTAGATGACCTTCTAATTCAGGCCGAAGACTCTTCTTCACACCCAGGACATTCTACTCCTCCTGCAGTCTCTAGGATTTTTAATAAACTTTCCAAAGTCCCACCTGAAGCCGGCACAGGATATTGTCTTCCTGGGTTGTGGAATCCAGACAGACCTTATGAAGGCCTTCCTACCAGCAGAAAAGGGAGTGTCCCTGACACACCACCTACTCGCTGCCCTTAAATCAACAGAACTGACAGCAAGGCAATTTCTGAGACTTCTGGGTTACATGGCAGCCACCATACCCATATTGCCCTTAGCAAGAATGCACATGAGGAAACTGCAGTGGTATATTCGGTCAGTGTGGACTCAGCACTCCCATTCTCTAGAGTTCAGGGTCCCTCTCCTTCCCTGTTTGAAACAGAAATTGAGATGGTGGGTGGTTCAGATAGCCCAGAACCCAGGCCTCCCTCTACAAACATCCACTCCCTCCCAGACTATGCAAACAGATGCCTCAGATCTGAGCTGGGGACAACTCTAGGACAGAGAAAAGTGCAAGGTTTGTGGACAGACAGACAAACTAGACCACATAAACATCTGAGAAATTAGAGTGATCCTCTTTACTCTACAAGCCTTCCATCCCTATCTAGAGCAGGGTCCTCTCAAGATATTCACGGACAACACCACAGTCCTGTGGTATCCCAACAGAGAGAGACGAAGTCGTACCTTCTTTGCAGACTAGCTCTGCAGGTGTGGGAACTGGCCGCCTCACAGGGAATTACCCTACAGGCAGCCTACATACCGTTCCTGCACAACTCCCAGGCAGATTACCTAAGCAGAACCATATCAAACAACCACAAATGGATGCTTCAAAGAAATGTTTTCCCTAAATCTGGTCCCCAGTTGGGGTGTACCACAAATAGACCTGTTTGCCTCCTCCATAAAGAGGCAACTTCCTGGTTACTGCACCAGAACACATGACCCCAAGGGACTTGCAACAGTTGCTTTCTTGATGACCTGGAAGGGGAAATTTTTGTATGCATTCCCACCCTTCTCCTTGATACAAAAGGTGCTGTTGAAAATTCAGCAGGACTCGCCAAAATCCTGCTTGGTGACTCCCTACTGGCCAAGACAGCACTAGTTCCCCCTCTCCTTCATTTGTCCAAGGACAGTCACCAGAAGCTAGCCCCCTCAGTAGACCTGCTCACACAGCACAAGGGGACTCCGATACACCCACAGTGGCAATCTCTTTACCTCACCCTGTGGCTCATAGGATTCTGATTCTCTTCAGACACCTGTACAATGAGGATGTGCTCAATGTCCTGCAGGAGGCCAGGAAACCCAACACAAGAAAATCCTATCTCTCGAAGTGGAAATGGTTTTCTATTTGGTGTAACAAAGGACAGTTGAACCCACTGGAAAGCGATATTCCTCTCATCATTGAACTAATGCAGACAGGGCTGTCATACTCATCCCTGAAAGCACATGTGTCTGCTGTATCTGCCTGCCTTCCTCTGGATCTGGATCCACCCCTTGCATCCAGACTCACCGCTAAACTGTTTCTCAAAGGTGTACTACACTTAAGACCACCCAGGAAACTGTCTCCTCCTCCCTGGGACATTACCTATGTATTAGAAAACCTCACTCTAGCCCCCTTTGAGCCAGCAGACAAAGTTCCCATAAAGTATTGCATGTGGAAAACTGTTTTATTGGTAGCTCTGCCCTCAACCAGAAGGGTCTCAGAGTTGCAAGCTCTTATGGCTACACCACCATTTTTAGTCTTCCACCTGGACAGGGTGACTGTCTCAGGGCTAACCTGTCATTCACTCCCAAAGTAGTGAATGACCTATCCTTGAATCAGGCCATCCACCTACTTACCTTCTTCCCCAACCCGCAGGGGGATAGTGAGAGAGTACTTCTCATTCCCTTGATGTCCACAGACATCTTAGGTTTTATCTACATAAAACCAAACCTTTTAGGAAATCAGACCAATTGTTTGTCTCCTTCCACCCAAGAGCCCGGGGGAAAGCTGTGAGCAAACAGACCATTTCGGCCTGGATCTCCAGGCCCATTTCTTTCTGCTACCTACGCCATGGAAAGACCTTGCAGGGCAATGTCAAAACTCATTTCACCAGAGCAATGGCCTCCTCTGGAGCCGTTTTTAAGGGGTTAGACACTAACTCCATACTTGAGGCAGCTACTTGGTCCTCAGTGCACACCTTCTCCAAACACTAAAAACTGGACCATATCTCCCGAGCCAGGGCAGGGTTTGCCAGGGCTATCCTACATGGATTCCTGGAAACTACATCTAGGCCACCTCCCAGTTCTAAGTGAGCTTTGGCACTCTCCCACATGTAGAATACTGCAACATTGGAATAGAAGGACATAGGAAAGTTGTGTAAAATCTTACCATAACCATAGATGTCCTTCTCTTCCATGTTGCAGTATTCCTTCCCTCCCGCCTTCCCCACTTTTCAGACTGCATTTGTTCTCCTGGGTAACACTGGACAGGCTATGCCCTTATAGGACTGGCTCCGACTGGGGCTTTTTATGTTCTGAGGGCTGGTGCATGCAGATGTCACTTCTATGGCTCACATACCTGCTGCCAAGTCAGACACACCTAGAGGGACTGAAAATCTTTGGAGGCCTGGCCCGACAAACTGGAGAGGAAGAAGGGTAAACCACATGTAGAATACTGCAAAATGGAAGAGAAGGACATCTATGGTTATGGTAAGATTTTACACAACTTTCTTCTCTCACAGTTTGGTTTCAGAGTGTTTCCTTATCTAGATGACTAGCTCCTCACCACCCCAACCAGACTTCTTAGGTTCATAGGTTGGTACTAGGTTATCTGCCCTAGGGCTTATACAAGCCTAGCTATAACAATTCCCTGGCTGATGTTCATCGTATTACCCTGCTGCAGTCATCACACTTGGGTTATCCTGCCATCAGGCGGTCCCGCAGTCGGCCCGAATTCCAAAGTCTTGGTCCGGCGTCGGTTGCTGTCGCTTCTTCCCTGATGTCAGAGCGCCAGGGGTATATCAGAGGCATCCGACGCCATTTTCTTCAGTCTTTCTTGCCGCACGGTGCCCGAAGCAGAAGCAGTTCGCAAGTGCCGGTCGGCCGACACCTGAGATTTTTGAATCGAGTTTCAGTCCGAAGTCTTCAAAGCTAAGTACCCCCGTTGGGGAACTGTTTCTTGCCTCAGTCCGATGTCAGAAAAAGTTAACAATTGCATTTCTTGTGGGAAGCAAATACCTCATAAGGACTTTCATTCTTTTTGTATACCTTGCCTAGGCCCAGACCACGACATCACTGGTTGTCGGTTTTGTGCTAGGTTCAATAAGCGAACTATAAAGCAACGCTTTGATTTCGCACGACACTACTTCGGTAGAAAATTTAATTACACTATGCCGTCGGAGCAACCGACTACCGGCGTGCATAAAAAACTCAAAGATAAAGACAGGCAGCCTAGATCCAAGCCAGACTCCAATGCCTCGGCTGGGCCGGTCGCCGGTTTTCAGTGAGGTGCCTACCGCTGAATTGGATCCCCAGACAACTTCGGATCCCCCAGCAGAGTTCTAGGCCGACGCAGCCATTTTCTTTAGGCCCTACCGACGACATTACAGTAGCGGAAGCCGGTGCTGTAGAAACACCTTCGGTTTCTGAAGGTGTCTTCAGACCGACTACTCTCACTATAAAATCTTATGCTAAGCTTAAGACTCCTCTAAAACCAAAAAAGCCTACACTTCAGTCTACAGGTCAAGGCCCTATGCCTAAGAAACAGATGCTTAAAATGGCTGAAGATTTGATTTCTTTGATCAGGGCCCCCCCCCAACAAAAGGCCTAGACAAGAGGAGGATTATGCCTCCTCTGATGAAGTGTCCTCAGGCTCCTCTGAGGAGCAGGATTACTCCTTTCCACCTTATGAAGATTCTGATGCTGAAGACTCCATTCCCTCAGCTTCTCCCCCTGAAGATTATTCCTTTGGGGAAACCTTGCATACCATGAGGGAACATTTCATCTGGGAAGGTCAGGACTACTCCGACTCAAAGAAAAGGCTCCGAGAGTTTCTTTTACTCCCCTAGCACAGACCACTTGCTATCCCCCCAGTTTTGGACATTGTGGATGATGTTTTCCTAGAATCTAGTCTAAATCCAGACTCTCTGCCTCCTGCTCCAGCCAAACCAGATAGATATTATAGAGTGCCTGACTCACATAAATTCCTTTACAAAAGCCCTGTTGCTGATCCAGAGACGATCTCCCAGGGTCCCAAAGGGAATAAGGCTTCTGTGGCTAAAAATCCTGTACCCTCAGAAAGGGACTCCAGAGCACTAGATAGGTGGGGGAAGAAGGTTTACACCTCAGCTACTCTAACAATGAGAGCACTAAATTGTCAATTTCACATACTTAAATACCAGCAATTCCTAATGTCTCAAATAAAACAAAAGATGAGCACGAACCCTCAACAGTCTGAATTCAAGGAAATGCAAGATCTGTTGCATGCAGCTGAACAGTTGGGCAAACATACTTTACAATGTGGTTTTGATGCCTTGGAAGCTTCCTCTAGAGCAGCTGTTACTGGGTCTGTCATACGTAGGCATGCTTGGTTAAAGGAACAATCTCTGCCAGATCATGTTAAAGCAGAGTTACTGGATGCACCCTTACAGCAGGATGTCTTATTTGGGGTTAAAGCAGAGGAGGTTTTAAAGAAAATGGAGGATAAGGCAAAATCTATGCAGACGGTCAAAGATTTCTTACAGGTACAGCCCCCCACACTTCAGCAGAAATTGGCCAACAAACAACTGGTCCTTTCCAGCTTCTGACAGACCACAGAGGGGTAAATACAGGTGCCCAAGGGGCAGAGGACAACCACAAATTCCTTGCAAACCTCGCCAATGGGGCTCTGCAACACAGAAGGGAGGAGAAGACAGGTCCCAAGCTACTAGAAGGCAAACACAATGACTTAAGCCTCACACTGCCAAGCAAAACTCTCTTGGCAGCTCCCTTGGGAGGAAAATTAGCACTTTTTGCAGACAACTGGCGCATCGTCACAAAGGACAAATGGGTCCTAGACATTATCTCACATGGATACAGATTCCATTTCCACACCTTGCCAAGGATAAAAGGAATGCCAAACCTGCCACAAAATCAATGGGCAGAGGCACAAAAACAAATTACAGCTCTCATGGACATGAGAGTCATTCAACTGGTACCTACAGAGGAACAAGGCCAAGGATTTTACTCAAGGCTCTTTCTAGTCCCCAGAAAGGACAATGCTTGGAGACCCATTCTGGACCTTTCAATTTTAAACACCTACTTGCAAGTACCCAAATTCAAGATGCTAACACTACAGCAGCTTTTCCCTTGTTGGGCAAGAAAGCTTGGCTAGTAACGTTGGACCTCAAGGAGGCATACCTGCATGTCCCTATGACAAAATTGCAGAAGATACCTCCGTTTCATTGCAGGTTCAACCCATTACCAATTCTCTGCACTGCCCTTTGGCTTATCTACCGCGCCCAGGGTCTTCACAAAATGTCTGGCACCAGTAATTGCACACTGCAGACAAAGAGGAATTCAAATATATTCATACCTGGACGACTGTCTCATCCAAGCAGAAAGCAAGGACATTCTCTTACAACACCTGGCCTTTGTAAAACATCTTCTAAGTTGCCTAGGGTACACAGTAAACGAAAAGAAATCAAAACTAGTGCCCTCACAAAATATGACATTCCTGGGTGCCAGCTTGAATACAACGGCCCAGATGGCTTATCTGACGTCAGACAAACAACTACAATTAACTCAATACTTCAGAACAATGGCAACAAAGACCCAACTCCTTGCAAGAAAAATTCTGCAGGCCTTGGGCTTCATGGCATCTTGCATACTACTAATACCATTTGCAAAAATGCATATGAGGAAATTACAATGGTACCTAAAAAGCGTATGGACCCAACACAGCCACAGCTTGGAAACAATATCTCTCATTCCCTGCCTACAACAGGAGTTTCTGTGGTGGGCACAGGCTTGTCACCTCATCAAGGGTCAGCCTTTCACCCTACCCCCAGCCAGGCAAACTATGACAACAGATGCATCAGACTATGCCTGGGGGGCACACATGGCAGGACGGTGTGTTCAAGGCATATGGACTGCAGATCAAAGGAATCTGCACATCAATCAAAAAGAAATGCTAGCTGTACAAAATGCTCTGACAGCCTTCAATGACCTCTTACATCCAGGACAGCTTATCATAAGCACAGACAACACCACAGTTATGTGGTACATAAACAAACAAGGGGGTACACACTCCTACCCTCTATGCAGGCAAGCAATGACCTTGTGGAACACAGCACTGGCTTACCACGTTCAATTACAATCTCAATTCCTGCCAGGAAAAAAGAACACATTGGCAGACGACCTAAGCAGAAACATCATGGATCCCCATGAGTGGAAACTGGATCCACAAGTATTCGCAATGATAGCTCAAAAATGTGGGCTCCCAGACATAGACCTGTTTGCCAGCCCTCAAAACTATCAGCTAACAAAATTTTGCACAAGGATTTTTCATCATCAAGCTTGGAAAGTGGACGCACTCTCATTCAGTTGGAAAATGCTAACAGTATATGCCTTTCCTCCATTACCCCTTCTCACAAAGGTGCTACTGAAAGTCAAGATGGAGAGACCCCGAATGATACTCATTGCCCCAGACTGGCCACGCCAGCACTGGTACCCACTATTAAGGAATATGGCCCAGGGCCCACCATGGATTCTACCACAAATTACCCACCTGCTCACACAGCAAGACAATCAGATTCTACACAGCCAGCTCAAAACCTTAAACTTGGCTGCATGGCAAATCACCTAAGCAACCAGCCAGCTCCTCTCTCACAAGCTGTTATGGATGTTATTCTGGAGGCCAGGAGGCCCAGCACCAGGAAAGCCTACTCAGACAAATGGAAAAGGTTTTGCGCCTGGAACGAAGCTAAAGGCCAAAATACCCTTCAGCCTGACATACTTTATATTTAACTGAGATGTTACACAAAGGACTTTCTTTTTCATCTATTAAAATCCACGCCTCAGCTATTTCTGCTCACTACAACACGGATCCTCCCTTATTTTCACACCCACTCCTAAGGCAGTTTCTCAGAGGGGCCAAAAACATTAGGCCTCCCAGGAGAGCACCAACACATACTTGGGACCTCAACTTTGTTCTGGAAAAACTCACGCTACCTCCCTTTGAGCCAGCTTTTTCAGCTGACGTAAAGTTTACATCATGGAAGACTGCCCTGCTGCTAGCAATTGCTTCGGCTAGAAGAGTTTCAGAGCTCCAGGCACTAATGGCAGTAGAGCCTTTCCTCATTTTTCATCAAGACAGAGTTTCTCTATGAACTAACCCCTCCTTTATGCCTAAGGTGGTATCCAGTGTGGCTCTAAATCAAACCATCCATTTACCCACCTTCTTTCCAAATCCACAGAACAAAGGAGAAAGACTCCTGCATTCCTTGGACATTCACAGGCAGCTACGTTACTACTTGGATAAGACTAAGGTTTTCAGAAAATCTGACCAGCTTTTTGTATCCTATGCTACAGCATCACAAGGAAAGGCTATCTCAAAACAGACCATTTCCAAATGGATAGGTCATTGCATACATTTTTGCTACACCCACCATGGAAAACCAGTTCCTGTTACCATAAGGCCCCACTCTACCAGGGCAGCAGCTACATCTACAGCCTTCCTCAGGGGGGTGCCAACCAGGGATATTCTGAAAGCTGCAACTTGGAGTTCAGTACACACCTTCACCAAACATTACCACTTACCACTATACTCTAAGACTAGAGCTGGCTTCGCCACTGCAGTTTTGCAGGGCCTCCTCTAACCCTGTTTGACTCCACCTCCCATCCTTAGCTTTGGGATTCTACCCAAGTGTGATGACTGCAGCAGGGTAACACGAACATAGTACAGTTCTGTACCTACCATAAATGTAGATGTTTGAGTGTATACCCTGCTGCAGTCCAGGTTACCCTCCCTCCATCCCCTCTGAACTAGCTGAGTTTATTTCTACCACTCTATTCTTTTCTACCTCTGTGGTGTATTTGCTTCTGCCTAAGGGTTTTTGTTTTATTTTCCCATATGGCTATATGTATATATGTATATATATTCTTTGCCTACCTATTAGGGGCACCTGACATCTGGGGCATAAAAAACTGAAGAAAATGGCGTTGGATGCCTCTGATATACCCCTGGCGCTCTGACGTCAGGGAAGAAGCGACAGCAACCGACGCCGGACCAAGACTTTGGAATTCGGGCCGACTGCGGGACTGCCTGACGGCAGGATAACCCAAGTGTGATGACTGCAGCAGGGTATACACTCGAACATCTACATTTATGGTAGGTACAAAACTGTACTTTTCTTCCCACACTATTTACTTCCCTGGACCCCTGTCTAGCAGGGCGACTGACGTGATCCCCAGGGTGAATTTCCTTTCTCCCATCCAATTGTCAGTGTTCCTTTTGAAGAGGGCCAAGGAGGCGCTCTGCTTGACATGTATGGCCAGTCTATTCCAGAGTCTGGGGAGTCCCTGGGTCAGGAACCTATCCCTCCAGCATGTTTTGTTTATTGTGATGATAAGGTTTAGATCCCTGGAGCATGTGGCTCTGAGCGATTGGGATTTCTTTAAGTGTAGCATGTCCAACAGCTCTGGGTTTGACATGGCCTTGTATATTAAGCAGAGATCGCCTCTGAGTAGATGATATGCGACAGAGTATAGCTGGATTTTTTTAAGGCGGTCAGCATAGGGCATCTGCTTTAGGCCTGTGATTCTTTTAGTGAGGTATTTCTGCGGCCTTTCCAGTTGTTGCAGATGTCTTAAGAGGTGCATACCAAACGGGGCATTGTATTCAATAATGGGTCTAATGAGGGATGAGTACAGTGGGACAATGACCTCCTTTTTTCTGGATGAAAAGCCCTTAGTGATGAGGTGTGCTACATAGAAGGATTTCCTAACTGTTGTGGCGATGTGGTTATTGAAGGTGAGACCACTGTCCACCTGTGTCCCTAAGTCTCTTATCGCACTTTTGGTGTTTAGTGTACTGCCACCTATGTGGTAATTCACGGGTACATGTTTTTTCCCAAAGGGGATAACTATACATTTCTTGGCATTGTGCTTGAGCCCATGGCCGTGGCACCATGCATCTGTTTCTGTAAGGCCCTTTTGTAGAGTACCCACATCATTTGGGGATTCAATGATGGCTCCCAGTTTGCAGTCATCTACGAACTTTGTTAGCCAGAGTCCCTTAGTGTTGGCCTGTACTTCAGAGAAGTAGATGCCAAACAAGAGTGGTCCCATGACTGAACCCTGAGGTACTCCACTTGTCTGGAGTTAAATTTGGAGGTGTCTCCTCGAAAAAGCCAGAGACTACTTACTCCAATTGTGCCAGTGTTTGGGGATCACAATCAGTTATTCCAAGTTGCACCTTCAGCTGGTTCAAGTCTTGGAGTGTGTAGGAGCTCTCCTGGACACAACCAATCATTTGGCTTTTCTTCCACCAAAGAGAATGCAAACCTTAAAATTGCATGTCAGTCAGATTTTTTCACATCCTACTCCCCCAGCAAAGTTGTTTCTTCAACCCTTAGGATCAATGACTGGAGTGATTACTCTGCTACCAACTGCTCATTTCCACATGTGGATTCTTCAATGGACTCTAACAGTTCAGTGGCCCATTCTATAAAACTTCCTCGGGTTTGCAAAGACTCCCTACTTTGGTGGATTCAGTCCAACGAAGTTGGTCAGAGACCTTCTTTTGTACTTCCACCCCTCCCAAAGGGCACAGTGACAACAGATGCCTCCCACTGAAAGGGCATTTCTTGGGATGGACTGTTCAAGGCATGTGGTTCCCAGAAGAGCTCAGTTTGTGTATTAACATCATAGAGATGAGAGCAGTCTTTTTAGCATTGCAGGCCTTTTAGAGCTCTCTCCCTCTGGGGACAATTGCTATACAAACAGATATGTTAGTGGTCTAGTACATCAATAGAGGGGGGAACCAGGTCATACCCTATTTGCTGAGAAGCAACAAGTGTCTGGCGATCTCCTTCAACCACTTTCTGGGAAAATCCAACGTTCTAGCCGACAATCATAGCAGGACTATTCCAATGCCTCATGAGTACTCTCTCAACCATATGATGGTGGAGAGAATCTTCCATATGTGGGGTCAACCTTGCTGCAACCTCTTTGCTTCATACTCAACATCAAGTGCAGCAGGTTCTTTGCCCTAATCCCCACTCAGGGGGAGTCACCGAGAGATGCTTTAGTCTACATTTGGCCCTCCATTCTCTTGTATGCTTACCCCCCCCCTTACCCTTAATACCCAAATGTCTTCAGAAAGCACTTCAATTGAAGAGCAAAGTTATCTTCATTGCCCACCTACTGGCTTTGACAATTTGGTTCCCCTTTCTATGGTGTCACTTCCTATGTCCTCCTTGGACACTGAACCCCAGTCCAGATCTGATGTCTAATCCCACAGGGATGGTTCACACAGACATTCCAGAACTCAAGTTTCCTGTATGGTTTCTCCAATTCCAATTATGGCTAGACACCCCAGGCTTTCTTGCACAGTTCGTAAAATTTTAAAATCATCCTCAAAAGCCTAAACTAGAAAAATATATGAGAGTAAATGGAAAAGATTTTCTTATTGGGCACATCAGAGAGAATTAGATAGTTTACTGCTCTTGTTCCTGCTGTTTTGGATTTTCTTGCTTCAGTTATTCAAGAGGTGTTAGTTTTTCAGCCATCAAAGTTCAGCTAGTAGCCATCTCTAATTATCACACCAGAAATAATGCTTTCCCTATAGCTTCATCCAGGTTATGCAAAGCTTTCCTTAAAGGTGCCTTCTTACTTGGACCCCACTCCATCATAGGACCTTACACTTATGTTGCAGAGTGTGGCTCAGCCTCCCTTTGAGCCCTCAACCAAGGCTGATGTCACATTTCTCTCTTGGAAGATGTTCGATTTAGTCGCTATAACTTCAGCTAGGCAAGTTTGCAAACTGCAAGCACACACTTTCCATAAAGATAGTCACCATATGTACCATAGGTAGGTACTAGGATATCTTCCCTGGGCCCTATATAAGCCTAGCCAAAAAAGTTCCCTGGCTTTCGCCACCCAAGAAAGTTATTTTCCTGTGCCCCTGTCTAGCAGAGCCACAGAAGTGATCCCCGGGGTAAATTTCCTATTTCCCATCCAGTTGTTGAGATTTTTCTCAAAGAGGGCTAATGATGAGCTTTGCTTGACATGAATGGGTAGTCTGTTCCAGAACATGGGAAGTCTCTGGGACAGGAATCTGTCCCTCCAGCATGTTCTGTTTATTGTGGTGGCAAGGTTTAGGTCCCTGGAGCATGTGGCTCAGAGAGATTGGGGTTTCTTTAAATGTAGCATATCCAACAGATCTGGGTTTGACATGTTAGGCAGAGGTCACCTCTGAGTAGGCAATAAGCGATGGAGCAGAGCTGGATTCTTTGAGACGGTCTGCGTATGGCATCTGTTTGAGGCCGGTAATCCTCTTATTGAGGTATTTCATTGGCCTTTCTAGTTGTTGTAGATGTCTTGCGAGGTACATGCCAAACGGGGCATTGTACTCTATAATGGGTCTGATGAGGAATGAGTAGAGAGGATCAATGACCTCTTTTTTTTTTTTTTTTTTTCCTGGAGGTGAACTCCTTTGTGATGAGGTGTGCCACGTAGAAGGATTTCCTGACTGCTGTGGCGATATGATTATCACCTGTGTCCCAAGGTGTCTTATCACACTTTTGATGTTTAGTAGTCTACCGCCTATGTGGTAGTTCAGAGGTACAGTGTTTTTCCCAAAGGGGATGACAGTGCACTTCTTGGCATTGAGCTTGCGGCCATGACTGACACCAAACATCAATCTCAGTGAGGCCCCTTTGTAGAATGTACTCATCATTAGGCGATTCTATTATAGCACCTAGTTTGCAGTCATCTGCAAACTTCATTAGCCAGACCTGCTGTATTATCCTGGAATTCTGAGAAGTAGATGCCAAACAGGCGATGACCCAGGACTGAGCCCTGTGGTACTCCACTTGACACTGGTCTGAAGTTGGATTTGGAGTTGGCTACTTTCACAGTGAGTTCTGTCAGTAAAACAGTTAGCCACCCATCTTGTGACATGGGGATTTATGCCCAGTCTAATGCGTTTATCTGTAATTCAGAGTGGGGGATGGTGTCAAAAGCCTTGGCTAGGTCAAGATAGGCTGTGTGCACCACCTTACCCTCATCCATGGCTCTGGTGACCGCTTCAAAGAAGTCAGTCAGGTTTAGAAAACATGACCTACCTTTTACAAACCTAAACTAAATGGGGTCCAGAGTTTGGAGGTTACCTGTGTCCTTGTTTATAAGCTACAAGATGATACATTCCATGACCTTGCAGACCATGCTCGTCAGGCTAATGGGGTGGTAGTTCCTGGAGTCCGTGGTGGTGCCCCCTTTGTGGTGTGGGATAACCGTCGCTATGTGCCATTCATAGGTAGGTACTAGGCCATCGGCCCTAGGGCCTATACAAGCCTAGCCATAACGAATCCCTATCTATTGCTTCCCACAAATATTTACTTTCCTGGACCTCTGTCTAGCAGAGCTACTGATGTGATCCCTGGGGAGAATTTCCTATCTTCCATCCAATCGTCAAGGTTCTTCTTGAAGAGGGCCATTGAGGCACTTTGCCTGACATGTATGGGCGGCCTATTCCAGAGTATGAGGAGTGTCTGGGTCAGGAACCTATCCCTCCAGCATGTTCTATTCATCGTGATGACAAGGTTAAGATCCCTGGAGCATGTGGCTCGGAGGGATTGGGACTTCAAGTGTAGCATGTCCAACAGCTCTGGGTTTGACATGGCCTTGTATGTTAGGCAGAGATCTCCTCTGAGTAGGCGATATGCGACAGAGTATAGCTGGAGTTTCATTAGACGGTCAGCATAAGGCATCTGCTTTAGGCCTGTGATTCTTTTTGTGAGATATTTCTGCGGCCTTTCTAGTTCTTCCATGTCTCTTTTCATGTAGTCCAGGGAGGTACGTCTCAAGTCATTCACGCCAGCATGGACAATGACAGAGTCATATTTGTATCTGTTGTGGAGTGACTTGAGTGCATGCGTTATATGATGGATCCTTGCACCCGACAGGCAACTAACTGTAATTTTCTCCTTGTTCAGCCTGGTGAGTGGGACATCAGTGTGCCTGACTATAGAGTCACCTTTGACAAAAGTGTTGGGTACGTTGTTTTGCCTTAGGAGCTGCTGTTGGGTGCCACACTAATGTTGTGAGCTATGTGATGCTTTGGTTGTGTTTGGGGGTGGTGGTGGTTTGCATTTCAGCTTCAGAGGTCCTTGTTGCTTGGGCAGGTTAATGTTAAGAGCCTCTGCATATGTGGGTTTTTTGTTGCTATGTGTGGGTTTTGAAGGACTATGTGTTGTTTGAGGTGTTGTGTGGGTGTTAACCTTCTCCTCTTGACTGTCTAGCACAATCTTGGCTGGAGAGAGCTTTGCTTTCAGTTTGGCTATGTAAGTGCATCTCTCGCAGGTTGTAGTGTTTGGTGGTAGGAAGAGAGAGCGCTATCTGTGTACATGAGGCAATAGCTGCATTGCCCCAGTATGCCCAGATTCACCAGGTGGACAGGAGAAATCACCGGAAGCTGACCCTTGGACATGCCTGGTTAGGTGCTTTCTTTGTGTAGTACAAGAGCTGTTTTCCCTTACTTTTTGGCAAGGTACTTGCAATTGTAGGCTGTCTAGTGCCGACAACTATTTTCTCCTTATTATCAAGGAGAGGTGAGTGCTTGTAACAAATTAAGGCTTCCTAGTGCTTTTTAGCAAGTTTTAGAGCAAGTGCTAGTCACTGGTATACAGAGTTTTGTGCTGCCGCTGATAAACTAGCTCATTCTAAGGGAAAATTCAAAGAGCACACTTTCTGGCTCCGGGAATAGTTTAACCTTAGCCCCGCAGTGCGCAAGCGCGTGTATTTTATGCCAGAAAGTTGAAAGGGATAAAAATCAGCCCAAAATGGCTGGTAAAATTGCAATTTCAGAGCTGGAAACCACTCCTCTAGTGTTAGATAGGCAATACAATGCTCCCACTCTCACTGGTAAGGCAATACAATGCTCCCACTCTCAACTGGTAAGCAGAGGACCTCCTTCTACCACAGCAAGGTCTGGATAGCTCTGAACACTGAAACTAAAGTCCTGAAACCAGCAAAGCCTAGAAACTATATTCTAGTTAGAAAACAAAATTAGCAAATATAATTTTTTTTGGTTAAATCAGGCTAAACAATGCAATTATACAGTAAAGAAGAACAGAAAGGCTAATGCACTTGAGTGTATAGCCCAAAAGAGTAAACTCAATTAAAACTTTGCAAAATTTGAAAATTTAAACTTTTTAAATAAAGCAAGGCAAGTGCACAACTGGAAAATGACTTACAGGCAGAAATACAATGAAATAAGTAGCTGGTCTACTTTTTAAGCTTTCTGAGAAGTGCATGTAATAAAAACGACCAAAATCAGCAAAAATTTAAAAATTCAGCAAAAAAGTACTTCTCATTTTTGGTGCAGTAGTAGTCTGCAGGATGCCAAAACAGGATCTGCTGATCTAAAACAAGCTCAAACGTGCAAACTCGTGTATTTCTGCTTGAAGTGAGGCTATGATTGAACATGATTGAACATGATACTTAGGTGGGGTGCCTGTTCATGCAGAATGCAGCCTGGCATGTTGTCAGGTCCTATGGATGCTGTGTTCTTGGCTTTGGAGAGTGTGGTCTTTACTTGTGCAGCCATGAATACACAGGGGCTTTGCATTCTTCTGGTATAGTGATGGACCCTTTGGGGGCGGGGGGGGGGTAAAGTTTGTACTGAACCTATTTGCCAGGATGTTGGCAATATCAGTCGGCTCTGTATATCTAGTGCCATTGTGCTGTAGCTCAGAGCAGATCTGAGTGTTGCCCCTGAGATTCTTGACATAGCTGTAGAATGCTTTGTGGTTGTCTTTAGAATCAGTGGCAATTTTATTTTCGTAACTAACTTTGGAGGATTTTTTGAGGGATTTCAGCTTTTTACTGAGGCTGACCAGGGAGTTCCTGCAATCAGGGGATTTTACTCTTTTTTGCAACATATTCTTCCTTCTGTTGTTTATGGCAGGGGACCACCAGATTGGCTTCCTTTATATGGAGGATAGCGTCTTGGTTCTGTTGGGGATGGCACGATCCATGCACTCGTGTATGTGCTTATACAGTGCATTTATATAGGATTCAGCAGTCGTACCTCTATTTTCCGTCTGTATGAGTGTCATGAAGCTTGCCACTTCTGTTTTAAGAAGCATGAAGTTGGCTTTGGAGAAGTTTTTTTTACGGTGGTTGCCTTAATGGGGGGCAAGATATTTATGTCTAGGGTGATTAGCTTATGGTCGGATCTGACCAGCGAGGAGTTGACCTCTGGCGTGCAACATCGGTTGCCCATATTGGTAATAACCAGGTCCAGGATATTGCTGCCCCTGGTGGGGGTATGGACAAGTTGATCCAGGGTGTTGGAATTTATGAATTCTAGAAAGTGTTGAGCAAATGAGTTAGTACATGAGTTTTCCCATTTGATGGTGGGATTGAAATCGCCCATTATTAGGGTATTGGACTGTACCTTAATATTACCCAGTATATCAAGAAATGTGGAGTGTGCGTCCTGGGGCATGGCGGGGAATCTGTGACAAGCTACAACTGGGATTGCAGTCTTGCCCAGTGTTAGTTGCACTTGGATAATTTCGGATGCATTTTGCTGAGCAACTAGCCTGGAGGTGTGGACATCCTTAATGAATATGGACACGCCTCCTCTACTGTTTCGGTCCAGGTTAGGTAGCCGAAAGTTGTGGTATGAGTTATAACCTGGTAGTGCAGGGGTGCTCTCTGGAGCCTTGAACCAGGTCTCCATCACTACGCAGATGTTGATGTTCTCCATTTTAAGGAATGCCTTGCGTGAGTGCATTTTGAGGTTTAGACTTCTAGCATTGAGGAACATTACCCTCAAATTTTGCTTGGTTATATCTGCTACAGTGGTGAGTTTGTCATTTGAACCTTGCCTAAAAAAGGCACTATAAGGGTGGAGTTAACCCTTAGACATGCCTGGATAGGTGCTTATTAATTTAAGTACTAAAAACTGTTTTTCTCCTAACAAGTAGGAAAGTTGAGTGCTGCAGTAATTTGTAGATTATTTATTGATTGCAACAAGGAAACAGTTTTGAGTGCTAAAACTAGAAAACTGGCTAGATCTAAGGGAAAATTAGAAGAGCAGTCTTTCTGGCACCGGGAATAATTTAACCCCTAGTTAAATGAAACTGCACAAACACAGGTTTTTAAACAGAAAGTTGAAAGTGATAGAAATAGCCCAAAATGGTCAATAAAACAGATTCTGAGCTGAAACCAATCCTCCAGCAACTGATAGGCTGCTCAAAGCTCACCACTCTCACTGATGAATAGAGAAGCTTCCTTCTATCTTAGTAAGGTCTGGGCAACACATAAACTAGAAAACAGCCCAGAATTCAGCAAATTTAAAAACCAGACTCTACTGGTTATAGAAAGGCTGGAAACGAGTAGAGAGAGAGGATTTTTTTTTTTTGTTTCTTTCAAAAATTAAAACAGATACAGTAAAACAAACACTTTAAAAGCAGAAAAATGGCTATCGCACTTGAGTGTGTTGCCCTCAACAGTTGAAAAACATTTAACAATGATCAGTTAAAGTGCAAACAGTATCAGAATTCAAAAACAGTTCAAATAAGTTGCAAACTTAATAAAAAATGCTCAGAATAGTGCGGCTAGCGAAAATAAGCAATAAAAAGCAAAACAGAGGTACTTGATCCACTCAAAGTCTCCCTTTTCTCTATCTGCTGCTGTAGTACTCTGCAGGACACCCAAGCAGGTTCTTGCTGAGGTAATACAACCGCAAAAAAAACAAGCAATCATGGGTTTTTAAACAGAAAGATGAAAGGGATAGAAATAGCCCATCATGGCCAATAAAACTACAGATTCTGAGCTGAAAGTCCGTTTTTTCTACCAAAAGCAGCCTCTGAGACAAACATCAACCAAGTAATCAACTTGCCCGTATTTTTTCCAAATTTTCCCAGTAAAGTACATAGCTTCAATTGTATTTTCATTGGACGAAGGATTTTACAAAGACTGACCAGCTGTTCATTTCCTTTACCCATAAATTGAGAAAACCAGTTTCTAAAGTCACTTTAGCAAAATGGTTAACTGTCTGTATCTCATATGTTTATTCTGTACGAGGTCTGCCTTTACTGAGACTTCCTAAAGCTCACTCCACTAGATCTATGGCTACATCGTCTTCATTCTGAGATAGAGCATCTATTGGTGGCATTTGTGCAGCAGTCACTTGGACCAATACCCATGCTTTTATTGCTCATTACAAAGTGAACCTCATTTCCAGAAGCAGGGCTGCCTTTGGTTCTGCCGTACTCTGCAGTATCCTTCCATGAGGGCCACCCATGGTTATTGTAGCTGGGGACTCTGTCCCGTTCATTGAGGAATGATTGAAAATGACAATATCATATATAAAAATGATGTACTCATCATAACTATACATCTGTGTTGTTCATTTTCATTCTTCCTTAACTTCCCAGCCTCCTTCCCCCTCTCCTTTATCATTGGGAGTGATCTAATATAAATATTGGAACCACTATTCTTGTTTGAGCTCCTATTCTGTCGTCCTTTTTTTCTGTAATTTATAATTAACCTTTTACAGACTGAGCAGCAAACTTGATCTGAGGGTCAGATCCAAAAGTCTGGAAGAAATGTGGCAGGGCCAGATCTGAGGTTGGATCCGAGACCCATTCGCTGAAAAAGAATGAAAATGAACAACACAGATGCATAGTTATGTTGAGTACATAAGTTTTATTTTTCCTTCTGCCCTGAAAATATGCTCCTTGTGTACACTACATTGTCTATGTATAGGTTGTACTTTCCCTTGCTTACAAGTATGGCTAAAAAGTGTCCAAGGAGGACTAATTCACTTAACCCAGTTCACAACTGGTCTACTGGTACTTCCTTGTTAAGGTCTCCTGTAACTCACTGATAAAATTTGGTTGATAGTTTACAACTTCTTTTGGACATGTACCTGTTTTGGTTGCTGTCTTAGAGATTGTTTTCCCCTAGGAAAGTGACCAGCCTAAAAAATAATTAACTTAAATGAAAAGTATCCATAGTTTTCCTGCCGCTGCTGTGAGGCAAACAAATCTTTATTTCCCTGGAATTTTTCCACTGCCCCCTCACTTATTTTATTTATTTTATTTTACATTTGTTAACCGGGCTGGTCTAGCTGGATATATGTCCAGTTTCAGTAGAGGCCCGGGGAAAAAAGCTCCAAGCATGAACAATGACAAAGTTAATAATGCATAGAAACATGAAGAATCACAGTACAGGGTAGCATTGGTCTAAACACAGTTATAATAATAAATTTATAAACTATATCAATTTTAGTAAAAATTATACTAAACAATTATACAAAACACACTAGGAGGTATGAGCAAGTCTTTATAACCTCTGCAAGGATACCATAATTACTTTCTTCTAGTCCTCAGGCACTTTCCCACTGGCCAGTGAACTGCTGAAAACCTCAGTCAAGGGAGTTACCAATACACTGGCTAGATTATTGAGGGTACTGAGGTATATTCCAGCTGGTCCTTGTGCTGCATCTCTCTTTAGGGAAGCCAGTTCCCTGTCATCCTCCTCCTTTTTGTCTGTCCTTGCCTTCTGTCTCTCTACTCTAACCTGTTTCCTTCACAGCATAGACAGCACCCTCCACCCTTGCCATATTTCCCTTTGTATTCATTCAGTGAATTTACAAACCTGACCTTCATGTGTAGCCCTCTTTTTGCCTGTTCAAGTGTTTGTAGCCTGTGTACTACATCCTGATCTTTCCCACATTGTCTTCACTCATTAAACTTGTCCCCATTTCTCTAACTCAGTTCACCATAATCTGCGCCACTAAACATTCTGCACCGTTATTTTGTTACATTTCCTTACACTGAAGCACACAGTCATGGTTTGGCTCATGATGCTTTCACTTAGACTTCCCTAATTCCTGTGCAGTGCACCTTGGTTAGTACCTCCTTTAGAATTCTGGCCGTTCTAACACAGTCCGCCATAACGTCAGTCATTTCCTCTCTGTCTACTGTAGTGCTTGAAATATTCCAGTCTACTCCTGGAAGATGCTAATACTCCCACCTGATGCAAGGTTCATCACTTGGAAAACTGTTTTGCTTATTGCTCTAACATATGCAAGGTGAGTCTTTGAGCTGCAGGCTGTCATGTTGGGTCTTATTTTCCACAAGGATGGTTGTTTTATGCACAAAACATTCTTTCATGTCAAAAGTTGTTTCTGAATTTCCTCTGAATCAAGCCATAAGTCTTCCAGTTTTCTTTCCGGAACCGAAAAACAAGGAAGAAAAGATTCTGCATAACTTGGATGTGCACAGGCAGCTCAGGGACTACCTTGACAGAACCAAGCCTTTCATGAAATCTTAACTATTTCGTATTCTGGGGCTAAGATGGGTCAACCTGTCTTAAGCAAATGATTGCTCATTGCTTGTCCTCTGCTTTTGTTTTTTGCTACTCCTACCAGACAAGGTTAATGCACATTCCACCAGGGTCTTATTCCTTTTTTATTGAATAAGCTTTGTGAGAACCATTCTCCAGGGGGTCCTTAATCCTTATCCTTCCTCCCAGGTAAGGAAAGCTTTGGGAAATCTACCCGTATACCACTGAGGAAGTGTGAATGATAAACATACTTCAGTTGTGTAAGTCCTACTTAACTGTAACTATAGATGTTGGACTTTACCACTGCCTCAGTGGCAGCACCCTCCCACCATCCCCCTTATTTTATATATAGTTCGTTGGTTGGCTTTGGTTGTTTGTGTTGGTGTTTTTTGACTGCAGATATGTTGGTTTCAGGCAGTTTTTGCTTCTCATTCTTCTTCGTTCTTCCTACTTCGCACTAAAAGCATGAATAACTGACTTTTTTGTGAGAGGGGTAGGCTTCCCCTGATGGGAGGGATTTATCCAATCCCCAGTCACAGAAAGTCAGGGGAAGGGATTCTAAGCTCTCAAAGATGCCAGTATGAGTTGATCTGTAGACACAGAGTTCATATGGCACTGAGGCAGTATGGATAATGAGCATCATATGATGAAAGAGTGTTATGAAAACTGAACATACTGATGGGTGGTGTATAAGGAGAAGTATACAATTTTTTTTTTTTAGAAGTTGAGAACAGGGCAACTTTGGTGGTGTAGAAGGCTACAACCCTGACTTACAACCCAGTTGACCAGGGTTCAGTTTGCAGCTTAGGTGAATAACAAAGCGGCAGGAAAGATGGGTGTGCCCATCCTTAGGGAGATGAGTAACATGTGGTCAGGGTATGCAGAGCAGTAGGAGCTGAAGCCAGGAAGCCAATTCAGTGTGCTCAGCTAAAGGGGTAGGGCAGCTTGCTGACTGTAGCAGCGCGTGGAAATGTGGTGCAGGGTCTGCCCATTACATGTCCCCTGAGGACTGCCACAGCTTGCACATTGGGGGAGATATGGGATAGGATTAAAGTACATCCCCCATATGATGATAGGACAACAATGACCCCCCCCCAGGATTAAGATCCACATTGATTGGAGTGGACAGTTGACCCAACATAGACGTGGGGCACCTGGGACAGCTGCCAGGGCGACTCCAGAGAAGAAGAAAAAAAAAAACAATGTTGATAACTGAATGAAAAAAGAGGTGAGATGGAATATAAAGAAACTGTGATTGCATGAAAAAGAACAATGCAGGCAGTGATAGAAGAATAGAAAAAGAATTGTATGAAAAAATAGTGATTTTTTTAGGAAAAATATTTTTAAAAAGTTGTTTCACCTTTTTTAGGGGAAGGAGTTAAAACAGAAGATGGTAAGATGGATACACTAATATATGATAAAGGTAATATAAACTGGAAGAAATTATGTAGCGGTTGAAAAAATTTAAGTAGAATGTGTGAAAAGGATATTTAGAAATGTTAAGCATTTAGAATGTAAAATTAAAATGGAAAAGTTGAAGCAAACTGCAAAGGAAGAGAAGAATCTGCACCAAGACTTGAATGGTGACTATGTTATGGATATTATAAAGGAATGTATGAAAGTGAGAGAGTGTTCATTAAATGAATGAGTGGTTGGAAAATTTCTAAAAAAAAAAGAGGAGAAATGTGTTGTACTGGTTAAAATCATATAGATTCATAGGAAAGTACTAGACTGCCTTTGCAAGCCATTTTAAACCTAGCTGGTTTCCCTTTTGGTGCTTGAATTAACCTATACCATTTGGTGCTAGATTGGCCTTACTCATCCCATGGTAAATTATGTATATATTACACCTAGCTGGGATCATACCATAAATAATTTGAGAGGACCCTTGCATGGGATAAAACATTTAGGAGCTGCCTCTGTCCTTTAGTAGCACAGGGGACAGTCCTGGGATAAATTTTATATTACCCATCCACAGATTCATGTTTCATGTAAATATGGACAGGGATGAGCTTTGTTTTACATGGATGAGGAGTCCACTCCAGAGCAGTGGTATCCTCTGACAAATATACCTGTCCCTGTTCTACTGTTTTGTTCTGTTGTCATATACGGAAAAAAATGAAAGAAAATACATAAACAAGTTGAAGGCCAATAAAACTACAAAATAGAGTATATATTTTTTAATGAAAATAATGCAAAAATGATGCAGAAATTTTCAGACTGGTTTATAGGGGGTGGTGCTTTTTGGTGTAAAAGCCAGAGAGGTGAAAGAAATATTATTAATGATAAAAGAATCAAGCCAAACAAGGTAGTGAAATCGCAATGGACCGTAAAAATTTAAATAATCCAATGAACCAATATCCAGGTAGTATACGGCTCGATAAGAACTTTATTAATTAGGTTAAATGCTTTCATCTACATCATACCATAGACAGCATCAGAACAATTTAAAAACTTGTTACTTCAATCAACTGAGTATAAAAAAAGCATTTAAACATACACCCCCTTAAAACACCAATGAAAAAATTCAATGTCCAAAAACTAATCCGGTTACTGATTTCCTGTTTAAATGTAAAAATGGTATTGATTAAAGGCAATCATAAAATTTACAGTATAGATGCTCTGTATTTCAGTTCACTTGTGATCAATAAAGTTTCATTCAAATCAGGTGAACTTGTTGCTTTGGAATGTAACTGCCTGACCATTTCTCTGTGTAGCAGTCGGTTTTGCCAGTCACCACTGTATAGATCTGATTGAATTTTCTGCAGTATGGAAAATTTAAACATGTTAAAGTTAGTGCAAGATACCACGTGTCTTGCCAAGGCACTCTTGTAGATCTATATATGTGCATATGGGTCTATATTATCTAACCAAAGAGGCATTACAGCGAATGCCTCTTCATCGACCTCTAAAGAGCGAACCACCAATTACATGAACGGCCAAATCAGCGATTTTCTTTCCTAGGGAAAAAAAATGAGTGATCAGGCTAGAAACGAAACCTCACTAAGAACACCTCAAAGTTGGGGGCTTTGCCCCCCACACCCCCCTAACTAAATATACCAACTCCAAGATCGCACTACAGTGGGGAAAGGGGCAAATCCACACTGGTGGCCAAACAATTTTTTTCCCTAGGAAAAAATTGCTGATTTGCCCGTTCGCGTAAATGCTGCTGTGCTCTTTAAGGGTCGATGAAGAGGCATTCACTGTAATGCCTCTTCGAATAGCTAATATAGACCCATGTATATACCTTTAAGAAGCTATCCAAGGGCTTGCACTAGAGTATAAATACTGAGCACATGCAAGGGTGACTGCCATTTTGTAGTTAGCTGTTGAGATGTGAACATGTATATATGTAAGCTCTGTTTGTTAACTAGTTTGTATTTAAAGATGCTGCTACCCATCCTGATGTGTTTGTATGTATTAAAGCATCTGAATGAAACCCCAAGCCGTCTTATTTGTAATAGAGACAAATGAGCAACATGGTGACAGAAGTGGCATATACAAATGGTCATGGTATCAGAAACAACATATCCAAAGGGCCTGCAGTCAGAACCGGCATACTAAAGGGGCATGCAGTTTAAAACATCTTGGCGAAAACTATTTAAGGCACTTATCCAGATGTTGGTGGAATATACAGCAGTGGACCATCCCAGAACTATGCATACTTCATAAAACAGGTCAGAAACGAATTTCCGTATAAAATTTGCTCAGCACTATTTCTTTTTCGCATAATGTGAAATGAGGCATAGAGAATGTTCTAAATAATTTTCGCATAAACAGATATGTACGATATTGATAAAAATATTCAAATTACTATGGAAAATGTTTGAAATAAAATCTGATTTCATAAAACGAATAAAATAAATGGAAATGACCACATTTTTGCAAAGTATGTATTTTCATATTAAGCATAGATATCCGAATTTTCAGAAGTGTGTAAAGTGTTCACATGTTTGTGCAGTGTTACAGTAAAGTTATTTTGCAGAGTACAACCATTACAAGGCATATTTCATACAGTACAGCCATTACAGAGCATATTTCGCAAAGTAAAGTATTTCAAAGAGTTTATTGTGCATTTAGATACAAGCTCACAGCACAGTTCGTACATAATTACAAGGGCCATATTTTCAGTGTGTTTGTTCATACTTTGTGGGCATGGCAGATGGCTTTTGAAAGCCCAGTCCACTTGTGTTTGACAATAATATTGCTAAGAATTGGAGAGTGTTTGACCAAGAGTACATTTTCATACAGGCTGCATTTTCTGATAAAGATGAATGTACAAAGACATTTATTGTACTTAATTTAGCTAGATCAGAAGCTATAGCTCGGAAACACTCATTTGCGTATATGCACCTGCTATTTATGCTGGAGAGGGAGAAACCATTATATTGTTGTCCAGCAGAGTAGAAGAAGCTACAGCTTATTATTTTATGTGGTCAAGAGGCACATTCAGTCATTATTAGGGCTCAAAGACTGAAAATGGGACTGATTTAATTTAATAAGGAAGTCCACCAAGATAGCTTGAGAGACCACTACTCTAATTTTGCCCAGCACATTTTTCTACCTATGCTGATCTTTTCCAAGACAAACTTGGCAAACTTTCAGTTATGTACTCCATGAAGTTAGACCCAGAGGTCAGACCAGTTATCAGGCCAGCACGTAAAGTTCCAATAACCATGCAGGACAGAGTCAAAGCCAAGTTAGATAAAATGGTGTGACAAGGTGTAATTTGTCCAGTGGAAACTCCAACTGAATGGGTATCTTCCATGGCAGTAGCTCATAAGAAAAACTCAGATGACATCAGAATATGTATTGATCCACGAGATTTGAACAAAGTGCTGAAAAGACCTCATCATCCAATGCGCACAGTTGAAGAACTCTATACCAAATGCCAGTATTTTTTGTATCTTGGGTGCAAAGAATTAATTTTGGCAAATTCAGCTTGACAATAAATCCTCATTGCTCACTACATTAAGTACTCCGTTTGGCAGGTACAGATTATTGAAAATGCTGTTTGGGATAAATTCTGAAGACTTTCAGCATGAAATGGAGCAATTTTTTTCTGGGTATCCTTGTGCTATCAT
Source organism: Protopterus annectens (assembly GCF_019279795.1). Lineage (NCBI taxonomy): Eukaryota > Metazoa > Chordata > Ceratodontiformes > Protopteridae > Protopterus > Protopterus annectens. Next base: position 1,032,365,294 of record NC_056748.1, read on the forward strand.
AGTAGATGACATATTGGTAGGAGGTCCTGATGAAACCAAGCATGACAGAAACTCAGACAAGTTCTAGAAAGAGCACGTCAAATGAATCTTAAGCTCAGTGCACAGAAATGCAAATTCAGGCTACAAGAAATTCCTTATGTTGGTCATTTATTCACAAGTACAGGCCTATGACCAGATCCTTGAAAACCGCCATTCTCGAGATGCCAGCTCCAGGAATGTTCTTGCCGTGCAACGTTTTCTTGGCATGGACAACTACCTAGGCAAGTTCATTCCAGACTTGCACCAACTTTCTGTGCCGCTCAGAGAGCTGACACATAAAGATATCTCCTGGTCTTGGTCAAAGCAACACCAAAGAGCATTTGATGTCCTGAAACTGAGAATTGCCAGTCCGCCAATGCTCAGATACTTTGATGTTCACAAACCAGCTACAATTTCCTGTGATGCTTTGAAATTTGGATTTGGTGAGTTATTCTACAAGAGGATAAACCTTTTGCCTATGCATCGAGAACTCTTACCCAAACTGAACAGCGGTGCGCCCATATTGAGAAAGAGCTTTTGACAATTGTGTTTGCATATTTGAAGTTCCATGATTATCTTTGTGGTAGGCCTATCCAGACTGAAACAGAGCACCAACCACTAGTCACAATCCTGAGTAAGCCAAGCCATTCAGCTCTAGCCAGACTGCAACATATGATGCTGAGATTGCAAAAGTACAATTTCAGTCTTGTCTACAAGAAAGGCAAACTTCTTTATCTTGCTGATGCATTATCCAGATCACCCAGAAATACCACTGAATAGAATGACAATCAAGGTTCTCAATTGCTTGGTGATTTTGAAGTCATGGAAGTGAGAAATTTTTCTTCCACACATCTTGATGAGCTGAGAGATCACACAACCACAGATAAAGTTTTACAAAGGCTCAACCACTTTACCAGTCAAGGATGGCCGTCAAAGGAATGTAGTTTACCTCAAGAACTGCAACCTTATTTCCCATACAGAGATGAGATTTTGTCTGACAAAGTTATCATAATGAAAGGTCCAAAAGTAATTTGTCCAAAATCCTTGCAACTTGAGTACATTACTGTCTTGCATTGTGGCCACCCAGGAAAAGAAAGGTGAGAGAGTATTTTGGCATTCTATACCACAAAACTTTGGGAAAGCACTTTCTTGTTGTTCAGTATGTAATAGTACTAAGCCTCATCAAGAGAAAAAAAAACACTTCAGCTTAACCGGACTCTGGAACTACCTTGATAGACAGTAGCCACTGATATCCCCGAGTAGAATGGTCAGCATTATTTGGTGTTAGTAGACTTACTCCAATTGGTTCAAGATTGACTTACTTCCTAACCTAGCATCTAGTACTGTCATTACTAAGATGAAATATCATTTTGCTGTTCATGGATGTCTGCGCAAAGTTATTTCTGACAATGGGACACAGTTTACAAGCCAACAGTTCAAAAGATTTGCAGAAGAATGGGACTTTACTCATATCACAAGTAGTCCAGAGTACCCCAGGTCAAATGGTTTGGCAGAACGTGCTGTTCAAAGTGCAAAACAGTTACTTAAGAAGTCAAAATGAGATAATACTGATGTTTTCTTGAATCTTTTGAGTCTTAGAAATGTTTCTTGTGATAAACATCTTGGTTCACCTGCTCAGAGACTTCTGTTAAGACAAACCATAAACACATTACCACTTAGTAGTCAATTGTTTTTTCCATGTGTCAAGAACAACAGATCAGTGAAAGGCAATCTGCTGAAGAATTTCCTATTGCAGAAGTCCTACTATGATAATACCAGTAGACCACTTAATCCATTACGAGAGGGAGAAGTGTTAAGGTTGCAAACGTCCAAAGGTTATGATCGGATTGGTGTCTTGAAGAATATTGGTCCAGAGCCAAGATCATACATTATAGAATCAGAAGGAGCAACTTTTAGGCAGAATTGGAAGCATTTGAGACTGGTGTCCAAGCCTGTACTACAACAGATAGCCTCTGAGAAATACTCTGTATCTCAGAGTGAGTTGTCCGGTGTTCCAATTCCAGAGGAAGTTCCAGAGGATATTCCTGTTCCTATGATGAATCCAGAAGTTCCTGATAATGAGTTGTGCACCACAGACTGTCCCTGTTGCTAAAACTTGTCCCTGTTGCTAAAACTAGTCCCAACTGTTATGTCATGAGATATGGTCGAATCTCTAAACCCAGAGGCAGATACAAAGCAACTTGGGCATGGACATTGTATCTGATGATGTCAGTCTTCATCTATTCTTAACTTCTGGGTTACGGGTCTGATCCTCTGAACCAATCCGGCCATTATACAGCTCACATCAGCCAAAGAAACTCTCAAGATAAATGTCTACCCACAATGCCCTTATCTACATTACCTGAGATCTCATTTGCCGTTCTTACAGCAAGTTGCGTCAGCCATCTCCTCTCTCATAGCTAAGTAAAAATGTATGTTTTATTGCAGTCTCTCTCATTAGCTCATTGTACCTTCTAGTTCTAAAGTTTTCTTACTTTAATCTACCCTCTAACAGTGAGTGTGTTTCCCTTCCTTTTACTGTTGGTATTGCTAGCTACCATCATTGTTAGCTCCATTCCCTCCTCTCCCTCTTTCCATCAGGTAATCCCTCTACCATTGCTGGTAGTCTCTCCCCTTGTGGTGTGTGTTTTTTTGTTTCTTTCTTCTTTCCTTTCTGCCTGTCCTAGTCTATGTTATGGTGATGGCATATAAATCTAAAGTTACCACAACTGGTTTCAAGCAGTGTAAAGAGTGCAGCAGGAAAATGCCAAACTTTGATGGACATGAATGTTGTGTGTACTGTTTTGGGTGCATCCCATTTGAATATTGAGTGCTCTGTCAGGGTTTCAGTAATACAGCCCTGGTAGAAACAAGGTAATTCTTAAAGGGCTTCTTAAAGCCCCTATCGAAGAAGCCTTGTCCAAGACCGAGCAGTCTCCTCTGGCCTCTGGTACTAAAACTTCTCGTTCTGTGCCGACATCTCCATCGGCACCGACACAAAAGAAGCATAAGCATTCCTCTGTATGTTCCTCTTCAGAACCGAAATCTAAGGTTCTGAAGCTTTCAGAGCAGAGTGACTCTTCAGCACTGAACCCCTTACTGGTGCCTTTGACACCGACCACGACTTCCATACAAGCTACGACACCAACTACTATTACTTTGGCTATGGTTCTGACAGCAGCAATGACGTGATGGTGCCGATATCTACTACTGCCCCACAGACAGTGCTTAAGACAGATGTTCCGATCCAACACTGGACTACTAATTCTTCATCTGTTGACCCTTCTTTGGAGCAACTCCCCACTCCTTTTTTAGAGACCCAAGTCCCCATCTGGCTTGTCTGTTCGCTCCAACAGGAGTCTTTCGGATGTTGATATAGTGAGGTTGGTGGATCAGATTCTGACAGCTAGGGGTCTTCCCCCATCTTCTCATCCCCCTCTCCCTCCTGGTGCAGGGGGTTTCTTTCCTACAACCCCTTTTTATTTTTCTCCTCTGAACTCCTCGCAGACTTTAGTGCAGTCGAGACTAACCACACAGGTTCCAATGACCTCGGCACTGACAACTTTTTTGCCTTCAGTGCCTTTGTGACCGCCAGGTCCCTGGGACTGGCTCTTCATCATCGGGCTGAGGAGTTTGAGTCAGCTTCAGTTTTTTCTTGGAAGAAAATCTTACCCTTTCAGGCTGTGCTGACAGAGGACCCGTCCTCTATTCTGGCTTTTCAGGTGGGTCTCTCGGGGTGGGGTATGACCCCAGTTCTGAGTTTGTCTCGGTTCCAGGCTCCCATTCCTCCTCAGGGGGGCCTGCCTTTAAAACTATGGAAAGAGCTTTGGCCACTGCCTCATCTCAGGTGGCTTCTGTGTTACCAAAGATTCACCCCTTAACCCCTGCTTTACCGGAATACCACCAACCTCCAAACCCGAACAGTGAGCTCCAAGGTTACAAGAGTTACCTGCTCAAGGTTTACCCTCTTCAGATGTTCCCACTGAAGAATCTCCTCAGAAGAAATTGTGTAAGAGGAAACACCTTGATTCTCCTGAAGAATCCATCATGGAGGACATGGATTTTGATGACTGGGAGAGGGTTCTTCACGGTCACCCCCAGAAGACGTCTCCTTTGGAGACATTCTGGAGATTCTAAAACAGAGGGGTGATTGGAAGCCCAAATACCCTTCTTCTGAGGAATCCGTGTACTTGCAGGCCTTTGGGGCTCACCTGTCTACCTCCTGGGTGACCCTACCTCCTAAAGACTTAATTTAATTGATCACTCAGCAGGCCTGGAAAGCTCCTGAGTCTATAGAACCTATCGCTTGGAGACCTGATAGAATTCTTTCCGCTCCTGAGGATCATCCACACTGGGCAAAAGGTTTAGTAGTTGATGCCATGGTTGTAGTGTCTGCCACCAAAAAATCTGTCTGAGGAAAGCTCTGTTGTACATCCCCCTAACCAAGAGTCCAGGGCGATGGACAGGTTTGGGATGCAGTTTTATGCATCATCGACCTTCTCCATCAAGTCCTTGAATTTCTTGATGCACACTACTAGGCTTCAGAGGGATCTGGTCAAGGAGCTGTCAGATACCCTTGCGGGAGCAGTAGCTGAGGGGTTCAGGAAAACGTGGCCTCCTAGTTAGCTACCCTGGAGTATCTCAAACTCGTTCATGAGGCTCTTTGCACATGCAGCCGAAGGGGTGACCCAGGTCAGCAGGTTCAGGTGTTGTGATTCTACGACATGCTTGGATACTCCTGTGTGAGTTTGCGAACCCATTCAAGTCTTCCTTCGTCAGTGCTCCCTTTGATGGATCCTCATTGTTTGGTCCCATAGTTAAGGAAACTCTATCAAGGTGTGAGAAAGATGGAAAGACAGTCTGCTGTGGGTGTACGTTTTTCCGCTCCTCAATGATCCTACTCCAGGAATCAAAGGAGTGACAAAATGTGGTTCATGAAATCCCAGAAGCCTTTCCACAACACGTGATAAAGACTCCCCTTGGGGCAGGATGAAGTTACTATGGAAGACACCGTCGTAGAGGCAGGGGTGGTCTGCAGAACCAGGGTTCCAGGGAGTCTTTCTGTGGCCCAACCCTACCAGCACTCCTGAAGGAGGCCTGATTGCTTGCCTCTGGAGGCATTGGAGGAAGTTTCTCTTTGCACCCAACAGTCTGGTGACACATAACTACTGATTCTTGGGTGCTAAGGATTATTTCCAGAGGTTATTTAATCCCCTTCGCCCTTTATCCAAGGACCCCTACAAAACTCCCCAATGTTCCACCCAGTCAGAGGGACCAAGCAGCGTTAGAAATACAAAAGCTGATAGAAAAAAAGAGTCATCCAATAAGTCCCACCAGACCTTATTAGGATCCAGATTTTACTCAAGGTTCTTTTTAGTGCCAAACAAGACAGGGGGCTGGTGACCAATTTTGGATCTCAGCATTCTAAATAAAGTTGTCCAACACTCAAAATTCTGGATGGTCACGGTTCAGTCAGTAGTTCCCTTTCAAGAGGAAAATGATTGGATGCGCTCTATCAACTTTCAAGATGTGTATTACCACATTAAAATGGACAAATGCTCAAGAAAGTTTCTATGCTTCTGGTTAGGAGCCAGCCACTACTAATTCAGAGTGCTGCCCTTTGGTCTAACCACAGTCCCCAAGGTATTCACCAAATGTATGGCAGCAGTAAGAGCACACTGGAGGCTGCACAGATTCTGAGTGTTTCCATACCTAGACGACTGGCTCCTCACCACTTCCACCAGGCATCTACTTCTTCAAACGACTGATTTCATTTTGAAACTATCTTAATGGTTGGGCATCACAGTCAATCTTGCAAAGTCTCAACTGATCCCTTCTCAGGATATGGAGTCTATCGAAGCTTGTGTCAACACTGTCTTGTGTGTCCTCTCTTCCCCACCACAGGTTGCAGAAAATAGTCGCAGGTTCAGCCTATTCTTCGCTCAAGCAAGATACATGCACATTTAGTACTTCAAGCACTGGGCTCCATGGCAGCAGCGATAACTCTAGTGCCACTAGCAAGTTTTCACATGAGACTCCTTCAATGGCTTCTTGTGAACCATTGGTTTCTTGCAAACCAGTGATCAGTTCTAACCCATCCTATGAATCACCCAGTTTTTACAACCAGCCGATGCAAAGATGACCTCTGCTGGTGGATGCAGTCCAAAGAGATTCTTCTGCGCCATCCCTTTGTCCCTTCTCAGCCAAAGGCCATAGTGACCATGGATGCTTCCCAGATGGAGTGGGGTGGCATTATTTGTGGAAGCCAGTCCAAGGCACTTGGTCCCCTTTAGAGGCCAATCTGCATCTCAGTGTTCTAGAGTTGAGGGTGGTGCTTGTAGCATTGCAAGCATTTAATTCTGCCTTACCTCAAGGGATGATAGCTATGCAATCAGACAATATGTCCATAGTCTGGTACATCAACAAACAAGGGGAAATCAAGTCCTATCCACTGTGTCAAGAAGCCCTTCGAGTGTGGCAATGGGCATAACTTCTAACTGCTTTCTGATAGCAGCGCACATCCCAGGGAGTTCAAACATGATAGCAGACAAACTGAGCAGATGTATTCTCATGCCTCACGAGTGGTCTCTAAATCCCAGAATGGCGAAGATGATCTTTCTTCGCTGGGGCCAGCCTTGCTGCACCCAGTTTGCTTCATCACTGAACAACAAATATAGAAGCTATTTTGTCTTAATTCCCTCTCAGGGGAAGTCCCTGAGAGATGCTGTTCTCCTCGATTGGCCCCATGGGTCTCCTTTATGCCTTCCCCCCTTTTCTCTGATTCCTCTTTTCCTCAAGAAAGCAGCTCGGTTGAGAAGCAAGGTGATCCTCATTGCACCTTGCTGGCCTCAACACATTTGGTTTACCTTCCAATGGCCTCATCTACTTCAGTGCCCATGAATTCTGGACCCATTTCCAGACCTTCTGTCTCATCCCCAGGGACTGGTGCATCCCAATCTACAAACACTCAAGCTGACTGCTTGGTTTCTCCAATTCCGTTAGTCACCAAGCATAATGACATTCCATCTCCTTTACGTTACATTTTGTTGGCATCCCATAAACCATCCACCAGGAATCTCTACTTTAGTAAATGGAAGAGATTTTCTCTCTCGGCTTATAATAATGGTCTTGATCCTTTTTCAGTTCCAGTGGAAAACGTTCTAGCGTTTTTAGCTACCATTTTTGGCAAAGGGGCTTCTGCTTCTACTTTTAAGGTTTTCCTAGCAGCCATTTCAAATTTTCATAATGATTTCGGTGACCAGCTCTTGATTTCTCACAGACTTTCTAAGGTTTTTCTTAAGGGGACAGTTCATCTAAAGGCCCAATACAAAGATCCACTACCGCCATGGGACTTGACGATTGTCTTGCAGTCACTTACATTATCTCCCTTTGAACCTGTGGCTACCTGTGGTTTAAAGTTCCTGTCTTGGAAAATGGTTTTACTTATAGCTGTCATGTAGAGTGAGATGTTTCCGAATGACAAGCTCTGTGTTCAAAGCCCCATATCTAGTTTTCCATAAAGACAGTTTCACTCAGAACAAACCCATCCTTTCTTCCTAAAGTGGTTTCAGAGGCTAACATCAATCAGTCTATAGATTTGCCAGTATTTTTCCCAAATTTTTCTAAGAAGGGTGGATATTTACACCTTTTGGATGTGCACAGACAGTTAAGTTTTACCTGGGCAGAATTAAGCAATTCAGAATATCAGAACAGTTATATGTTTCATTTGTGGTCACAACCTTGGGCAAACCTGTCTCTAAGGTTACTCTGTCAAGATGGTTAAGAGATTGTATTTCCTTTATTTACACTAAAAAGAATCTAAAACTTCCTATGCCACCAGATCTATGACGGCATCAGCCGTTTTTCATTCTAAAGCTTCCATGTCCAAAATTCACACATCTGCAACATGGGCTACCCCACATACCTTTATTACTCATTACATTGGATATGGTGTCCAGACGGAGAGCCTCCTTTGGTTCTATGGTTCTCAGGAATGTACTTCCATAGGGCCACCCAGGATCTAAGGTAGATTGGGATTCTGTCCCAGAAGTCAAGAATAGACGAAGATTGACAACATCAGGTAAAGAAGTTATGTCTTACCATAATGTTCCATCTGTGTTGTCGATCTTCATCTATTCTTGCATCCCACTTCACCTGCCCCCCTGCTATGGAGTCCTGATGGAGTGACTTGCTCTCCTTGGATTCCCTGTTAGGGTACACCTTAGACATGGCTTCTGACTTGAGTTAGGTCTCACTGTATTGTTTTCTGTAAGTCGGCAAACTCGATCTGAGGTAATGTAGAAAGGGGCATTGTGGATAGACTTTTAGCTCGAGAGGTTTTTTGGTTGATGGGAGTTGTATAATGCCCAGATCAGTTCTGAGGCTCAGAATGTAACTCAGAAGTCAAGAACAAATGAAGATCGACAACACAGATGGAACGTTATGATAAGACATAACTTCATTATTTTGTTTCTAATGTATATAGTAATACATGTCCAGCTCTGATATTGTTTTGCATGAAGGTCAGTCTTTTTAAGATGGAGGATGTAGATCAGTATGTGTGTATATATCTTTAAGAAGCTATTGAAGGGCTTGCACTAGAGTATACGTACTAAGCATGTGCGAGCATGACTGCTATTTTGTAGCTAGCTGTTGAGGTGTGAACATGTATGTATGTAAGCTCTGTTTGTTAACTAGTTTGTTCGTATTTAAAGATGCTGCTACCCATCCTGACGTGTTTGTATATATTAAAGCATCTGAATGAAATCCCAAGCATTCTTATTATTTGTAATAGAGACGAGTGAGCGACAACTCTTACTGTCTTTTTTGTTTATACGCTACAGGTGCTGGTATATTCTCCTGTTAAATGCATGGTTCGTTTGTTTAAATGTTTTTTAATACTCCGTTGATTTAAGTAATGAGCTTTTAAATGGTTCTGACTATGTCTATGGTATGATATAGACGAAAGCGCTTAACCTAATTAATAAAGTTCTTACCAAGCCATTTGCTACCTGGACGTTGGTTTAATGATAAAATAATTTATATGATTTAGAAAGAAATCAAGGAGGTAAAATTTGTAACTTTTGATGTAGCAAAATCATTTGACAGGGTGAGCCATGAGCCTATGTGGAAGATATTAGAGGCATATGGTACTGGGAGAAAAAAGTTTATTTTTGTGAGTATGTTCCTTGCTTAAAGGTGAACTGCACCCACAGACTCAAAAAACATGTTTTTTTCATCATTGTTTGCTGTTTCCTACATTTTAACACCACTGTGGGGGCTATTTACAGTTTTTTAAATATTTTTGTGCGTAATTTCTGAGTCTGACCACATGGGGTCTGGCATCTTGAAGTAATTCTGATTGTTTACTCTGCCTCTAGGTATCCCACAATACAGTGCTTGTCTGTAAAAAATTACATCACGCGGGCCTCTTTCTTTGTAAAGCTCCTGTCATTGCATTGATTTTACATGCATACACTGCTGTCTTTCAGTCAGTTTTAAGTAAGATTTCATGCCGTTCAGTGACTACTTAAAACACAAACAGTACAAATACCACAGAGCAGACTTTTAAAGTACTTTTTACTGCTGCTTCTTTTTGAAATGGCTAACAGTCTTTTGCAAAGCCTGAATTGTACTAGTTTGATTCATCTCCCATCCCCCTTCACACCTAACTTTCCTAGCTGTCAAAGTGCTAAGGGTAATTTGAGCTGTTACCGGTTGTGATTGACAGCTCACAGCAGGAGACTTGACTCGTACTGTTTCCTTGCTCTAGTCTTTACTTATTGTATGGGTAGGGGAAGGACCAGGGAGCTGTGACATCACAGCATGGGTGGGTTTTTAGGACGGTCGTGGTGATGTTAGTTGGTTTTATTATTTAAACTGTTCTATTGTTTTGTATTGTTGGATCTGATGAAGCACATATCGTGTGAAAGCGCTTATCATGTTTTTTTATACACAATAAATCTTTGTATGGTGCCAGCTGTGGTGGTCGTTTGGATAATTTATTCTGCAATACTAATAGTGGAATTGATCCACACCACCAATGAGTAATGGGGAATAGAACTGCTCCAGAGAAGACCTGCAAAGGAAGAATTGCTTTATGGTCCGCGTGCAAACTTAAAGTTTGATATAGCTAAAGTATGGAATAATGCAGTGGATGAGTAGTAGGATCTGAGGTGAAGAACAATAAAAAGGCATAAAGATAGTGTTGCCAGAGAGTAATACAGAACTGTAGATGTGAAGTTGTTCTATCTCACCTTCATTCTCACTGATGGGTTCGGAGCCAATCCTCTGCTCTGACTCTGCCAGATGCTAAAGCTAGAGGTCTTCAAACAGCTCATGGCCTACTCCCTATCCCATGATCCAGTAGTGCTTCTCTCAGATCTTGTTTGCTGCTACAACAGATCAAGAGTTCCTCGATAGCTCTGGCCAGTATTATTAAAATATCTTTGTATTTTTTCTACAATTCTTGCTTGGTGTTGATATATATATATATATATATATATCTATAAAAGCTTAGGATTTTTCTCTACATTCTTAGATCTTTGCAGTCTATTGGGGATTACTGTAAACTGAGACAAGTCTGATTTACAGCCATCTAGATGTACCGTTTTTATAGGAGCTGATCTTGACACAGTTTCCATGACCATAAAACTTCAACGGAAAGAGTGGTGAGCCTTCGACAACAAGTTCTGGGCCTCATCCCCAAACAGAGAGCCCCAGCTTCAATAGTACTCAAATTACTAGGGACCATGGCGGCAGCCATCATTGCCATTCCATTAGGCCGAATGCACATACGGATACTACAATGGCTTGTATTCACACAATGGTCCTATCAGGAACTTCCAATGTCTCATCCCATTATAATAACAAAGTCATGCAAGAGGGATCTTCTTTGGTGGCTGACCTCTCCTCAAGTGACAATAGGACGTCCCTTTGTTCTACCACCTCCTTTTGCCACTGTGACCATGGACGCCTCCATGATGGGGAGGGGGGGGCATTTTCAGGGAAGGACGAGCCCAAGGCACATGGGAGAATCACGAGGCTCATCTACATACCAATGTCCAAGAGATGAGAGCGGTACGTCTAGTATTGCAGTCCTTTCAAAACTTTCTCCCTCTAGGGACTATTGCAATACATAAACAGGGGGGAACCAGATCATACCCCTTATGTCGAGAGGCCCTGAGAGTATGGGAGTGGGCAGTATCCACCCAGCGCTTTCTGATAACGCACATTCCAGGGAGGTCCAATGTGATAGCAGACAAGTTGAGCAGAGCAATTCTGTTGCCTCACGAGTGGTCCCTGAAAGAAGAAATACAGGAAGGGATATTCCGCAGATGGGGCCAGCCTTGCAGCGACCTTTTTGCAACCCCCACCAACACCAAATGCAGCAACTACTTTGCCCTTATCCCCAACCCGGGGGATACCCCAAGGGATGCACTTGTACACAGTTGGCCCTTGGGACTTCTTTATACCTTTCCACCGTTTCCTTTGATACCCAAATTACTACAGAAAGCCAACACTCTAGGAAGGACTATTATTCTAACAGCCCCTTACTGGCCTCTTCAAATTTGGTTCCCCTTTCTTCAGCCTCATCTACTGGAAGAACCATGGATTCTGGACCCAGTTCCAGATGATCTGATGCATTCATCAGGGGCTCTTGATCCTGCAGTTCATACCCTAAAGTTGACAGCTTGGCTGCTCCATTTCCACAAATAGCCAGGTTTTACAATCTGTCACCTGCAGCACAGTACATACTAAACTCCTCTCATAAATCTTCTACCAGGAAACTATACCTTAGCAAGTGGAAAAGATTTTCCATATGGGCGTCAAAAAATAATGTTGACTCGTATATGGCTTCGATTTCATCCATTTTAGAGTTTCTGACTAAGCTGTTTCATGAAGGAGCGACTGCAGCAACTCTTAGGGTTCAATTTGCAGCAATTTATAATTTTCATATTGGCGATCAAGAGACCCCCATCATGTCACACCGACTTTCTAAAGCCTTCCTTAAAGGTACTATTCACTTGAGACCACCTATTAGAACCCCAGCTGCTCCATGGAATCTGAATTTTGTGCTCTCACGGATCATTTTACCCCCCCCCCCCCTCTGAACCTGCATCATCCTGTGATTTGAAATACCTCTCATGGAAGACCATTTTCCTAATAGCTATTACATTCGCTCAAAGAATTTTGGAATTACATGCCTTGTCCATCAAAGCCCCATACTTATTTTTCATGGTGACAGAGTAACGCTGAGAACAAATCATACATTTCTACCTAAGGTTTGTTCTGAAACAAATCTTAACCAGACTATAGAATTACCTGTGTTTTTTCCCAAATATACTAACAAAATGGCACACATGTTGCACAAACTCGATGTTCATAGGCAACTTCGATTCTATTTAGACAGGACTAAGGACTTCAGAAAGTCGGATCAACTTTTTGTCTCCTTTTCAAATTCAAAGAAGGGTACTCCAGTGGTAAAAATCTGGTTGTCAGACTGTATTTCTTTCACATACAGCTCTACGCACAAGGAACTAAATCATAATCATAAAGTTAAGGCTCACTCAACCAGGGCAGATTCCACATCTTCAGCCTTTCTAGCAAGGCTACCTATAGATACCATTTGTGCAGTAGCTATGTGGTCTTCACCTCATACCTTTATCACTCATTACAAACTGGATAGGACCTCCAGGGACAGAGTCTCCTTTTGTTCTATGGTTCTGAGGAATATTGTTCCATGAGCCACCCAAGAAGATGGTTCTTAGGATGTTAACCCATCAGTGAGAATGAAGGCGAGATGGAACAACTTCACATAAAGAAGGTATGTACTCACCATAACCTTCCATATGAGTTCTTCATCTCGCCTTCATTCTTACGTCCCACCCACCAACCCCCCACCTTTAAAGTCTTGAGGGCCGGGAAGTTCAGTCAAATCTTAGTGATACTTTGTCCTTGTCTACGGTATTCTTATTTCAATTCCTATGTACTTTAGTTATCAGTATGATTGGCCAAACAAGATCTGAGGGAAGCACTATTGCATCATGGGATAGGGAGTAGGCCATGAGCTATTTGAAGACATCGAGCTTTAGCATCTGGCCGAGTCGGAGGCGAGGATCGGTTCCGAACCCATCAGTGAGAATGAAGGCGAGATGAACAACTCACATGCAACGTTATGGTGAGTACATAACTTCTTTTTTAGGCAGAGGATACTGAATATTCAGGTTAAACAGCAGCCATATTGGTGAGAAAAGAACTTAGCAGTGTTGGTTTAGGGAAGTGCAAAGCATGCAGTACTGTAGCACATTATTCTTAGAAAGCCGTAGATAAGTTTCCAGAAGTGGCAGGTTAAGTAACATGGTAAAGAAAAGAGCAGTCTTCCACTTTATACTTGGATCCTGTGATTCCAGACTCTTTTAGATGGTTGTGGGTGTCAAATTTCTTATGACAAGATTGATGTGACCTACTTGATGTGGAAGACAGAAGATAAAAGATTGTTGTCTGGAGAGGTGGTCATCTGCTTGGAGCTTTCACAGGCAGAATGAGATAAACAAGGGTGAAGTAATATGGCATGGAAGAACAGCCATCCACCATCTCCTTTTGTAATGTCTTTATTTTTTAGCATGCTGTCTGCTGTTTTACCACTTCCCCAACACAAAGCATTATCTGCTAGATGTTTTTGTTTCATTCCAAAAGTCCTCCCAAACATTACCATCACCCTTTCAGACCCTACACCCACTTCTATTTCCACATCCTTCTTGGTAAAGCCAGGCAGTGAGATCGAGTCAAAACCTATGCCTCCAGTCACTCATGGCTGGTTCCACTTTTTTCCTTACTCCTTGCTACAGTGTGAACTTTCAGTGCTAGATCCCCTTAGTTTGTTCTTCCTTGCATCACCTTTAGCTACACTGCTTCCATACTGGAGCTTTCATGATGACTGCAGCCATATTTTAAAAGTGTTGCTTTGCCAGCATAACACATCCCTTAGTGGGCCTTAATATGATTATGAAGTGGTCCATTTTAAATAAATTAAAGCTGCCTATTGGTCAACCTGTGCCGCTGTTGCTTGGCTTCCACTAGCATGTGGTTGCTGACCGCAGTTACCCTACTCTCTCACCTAAGGTGTTTGAGTCAACATTATAGTTTCATAGTTTAGTACTAAGCTATCTGCCCTGGGGCATTTATAAGCCTAGCCATAGTGATGTGGCTTTTGCCACCCCATGTAATGGTACAAAAGTGTACAGAAATAGATTTAGAATACTGTGCCTCTGTCTAGTAGTGACACAGTGAAGACTCCCTTACATAATATAATTAGTTTACTGTGCCTCTGTCTAGTAGTGACACAGAGATGACCCCCGGGGTAAACCTACGATCTCCCATCCACTCATCAAGATTTCTCTTGAAGAGAGTCAGTGAGGGGCTCTGCCTAACATGAACTGGGATTCTGTTCCAGAGTATGGGAAGCCTCTGGGTTATGAATCTGTCCCTCCAGCATGTCCTATTCATATTTGTGCTGAGGTTTAAATCTTTAGCTCTCGTGGTTCGGATGGATTTGGATTTTTTGAGGTGGAGCATGTCCATCAATTCCTGATTGGACATGGCCTTGTACGTCAGGCACAGATCACCTCTGAGTAGGTGGTATGCTACTGAATAGAGCTGGAGTTTCTTTAGTTGGCAGCATATGACATAAGTTGGAGACCCTTGATCCTCTTGGTGAGGTACTTTTGGGGTCTCTCCAGCTGTTGCAAGTGCCGGGTGAGGTACATACCAAATGGGGCACTGTACTCAATCATGGGCCTGATAAGGGAGGAGTATAGGGGTACAATGACCTCCTTTGATCTGGATGTGAATCCCTTCATGATAAGGTGGGCAAGGTAAAAAGTCTTTCTAACCACTTTGGCAACGTGGGTGTCAAATGAGAGGTCACTATCGACTTGGGTCCCCAGGTCTCTGATTACTTTTTCCGTACTCAGTGGGTTACTGTCTATGTGATAATTTGTGGGTACTTTGTTTTTCCCAAAGGGGATGACTATACATTTTTTGGCATTTAGTTTAAGGCCATGACTCCGGCACCAGTTGTTCGTTTCAGTGAGGCCTTTCTGTAGGATGTATGTGTCAGCTGGTGTATCGACTATGGCGCCTAGTTTGTAGTCATCTGCGAACTTTGTCAGCCACAACCCTCCTATGTTTGCTTTCGGGTCTACTACTAAAGACCGAAACGATGATTCCCCGACACAAAACTCACCGACGCCAGACGACCGACAGGTAAGTGTACCGACAGGGTGATTTGCCGACAGCGGAAAGACCGAGAAGGGAATGTGTGATCGCGACCCGGTAAGTGTGCGATAGTGATGGAGTTAGGAGCGGTCAGGTAAGTGCGTGAGATTGTGGGATGTCGGGTTAGGCTGTGGGAAAGGTGAGTGTGTGTTCGTGTCGGAGGTAGGGTTCGGGTAAGGTAAGTGTGTGCTAGTGAGGGACTGTAGTTTAGGGACGGGTTAAGTGAGTTGGGGTTAGGGTGCAGGTAGGTGATGTGTGTGTTAGTGTCGGAGCTTGGGCTACGGGTGGGTTAAGTGAGTTAGGGTTAGGGTGCAGGTAGGTGATGTGTGCGTTAGTGTTGGAGCTTGGGCTAGGGGTGGGTTAAGTGAGTTAGGGTTAGGGTGCAGGTAGGTGATGTGTGCGTTAGTGTCGGAGCTTGGGCTAGGGGTGGGTTAAGTGAGTTAGGGTTAGGGTGCAGGTAGGTGAAGTGTGCGATAGTGTCGGACCTTAGGGTTAGGGTTTGGGTCAGGGCTAGTGTGTATGCTATGTAGTGTCATGTGTTGTTTACGTTCCGTGTGTCGGTGTTCTGGTGTTCGTGTTTTGCGTTGTCGGGTTTGTGTGTTGTCTGTTATTTGGCGTCGGTGAGTTTTGTGTCGGGGAATCGTCGTGTCGGTGTTTAGAAGTAGACCCTTGCTTTCACATCTGAGAAATAAATGCTGAACAAGAGGGGTCCCAGGACAGAGCCCTGTGGGACACCACTTGTGACTGGCTTTGAGTCTGACATGGCTCCAGTGATTTTGACTTTATGGGTTCTATCCTTTAGCCAGTTTGCAACCCATCTTGTGACATATGCATTTACATTTAAGCTGTTGAGCTTGTCTATGATGCCTGAGTGGGGTATTGTGTCGAAAGCTTTAGCCAAGTCCAGATAGGCTGTATGGACTGCTTTGCCCTCGTCAATGGCTCTAGTGACTGTTTCGAAAAAGTCAACCAGGTTCAAAAGGCAGGATCTGCCCTTTACAAAGCCGAACTGGGTGGGATCAAGTGTCTGTAGGTCCCCAATGTCTCTGTTTATGAGTTCCATAATGATTCTTTCCATAGCTTTGCAGACCAGGCTGGTTAAGCTTATGGGGGCGGTAGTTACCAGGGTCTGTAGAGGTGCCTCCTTTGTGGAGTGGGACCACTGTTGCTGTATGCCAGTGTTCAGGTATATAACCTGTAGTAAGGCTAAGGTTAAATAGCATTTTTATGTGCGGGTTTAGCTCCTCTTGGAGATCACGTAGCACGCAACCCGGGATACCATCAGGTCCCATTGATGCTGTGTTTTTAGCTTTGCTGAGGGCGGTTCTCACCTGGACATCTGAGATGACAGGGAGGTTACATTCAGCTGGGATAAGTATTTCTTCTTTTGGGGGTGAGGGAGGGGAGAAACTTGCACTGAACCTGTCTGCCAGAATGTTGGCAATATCTGTGGGTTCGGTGTATTTTTTGTCATTGTGAACTAACTCTGAGCATATCTGAGGGTTTCCGCCCAGGTTTCTAACATAGCAGAAGAAGGCCTTGTGGTTATCTTTAGTGTCCATAGCGATTTTTCTCTCAAAGTTGGCCTTGGATGTTTTTATGAGAGAACGTAGCTTTCTACTAGTGCTGATCAGAGATGCCTTCTCTTTATGGGATTTTGGTCTGTCGTGTAGTAGCTTCCTTCTTTTGTTATACAATTTGTTTATGGCTGGGGTCCACCAGACAGGACGCCTGCCCTGGTGGAGAGGGTGTTGGTTTTATTTGGGATTGCATGATTCATGCATTCTTGGAGATGTCCGTAGAACGCATTTGTGAAGGCTTCAGCATTGTGGGATGTGGTTTCCACTGGCCCAGTGGGCTTAAAGGATACCATCTCAGTCTTAAGAAGTGTAAAGTTGGCTTTTGAGAAGTTTTTCACTGTAGTCTTTTGTATTGGGGGTGGAGGTGGGATATGTATATCCAGGGTGATTAGTTTGTGGTCAGATCTCACTAGTGAGGGGTATACTTCCAGTGTGGAGCACTTTATCCCCATGTTTGTGATGATGAGGTCTAGTATATTATCTCCCCTTGTGGGAGAGGTGACTAGTTGTTCCATTGCATTTGAGTTTATGAATTCCAGGAACCTTTGGGCTAGGGTGTTAGGGCTAGAATAATGCACCCAGTCTATGTTAGGGTAGTTGAAGTCTCCCAATATGATGGTGTTTGGTGAGACATTCATATCCTCCAATGTCTTCAGGAAGGCTGAATGGGGTTCCTGAGATTGGGAGGGTGGTCTATAACATGCTACCAGTTGTATAGCAGTTTTGCCTACGGTTAGTTGCACCTGGATGGTCTCTGATGCTTTGTGTGTTGCCACTAACCTGGAGGTGTGGGTGTCCTTGATGAATATGGACACTCCCCCTCCCTTTTTGGTTTGGCCCGAGTTTTGGGGCCGAAAAGCATGATACGAGGTATAGCCTGGTAGCGCTGGGGTGTTCTCAGGAGCCTTGAACCAGGTTTCAGTTACTGCACAGACATCAATGTTCTCCATACTGAGGAGTGCTTCGAGCGCCTGCATCTTGAGATTTAGACTTCTGGCATTGAGCAGCATTACCCTTAATTTTTTTCCATTTTTGTTTTCTAAGGAGGTGGGTTTGTCTTTTGAGCCTTGCCTAAAAAAGGCACTATGGGGGTGGCAAGAGCCTTAGCCAATATCCGGAAGCCCAGTGGTGACAGATGCAAGCCGTCCCTTGCGAAGCAGCGTGGCTTGTCCAGCATGTCATCCCAAGCAGACAGATATTGGATCCCCTAGAATGACACCAGTAATTGAGCCAATTATTAAAGCTGATCATCTTGTCTTTGTATTGTGGCATCATTCTTGGTGAGGGCAAGATGCTGCTCAGGGTCAGGGTCATACCAGCCTGGGCTACATAATCAGAGAGCTCCTCTATGTCTCTTTTCATGTAGTCCAGGGAGGTACATCTCAGGTCATTCACGCCGGCATGGACAGTGATGGAGTCATATTTGTACTTGCTTTGGAGTGACCTGAGTGCGTGTGTTATGTGGCGGATCCTAGCTCCCGATGGGCAGCTCACCGTTACCCTCTCCTTGTTCAGCCTGGTAAGTGGAACGTCAGTGTGTCTGACTATAGAGTCACCTATTACTAGTGTATCAGGCATGGTGTTTGGCCTTAAGGGCTGTGATTGTTTGACACACTGATTTATTGAAGTATGTGTTGCATGTGTTATGTTTTGAGGTGGTGGATTTTTGGGTGTCTGCTTTGGGAGCCTCTGTTGTTTTGGTAAGTTTTTTGTTAGAGCCTCCGAGTATGTCTTTGTGTTATTATGTGTTTGGTTTGCAGTTGTGGTAGGTCTATGTGGGACTGGGTTTGCTGTGTGTGTGGTTACCTTCTCCTCCTGTCTGGTCTTGCCAGTCCTGAGTTGAGAGAGTTCAGCCACCAGTTTGGCTATATAGTTGCATCTCTCACATTTATTTGTGTTTGTTGGGAGGCGGAGAGGGTTGTCTGTGTACATGAGACAATTGTAGCATTGTCTCAAGATTCCCAGATTAACCAGCTGAACAGGAGAGGATGCTAGTACTCCACCACTCGACATGCTACAATATTATAAGGGAGTGCTGTGCCTTTAAGGGAAGTGGGTACTCACAGGGGTGGTAGGTGGATGTAGTGCTTTAGTTTGAGAGTGCTTACTTAGAAGAGAGGTTTTGAGAACAAGTGTTAGGCTTATAATAAAGCGAGTAGACTGATTATTATAAGAGTAGAGCTTTCTTAAGGGAAAATTTGAAGAGCAGACTTGGCGGAGCCAGAAAAAGTTTAACCGGCGCTGCATATGCGCACAATCGCGGATTTTAAACAGGGAACTTCAAAAGAGCTAGAAATGGTCCAAAACAACCAATTACTACAAGCTCTTGTGCTGAGGTCACTCCTTCAGGGACAGATAGGCTGCTCAAGGCTCCTCACTCCCACTGGTGAGCAGAGAAATTTCCTTCTATCCAAGTAAGGCAATGGACAACACAGGAACTACACCACAGCCCAGAATACAGCAAAGCCTGTATACTGGTCTAAACTAGTCGAGGAGAGGCAGGAAAACAAGGATATTTTTTTTGTTTTTTTTGTTTTTGAGATAGAAAGCACACAGAAATGCAGGAAACAGTAATAAATCACTTACACAGGCTAGCACACTTTAGTGGGCAGCCTCAACAGTTAAATTTAACAAACAAACAAACTTTCGACCAAATGTAACTTAAGTGCAGATAATATATAATGCAACAAACAGCTAAAAAAAAAGTTTAAGCTTGTTCAAAGTAAGCAAGAGAAGGTATTTTAGATAAAAAACAGCAAGTAGTCGCTTTTCTCAGTTCTCTGCTGCTAGGACCACTCTGCAGGACCACGAGGAGCTGATTCTGAGTAGTATAGCCAGAAACAAATGCTCAGAGGCGGATTTTAAACAGGGAACTTCAAAAGAGATAGAAATGGTCCAAAACAACCAATTACTACAAGCTCTTGTGCTGAGGTCACTCCTTCAGGGACAGATAGGCTGTTCAAGGCTCCCCACTCCCACTGGTGAGCAAAGAAACTTCCTTCTATCCAAGTAAGGCAATGGACAACACAGGAACTACACCACAGCCCAGAATACAGCAAAGCCTGTATACTGGTCTAAACTAGTCGAGGAGAGGCGGGAAAACAAGGATATTTTTTTTTTTTTTTGTTTTGTTTTTGAGATAGAAAGCACACAGAAATGCAGGAAACAGTAATAAATCAGTTACACAGGCTAGCACACTTTAGTGGGCAGCCTCAACAGTTAAATTTAACAAACAAACTTTCGACCAAATGTAACTTTAAGTGCAGATAATATATAATGCAACAAACAGCTAAAAAACAGTTTAACTTGTTCAAAGTAAGCAAGAGAAGGTATTGTGTTCCAGCAGATTGGCTTTCTAGTCAGCACTGAGTCAATGGGTCATAGTTAGATCTGCATGCTTCTGCAGCATGGAGCTGGCTTTTCCACCAGTTATGGTCAAGAGATGCCATGTTAAAACTGCTGCACAAGAAAATTATATTACATACAGACACCATTGTTGGCAACATCACAGAAATGGAATACATAAGTAGTATAGAAAAAAATGCAGAGTGGTTGGACAAAGCCCTCGGACACTTCATTCCAGCCATTGTTAGACTTAGAGGCATATCTTAATTTGACAGCTTGCTTTATGCCTAGGAGGTAGCTGAAAAATCACATGAGATTGGTATAGTCAGAACACAGATAAATGATTAATTGGTGGCTGATGCGAAGATCCACTTGTAAAAGACCTTTCTGAGAGCTGCACATGTATCCATGCTGATATTTTCCAGCAGTTAATTTTGTGGTAATGAGACTTGTATTAGCTAATTAAAAAAAAAAGCATTAATTTCGCAATACTGGAAATAAGTAATGGGGAAGAGGATAGCTTTATAAACAAAGACTTGAGTGTACAGTGGAAGGAGGCATCTAAGTAATTTTTACAGTTTGTCCCACATCATCAACAGGTTGTTTTGTGGAATGTTATGCACTTGCTGTGTAGGGCTGTGAAACCACAGTGTGTTGTAAATAGGAAAATGGGGTAGGGGAGAAAGCCATCTGCATGAGGAGTGTGGAAGGCTTGCCGTACTTTAACCCATGGTCAGTGAATTATTTTTTAATTTTAGTTAAATGGCCTATTGATGATGTGAGACTCAGTAAGTGGTACCATGTCTGACATCTGCCTATCAAGTCCATCAGCCTTGTCCATTTGCTTACTTTTATGGAAAGCGATGATTATGCACACCTTCATGTCTGTGAAGAATGGGAAAGTACATACATACTGAGGAGGGTATTACAGGGTTCAGCATAAGGTGGTGTGTAGCCTTCCACATTAGTATGTGCAGAACAGGAATATTTTAGTCAACTGAGTTTCTGAAAGTCAGCAGCGGAAACTACTATGAAGAAAGACTTTAAGATACCAGGTACAAATATGACACACAGACGAGGTTGCTAAGATAGATGGAGCAGAAATTTGGCAGTCACCATACAGGTCAAAAGAGATGAACTGGTTGACAAGGTGAACTGGGTTAGTAGTAAGTTTTACTTTAGAAAAGAAGCAAGAGAGTGGAGGCTGGCTAAGAACCCCCAAATCTTTTTTTTTTTTTTTTTAAACTCCTCTACTTATTGTATGTGAAACACATGCTTTACTGTTCAAGTATTTTTAGTGGTTAGTGCTTTGAGGGCCCATCAGATATTTGTATTGGTGACTTATCATTTGAGTTGATATTCTGTTTCTACCCAGTACCACATATTATCTGTGAAACAGTGGAACAAAACTTCACTAACATTCTGGCCAACCTGGTTAGTCTTTCTGGTATTTTCTGCCATGCTCATTCATTCCTGCTGTTGTGTTCTGGTTGCATTCTCATTTTGTTCATAATGTTTTTACTTACTCTCTAGGTGACCACTAAGAAGCTTAGCCATGTCATTAAATAGTGGTGGGTTATTCAGGAGTTTCCGCTTTAGAAAAGATTGTTTCCATATTTACTAGGCACTATAGCCTGTTGCCAGAACCCTCTTGGATACCAGGAGGAGTATAAATGTTTTATCAGGGAGTTCCTTTGGCAAGAAGTTTACTAAAATCATGTCTGAATATAAAATATATGCATATACATTAGACACACAAACCACTTTCTTCTATTCTACCTAGCCTGCACTGATTTCACCTTTTTATTTATATTCTTGGGTCTAGTAACACAGACCTGTTGCATGTAATGTTTGATGCTGAAATAGGGCCGCATGTATTTTATTTCAAGCATTTTGCCAAACTTTCTATTTATTTACTACTAGTTTTATTTTGTCCAGAATCCATCTGCTGTAGGGACATCAGCAGAGGAGCCCCATAAAATTACCGTATATCACAAGGAAAGTTGACACCTGGAGAAAGTGTACAGAAATATATACAAAATATCCAATGTGACGAGAGAGGAATAAAGGTATACATATTGATAGAAATATGTGCACATTATCAAGTTATCACTGAAATATTTCATTCATTAATTTGTTTAGATTTATCCACTTATATCAGTTCAAGAGGATGTTAGTGGATTGTAAGATTGTGCACACAAAAACATAGAACATATAGCTATGTATAGATCATAAGTTCAGATTGCTTAGCTGTAGCTGTATAGATAGATGTAGATACACACACACACACACACACACACACACACACACACACACACACACACACACTCTCTCTCTCTCTCTCTAATTATAGGTTCATAGTTAGTTAAAAGGCATGCATTCCAGGAAATCATTAAGGAGCCTAGCCCAAATTCCCAGTTGCCCCAAAGCAATGTCTGGTTAAGTGACTTGTTTAAGGTTGCACAGTAGGTAAATGATGGTAGAAAAATTTAAACCCTGTACCCTTTAAACAGGAAGCAGCTCATTAACAAGGCAGAATTCTAGTCTACTACAATACTACGCTGACAGAAGTAAAGTTTTATTTTTCATGTTTTGCTACTTTTCGTAACATATATGATTTTAGAAATCAGCAGTTTTTTTTGCTCGTGTATCATCAAAAGCATTTACTGAATCTTGTACCAAAGTCGGTCAAAATTTATTACATCATGTCACTAGCAAGAGGAGTTGTTGCTTTCTATATAATATGCATGTATATATTCACATAGATTCATAGGTAAGTACTAGGGTAGCTGCCCTTGCAGACCATTTTAATCAGAATCAGAAATACTTTATTGATCCTGCAGGAAATTGATTGTTACAACTGCACAGATGAACATAGACACAACATAGACCAAACAAACATGTTGCATAATTAGATATAATAGATATTATACTCACTTGTGTTATATAAAACAGCAAAGCCTGACATAAGTACACTATTGACCATAGCCAAAGTATTAGATGAGTTTGATATCACATATAGTAGTGACATGAAAAGGGGGAGAACCTTTTGTGTTAATTACCGCTCACACTTGGACATGGGGTATTGCACATTATGATACTTTAAGGTATAGCATTTTGCACAAAGGATAATTTCATTAATGATTAGTATTGCACTGAAAAAAGAGAGGTAAAAAGGATGGGGAAAAAAGCAAAACATGGGAAAGAGTTTAACATTGCACTGTCTGATCTCCAGTAGTGGGGGGGTTGCTAAGGTGTTAGGACACATTGTAGAGTCTGACAGCTGTGGGCAGGAAGGATTTCTTGTGACATTCAGTGGAGCTCTTTATGCTCATCAGTCTCCTGCTAGAGGAACTTTGCTATCCATCCACCACTCTGAGAGGTGGGCGATATTTTCCATGATGGACTTTAGTTGCGCTAACATTCTTCTCTCAGCCACGGTTTCGAGGGTGTCCAGTTCTTCTCCATCTACTGAGCTAGCCTTCCTTACCAATTTATTGAGACTGTTTGCCTCAGCCTTCTTAATGCTACTACTCCAGCACGTCACTGTAAAGAAGACAGCCCTGGCCACTACAATCTTGTAGAGCAACTGCAGCATAATGTTGCAGACTCCAAAGGATCAGTCTTCATAGTAAGTGCACTCTACTCTGACACTTGTTATATGCCAGTTGTGAGTTTTTGGTCCAGTCCAGCTTACTGTCCAGGTGCACCCCCAGATACTTGTAATACTGAACAATCTTCACCCCCCCCCCAGTTGACAGAGGGGTCACTGGGGGAAAAGATCGTGATCTCCCTGGATCTACTACCAGCGTCTTCATTTTACTGATGTTCATCTGCAACTGATTAATCTCATACCAACTCACAAATCACCACCACCTCATGTATTCTTCCTCATCTCCATGTCTGATACTTCCTACTATGACCAAGTCATCAGAGAATTTTTGCAGGTGACAGCACTGTGTTATAGCTGAAGTCTGTGGTATATAGGGTGAAAAGAAAAGGTGATAAAACACTGCCATGTGGTGTCAGACACGCAGCCCTGCAGTCTCACATATTGGGGCCTATCTGTCAGATAATCCAGGATCCATGAACCTAAGGGAGCATCCACATTCACCACTGACAGCTTACTCCCTAGCCTGTCTGACTGGATGGTATTAAAGTCAGTTGAGAAGTTGAAGAACATGATTCTGAGGGATCCTCCCAGTTGGTCCAGATGATTGTATGCTCTATGCATAAGGCAGATAATGGCATCTTCGACCCCTATCTTCTCTTGCTATGTAAACTGAAGGGGGTCTAGTTCTGATCTGACCTTGGGGTGAAGTACTTCCAGGACCAGCCAGTCATGGACTTTCATGCAGTGTGACACGAGTGCCACGGGCCTGTAATCTGAAGTATCCCCTGAGCATGCCTTCTTTTGCACCGGAATCAGACAGGAGGTTTTCCACAACACAGACACCCTATGGGTACTGAGTCTGAAGGTGACGATCCTGAGTATAGTACCTCTCTAAGCTGCGAGGCACAGATCTTCAGTGCCTATGGGCTAATGCCATCAGGCCCCACTGCTTTTGTAGAGCAAAGTCTTCTTAGTTCTCTGATAAGATGATAGTCTACCTGCTTTGCTAGCCGAGGTGGGATTGTGGGCGTTTTTTGTTTGTGCATTGTAGTCTGGATGTGATTATGTACCTTCTTTCCCCTGTGTTGAACAGTAGAGACTAGTGGGGGGGGGGGGTAGACAAGGTATGCATTTTGCTATCCAGGAGGTCATATTTCCTTTGCAAGTGGGGACCACATTGCATGTTTGTTCGGTGTGCGTTATCAAACTTATTAAAGAACATGTTAAATTCATTGACTCTCTCTTTACTCTCCTCCATCACACGGCTGCCGGACTTGCAGCCAGTAATGGTCTTCATCTCCCTTCATTTGCCTTTACTGTTGCATTTTTTTTTGTTCTAACTTTCTCCTATGCCTCTCCTTCCACTCCTCAATCTTCTCGGCCAGCTGTTTCTGTGCCTTTTTATCTGCATTCATGTCTCCGGACCTGAATGCTCTCTTTTTCTTGTTCAGGAAGGCTTTGATATCCTTGGTGATCCATGCCTTATTGTTTGGGAAGCAGCGTATAGATTTTAAGGGTACAGTGGTTTCCACATAGAAGTTGATCTGTTCATTCCAGTTCCTGATCTTCTTGATGGTGGCTGGCTGCGTCTTAACCAGTGGCACATAGAGAGGAGAAAGTGTACCAGGTTGTGGTCTGATCTCCCAAGCAATAGGATGGCTGTGCAACAGTATGCTTCTTTAACATTCGCATACATTAGGTCCTGTGTTCTATTCTTCCTGATGGAACAGTTGACTAACTGAAAGTATTGAGCATTCTGTTTAGGGAGACATGGTTGAAGTCTCAGAGATGAGGACAAGAGTATCTGGATGATTTGTCTGGAGTCTCACAGAGACCCAAGTGGATGACGTCACACGCTGCTGTAGCATTGGTTGAGGGCAGGATGTAGACTGCAATATCAATTGCATGTGAGAACTCTCTGGGCATATAGTATGGAAGTACCCCACTGCTAATAACTCAATGTTGGGGCTGCAGATCCGTACTTTTGTTACTGTGTGTCCAGGGTGGTATCAACGCTGATTGATGAAAATCACAAGCCCCCCTCCTTTGCTCTTCCTACTTCCAGCCTGGTCTCTATCTGCCCGTACACACTGTAAGCCATCAATATCCACTGCCTTATCAGGTATATGCTCATGCAGCCATGTCTCAGTAAAACACATTAAACTGCACTCCCGGAATTCCCTTTTGTTTTTGATCAGCACTACGAGCTCAACTATCTTGCTGTTGAGCGATATAATATTGCCAATGATCACAGAGGGGGAGATGTGGCTCGTATCTTCTTCTCATTGCCTTGCTATTGTCTATTACATACCTTCTGTATACCATGTCATTTTACTCCTCCACAGCATCCCCTCCTCCTCCTCAGTTTCCATGGTATGTCCATAAGGATGTCCAGCTTGTTTGTTTGATGTTGTGCACAGTTGTCTTTGTCCTCAGCTCAAGTAGATAGTTTAGTTCATGCAGAAGTACCCTGTCTGAAATACTGGCAGCCCCAGCTTGTGAGTCCTTCCATCTCCCAACATAACCCTTCATCATTGTTGTTGCACACAGCTGCTTAGGGTACTATTTCTGCGTACAGGAAGTCCGTTTATGCAGTAACACTATTTAAATTCATTGCTTTGCTACCTTATTACTTTCTTACTCATAAAAACCGAAGGAACCTCCTGCCATGTTACCTTTCTAGCTTCCTACTATTCAGAGCAGTCAAGTTTCCTATTGCTTTACCTCAGTATAAGTCCAGTTGCTAGGATGCCCGATTACACAGTTACCCGTTCAGATTTCCTGCTGTGTTGTCCTTTTTGCATTCCTACTCTCCAGTACCAACTTAAAATTCTGCTGTGTTACCTTTATAGCTTTCCTACTTCAGACACTGTCTGTCTGATTTCCTGTCGAGTCGCCTCACTATATGACTTACTACCAGCCACAGTTCACCAGTTTTGGAACCAGACCTTCCTCTATTCTGAGGGGGAACTTCTTCCTGGTTCTGAGACTATTATTTCTTGTAGTAACTTGGCTCACTGCTTCTTATCCTCTCTGTAGTTTAATCCACTAAAAAAAAAAAAAAAGAAAAACTTCTGAATTCCAGTCATGTTGCATCAGTATCCTTCCCACTTCCAGCTACAGTCATTCATTGTGAAGAGGAGACCTCCAAGAGATCTAGTGTTAAAAAGACAAAACTCTCTCAAGTATAAGAGGGCACATGTACTAGTTACTTAAAGTAATTTAACACACTGTTATACATATTCATAGATGTTAAAGTCATTTAAAAAACACTTAAAAGTACTGAAACACTTAAATGGACAGGGAGCCATTGTGGCAAGCTCCTGCATGGCCCAAGCCTGCACAAAAAAAAAAAAAAAAAAAAGCCAACCATTTTCCCTTTTTGTACTCAAAATAACTTATCCCATTTGATTATAGATTAGTCTTATCCATCCCATGGTCGATTAATTATATATTACCCCAATGAGAATAACTGGGATCTTACCATAGATAATTTGAGGGGATCCATGTATAGGATAAAGCATTTAAAATGCATGCAGACAGAGACACACAAACACACACACACACACACATATATATAATATATATATATATATATATATCTCCTAGAGGCAGTTTGAAGAATTATCTTTTCAGCCATATATATATATATTTGGGATATTGAAAAAAATCAGAACACCCAACAAAAACCCACAAAGACACAGGGAGGATAGACCAATTTCGCACTAATATACCCCAGCCGAAATCGGAACTGGAAAACCATGACCTGCACCTCTGCGCCAAAGCTACGTATCAGTTCAGGAAGAAAATCAGCAGCAGTAATTTGCAAGAATTGTGAAAAGAATGTACAACATTATTAAACTTGCAGTTAGTCAAAGAAACTTCAAACGAAAAGTATTGGTAGTGGAAAAATGTAAGCGGATGAAGGAAAGATAATGGAAAGAAATGAAGATATTTACAGAAGTAACCGATTCAGGTAATGGGAAAGAGAAATCTAAGAACATGCAGGAGTGAGGAGAGTAGAGATTAGTGACTATAGTGTCATTGAATCATATGAGCAATTAGTGACTATAGTGTCGCTGAATCATGTGAACAAGATTCTTGAACTGATGAAAGTTGCAGCTATGAATACTCTTCAGAAAGGTTTTCCATATTTCGGCTACACTGGTGTACTGCTTAGCCACAGTTTGTGTGACACTTTAGTGCCAGGAAATTTGTTGAGGTTAAAGATCTTACTAACATAAAAATAGTTCTCACTGTGATGAGGAAATGTAAAGAGTGGGGTTATTATATTGTTAGGTATCTTGTATTTAAGCAGCTTATAGAACTGGTGAGTGGTAGTGAAGTGATTGCAGATTTACCTGACTTATGGTAAGTTATTTGTAATTTGATAAGGCTGTGGCATCTACGATAAGATGTTTATTATGAAGCTTTGGCAGCATAGTTAGTGCCAGATCTGGTAGAAGGATTAACCATTTATAGTACTTATTCTGTTTGGGATAATCCCATCTCAAGGCCTACTACACAATTTGGTCATGGTTTGCCCATAAAACCAGTAAATAAAGAGCAATCATTCACTGTGTGTGGGTTGCTCAAAAGAAAATAAGCTGTAATACAGGCCACTGAGCAACTTGCATCATCTTTGGGGGAAAAAAAACTCAGCCCTTAAACAAGTATATAGAATCACCTGCCACAAAGAATTTGAGGGAGGGTCACCCGTGAAAAGGATGCCAAAGAGAAGAAGGCTGCTAAAGTAGCAACAGAGAGGCCATGTGATGCCAATTCCATTTAAACATCTTCCAATACTCCTGTGTTTAGAATCCACCTTTCCACCAGTCTCTCTCTGACTTCTCCAGAAGTAGACAGATGGGCAGGCAGAAGTACATCTTCGTACACCTGGTCCTCCTAAAATGAAAGGTGTTGTTTACAAGAACATGAGGAGTTAGTGGTACAGCAAATTAAAATGGATTCAAGTCTTCATATACTTCTTGTGGAAACAGTGCTATTAGAAAAGTCAGTAGATACAGCAAATTGACAAAAAAAGCACATGGGACTGGCCAGGTTATCCCTCAAATGCCCCGCTCTGTGAATGCCAGAGTATATGACCAGCACATGCCTTTGGCATTATTGTTGACAAAGACTCCTGAGCCTCAGATATGCTTATCTTTGTAGGAATTTGGAAGGCTCATTGAAAAAGTTCTGTGTGTCTTGGAAAGCTGTAGGCAGGGAGCATTATTTGCCTCCTTTTGGACTTGTATCCTTGAACTGGAAAAAAAAAAAGATGCTTCCCTACACACACAATGTTTACTGTATAAGTAGGAAGATAAGCTGACTTATACTTCTCAATTGTTCTTCACCCCAGGGTATCATGTGATATCCAGAAAACTGTATTTTTGGATTCTACCCTGGCAGACATCTCTCAAGGACATGCTGTATTTAACACAAATGCATTTCAAATGTGAATCTAAGATAACAAGAAGCAGTACTTGGTCTGTTTAGAACTGGATGAACCAAAGCCCACAACAGTCTTACTAGTATTTTGAGGCATTTGGGGATGCATTTTTGATAGCCTCACTGAAACCAGTTTCTCTGACATCTGCTCTGAGGAAACCAGAACAAAATTACAGAATCCACCAGACCTGTCTATATTTATAAATAATCCCATTGTGGACCTTATCGTCATCTCCCTTGAAGCCGCCAAAGACTTTTAAGTTAGTTTATGCTTCCAACACTATCCCTAGTGACTGTGAGAATAGAATTTTAGATGCGTTAAGTAAAAATGTGCATACTTTGGCTGCCTTTAGAGACATTAACCTTGCATGTGTTAGAATGCCAAGTGAAGATCCTCAAGCAGGTAGAAGATGTCATATTGGAGATAAATAATGAAACTGATCAAAGATCAACTCTCTAAGATTGCAAACACAAACTATAATATAGACAAGCACATGATTCAGTGTGGCCATGACACTGTGGGTGTAGTATCGTGAGCAGTGGCTTCAGGGTTTGGGATACAGCTATTACTGGAGGACTTTAATATGTATTTACTCAGTGCTGCCCTGGATAAAAACAACTTATGATTGCTGTAGTGGCATGTTTTCAGAAAGCTAGAGAGAAGAAAAGGATGGAATTTTCAGAAAGTTAGAAGAAAAACGAAGAAGTACATTGATGGGCAGCACAAGTCAGGAAGAATATAAGCATGCTTTTCTATCTCTGACAGTGCGCAAGCAACTTCAGATCTTGGATTCCTCTGCAGATCCTGAGGGCTCCTGTATAGGGGCAAATCAAAGTTCATAGCAAAACTGTGACCAGAAAAAGTCTCCACATCAGTTTAAAAGAAATGCTGACTATGATTCAACCACTCAAAATTTCAGAAATTTGGAAACCAAATTCTCTGAGGCTCATTGTTGACTGCACACCACAATAATGTGATGCATAAATCAATAAGGCATCCTATTGTAATACCACTCTGTATAGATAAGTCTTGGAGGACTGGGAACTGACCATTCAGGCAGGTATGAACCTCAGTGCTACTTGCATGCTATTGGACCTCATACACCGGATTCTCTGAGCAGACCAGCTGCTAAGCAAAGCGATCTTCCAGCTCTTTACTGGCTGATGGGGATAGTAAAAGGGGATCTGTTCACCTCCTGAAAGAACCGCCAACTCTGGGGATTCTTCAGGAAACTCCCACGCAGTCCACCTGAACAGTGCAGCAAACTTCCATGCAGTGCATCTGAACAGTGCAGGAAACTCCCACGCAGTCCACCTGAACAGTGCAGGAAACTCCCACGCAATGCACCTGAACAGTGCAGGAAACTCCCACGCAGTGCACCTGAACAGTGCAGGAAACTCCCACGCAGTGCACCTGACCGGATGATGCCATTACCTTTCCTCTGGAACAGCCTCTTGCTTTATGCTTTTACTCCCACACCTCTGATACTGAGTGTGGGTGCTGCATAAGGCAAAGACAGAGAGACCAGTTAGCCCAGGCAGCAATAGCACTTACTTCTAGTCCATCTAGCAAAAGAAGTGACTTCAGTCTACCAGTGACCATAGACCTTCTCACTCAGAAGTCAAGTACCCTGATGCACCCAAATTTATAGAAGGTTAGGCTGATAGCGTGGACTATTTGACTTTGATTCCTCTTGGATGCCTTTGGTCTGAGGAAAAGGGATCTTTGCCAGTGTAGAACTACTGTCCCCTTGAAATTCTTATCCTGGAAACCAAACTTGTGTCCATTACTTCAATTTGCATTATTTCAGGAATACAGACCATCGTGTGCAAGAAGTCATTCACTGTCTTCCACATGGAGAAGGTTAACTTTGGGACCAAGCCTTCCATTCCTGTCAAAGTTGTTTTTAGGCTGCTCCCATAATCAGACCATACAATTGCTGAAATTCTTTTCTGAACCTCAGAATAAAGGAAAATAATTTTACAATTAGTTGATGCACACAGAAAACTTTGGATACTGTCTATACAAGGAAAAGGCCTTCATTCTGATGGGCCAACTCTCCATCTGCTTTGTACTGGGATAGCAGAACAAACCAGTGACTAAACAGATGGTATCCAGTTTGCTGGTTGTTTGCATCATCTTCTGTTATATGCAGTATGGCAGAGTATTGTATGGCAAGGTGACTCACTCTCCCAGGGATGCTGCCACATCACTGGCTTTCTTTAAGCATTCCTGAGGCAGCTGTGTATGATCTTCCATCCACACATTTTTCCAAACGTCATAAGTCTTGAAACAGGGCATGATTTAATGCAGCAGTCTTACAGCATCTCCTATAAAATGGCAATCATTGCAGAAACGTCCTTGGTGCTTTTTCCACCACTTTAGATTGTTTTAGGCATTTTCCTATATGTAAAGAACTGCATCAATGGTCCATCCAGGGAATATTGTACAGTTTTATGATGGTTATAATGTTCAGGTAGGCTCATTCTGGCAGTACAGGCTATCTCACACAATCCTCTTCTATTAGAATGTCTCCTGCAGGCACATCTTTTGTTTGTAAGACTGAAATGGGGTCCTGGAGATCCAAGTATCCTTGAATAGCACCCTTTCCTTATATTTTTGTCCCTTCTCACCCTCTCTACCCTCCAGTCATGGAAACACAGGAAAGTAGGAACTGGCATCTCTTAGATGAGATGGTGCTATGCCTTCCTTCTATTTATCACACCTCTGTTCTAGGGTAATTCAGTGAATATGCACAGGACTCTTCCCTTCACCATGTGTTCTTGTTATTCACGCTGACAAAATACAGACTGTCATGGACTAGCTGCTTCTGTTATTCAGGGATACAGGCATGTGTCCCTGCAGTGCATCTGCAGAGTTTTGGGAGTCAGACCAGTTGGGAGCCTGTGTGCCTATGGCTTATTCCCATATATAGGGAATTATTTTGAAACTGTGATCTGGCTTTTGAGCATCTACTGTTAGGTGAGTTTGTCAACCACATGAACTTTAAGGATTTCATTAATTAGATGTGGTTTAGCACCATATGCTCTTCCTCGAAGCGTGTTGTTCTTGATAGTCGAAATCCAAATATATTTTGTAATATTGTACTCAGATATAATGATCAAAACTTGGTTCTATGAAATGATGACCTATTATGACTTCTGTGTGCAGGACTGAAAATATACATTCACATCTAATGAGGTTTAGTAATAGACATTGAGCTTTAGCCATTTCTGAAGACAGATAGAGTGAGACTGAAGCTAGGTGTTGGCAGATGAAATGGAGTTTGAGCCAGGTAAAATGTCTGAGCCATCTGCACATTTTAAAAGGATTGCATTAGAACAAGAAAAGTAGGCAGTACTGACAAAAATGAAAAAAACAACAATGGTTCTTTTCCTGTATGGAATTTGGGCTGTTATAGAAATTTGGATTTCCCATTTTAACATGCAATAGTAACTGGGAGCCAGTCAGTATCTTTCCATTATGATTTTGTTGAAACTGTTCTCTTTTGCAGGACTTATGCAGGCAGACTTATTCTGACAGCCCTTCTCAAACTGGTTCATGCGGTGGATGCCATTTTATAATCCCTGGCTTTTTAAGGAGATTTGAGCATTAGTTGCTCATCCTGACTGCTGTATTGTAATGCATTTTTGATGGTCCTCGTATGGTTCTTGCATCTGTTGTATGCAGTAATTTCCTTTCCCAGGCTGTGATTTGAAGTGTACAATGCATTTTATTTTATTTTATTTATTTATTTATTTATTTTTATTTTACATTTGTTGACCGGGCTGGTCCAACTGGATATTGAGTCCATTTTTAGTGGAGGGCCGGGGAGAAAAGCTCCAAAAATACTTTCATTTATAAACAGAATTACAGAGAGTAACATTTTAGTTAATGAGCTTTTAAAGTATCAAGTTCAGTCAGGTGGAAAAGTTAGGACATTAACATACTAACAGTCAATTTACTTGTGGAATAAAAAAAAAATGAGTAGGCAGAAAAGGTGGAAGTAGTAGAAATAGATGGAAATGTTAGGGTTTATGCACGGGCAGAGCCAGCGGGTTCTAAGGAAAGTTTTGAGCTGGGTTTTAAAGCAGTGAGGAGAGGAGATGGAAGAGAGATTGTCAGGAAGAGAGTTCCAGGATTTTCCAATAGTGTTAGAGAACAAGGAGTTACCTGCCAAGTTGTTGGCTTTACAAGTTGCTATGAGGCGTTTGTTAGAGGAATGTAGACTTTTGAGGTTGCAGTATGGAGTTATAAGGGAAGTGAGTATAGGGATATTAGTGGGCTTGTACAGAATTTTTTGGGCTAAGGAGAGTTGATGGAACAAGATCAGATTTTGCAATTCTAGCCATCCTAATTCCTTTAAGTTTTTGCAATGGTGAGTTCTGTAAGTAGAACCAGAGGCAAATCTGGCAATACTATTATTGGCAGTATACAGTTTCTCGAGGTTAGATTTGGAGAGGTTAGTATAAATAGGTGAGGCATAAAGGAGGGTTGAAACCAGATGGGAGTGGGCAATGGAGGTTCTGGCCAGTGGAGTAAGGAATGGTTTGATTCTATAAAGTGAGCCTAGTTTTCTGTTGACTTGTTTAATAGTGTTACTTATGTGAGAATCAAAGGATAGGTTGTTATCTATTTCAACTCCCAGGAGCCTAGTGGAGGGGTCTGGAGATATACTGGTGCCATTATTAGAGAGGACTGAGAAGTTGAGAGGAGGGGACTTGTGGGTGGGGGAGAAGAGTAACAATTTGTTTTTTTTTTTTAGGGTTTAAGATTAGACATCATTTAAGGAACCAAGTTTCTGCGGTTAGAAAAGTCTGCTGGGTGATAGAGTGTAGTTCAGAGGCTGATGAGGCAGAACAGATCAGAGTAGAATCGTCAGCATTTCCTAGTGCACATAAGTTATTTCATAGTAAGTTAGCAAATAATAAGTAAATACATTTTAAGCAGCAAGGCACAAGAAGGGTGATTGTAATGGCTGGGTATGACAGACGGAGATTCTGCCAGCACAGCTGTCTAGAATTTTGTAAATGGTTATGCGTCATTTGTGAATATCAATATGATTCATATGCTTGTATTACAAATGTATTAGAACTGTGTGTCATATAAGATGGTTTGTACAGACGTGTGCTGAAGAGATATGTTGTAGAGCTTAAACATGTATCCACATATAGAAATGTATATAAACTATTGTAACTGTGTAATTGTATGTGTTTTAACAGTGGGAACTGGCACATAGAAGGTTAACTTGCAAAATGTCAGAAAAAATAATTGAAATTAAATTATTTTATAACCACATAATAAGAGTTATCTTTCAGTTTCATTGCAACAGGAGACATAATGTCTAGAACTAGAAGCTTTTTGTATTGTCTTTAAATGTGGAGGAATGTAAATTATTTTATGACTTCCACCATTTTCCAAAAAAATCTAAGGTCTATGTGTTTTCGCAGGTAGATGCTAAAATCAATAGTTGTGAGCCTGGGAACTGATAGTCAGATGACAAGAAGTGATGTCATGCTGCCAGCTACCCCAGCAGTAATATTTGAGATATTAATTTAAGAAAACTCAGAGAGAAAGAGAGAGAGAGACAGGGCATTTTGTATTTTGTCTTTGACCTGACAACATCAGCTTGGAAACCCGCTCACCACATCTGTCTTGCCTTGCTATGAGTAAGTCAGCCGTAGGGTACAGTAATTTCTCTTAGATTGTTGTTTGTCTTTCGGCTTTTCTCGGTTAGTGGTTGCCACAGCAGAACTCCAGTCCGCTAATAATTGGCAGTTGTTTTTTATGGTGTCATGTTGCCAGCCCGACACCCAACCTTCAACGAAGGCACGCCCATTCAACTCATGTCTTTCGAACACCCACTCGACCGCGGGGAGGACATGCAGACTCCACACAGAAGGCCCTCCCAACCCAAGCCAAGAATCGAACAGGAGAACCTCTTGCTGTGAGGCAACAATGCTACCGCTGCACCACCACGGAAGTACAGTAATTTCTCTTAGATACAGTTAGGAATATAGTGAAGTGCAGCTTAGATGTTTTATTTATTTAAGACTGTCCTGCAATGTTGTTTTAAATGTTTCCTGTGATTTTGAACTCTGAAGTAACTGTGATTGTTTACTGAGTGTTTTCTTGCTCTTTTATTATTTATTATTAAATATATTTAAACTTTATAATTGTGGCTAGTATGTCTAGAGATATTAGCTCTCTGAGTATTTGCATATCTATTTGGTGACACTGTGCAGGCCACCCCTAATAGCCTTACTCTTGGTCAAACTACCATTTGGATTAATAGTAACATTACATAGTAAGATTGGACACCCTTTGCTAAGGCTCTTAAAGTAGCTGATAAGTAGTGGCTGGTGGCAGAGAAAACTACCCTATCATCTGGGCAGAAGTGAGCATAGGTAGTAAACCTTTGCCAGCCTTTCCCAGGTGTGTGAGGGTGTGTGTGTGTGTGTGTGTGTGTGTGTATAAATCGAACCTCAAAGTGTGTGTGTGTCAGCTACTTGGGCAGGGACAGGAAGCACTGGTTGGACAGAGAGGGTGCTGAAGGTCTTGGCTTGGCCACTCAGCTGAGATCTCCTCTCTGTAGCTGTGCCAGTGGGGAGTCTTATTAGGGATCTGGGAAACCAGCCTCAGATTGACTGTGGTCTCTGTGTGCTCTTAAGGGAAATTGCACTTTACTGTGTCTGTACTTGTCATCCTCCCAGTGTCTACGTCCCCCACTGTTGCCAGTGGTGAGGATTGAGTCTCCTCAATAACTGGGCCAGTGTTGGGGCATCACATATTCATTGGTTGGTAGTAGTGGGATATCCACATGTTAAGATTCAGTGGTGTGGATATTTAGTTCCTGTAGCCTGTAAACTGTGGTCACTAAGGAAGGTGTTTGTACTTTCAGTCAGCCACACAGTGAAAATTCAGAGTTTCACATCACAGTAGTTTATTTTTTTGTTACCTTAGTCAGGGAGAGCAGGCAAGGATGTCAGCAGAGGAGTATGGCAAGTTAAGAAGGAGCCAGTTGGCTGAGATGTGCCAAGGCAAAGGACTGGTGAATGCCAGTCTGACTAAAGCAGAGATGATTACAGCCCTAGTCACAGCTGCATCACAGACCAGCAATCAGGAGGACAATCAAACTAACCTTGGAGAGATGAACATCCCTCAAAAAATTCACAGTTCAACCTTTCCACAGAGTACTTAAAAATCCGTTTGGAGTTAGAGAGACTTCAACTGGAGGCCAAACGTTTGGAAATAGAAGCAGCGGAGAGACTGAGATGTCTGGAGGCTGAGGAAAATGAGAAACTGTGACATCTGGAAGCTGAGAAGAATGACAAGCAGAGGCAACATGAGAAGGAGATGCTGACTGTTTGCCAGG
This sequence comes from Protopterus annectens, assembly GCF_019279795.1. NCBI lineage: Eukaryota > Metazoa > Chordata > Ceratodontiformes > Protopteridae > Protopterus > Protopterus annectens. The sequence goes on from NC_056748.1 coordinate 1,032,401,956, forward strand.
GTCATGGAGATAATGGGGAAGGGAGTAACCAAACCCCAGAAGCCACAAAGGTCAGTAAATTTCTTCCACAATTTACAGAAGGTGATAATTTTGACAGCTTTATTCATATGTTTGAAAGGGTATGTAAAAAGTATAATGCTGACCAAGGGCTCTGGATATGGTTCCTGACCCCCTACTCCATGGTAAAGCTGTAACTGCTATTTCTAAATTGTCTGATACTGATTGCTTAGATTATAATACTGTTAAAATTGTCTTTTAGAGTGTTTTAAGTTAACACTTGAAGCTTATAGGAAAAAGTTTCATGGGCATAGATGCAAGGCAGATGAAAGTGAGTGTAAATGTATTGCTCAGTTAAACACTTATTTTCATAGATGGGTGAGTGGATATTAGGTCACCACTTTTGAAGGGCTGACATATCTTTTCGTTTGGGAACAAGCCCTTAGCACTTTGCCTGAGGACATGAGAATCTGGTTAGCTGATGGGCAATGCAATACTGCAGATGAGTTGGGGAAGAAGGGAGACCTATACCTAGCAAGCAGGGCATCACTACACTGGAAAGGGATACCCAGTGCTGCTCATGGGTCTAACGGAACCCATGGTGGGCAGCCTAAACCACCCCAACAGAGTCTGCCATTAGCAGGTACATGCCCAGGACCAAGGGTTCAGTGTTTTAAATGCAACCAGTGGGGCCATGAGCATATATATGTCCACTGAAGCAAGGTAGGGAACAAAAGTTGGGAGAACCAGTAAGTGGGAATGACAGAATGCCAGCAGTAAGTTGTCTGGAGAGAACAAGGGTGGGAATGAAAGAATGCCCAGCAGTAAGTTGTCTGGAGACAACAAGGGTACCAAACCACCACAAGAGGTTATATCTTATCGTAATAAATGAGAAACTGGCCACTGCTAAGAGAGAGACAGTGTCTGACCTAACCATTGTGAAGCCTGTAATGGTTAAAGAGGAGCACTACTTGCTTGAGCAGTCTACTCCAGTCAGGGCTTTAGGAGGGACCCCATTCCAAATATTGTTGGCTAGGGTTCACCTTGACTGGGAGGGTGGAAAAGGAAGCCAGCAAGTAGGTGTGTTTGAGGATACCCCTGCAGATGTCGTGATAAGGAATGATTTTGATAATGCAGTACCTTGTGTGCATGCAGTGACACAGTCAGATTTGGAGACAAGTATGTGGGTCTGGTAGCCTGGGGGGGGGGGGCCTAGACAGACTACAGACTTGAAGCCAGGACTGGTGTGGTGGTTACTTCAGGGAGGGAGCTACCGTTTAGCTTGGAAATTTGACACAATTTGCTAAAGGCCTTAAAGTAGCTGATAAGTAGTGGCTGGTGGCAGAGAAAACTACCTTATAGTCTGGGCAGAAGGGGGCATAGCTAGGAAACCTGTGCCAGCCTTTCCCAGTTGTGTGAGTTTTTGTGTGTGTATAAATCTTACCTCAAAGTGTGCATGTCAGCTACATGGGCAGGGACAGGAAGCACTGATTGGACAGAGAGGGTGCTTGAAGGTCTTGGCTTGTCCACTTAGCTGAGATCTCAACTCTATAGCTGTGCCAGTAGGGTGTCTTCTTGGGGATCTGGAGAAAGAGAGTGAAACCAGCCCCAGCCCCAGACTGACAGTGGTCTCTGTAAGCTCTTAAGGGAAATTGCACTTCACTGTGTGTGTGTGCACTTGTCATCCCCTCAGTGTGTACATCCCCCACTGTTGCCAGTGGTGAGGATTGAGGCTCCTTGATCACTGGGCCAGTGTTGGGACCTTTAATGTAAATATTGCGTATTTTAAAGATATACTGATGTGTTTTTCTGGGTTAATTCAATATCTGAAATCTGTTGTCATTTTTTCAGCATTCTTTTCACTGCTTTGTAGTGGTATATGTTTTGCACTATAGATTTCCTGCAGAGACGCTGTATGCACTTGTCATTGTTATGTATACTTTGCACTAGTGAAATATTGCACAAAAGTGATAGTGGAACTGGGAGAAGAAATGGAAGAAACATCAGATATTTTTATCAGCTTATCAATAGCCTAGCTTCCGGAAGCACATTGGAAGTCTGCAGTTAGTCACAGACACAATTCTTTGAGAAATAAACTGACTACATAGAGCAGGGCAGGTTTGCAAATGTCATTGGAAGTAAACAAGCAGAGTACAGCTTTACCAGACAGAACACGTCAGAACAAGGTGTAATAAAAACACTCCTCTTTCTTTAAATTATTGTCGCAACTAGTATGTTGGTCATGTTCTGTGGTTTTCTATGTATTAGATGGCTTCAAAAACTACATGTGATTTGGAGGATTCAGAAAATTGTGTGAAGGAGTAAATCAAGCATAAAAATAGGTTCAAAGGATGATACTAGGCTGTTGGCCCGGAGGCCCTTGTAAGCCTAGCCAAGAATTTCACCCACGTTCCCACAAAGTCAGCACCTGTTTTCCCTGTCCAGCAGAGACACAGGTGGGATCCCAAGGGTGTATTTTGTTTCCCATCCAGTCGTCCAGGTTCCTCTTACAGAGGGATAGAGAGGTACTCTGCTTAACATGAAGAGGGAGTCTATTCCACAGACAGAGGGGAGTCTCTGGGACACAAATCTATCCTGCCAACAAGTTCTTTTAATGTCACAGACCAGGTATAGGCCTTGGGTGCAGATTACCCAAGTGGATTTTGACTTATGGATATGCAGCAACTCCATCAAGGCTGGGTCTGAGATGGCCTTGTATGCCAGACCACAGGTCACCTCTGAGCAGTCTGTATGAAACTGAATAGAAGGACAGGGCTTTTAGGCTATCTGTATAGGACAGGTGTTTGAGACCCTGTATTTTCCTGGGCAGGACCCTCTGTGGTCTCTCCAGCTGCTGCATGTTTTTGGCAAGGTACATGCTGAAGAGAGCATTGTACTTGATAATGGGTCTGATAAGGGAGGAGTACAGGGATGTTTTGACCTCCTTCTTCCTGGATGAAATACCCTTACTTATGAGGCGGGCCATGTAGAAAGCCTTCCGTACAACGGACGCAACGTGGTGATCAAAAGTCAGGTTGCTATCAACTTGTTTGCCCAAGTCCGTCAAGACCGCTTGCGTGCTTGTAGGCACATGACCCAGTTCCAGCTTTACTAATGCTATTTTCTCAGAGTATGCTGATGTGTTCGACAAACTAGGCAAACTTTCAGTTATGTACTTCATGAGGTTAGACTCAGAGGTCAGTCCAGTGGTCAGACCAGCAAGGAGAGATCCAGTAGCTATGCAAGATAAAGTCAAGGTCCAGTTAGACAGAATGGTGCAGCAAGGGGTGGCTTGTCCAGTCACAGAACCAACTGAATGCATGTCATCCATGGTAGCTGATCATAAAAAAAAATTCAGATGAAATCAGAGTATGTTGACCCAAGAGATTTGAACAAGGCATTAAAAAGATGATCTCATCCTATGCGTACAGTCAAGGAGATTGCAGCCCTCATGCCAAATGCCACTGTTTTTTTTTGTCTTACGTAAGAAATAGTGGCATACCTCCAAAAATAGGCACATCTTAAATCAGGACTGAAAATTGGAATGTTCCTCTAGAACAGTTATAATCAAGATATCTGGCCTTTAATGCAAACATGTCCTGGTCTACATTCAACCACATAAGAAAGAAACTACAGTTTAATACCTATAGTTATTAGACTTAAATGACAAAATGCACTTCCAGCTATTTACTGAAATGACTAATGTAGGCTTAAAGGTCTTGGGTAAAGCAAATACAGACTGTTAATGAACTTAAAAGCATAGAAAGAAAAATCTTCACTTTGAGCTGTAAGTAATGGAACCATCACAAGGCACCAGTTTGTTTGTCTTTCGGCTTTTCCCGGTTAGGGGTCGCCACAGTGGAACTCCGGTCCGCTAATGATTGGCAGTAGAGTTTTACATGCTGGCGTGCTGGGCCTAACGCACAACCTTCAACGAAGGAACGCCCATTCACGCATTTTGCCACACAGAAGACACTGTAACTGAGAATCAAACGGGCAACGTCTAACTGTGAGGCGACAACGCTACCGCAGCACCACCACTGCATGTATCACAAATGCACCAGTAACAGCTTGGAAATTCTAAGGCAGTTAGCTGTGTAGCTGATTGGACTGGACCTGCCTTAATGCAAGCAGAAATCCTCAACTAGACTCTCTCTCTCTTAACGCGTGCGTGCACATACACACACACATACACACACACATACACACACACATACACACACACGCACACAGCAGTATACCTACAAACTGGATGTCTTGTCTGTGAAATTCACGTACAAGAGGAAGTGACAAGGCACATACTTTGTAAAGTTTGTGTCCACCTTGAGCATATCCACTTTATACAGAACATTTGACCACAGTTTGTGTTGTCATATGCAGGGTTTGGTCTGTATACAACAGCGACCCATGAATCCCGTACTTCTGTAGCACTTTAGATAATAAGTTTCAAGGTACATAGTTGTATGCCTTCCCTAGGTTTAGAAACCACATGTACACATTATTGGCAAACTGATGTGACCCTTTCAGTATCTTTACAAGGACAGAGTCCTGTTCCACCATCTGGAATTGTTGGCAAACTGATATGACCCTTTCAGTATATTTACAAGGACAGAGTCCTTTTCCACCATTTGGATGGAATCTTACATTGTGTTCCTGTGGAAGAATCAGAAGAATGATGGACTTGAGTTGTTAACAGTAAGAAATTATTACAATTTGCATGCATGGTGAACAATAAAAACACAAGACTCGAAAAATTTATTTAGAGGAAAAAAGCACTTTTTACAAACAGGAAACGTGCAGCATTAATCCTCACTGGTGAGAGTAGACAGCTCCAAGGGGATGTTTTTGTCTTAAGACAAATTAATAAAAGCTTCTGATATACCCTTTGAAACCAGGATGACGTTGTGCAATGATGGTTTAGTTTAAACATCATGTGCAAAGGTTTTTATGTCATTTGTATTTACTACATTTTTGCTTTCATTTTATAAAGTGAGTTTTCTGATTCTTAAGTATGTGCTGTTTTTAGTTAGTTCAGTGGAAGTTATGAGTATGTGTATCGAGTTTAGTAGACTTGCGTTTCTCTTTGCTATTGCCGAAGAGACTGTCCCAATGTATCCTGATTCCATAACATCTGTCCTTGCACTTCTTGATGCATTTGGTGCGGTAAACCGTTTGTAGTGAGTAGATGTTTTCTGTAGTCAGCAGAAGATTTCAAAACTGCCATCACAATTGAAATCTGCAGCATAAGCAGCTGACCAACTTTCTGATGAACATATTAAACCTGCTCCAGATGCCATAACTATGTCATGTTGATACTAATTGTATGTACCCAAATTATGGAAAAAAATGTTATCCCACTGTGCAAAGGAGGAAAATCAGTGGAATTATCCAACTATCAACCAATAGGCATACTCTCTTCCTTGTTAAAAATCTTTGAAAATGTATTCATTCCCAACTCCTAAAGTATCAACTTCAAGAAAAAGGTAAGCTAGTTTCTTCCATATTCCTGGACCATTCAGAAGAATTTGATATAGTCTGCCATACTAAACTACTTTAAACATTACACTCCCTTGATCTAGTCACCTCTGTTTTGACATGGTTAAAAATACTCTCCTAGATAGGACACAGTATATGAAATGGCAAACAGTTCCACTCATCCTAGCTATGCATAGCCATTGGTGTCCCTTTAACCTCAGTCCTAGGTCCTGTCCTGTTCAGTATTTTCATAAAAAACACCCATACTGCAGTGAGACAATGCTCCTTAAGTACACAGACAACTCCATTCTAATCTTCCTAGCTCCAAACATGCCTTTGTTACATACTATTACACAACAGTCCTACACCATTGAATCTTTTCTGAACAAATCAAATCTTCTGCTAAACCCAAACAAAACAAATATTCTGCTTTTCATCCCAAAACAATATTCTTATCACCTTTACGATATCATCTATACAAAACACTAGACTTAAGGTTGTCACACTGTCTGAATAACTTAGGATCACCATAGATCATCTGAAATTTGATTTACACATCCAGAATGTTGTCAAAATGATGTCATCTTTGGGATCTTAATTTGTTGTTAGAAAAACTAACTCTTACTGTATTGGAACCAGCTCATGAGGCTGACTTGAGATAGTGGGCCCTTAATGCCATGGTAGAGTGCAAGACTTTGGTGGCAGTGTTGGTGGTGGGGGGCTGAAGTAGTTGCACTATTGATAGACAAAATGGCAGTTCGTCTCCTTGATCCCAGGTCATGAAGGGCTTGCAGATGCCATTCACTTCTTTGGATGAGGTCAGTTGTCTTCTGTTTATCACTGACGTGTTTTCCCTGTTGGCTGTGTTTCTCATCAAGTCTGATTGATTCTGTTTAGGAAATGCTGATGTCAGTGCTGGATTTGTCATTATGGTCCTTTTGGCACATACTAGTCCCATCCCAGGCATTATAATCTGTACTGCCACTCTGGCACTTATGTTCTGCTGTATAGGAACTTTCAGAAAAAATATAATTGCAAACTGATGTAGTGAATAAACTCAACTGTTGGACACATTGAGGAGGATCCGCTTCACAGATCAACAGATGCAGTAATTACATGTCTATTTGTTTTGTTTTTTTTTTTTGGTGGGGGGGGGCAAGGTCACTGCTATAAATAAACTTTCTTTTTGTGTGAGAACCTCCCCCTATTTCACCCCCCCCCCACACCAAAAACTACTGAGAAGATGGATGCTAGACCAGGAGTAAGGAATGGAGGAGGAACCCTCCTTTTCAAATCACATCTAAAGATGCAACTCCTAGCTCAAGCTCATCCACTTTCAGACTCTTCCAAACTATCCACTAGCCTACATAATCACCAAATTGTAATACATTTCTTAACCATGCTGTAGCCTACCTCTGTCCTCTATCACCCATAGAAAAATTCAAAACTCTTATGCAGAGCATCACCTCCATCAAGGCAAGTATTATTTAATAACCTCATATTACTTTGGTGACTTCAGTTTGAACCTGCTCAGCTCTAACTGCAGTGATGTCAGAGAATTCCTAAATGATTACAACCTAAAACAAGTAGTGCAACAATACACTTGTCCTAACCTCAAAATCAAGAACTACTTATTACTAAACCTAGTAATTAGTGGAAGTCCCTCAGTTATGTACAATATCACTATCCATCCACCATCTCTGTGACCACTGCACAATTATCTTGTACCTACATTTCCCATATGGAAGAAGTCCCATTAAACTTGATTTCTTTTAGAGCCAAATCTAATTCCACCACCAAAATACTCAAATCAGTACTCAACACCCTTGACTTGGTCCTTTGTTTTAAACAATCTGCAAAGTGTATGTTTTCCATTTATATCTGAATTATCCAAGTCAAACAAGAAATAAATGGATAACCAGTAAACAAAGTGCATTATTAAAATTCAGGGATGAGTCATGTTATACATAGGTTTACAGGCTAAATATTAGGCTACTGATCCAGAGAACCATAAGTAGTGCAGCCACAGTATTCCACACTGTACTTACCAGTTTGCATGACTAATTTGTACCTAATTTCAAATTCTTTCAATAAGGGCTTGAGGGGCCAGACCTGGAGTGTATGTATGATTGTCCATCGATCGATTCATCAAGGTTGCGCTTAGAAGGTCAGGAGCTACTTAGCTTTATCACCAAAGTAAGTCTAGTCCACAAGATAGAGATTTTCTAGGACGTATATATCTATCCAAGCAGGTCCTATTTATGTTTCAGTGGAAGCTGAGATGTGTTGAGTGAGTGTTTAGGGTATTGTTAGTTTGGTGGATGTGCAGGAGGTCACTTTGGACTGGATCCTTCAAGACTCTGTTGGCTAGACAGAGATAACTTCTCAAGACTGTGTAGGAAAGAGAAGAGAAAGAGAGAGCACTTTAAGACAGTCTGGGTAGCACGAGGAAGACATGCACATGATCATCTTAGTAAGGAAATGCTGCAGTTTCAAACTGTGTCATATGCTTAGACAAGTCCATACCAAAGGTGCCATTATACTTTATTATGGGCCTGATGACGGAAGAGTAGAGAGGGGTGATAACTTCTTTAGAGCTGGAAGAAATACTCCTTTATGATTAGTTTGGCTAGGTAAAAGGATTTCCTTGCAACTGTAGATTCGTGGTAATCAAAGTCTAGTTCACTGAAAATAAAATTGCCCAGGCCTAGCTAGAGGCTGAGTTAACTTTCAAAGGGGGTGTCACTTTTTTGGTAGGGTCATGGGTGCCCAGTTTTAAAGACATAATGTTGCATTTCTTGGCATTTACTTTTTGGCCATGGTCTAGGCACCACTTATTAGTGAGTGTCAGTCCTTCCTGAAAAAATTGCAAGTCAGACAGGGAGTTAATAACTGCTTCAAGTTGCAGTCATCTGCAAACTGGGTTAGCCACAGACCCTTGTGTGACGTCCCTCCTCTGGGCCAGAAATCAAGGGACCTCAGTCCTCACCATTGACACCAGTGGGGAACATTCACTTTGAACAAAAATGGATGCACACAGTATTTTCAGATGCAGCTGTCTGCACCAAGCGCAATTTCCCTTAGAGCACACACAGAGCACGCTCCAGACCTAGGGCTGGATTTTCCTCTCCAGGCCCTAAACAAAACATCACCTTTCTGTCTGCAGAAATCAGTGCTCTGTGTCCCTCTTTCAAGTAGCTGACACACACACACACACACACACATGTGGGAAAGGCTGGCACAGATTTATCCACTATACCACCTATACCCAGACTATAAGGTAGATTTACTGTCACCAGACAGCTACTTTAAGGCCTTTACTAGGGTACCCAATTACTCTTAGTAAAATTAATACTGTACAAATGATAATGTTTGACCTAGAGGCTAGACCTTCAGGAGCATGAAGCCACAGTGTCACCAAATAAATGCAATTACTCTCAAAGGTTAAACTGTTTTCTAAAAGAACAGCCACAGTGAAAGGTTTAGATATATTTAATAATTAATAAAATAGAAAACATGAGAATACTGAATATTTATTTACAATAAACAGAATTTTAGCTCACAGGAAATATAAAAATTAACACAGATGGAAAGACTTGGACAGATACAGAAAAACAATATTTAACTAATCTCACTATATTTTCTAACTAACTGAAGAATTAATGTTCCCTAGTTAAGTTACTTACAAAAGTGAGGCAAGATTAAGTGGCTGAGTGTCTTTGTTGTCAGTTCCAATAACAGAATGCTGAGTGTCTCTGTCATATCTCTGACTAATATCTAAATACAAATTCAGTGCTGGCTATAGAATGACATCACATCTGGTCACCTAATTCTGTGGTTCTCAGACTACCCTCTGACTAGAAGCTGAACCAGGATCTAACACAGATGTGTCACAATACCCACCTAGGATTTTGCTAAGCTTCTTCCATTATCTGGAGACTGTAATACAATTCCAACCCTTTCATCTCTCCTGGAGAGACTAACCAGCCATTCTCTGGTACCCCAGGGTAGTAATTAGTTCACCACTAAGGACAATAAGAGCCCAGGCCTTTCCCAGACATTGTCTGTCTGGCTGCATTCATGACAGTGAGATAAAATCTTTATGGCCTAAACAAAGTCATTTAATTTCTGGCCGTTTTTCTTAAGGTAAGCTGTGCTGAGCTCAACCCCTTCCCTTCCAGCATCCTCTTAACACACACACACACACATATATATATATATATATATATATATATATATATATATATATATCCTCAGTTACAACAGTACAGTCTGATATAAATGCACATTTCTTTTCTGTCCAGCAGAATCCACTGTTGATGCATTTTTAACATAAGCATCTGCACAAATGAGTTTGATTTTCAAATGACAAATTCTTTACAAAATTCCAGCTAGTTATGCTGACATATGTTACACATGCACTGCCCTACTCTCTCTCTGGCATAGTTGGCAGTACCTCACATCATCACACCTTGATGTCAACCTTGAAATCAGTGAAATAAATACCAAGGAAAAGTGATTCTATAGCTGATCCCTATGGAACACCACTGGTAATATTTCAATGGCAGAGAGAGAGAACATTCCAGACTAATAGGTTGGTTAGCCAGTTTACTATCCACCAGGTAACATAAGGGTTTTCATTTAGTTTGATTAACTTATTGATAATGCCAGAATATGGGATGGTATCAAAGGCCTTGGCCAGGTCCAGGTAGGCAGTTTGAACATATTTGACTGAGACTGCTACATCAGTGACTTGCTCACAGATGCCCGCTAGATTTAGGAGACAGGAGCTGCCTTTAACAATCCCAAACTGGCTTGGGTCCAGGGATTTGTAGACCTTCTATATCCTTGTTAATAAGTTTCATTGTGATGCAGTCCATTGCCTTGTAGATTAGGCTAGTGAGGCTTATAGTTTCCTGCCTCAGTAGTGGATTCCCCATTGTGAAGTGGGATGACTACCACAGTTCTCTATTCTTCTAGAATGAATCCAATAGAGAGGCTGCTGAACAGGCTTAGAAGTAAGTCTACCAGATGATGTTTGATGCTGACAAGAAGACAGTCTGGCATATTATTAGGACCCACAGAGCTAGTACTTTTGACCTTGGAGAGAGCCTTCACAACTTACTTGGAGGTTCTCATAGGGGTTGTTGTTGGTATGTTAATATGTGGGGGAAAGATAGGAGGAGAAACGTTAGAGTTGAATTTATCCTCAAAATGTCGGCTATGTCCTCAGGAGATGAGTAAGTGGTGGTGGATATAATCTCTGAGCATTACAGGGCATCTCTTCTAATGTCTCTTTCTGTCATAGCTGAAGAAACCTCTGTGGTTGTCCTTAGCATAGATGGCAGTTCTCAATTCATACTTTCAGCATAGACATTTTCTGCAAATATGGAAGCATGCAAGATGGGGTATTGAGGTGAGGAGGGCATTTAAATTTCATCATATCATTAGTTAGTTTTATTAAGTTTGTCATAGAGTAGTCTGTAAAGGCAGAAGGGTTTTGTAGTAAGTAAGATTTTACTCTCAAACTGAGTGTTACTGAGTGGTGATCACATTTCACCAGTGTTGTGGTAATTGCAGGTGTTGAGAATAGAATGGCTATGTTGGCGAAAACAAGGTCCACTATTTTTGAACTCCTAGTTGAGATTTGAACCAGATGATCTGAAGAGCTAGCATTAATGAAGTTCAGGAATCTTTATATATTTATTTGAGATGGTGAAGGTTTCCCAGTTAATGGAAGAGTCTTTAAAGTCTCAAGAAAATAGTGTTGGGCTTAATAGGGAAGAATGCCCATTTTTTTTAGTTATACCTCATGGGCTACAGGTGGCATGGATGGGTACGGTACAGAATTCTATTTACTATGAAAAGGATTATGGAGGAGTTTCAAGGTCATTGTCCTTACTTACGAGTCTGGAAGTAGAATGGCTTTTTAGGAATACAGACACAACCCCACCCAACTAACTCCAATATTTTCAACACTGGGTCTGAAAGAGTAGTACACATTGAAAGCCTGCAATATGTGTGCGTGTGTGTGTGTGTGTGTGTGGGGGGGGGGGGGGTGGTAGTAGTTGCTGCTCTTTTTCTAAAACCATACTTCCAACAACTACACAGATGACTATTTTCAAGAGTTAGGAATGCCTTAGAGTGCAACCTCTTGTTTAGGCTTCTAGCATTAAACATTACTAGGTTTATGTAATCTTGATTGGATATGTAGGTAATTTGAAGACTTTGCCTAACAAAGCACTATGGGGGAGGAAAAAGTCCTGACCAATATACAGAAGCCGTGAGGAAAGAGGTGCCAGCTATCTCAAGCAAAGCAGCCAGGATTGTTGATAATCCTTTCCGAGGTTAATACATATTGGCTCTCCATAGAATGACACTAGTAGCTAAGCCAGTCATCTTTTTTTTGTATTGTGACATCGTTTTTGGAAGTGGCAGGATACTGCCCAGTACTAGTTTCATACCAATTTCAGATGCATAATTTGAGAGCTCCATCATGCCTCTCTTTATATCGTCCAAGGTGGTACATCTCAAGTTTCTCATTCCCACATGTTCAGTGACCATGCCTCATGTGTACTTAGGATGAAGGGACTCGAGGGTCTTAGAGACACTGCAGATCCTGGCACCTGAGAGGCAGATGATATTCTTTCCTTGCTTAGCCTGGTGAGTTTGACTATGGAGTCGCATATAACAAGGCAGTACCAGGTGTACTAACTTGGCCTTGCTGCCTTAAGGGCTTTGGCCTGTCAGTTGAGGGACACCTTTTTGTAGTGGTTTCCTGTTGTGTCAGTGTAAGTGATTTGCCTGTTAATGTGGATCTGAGTATCCTGCATACCAAACCTTTGTCTAGCAAACTTTGGGTTTAGGCAGGACATTTTTTTTAAGTACCTCAGCATAAGAAGTATTACTTGTTTGTCTAGGACATGGTAGGCATAGCTGTGTGGGGTAGCTGCCAGAACTGACAACATGCTAGAAGTCTAAATCTCAAAATGCACTCACTCGAGGCACACCTTAAAATGGAGAACATCAATATCTGCGCAGTGACTGAGACCTGGTTCAAGGCTCCAGAGAGCACCCCTGCACTACCAGGCTATAACTTATACCACACTTTTCGGCCATGTAACCTGGACCGAAACACCAAAGGCGGAGGTGTGTCCATATTCATTAAGGATATCCACACCTCCAGGCTAGTTGCTCAGAATAATGCATACGAAGTTATCCAAGTGCAACTAACTCTGGGCAAAACTGCAATCCAAATTGTAGCTTGCTACAGATCCCCCACCATGCCCCAGGATTCCCACTCCTCTTTTCTTGATGTACTGGAAAATATTAGGGTTCATCCAAACACCCTAATAATAGGCGACGTCAACAACCCCACCATTAACTGGGAAAACTATTCGTGTGCCAACTCCTTAGCTCAACACTTTCTAGAATTCATAAACTCCAATGCCCTGGACAAAACTTATCCACACCCCACCAGCGGCAACAATATGCTAGACCTAGTCATTACCAACATGAGTGACAGGTGTTCCACACCTGAAGTTAACTCCTCGTTGGTCCGGTCCGACTATAAGCTATTCACCCTTGATATCCACATCCCGCCCCCACCCTCCATTAAGGAAACCATGGTAAAAAATTTCTCCAAAGCCAACTTCATGCTTCTTAAGACAGAAGTGGTGACCTTCATGACACCCATGCAGATGGACAATACAGTTACGACTGCTGAATCCTACACAAATGCACTCTTTAAGCACTTACATGAGTGCATGGATCGTGCTATCCCAAACAGAACTAAGACGCTATCCTCCAAAAAAAGGAAGCCAATCTGTTGGTCCCCTGCCATAAACAAACTGTACAACAGAAGGAAGAAACTGTTGCAAAAGAGAGTAAAATCCCATGAGTGGAGGAGCTCCCTGGTCAGCCTCAGTAAGAAGCTGAGATCCCTTATAAGATCCTCCAAAGTTAACTATGAAAACAAAATCGCCACTAATTCTAAGGACAACTACAAGGCATTCTATAGCTATGTCAAGAATCTCGATGGCAACACCCAGATCTGCTCTGAGTTACAGCACAACAGCACGCAAATTACAGAACCAACTGATATTGCCAACATCCTGGCAAATAGGTTCAGTGCTAAATTTACCCCCCTCACCCCCTAAAGGGCCCATATCTATACAGGGAGAATACAGAGTCCCTGTAATCACAACTATGCAGGTAAAAGCTTCACTCTCTAAAGCCAAAAACACAGCATCCTTGGGACCGGACAACATTCCAGGCTGTGTTTTGCAGGAATTTCAGAATGAACTGGCTCCCCACTTAAGCACCGTGTTCAATAATAGCCTCGCATCAGGCTTTGTGCCCACTGTATGGTGCACAGCAACAGTTATCCCACTCCACAAAGGGGGAGCCACCACTGATCCCGAGAACTATCAACCTATTAGCCTGACGAGCCTGGTCTGCAAGGCCATGGAACGTATCATCATGGAACTCATTAACAAAGACATTAGTAACCTCCAAACTCTGGATCTCACCCAGTTCGGGTTTTTGAAAGGCAGATCATGCCTCCTGAACCTGATCAACTTCTTTGAGGCAGTCACCAAAGCCATAGATGAGGGTAAGGTGGTTCACACAGCCTATCTTGACCTCGCCAAGGCTTTCGACACCATCCCCCATTCTGGAATTATAGCTAAACTCACTAAACTAGATATAAATCCCTATGTCACAAGATGGGTTGCCAACTGGCTCACTGACAGAACCCACACTATAAAAGTTGCAGACTCCAAATCTGACCTCAAAGCAGTGACAAGTAGAGTACCACAGGATTCCGTCCTGGCACCTCTCCTATTTGGTATCTACTTCTCTGAAGTACAGGCTAACACAGAAGGCCTCTGGCTAACAAAGTTCACAGATGACTGCAAACTAGGAACCATAGTCAAGTCCCCAGATGATGTGGACATCCTACAGAAGGGCCTCACTGAGACAGATGCCTGGTGTCAGAGCCATGGCCTCAAGCTCAATGTCAAAAAGTGTAGTGTCATTCCCTTTGGTAAAAACTCTGTGCCCATGAACTATCACATAGGCAGTAATCTACGTAACACCGAATGTGTGATAAGAGACCTTGGGACCCAGGTGGACAGTAGTCTCTCCTTTGATAGTCATATCACCACAGTAGTCAGGAAGTCCTTCTACGTGGCAAACCACATCATAAAAGGGTTCTCATCCAGGTAAAAAGAGGTCATTGTTCTACTTGACACTCATTAGAGTACAACGCCCCTTTTGGAATGTACCTCACAAGAGATCTGCAGCAGCTGGAAAGGCCACAGAAGTACCTCACAAAGAGGATTACTGGCCTCAAACAAATGCCCTACACTGACCGTCTCAAAAAAACTCCAGCTTTACTCCATAGCATATCACATACTCCGAGGTGATCTCCACCTAACATATAAAACTATGTCAAACCCAGAGCTGGTGGACATGCTACAACTAAAGAAATCCCATTCCCTCCGAGCTACACACTCTAGGGACCTAAACCTTGTCACCACAATAAACAGGACATGCTGGAGGGATAGATTCCTGTCCCAGAGACTTCCCATACTCTGGAACAGGCTACCCATCTATGTCAAGCAAAGTTCTTCATTAGCACTCTTCAAGAAAAATCTTGATGAGTGGATGGGAAATAGGAAATACACCCCGGGGATCACTTCTGTTTCTCTGCTTGACAGTGGCACAGGAAAATAACTTTCTTGGGTGGTGTAAGCCAGGGAACCTTGTTGGCTAGGATTACGTAGGCCCTTGGGCCGATAGCCTAGTACCTACCTATGAACCTATGCTAGTTACAGTCAACAGTCTTTGAAGAGATGTTGGCCTCTGAAGTTAATAGGTATTTGTACCTCTTGCATATGGAATCGTTTATTAAAAGAATCAAACTGTTTTCAGTGGGAAAGAGGCAATTCTTGCATTGCCTCAATGTTCCTATTGCTGTCATGCTGGCAGCAGACTCTCAGGTAAACTAAGACTACATGATAGTTAACATCTGGTGAAATAGTATGACCTAATGAGTGATAATGAAATGAATTTGTACGAAGTGCCTATATACTTGAACACTAGGATGAACAATGAATCAAAGCACCAGAGTTACAGTTATATACTTGCATTATCAATAAATAAAGGTTGCAGAGGTCAGTGAAAGTGTGACAACAACTAACAGATAGATGGAGTGAGTACCAAGGTGGCTCAGTGCCACAACATCAGCTTTGAACAAGTGATCTACCACAGCAAATGCTTAGTACAATGAAAGCTAACGCAACTCTTGGAAAAAAGGAAACATTATCTAGCTCTGAAAACAATCAAAGCAGTCTACAAGTGGCATAAATTCCAGATCCTAAAATCAAAACAAAACTAATACCCCTAAACCTTTGGAGAGATATTGACCAACAGGAAGAAGCACTCCACTACAACTATGTTCTTTCCCTCTGATTTTCTCTCAGAATTTAGCAACTTCCCTACAATTTGTACCATCATTACAAATCCCCCAGTATACCCACTCCACCCCTACATTCTCCCATTTACCTCAAGTATGTTAAAATTAAAGACACTGATCAACTGGCTGAATAACTAAGAATAAACAGCCTCTGGAGCAGACTAACACTATTCTTGGTGCATTTATCACTGCAGGGACTTCATCTCAACACCTCTTTAGGACATATGCAGACTTTGACTAATACAAAATACTATGTCAAATATATGGAAAGTTTCTGTAGTAAACCCACTTCCCCAGTCTCCATTCTCATCCCCTTTGGGAAAAGTTTAGAGAAAATCTACACTCGAATTACACAACACCTCAGCAATTACAACCTTTTCTCAAACAACATAGCTTCTGTCAAGCCACAGCATTATCAAATTACAGGTAAATTCTCCTAGGAATGGACAAAGGGCAGCTTGCAGGTGCAATTTTTATCGACCTTACCAAAGCATTCAGTCTAGTAGATAACAGAATGCTTTTACGCCACTTGATAGACCCCAGTATAAATTAGCTACAATAGAGAGAGCTTTTTTTTCGCCCAAAAATTATCCCAGCATCCTGGCATAGATTACTGTAGGATATCAGGCTAATCACTGAATTGTTTTTAAGGAACAGTTCAAAGAATCTCTAAGTGTAGGCAAAAACCAGTGTTTCAGGGGCACAGCATGATAATTGAATATAGATCTTAGTAACACTTTACAAAGAATTTTCATTCAAGACCAGCAAAATAATTGTAGATTATATGCTCTCTTGGAGACACATTTTTGGATCACCCTGATTTAGTACTGCTACCAGAATGTCATGTTTTACAGCAATGTGTAAATTTGTAAATTTTTATTCAAAAACCTGTCTAATGATGCCTTTGTGAACCTGTACACTTACATTATGTACTTATCTGTAGCTCAACTACAACTGTCTTTTAGGGTCTATGTCAAATAAACTAACACTTGAAATATCGAATGTCATATGGTCGAGACCATATGATCGACATTTCAAGTGTCCGAAGGTTGACTTTAACGGCGCCGTACGGTGCAGAATGGGAGAATTTCCCTTTTCTGCATTGAAGTGCGGTCTCAGAGTTGGTATATTTAAGTAAGGGGGTGTGGGGGGTGCAGTGGGGCTTGCCACGTTAAGGTATGTTTTTCTTTCTTTCTTTTTTTTTTATTATATATTCGAACTTTAAAATATTGACCATATGGTCTCAGACATATGGTATTCAACATTTTGAAAGTTCAAATATATAACATAGACCCGTCTTTTATACCTAACTGCACATTCTAGTTGTCTGTTATACCTCAACATTTAATGTTTATACTGTTAGTTATGTTGGGTTTGGTTATGACTGAAAACGGTTCCCAGCAGTCCATTTACCTGGTTAACAGTTTTAAGTAAAATAAATAAATAATATAGATATTAACCTTAATACTGCATCATGGTTCCAAAATTATCTGTAAAATCGCTGCTTCAAAGCTCAATCCTCAGTTTTTACCTACAGCAAACCACCAACAAGGGTTTCCACAAGACTTCATACTTGTTTCCCTCTTGTTCTCCATCATAAACAAACCTTTTGATCTTCCTCCATTCCCCTTATTACTTTATGCTGATTGCATGGTGATATTCCCTTCAACTCAGTTTCTCACAGTACTGCAAAAAGACCTTCAGTCATACTTCCTCTACTGTATTCATTGGATCGATAGCAAAAACCATTTAGTTAATTTACCAAAACAAGTTAATGCTTTTTTACGCCAAACAAAAGCTGAGCAAAACTTCCTCTCCATTACAAATTATTGATCACAACAATACTGCTATAGGATATAGTAACTATTGGAAGTATCTAGGACTCTAGCTGGAGCAGTCTCTCAACTTCATCCTCCACCTGGGCAATACAAAGAGAAAAATTAGCCCAATGCTGTTCTGGGTCAGCAAAATCCACCTTCCATTGTCCCCAAGGATTCCAGAAGTGCAGTAGACAGTGATGTTTTTCTCTGTAAACTAGGATATGATCTTATTTAACAGCATGTGCCTCAGTCACCAGTAAAATCTGCAGGTTCATTACATACTTTCCAAAATGTGAACACCATTACAAAACGCTACAAAAAAAAAAATGACTCCCAGTTAAACAGAGAACTGACTTATTATGATCATAACTCTTCAAAGTTCCGCACAATCTCTACTTTAGCAGCTAAATTAATAAGGTAATTCCCATCCTGCAACATAAGAAGTTAAAACCACTCACCACTTATAGTACAAGTCCCTAAAAACAAACTCCAGTGCACAGATCACTGCTTCTCTATACTAGACCCCAAACTATATGACTCTATCACCTCCATCTTAGAGAAGCATCATCCTATCCAAAATTCCACGCACAATTAAAAAGTCATCTTCAGAACACCTGTTAAATGCCACTGTCATATATTTGGCCACATAACTTAATGTCATCACAGTTTCTCTTTGCCTGGATGCTTTAATTCCAGCAACCTTTTACTATAACTTTCTCCTCAATTCTTAGCAGAAAAATAAAAGGGGATTTTGGGAGAATTTGTACATTTGATATGACACATGTTTGGTAGATGCAGTTGAACTGCAGTGGGTGGATTGGGATACATTTAACTTTTATTTTAGGTTTCCACTTAGCACTCTTGATCTGTAGAGCAGATTCATTACTAATTAGTGTTTGGCAGTAAAACTCTCATGTTGACTGGCAAAATACTGGAAGGACTGAAGCACTGTACCCTCAGGATGGGTAGTTCATATGTTGGGGGTACGAATAATTGCAGTATCCAGAAATGTCATCAGTGACTGACAGCCAATGAGCTGACACTGGAGTCATTAAGCAGAGCTAAGCCTTGAATTAAACATACTAATAGAGAATTGGAGGTTTAAGGTTGAGACCAACAAAGCTGCAACTGCTACGTCTTACCTGTGCACTAGACCACCGCCTAGTAGGTAGAACAGTGTGTTTGCACATGTGCAACGCAACACAAAATATATGGTGCAACAGCTGAGCATCTTATATCACATTATATTCACTAAGTAGCACTCGTCTTTGTAGGTTGATGTAAAACAAAGATCATTTTGTGTTAATAAATACATTATAGTATGGGTAATTGATAGAATATTTTGGATATCATCACTAAAGAGCAGTCTCTCAACAGTCTGAGTGATTAAAGTTTAGGAATTTTTTATATAATTCCCAAGGAGCTAATTTGAAGGTAGCACTTTCAAGTTTAATTTGCCCAAGTCTTTTTGGTTTCTAGTACTATGATGGGAATGAACCTCATTCCTAAGTCAAAGTATGGTTAAAGTACATGAAATTAGTGTTGTTTAATCTTTGATGTTAGCCAAAAACTACTCTTCACAGCACCCACAATGTGCCTAGAGTTTATAGCTCCTATAATTCATATGGAGCTACATGTATCAATAGCATATCTAAATACAATTGTAGATTCTTTTTTATGAGATCCATTGCTCCTACAACTATTGGAACTGTCTGTGTATCCTCCTTCCACATTGCCCTCATTTCTGCCTGCAAATCGTGGTATTTTATGACTTTGTGTTTCTTTGTATGTAGAGCAGTGTAATCACTGTGTGTAGAAAGTTCAGTTATCCTGCTACTTTTGTCTTCTTTTCATGGACTACTGTATCTGGATGTAATGGGATCCTATCTCGCCTACATTCACAACAGATGGGCTCGGAGCCGATCCATCGGCTCCGACTCGGCAACTAATACACTAGCACGAAGTCTCTCATTGGCTGGGCTACTCCCTATCCCAGGATGCACTACACCTGCTTCCCCAGATCTCGTTTGCCGCTTTACAAGCTGGACGTGGTCTCGACTTGGCTGGAGCTAAGTGGTTCTTTTTACCTTTATTGGTCTTTGACCTTGGGGTTTTTTGTCATATATTAACCAAACAGCTGTTTTAACAGCTATTCCTTATTATTCTTTACTATTTGTTACATTTTGAGTGCTTGAGTGTCTTCTGGTACTTTATTTTTTCAGTCGGGCAAGGCCCGTTTAAGTTAGAGGGCCTTTGCCCTACCTTTGAGTGCTATTTAGCCTTAATTACCTTTTTTTGTGGTTAATTGTTTTTCGGGCCAAGCCCGTTTAAATTAGAGGGCTTTGGGCCGTTGAATCTGTTTTGTCTGTTTGTTTGTGAGGTAAACTTTTTTTCCTAAATACTCGCGCCAGTGTGTCTCGTGCTTTTCAGTTGGCGCAATTCTGTTTATAGTGCTTACTTATTGTGGTAAAGTCATACTTGTGGAAGGGCCTGTATTATGTCTAAGGAACAAAAGTCAGGCTTTAAAAAATGCACTCGGTGCATTTATAAAATGTGCATCACAGACAGCCATTCAGTCTGTGTTTATTGTTTGGGGCCGAAACATCTACAAGAGACTTGTAGCGTCTGTCATGCGTTCTCCTATAGAGTTCTTCAAGAACGCAAGAACAAGTTAATTTTGAAAGGGCTTATTAAACCTTCTTTTGAGGAAGCCTTGGATCCACCTGTTGCTTCTAAAAAGAAAAGATCGTCGGCTCCGACAAGTCTGTCGGAGCCGTCTACCAAAAAGCCAAAATTGACTTTTTCTTCCTCGGCTCCACTGACTTCGGGGCCGAGGGTCGAAGGGTCTGCCTCGATACCTCCTGCCTCGGCTCCATTGGTTTCGGAGCCGCAGGTTGGAGTATTGAGAGGTGAATCACCCCCATCGGTTCCAATGGCTTCGGAGCCGGTGGAGGTGTGCAGCTAGACTCTTCCCCCTCGGCTCCGAAGCAAGCTCCTTCGGCGCCGATGGTGGTCCATGCTGTGGTGGAACCGGCGCCGATAGCGTTGGAGCCGTTTCGGAGCCGGTCCCCTTCTCTCTCGGAGCCGAGAGGAAAGTCTTCTCGATTGTCTACCTCCTCTAAATCATCGAGACTTTCTGATTCGGACCTGGATAGGGTGATACAGAGGCTATTCCAATCTCCAGTTTTTACTAAATTGGTCTCGGCTCCAGCACAGTTAGCTTCGGAGCCGATCCCCCCTCCAACACATTCGATTCCTCCTCCAACCTCCTCGGAGCCGTTGGAGTCGGTGGTGGTGGAGCGAAGCGGAGCCATACGGTCGGAGCAGAGACCCCTTCGAGGTCTCTCGGTTCCGACTGTGCTTCCTACCCTGTCCTCCGGTTCAGGGTTTGGTACTGCGACCTCTTCAGCCGGGCCCGAGGGGAACACTTTGGGTTTGGGTGCTTCGGTGCCTAGTCTTGCTCTCGGAGCATCGGCTGCTGGAATTCCCAGTGCCATCGTGGCCTCTAGACCAGTGACCTCCTTGGATTCTGGAGGTCCGGCCTTTGAGGCCATGAGGAGCGCGCTGGCCATGCCTTTGCCGGTTCAGCAAGATTCTACCTCACCATCCCTGGATTTGGAGACTGGTGCCTCTGTTGTGTTGCAACTCCCCGGCAGCGGGGCCCCAGGGCCTGAGGATACCCCCATCGGGGGTTCCCTTCTTCCGGGTTGTCCGTCCGAAACTGCTTCGGACGAACCCCCACGGAAGAAATTGTGTAAGAGGAAGCACGTAGACTCCCAAGATGAGTCTGTTACATCGGATACTGACCTCGATGACGCAGAAGGGTCCCCCAAATCATCTTCGGATGATATCTCCTTCTCAGATATCTTGGAGATTCTGAGACAGAGAGGTGACTGGCAAGCCAAAACCCCTTCAGCTGAGGAGTCAGTCTTCCTCAAGGCCTTTGGGGCCCAGCCTTCCGCCTCCTGGGTGTCTCCACCCTTCGATGAACTCCTTGATTTGGTTTCTCGAAGGGCGTGGGAACACCCTGATTCTGTGGAACCGGTGCCTGCCAGGCCCAATAAATTTTTGTCAGGCCCCCCCCAGAAGGAATTTCTTATAAAGGGTGTGCCTGTAGATGCTTTGGTGGTGGCTTCTGCCACACAGCAGGACGTGGCAGAGGCTTCAACGTCTGTTCATCCTCCTAATAAGGACTCCAGGAGCATGGGTAGGTACGGGAAGCGTACCCTGTCTTCAGCGGCCTTTACCTTACGGTCGCTGAACTACTTATGTCATTTTACGAGGCTCCAAAGGGATCTCCTCAAAGAGCTAAATGACTCCCTTGTTGGTAATCTACCTGAGGCGCTGGCCCCGACTGTTGGCGCCCAGATGACTACCCTCTTTTCTATTGTTAACTCGTCCATGAGGCTCATTTCCTATGCGGCCGAAGGGGCGAGTAGAGCTGCGGGAACAGGCGTTGCCCTCAGGAGACACGCCTGGTTACGCTTGTGTTCGTTTGCGGAGGCCTTTAAGTCTTCCTTCGCCGACGCCCCCTTTGATGGGTCATCTTTGTTTGGACCCAAGGTGAAGGACACACTAACTCGGTGCGAGCAGGAGGGCAAGACTTTGACTGCCGTTGGGGCCCGGTTTTCCGCTCCTTCTAGGCCTTACCCCAAGGCTCAGAGAGGAGGGAAAATGTGGTTTAGAAAATCTCAGAAGTCTTTCCCTACTCCACCCAGTGATTCCTCCTCCAGAGGCAGGGGAGGGGGAAATTCAGGAAGACGCCGCCCCAGAGGTGGCAGAGGCCCTCGTAACTCTGGAGACCGCGATTCCTTTCGTGGTTCTTCATACAACCAGCGTCCCTGAGTTGTTGCCCGACTGTGCATCTCCGGAGCCAGTCGGGTGTCGATTTGCGGCGCACCCACAAGCTTGGGAATCCATAACAAGCGATCAGTGGGTGCTTCGCATTATTACCGGAGGATACAACATCCCCTTCAACAAACCCCCCCCTTCTTTAGGGGAAATCCCGGACGTACCACCCAGACAGCGGGATCAGGCAGCATTAGAGGTTTCAAAGCTGCTACAAAAAGGAGCCATCCAGCCTGTCCCCATCGACCAGATCGGATTAGGAACTTACTCAAGATTATTTTTGGTACCAAAAAAGACAGGGGACTTCAGGCCCATTTTGGACCTCAGTTCATTGAATCATTTTGTAAAAAAGTCCAAATTCCGAATGGTCACTCTTCAATCTATTCTTCCTTTGCTGGAAAAAGATGCATGGATGTGCTCCATAGATCTCCAGGACGCTTACTATCACATTCCGATAGCTCAAGAGTCCAGGAGACACTTACGCTTCACTGGAGTCAGTCATTTCCAATTCGAGCACTGCCCTTTGGTCTCACCACAGCCCCCAGGGTGTTCACCAAGTGTCTGGCAGTGGTAACTGCTCACCTGAGAAGTCTGGGATTCCAAGTGTTTCCATATCTAGACTGGCTCCTTACTGCCACCTCCGAGCATCTACTATTCCAGGCGCTCAGCGCCACGTTCACCTTGGGCCTTTTCTTAGGGATTACGTTCAATTTGCAAAAATCTGTACTACAGCCATCTCAGTGTATTACTTTTATAGGCGCAGACTTAGACACAAAAAGAATGCGCGCCTTTTTACCGGCAGCAAGAATTCAGGTCCTACAAGATCAAGTCAAATCCTGTCTTCCCTTACTAAGAGCCCCGGCCCATCAGATTCTACAACTGTTGGGCTCGATGGCGTCAAACATACTTTTAGTTCCCTTGGCCAGACTTCACATGCGAGTTTTACAATGGCTACTGTCGGTTCAATGGTCTTATCAGGAACTTCCCTTGAACCATTTAATCATGATCACGGAAAGTTGCCGTCGAGATCTGCGTTGGTGGCTTCTCCAATCCAATCTCGACCAGGGGCGACCCTTTATACCTTAATGTCCCATTGCCACTGTGACTACGGACGCCTCCCAGGTAGGGTGGGGGGGTCATTACCTGGACAGGTCGGTCCAAGGCACATGGCAGATCCAGGAAACGCATTTGCATATCAATGTCCTGGAGATGAGAGCGGTACTATTGGTACTCCAAGCTCTCCATCACGCTCTCCCACAAGGCCCGATTGCTATCCTATCCGACAACATGTCGGTGGTGTGGTACATAAACAAGCAAGGTGGAACCAAGTCTTACCCACTGTGCAGAGAAGCCATGAGACTTTGGCACTGGGCGGTAGCTACCAACTGCTTTCTAATGGCAACACACATACCGGGGAAATCCAATGTGATTGCGGACAGATTAAGCAGGACCATTCTTTTACCCCACGAGTGGTCCCTCAACCAGGGAGTAACTGCGAAAATCTTCGACAGATGGGGTCTCCCTTGCTGCGACCTGTTTGCCAGCCCTCAAAATGCAAAATGCAGAGAGTTCTTCATGCTGTTTCCTTCTCAGGGACAGATTCCCAGGGACGCTCTGACCCACATTTGGCCCCCCGGTCTTCTCTACGCCTTCCCTCCGTTTCCCCTCCTACCGAGGGTGATACAGAAGGCCATTTACCTGAAGAGCGAGATGATTTTGATTGCCCCGCACTGGCCTCGTCAAGTTTGGTTCCCTTTCCTACAGAGGCATGCGATAGAAGGTCCATGGTTTCTGGATCCGGTGCCAGACCTGCTGACTCATCAGTCAGGACAGCTTCACCCATCTCTCAGGTCCTTGAAGTTGGCAGCATGGTTACTCAACTTCCATCCTTAGTCCGAGACAATGCTCTTTCTCCGGACGTGGTCCACATATTGTCTTCTTCTCATAAACCTTCCACTATCAAACTTTATTCCAGCAAATGGAAAAGGTTTGCCTTCTGGGCTCAGGAACGGGGTATAGACCCTCTCACTGCACCAGTATCGGAGGTTCTGAATTTTATGGCCTCCCTTTTTCAGTTGGGCTCTTCAGTTTCTACCATTAAGGTTCAGCTAGCGGCGATCTCTAATTTTCATGCCTCATTTGAACCTTCATTGATGTCTCTAAAACTTTGTAAGGCTTTCCTTAAAGGGGCGTGGCTCCTTAGGCCTCCATTATCTCATCCTGTCCCTCCTTGGGACTTAAATATGGTTCTTGCTGCCCTAACTGCCCATCCTTTCGAACCAGCTGCTACCTGTGATTTAAAATTTCTATCTTGGAAAACGGCCTTTTTAGTGGCCATAACTTCTGCCAGGCGAGTTTCAGAACTTCAAGCTCTTTGTTCTGATCCTCCTTATTTGATTTTTCACAAGCATAGAGTTTCATTGAAATTAAACCCTTCCTTTATACCAAAGGTGGCCTCCTCTTTCTGTATTCAACAAACTATAGAACTCCCTGTTTTCTTCCCAGAATTCTCTAATAACGCAGAATATACCTTGCATCAATTGGACGTACATAGACAACTGCGTTTTTACTTGAATAGAACCGCTCACACGCGGAAATCAAATTAATTGTTTGTTTCCTTTGCAATGAACAAATTGGGTCATCCAGTAACAAAAACCTCCATATCTAAATGGATTAAAGATTGTATCATTTTTATTTATTCACAGGCTAATAAAGAGCTTCCCTTTCCAGTCAAGGCTCATTCTACCAGGGCAATGGCTACTTCTGTAGCTTTTCACTCCAAGATATCAATAGATGATATTTGTGCTGCGGCAACCTGGAATTCTCCGCACACTTTCATTTCTCATTACAAATTGGATGTGGTTTCTCGAGGCAGGGCTTCCTTTGGTTCCACAGTTCTCAGGAGTGTTTTCCAATGAGCCACCCGGGATTTAGGTGCTAGGGACGCTGTCCCATCTGTTGTGAATGTAGGCGAGATAGAATCCCATTACATCTTTTAGTTATGTACTTACCATAACTTCGGATGTATGGGATCCATCTCGCCTACATTCATAAGTACCCACCCTCCTTCCATTCGGATTTAGAGGAGCTGTAGTCCCCTTTTTTTTGGTGATCTTTCTTGAAGAACTTTAGTTGGTTACAGTGACTACTAGTTTTTCTGTGTTTGCATGGATGTATGAAAGCGAACAAACAAGATCTGGGGAAGCAGGTGTAGTGCATCCTGGGATAGGGAGTAGCCCAGCCAATGAGAGACTTCGTGCTAGTGTATTAGTTGCCGAGTCGGAGCCGATGGATCGGCTCCGAGCCCATCTGTTGTGAATGTAGGCGAGATGGATCCCATACATCCGAAGTTATGGTAAGTACATAACTAAAAGTTTTCTCGCATGTATTTTTTGAACTGTTGATAATGGATGATCTCGTGATAAAAACTTCATTATTCTCTGAAGTGCTTTGTGGCTCATGTTTCCAAAGCTTCTCGCCTACTTCAGCATTGCAATGTTTGCACAGTCCCCAAAGCAACAGGCTTGCCATGTTGTTATGCCTTTTAGTATACAGGCCCTCTGCCATTAGTGTATCATATACCAGCAACAAGATGTGTGACTGTTTCCAGTTCTGTTTTACAAAACCTGCATTTATCTGTTTCTCCAACATGATCAATAGACTTTGTAAGCCAACATGTAGGTAGTCCACTATCCTGGACCGTGAATATTAACCTTTCATCTTTTGGTTTAAATTCACCTCTCCTTAACCTTTCCTGCATCAGATCCTGATTGATGTGAGGTTGTTCCAGGAGTTTTCTATACTTGCAATTATGCCTTTTCCACAATTCTTGCCTTCTCATCTGATGCTTCTCCTTATAGTCTTTCTTTTATTTTTTGCACATTCAGTTGCTGGCTGATTTTTGTCTGCTTCTAGTTTGATTTCCATTATCGTTTCACACCAATATGCTAAACTAAGCAGGGAAATCATTTTAGACTTGTTCTCCTCATGCTTTAAAACTTTCACTTTGTTTGATCTGATGAAGTCAGCAGATAGGTATGCAGTCATGTACATGTAATCACTTTAGAGAAGGCCCATACCTCCTTCAGAACAAGGAATATAGATTCTTGATATAAACTGATGTTTGTATATCATTTGATAAGATTCAAGCAGTTTTCTTTTCATATCCAACTGGTCTAATACAGTTTAGGGCCAATCAATCACTCCAAAACTGTAAGTTAGAACAGGAAGGGCAAATTGGTTTATAGCTTGGACTTTGTTCCTAGACGTCAGGGCTGTTTTTAGTATTAATTTTAGTATTCTAAAATATTCTCACTGAATTTTGTTCATGTTTTATTATATATCCTTCATCAATTCCCAAATGTTTATACACTCCCTCCTGCTCAAGTTCCTTTATATCACATTCCTGTCCCAGACTGATATTTATTCGGTGCTGCAGCTTTCCTGCTTTGAATGTTGTTTTTGCACATTTATGAAGACCACCTGAGAAAGTTTTAACTACATAAACTAAACAAATGATCCTTTGTTCCATTTAACTTTCTTTTATTGCCTTTTTATTCTATTGTCATGATTGAGTTTTCTTCTAAATGACTATAAACTCTATATAGTTTACACATTGCTGGAAGGCAAGTTATTAATCTATAGTTTTTAGGATAGCTTACAGGTTCATTCTTAAGGAGGTGTATCGTTTTTTCCTGTTAACCAGGTTGGTGTCTGTTCAAGATGCACGTATAAATAGTTCTTAATTCAGGGCTAAATCTTCATGTAAAGATGTAAATACTTTTAGCCAGAAGTTAGTTTACTGCATCTGGGCCTGGAGTTTTCCAGTTAGGAGCTTTTCTTCATTTTGTTTCAGATTCTCTGGCTGTTACTTCATCCCATTTCATATCCTGTACATTTGAACTTCTTACTGCTTCTTTTACTTCTTCTATCCATTCAGCATTTTTGTTATGTTCCATAGGGTCTTCATAGATATTTCTCCAAAATGTCTCTCTCTCTCTCTCATTTTTTGGTGATTTTTTTCCTTTGTTTCCCAATTTTCTCTCAAACTTTTTTTGGGTCATCAATCAATTTGTACTTTTCCTTTTTATTTATCTGCATGTGTTCTATATTCTTCTGCCTGTGCTGATATCTTAAATGCATCATTTGCAACAGTGTGAGATAGACCCTGGTCTGTTCTGATACTGTGCATTGCTTTTATCAAGTCTTATCTTTCTAAGTATTTTTGTTGATTTTTTTCCCTCTTCTATACACTTATAACAGTGACACTTCTTGTCTTATTGCTTTATAGTTTTCTTTATTCAGTGCTTCCATGATGGTATTTGATTTCTTCCCTTCATTTCCCTTATCACTCTGTGTTTTTGTGGTAAAACTTTATCTGTTATTAATCTAGCTGCACAGTAATATATCCTCCCTTCTGTTATATCAAATGTATTGCTGTTAATAGTCTTGATTACTGTGTTTGTCTGTTTTAATAGACTTCTAACATTTTGGGTCATCTTCACTTTCTGTAATCTATTTTTTTCATCAGCCTTAATATGTTTTATCCATCTCTATTAAATCAAGGAACTCTTCCCTTAGATAATTTTTTTCTAAACTGAGGGCACATTCTTTGTTTTCCATTTCCTGTGGGCATTCTGCAAACAATTCCAGAACATCTTCCTGTGACATACTCTCTTCAGCTGCATCCTGTGCCATCTCTTGCTCTTTCATATGAGAACTCAGTGACTTGTCACTCCACTACATTGACTGCATCAGAGTTGCCACTATTTCCTGCTCCTTCTCTTGCTGTGCAACTCCAGCTGAACTTTTGAACAGGTTTCCTGCTTATAGGCTCCAGATTACCTTCATGTGGCAAGTGATCGGATGCTTCCCATTCCACCTGTTGATCCTTAATTTGAGGACACATTGTTCCATCATGCTGTGATGTTACTTGAGCTGGATTTTCTACACTAAATCCTTCACTTTCATAAATTAAGTTTCTATTTTTTTTAACTTCTCCATTGCTAATCCTTTTTTGTTTTCTTATTTTTTGTATTGTGAAATGTTACATGTCCGGATGCCTTTGCCTGTATTTCTCTCTGAATATCTTTGGTGATGGTTTTTTGTACTGATCAATTTTGCTTTCTCCTTTGCATAAATACTGCACCATATTAAGTCTTTTCTTTCTCATGTCCATATTTCTTCTTAAGATGTCTCCCACTCTACCTGTTTCTCTTTACTTTGGTGATTCATTCTTCCATCATGCTGTGACATAACCTGTTACTTTCTACACTAAATCCTCCATTTTGCAGGTATTCCATAACTTCAGCTTTTATCTATTTAACTTCTACTTTACTAGTCCTGTGTTCGATGTTTCCCCTTTGTGATCTTATTTTTTGTATTGTGAAATTTTTCATATCTGGGTGCATTTGCCTGTATTTCTCTTCAATTATCTTTGGAGTTTTTTCTTTTGTATTGATTAGTTTGGCTTTCTCTTTTGCCTAAATATTGAACCATGTCAGATCTCTTTTCCTTTCCCTAAGATATTTGAAGAGAAATACAGGCAAAGGTATCCAGACATGTAAAATTTTGCAATACAGAAAATAAGAAAACAAGACAGGAAAGTAGTCTATAGGATTAGCAAGTTTTGTTCTTTATGTTTTCATACTTCCTCTGTCCATTCTTTTTCAAACGGCCCAAACTTTTCTTGGTCTATATAATCTTTTTCATGGATCTGTTGTATTAATGAACACAAATCTGCATGTGATGCTTTTGATCATTTTTCTTGTGCAACTCTTTCTTTCCTCTAATTTCTCTTTTACTCTCATAACTTCTTCAGTCTGGAAATTCTTGGATTCTTGCATAATAACTGTGACACCGCACCACAGGCCCAGTAATCAGGGAGCGTAAATCCTCACCACTGGCAACAGTGGGGGAAGTACATTGGGAGGATGACATGTATACACACACACACACACACACACACACACACACACACACACACACACACACACACACACACACTATTTCCAGATGCAGCTCTCTGCATCAAGTGCATTTAGCATCTACCTGTGAAAATACACAAACAAATGCTTTTACTCAGATCTGTGCAGCTGTTGGAAGTTGTAAAACAATAAAACACTTTCACATCTCAAGCCTAGTAATTATTTCTCTTTCAAGACAACAAAGAGAGTTACCTAGTATAGACATCCTGTCTCTTGCTGTCATAGAGTAATTTAATTTCAAACATTTTTCTGAAAGTAACCTTGTATTCCAGTTTCCATTGTTAAAATATATACATTTAAACAGTTATAATAGTGTATGTACTTTTTTTTCCAGTAGGGCATGCTCTGGTTACATTTTAGCTCAGTGCTTTACAAAATATCTCTTTAGCACACATCTGTGCAAACCATCTTATATGACATGCAGCTGTAATCCATTTGTAAGACAAGCATATGAATTATGTTGATATTCACAAATGACGTATACTTATTTACAAAATTCCAGATAGCTGGGCTGGCAATATCTCCTAACAATGCATAATTTCTCCCTTATTTTCAATATTCATCTCTTATCTTTATGGCTACTACAACAGGGGGGGGGGGCATCATCCCCTGATTCTAGCCTAAAGCTACTGTAGGAATGTTTCCATATCTTGGGGAATCTACACAGTCATTTTTTTTCAAGTCCTGGCACCAGTATGCATACCAGGGTTGGGCATATTTTATACTAGGACTTATGCACCCAGCTGTCTTTTTTATTTTTTTAACCAACCTGTCTCCATGATATAAGCTATATAAAATACAGTCTATATATCAGTGTTGTCTTGGTGAGATTTTGTGAAAACAGGATCCTCCACATGAAGGTACAATCCATGACTTAAGTATGAATTCAATTGCGGCAGTACTACTCTCTTTTTTCTTGCTGATTTTAGCACCCAATTAACAGTGAACACAATTATGCAAACACATGACTCTGTCTTGTCTTTGAGAGAAAATATACCCACCTTGCACCAGTCTCTGTCCTCACTGCTGCTCCTAACCATGAAGCTCTGTCATGAGATACCTTCCCTTTCTATGACTGAGTGGGCATTCCCCAAACTGATTAGTGGCTTCAGAGATGGGAGGAAAAAAAAACTGCTCGAATGTTGGACTTGGCTGATTGATTTGTATAGTTTGTCAGAAATCATATTCTTTTTCTGCTGCATTCGCTGTGGTTATCAACATATGCAGTTCTTTTCTCAAGATCTTTAAGAATTTGAATGTTTGCATTTTTCTTTACATGCTACTGCTGCAGTTTCTGTGATTGCTGTCAACTCTTAGAGGGTTGAATCTGGTGGGAATCATGAAGTGTCTTAAATACAACCGTCCCATTGGTATGGGGATGCTGTATTTTCATGCATATTCTTGTCTGGCCTCTGCCAGAGGCTATAGATGTGGTGAATTGTTACTTTGTGATAGTGGAAGAAGCATATATGAGCATTGTTTAAATAGGAGTGGGTAAGGGGAAGGAAAAGAAACAGCCTTAGCTGACCTGGTGATGGCTGCTTAACTGATAGCAAGCTGCTGGCCGTTTATTGGAGCCACACCTTCCTGTGTTTGAAGCTGGGCATGTGAATGGACCAAAGGAGATATAGGTTTGTCTGCTGAAATAGATGTGCTAAAGCTACCTGCCCTGGCATGTAGATAGTTGCACTGGCTTAAGTGTTGTGGGGGTAGAATGAGTTACAAATTACCAATGGAGCTGTTGGCTTGGAGGGTAGGGATAACGTAATTTTTAAATTGATTGTAATGCTCAAGGATACAAGGCTAATGATATTTACATTAGGTAGTTAATGAGGACTGTGTATTATTTTGTAAGCAGATTTACAAATGGAAATTACTAAGTGATGGCATCTTTCTTTTTAATGATTTATTGAAGCACTGAACATTCTTAAATAAATCTCTTTGTAGTAATAAAATATGGGAAAGGAAGTGGAACATTTTAGCCTCAGTGGGAACTCTGGCAGATGTTTTCCCTAGACAAATCTGACAAGAATTTTAAAATATTTTGATTTTTTTTTTTTTTTTTTTTAACTGTCGTTGGGGTTTAACTGGATTATATTAACATTTGGTCTGCTGACATTCTACTAGTTGAATATTGTTTACTTGAGCAGTCTTGGACCTGATGCTGTCTACTATGCAGCTTTTAGACATCAGCTAACAGAACTTTATTGTGCATAGTTACAAACATTTTTTTTTGAGTTTTTTGGCCTCTGAACTCAGTCTTGATTGTCAAGCCTTTCCTCTGGTCATCTTTTTTGCTTTAACTGCATTATATCTAAAGCAATGTCATGGTGTGACAAGCACCCCAGTGGCTATATGAACTCTCAAAACAAATAGCTGACTAACAGAGATGAGCATTGTGTAATGTTTAAGAATTTCATTCAGTGTTCCAGTGCCATGTCTAACTAAGCTCATGGGCTAGTCTTTGTTTAAAAAAAAAAAAAAAAAAAATATTTTATTGGATTGCTGGCATATGTTATACTCAGTCCATCTGTGCTTTTTTCCAGCCATCCAGCAGAAAACTGAGCAATAGTTATGAAGTAAATTAAGATATAATTAAATGCCAAAATTTAAATGCCATAGTGCTATCGTTGCATTTTATTTGTATATTAGTTTCTAAGTTTTTGGTGTGTGTGTGTGTTTGGGGAGATTTGACTGTGTTTTCTTGACTCACCTGAGCTTGGATTTCAAAACATCTGCAAAAGGCATCCGTAATGCACTTTGGAGCACTCTGTCTCAGATTATATGTATTTAATCAAGCCTGTGAATAGCCCAAGCTAACTCCTTAACCATTTGCCAGTATCCTACCCAATCAAAACCTGTACCTTGTATCTGTGAGGCAAAGACCTTAACCATTATGCCAACTCTCTCATTGTTATGTTATGTAAAGCTTGGCATTAAATAAAATAGTTTAAGCTATGCTGTAACAGAATTAACTATGCAAAGATAACCACGCGAGCAGCCAGAATGCAATTTAAATTGAATATTTTACTGTACACATTCTAAGAAATGGCTCGATTGGTTTATTAAATTTTTTTTTTTTGCACTGGGCAAACCCCTCTGCACTTCCACCCACCATGCACAGGGCTTATCCCTCCTCTCCCCCTTACTTTGTTCTCACTCCAAGGCTGCTGCACCTCTGAGAAACAGGAATCACTGACAGACAATGGAAAGGCTTTGTTAGAGCTCTTCTGTCAGAAGTCTGCACATTCAGATGTTATGTGGTATATGAGCAACAAGCATCCTGCACATGTGTGTCTCACTCATGTGACATAAAAAGCTGAAGACTTGAGCTTCTGTGTATATGTTATATACAACTATACTAACAACTCTAGTGATATGAACAAGTGACTATATAGAAGCAGAAACTATGCCATGGTTGCAACATTCCAAAAACATACGTCTGGAGCATTTCTCCCCGGGCCTGTATCTCTGTAATCTGTACAGCTGCTTTTTACTGTCCTTTTTGTTTTGAGATGGAGCTAATATCTGTTAGTTTTGACCTCAGTTTGTAGTGAAATCCTTTGTCTAGGTGGCTATCTGCTTACTTAGCGAGAGAAAGTGAACAGAACTGGTTTCATCTGGGCAGGGCATTCATGCAACTGTATTGTCTAGATAATAGGTCTGTTTCTGCTTTCTGTGCCTTAAATCAGATATGCCTGTTACTCAAGCTGTGCTGAATGACTGACTTACTGCCTGCTGTGATATTCAGAAAAGATAAGAGTTTATTCTCATTTTTCGTCTGCACTTTTGATTTAATATCTCTCTGTACAACTGTTTTTCCCACCTACCCACCTTGTTCTTGTGGTGGTCTTATGTCTTGGTGGCTTTGAGTTGCCTGCTTCTGGTATAAAGTTGATGCTGGACACTACCCCGCATTTGCATTGCATCAGCTCATTCTACTGTTAATAGTGACAATTTAGCAAAGGCCCGCCCCTTTAGTCTCTGCATATTGAATTATCTCATTATCTTCTGCCTCTTCACTTTCTACTAAAAAAAGGTTTCCTACCTCTCCTTGAACTAGTGTAGCCCAGATATGTATCCAGGATTTTTTGTAAGCTTTTGAGTGGTGCTCTTCAATTATTTCCCTTAGATCTGTTAGTTCTCTGCTCTCCTCCACTTTTATTAGCCTAGCACTTTAAACTATTCCCGATGCTAGAAAGTTTGCTCTTCAAATTTTTCCTTAGAACTAGCTGATTTCTCAGTAGTAGCACTAAAATCTGAATCCCTATGACTAGCACTTGATCTAAAACTTGCTGGAAAGCACTAGGAAGCCTTAAACTGATACAAGCACTCAATTTTCCTAGTTAATAAGGAGGAATTAATCGTAGGGGCACTAAACAGCTTATAATTGCAAAGTACCTTGCCAAGGTAAGGGAAAACAGCTCTTGTATGTTACAAAAGAAATACCGAACCAGGCATGTCCAAGGGTCAACTTCCAGTGATTTCTTCTGTCTACCTGGTGAATCTGGAATCTGGGCATACTGGGGTAATTCAGCAATTGCCTCATGTACACAGACAACCCTCTCCTCCTACCACCCAACGTTACAACCTGCGAGAGATGCACTTACATAGCCAAACTGGAGGCAAAGCTCTCTCCAGCCAAGACTGTGCTAGACAGTCAAGAGGAGAAGGTTAACACCTGCACTACACCTCAAGCAACACAGAGCCCTTCAAAACTCATGCCACCAACATCCACACATAGTAACACTAAACCCACTTATGCGGAGGCTCTTAACATTAACCTGCCCAAGCAACAAGAACCTCTGAAGCTGAAATGCAAACAAACACCAATCACAACCAAAGTGACACACAGCTCAAAACACCAGTGTACCACCAAACAACAGCCCCTAAGGCAAGACAATATGCCCAACACTTTAGTCATAGGTAACTATAGTCAGGCACACTGACGTCCCACTCATCAGGCTGAACAAGGTGAAAATTACTGTCAGCTGCCTGTCTGTTGCCAGGATCCGCCACATAACACATGCACTCAAGTCACTCCACAACAAGTACAAATATGACTCTGTCATTGTCCATGTTGGAGTGAATGACGTGAGACGTACCTTGGAGTGAAAGACTTGAGACGTACCTCCCTGGACTACATGAAAAGAGACATGGAAGAGCTCTTGGATCATGTGGTCCAGGCAGGTATGACCCTAGCCTTCGCCCAAATGATTGACTTCAACAATTGGCTAAGTTTCTGGTGTCATTCAAAGGGGATCCAGTATCTGTCTGCCTGTGACAACATAATCGACAAACCACGATGCTTTGCCAAAGATGGTCTGCACCTGTCGCCCCTGGGATTCAGGTTACTGGTTAAGGCTCTTGCCACCCCTATAGTGCCTTTTTTAGGCAAGGCTCAAAGGACAAAACCAACACCATAACAGATATAAGTATGTAAAATCTGAAGGTAATGCTACTCAATGCTAGAAGTCTAAACCTCAAAATGCACTCTCTCGCGGCACTCCTAAAAATGGAGAACATTGATATGTGTGCAGTAACTGAGACCTCATTCAGGGCTCCAGAGAGCTCCCCTGCAATAACAGGCTACAACTCTTAACACACTTTTCGTCCACCAAACCAGGACTGAAGCACTAAAGGTGGAAGAGTGTCCATATTCACCAAGGATATTCAAACCTCCAGGCTAGTTGCCCAACACAATGCATCTGAAATTCTACAGGTGCAGCTAACACTAGGTAAGACTACAATCCAAATTGTAACTTGCTACAGATCACCCACCATGCCCCAAGATTCTCACTACACCTTTCTAAACATACTAGATAATATTAAGATACAACCAAACACCCTAATACTAGGTGATTTCAACTACCCTGCCATTATGTGGGAAAACTACTCTGGTACCAACACCTTTGCCCAACGGTTCTTGGAATTCATAAATTCCAACACCCTGGACCAACTAATCCATAGTCCCACCAGGGGCTCAAACATCCTAGACCTGGTCATTACCAACATGGGAGACCAATGCTCCACACCAGTGGTCACCCCCTGATTGATCAGGTCTGACCATAAGCTAATCACCCTTGACGTCCACATCCCACCCCCACCAACAGTAGGGAAACCTCCATAAAAAACTTCTCCAAAGCCAACTTCATGCTACTCAAGTCAGAAGTGACAAACTTCATGACATCCATGCAGACGGGAACTGAAAGTTCGACTGCTGAATCCTACACTAAGGCACTGTACGAGCACATCCAAACAGAACCAAGACGGTCTCCTCCAAAAAAGAACCCAGTCTGGTGGTCCCCTGCCATAAACAAACTATACAACAGAAGGAAGAAACTGTTGCAGAAAAGAGGAAAATCCCAGGATTCAAAAAAACTCCCTTGCCAGCCTCAGTAAGAAGCTGAGATCCCTCTCAAAATCCTCCAAAGTTAGTTACAAAAATAAAATTGCCAAAGATTCCAAGGACCAACCACAAGGCATTCTATGGTTATGTCAAGAATCTAAATGGCAATGCTCAGATCTGCTCTGAGCTACAACAGAATGACATTAAATATACTGATCCCAAGGATATTGCCAATATCCTGGCAGATAGATTCAGTGCCAACTTCACCCCTCTCTCACCCCCTAAAGGGCCCATCTCAATACCAAAAGATTGCCAAATTCTGGTACTCACTGCCACACAGTTAAAAAAACGCACTCTCCAAAGCTAAGAATACAGCATCCATGGGACCAGACGACATCCCAGGCTGTGTACTACATGAACTCCAAAATGAACTGACACCTCACCTAAGTGACATGTTTAATCATAGCCTCACCTTAGGCTTCAGTGAGTGGCACACAGCTGCAGTTATCCCACTCCACAAGGGGGGATCCAACTTGGATCACGAGAACTCTCATCCCATCAGTCTGATGAGCCTGATTTGCAAAGCCATGGAACGCATTATCATGGAACTTATAAACAAAGACATTGGCAACCTTCAAACACTGGACCCCACCCAGTTTGGTTTCATAAAGGGCCGATCTTGTCTCCTCAACCTGATTGACTTCTTCGAATCAGTCTCAAGAGCCGTGGACGGGGGTAAGACGGTCCACACAGCCTATCTGGACCTCGCAAGGCCTTCAACACCATCCTCCACTCTGGAATCATAGATAAACTTACTAAGCTGGGCATTAATCCCTCAATGGGTTGCCAACTGGTTTACTGACAGAACCCACACTGTAAAAGTCGCCGACTCAAAATCCAGCTCCAGACAAGTGATAAACAGAGTACCTCAGGGTTCAGCCCTGGGACCTCTCTTGTTTGGCATCTACTTCTCTGAAGTACAGGCCAAGCACTAAGGGAGTCTGGCTAACAAAGTTTGCAGATGACTGCAAACTGGGAGCCATTATTGAATCCCCAAATGATGTGGATATTCTACAAAAGGGCCTTACAGAAACAGATGCTTGGTGCCAGAGCCATGGGCTCAAGCTCAATGCCAAGATATGCATAGTTATCCCCTTTGGGAAAAACCATGTATCCATGAATTACCACGTAAGTGGCAGTACACTAAACACCGAAAGTGTGATAAAGGACTTAGGGACACTGGTGGACAGTGGTCTCACCTTCGATAACTATATAGCCACAACAGTCAGGAAATCCTTTTATGTGGCACACCTCATCACTAAGGGCTTTTCCAGAAAAAAGGAGGTCATTGTCCCACTGTAGTCATCCCTTATTAGACCCGTTGTAGAGTACAATGCCCCGTTTGCTGTGTACCTCACAAGACGTCTGCAACAACTGGAAAGGCCACAGAAATACCTCACTAAAAGAATCACAGGCCTAAAGCAGATGCCCTTTGCTGACCATCTAAAAAAACTCCAGTTATACTCTGTTGCATGTCGCCTACTCAGAGGCGATCTCTGCTTAACATACAAGGCCATGTCAAACCCAGTGCTGTTGGACATGCTACACTTAAAGAAATCCCAATCCCTCAGAGCCACACGCTCCAGGGATCTAAACCTGGTCATCACAATGAACAAAACATGCTGGAGAGATACATTCCTGACCCAGAGACTCCCCATACTCTGGAATAAACTGCCCATACATTTCAAGTTGAGCGCCTCTTTGGCCCTCTTCAAAAGGAACTTTAATGACTGGATGGGAAATGGAAAATTCACCCTGGGGATCACATCAGTCACCCTGCTAGACAGGGTATCAGGGAAGTAAATATTCTGGGAAGAAATAGCCAGGGAATTATTATGGCTAAGCTTGTATGGGCCCTAGGGCCGATAGCCTAGTACCAACCTATGAAAATAGGCTCTGTCTTAGACTTTCCCAGTCAACAAATGTTAAATAAATAAACTAACTATATGTATGTGTGGTGGACTGTTTTTTGTGATCATTTTTTTTTTCTTGGCATAACACTTTTGAATACAAATTGTAGTAAGGTACATATGGCAGAGATAAAGAGGGAGGTTTGGAGGTTTTCAGTTTTGTGTTGTTGAACAGTTATGGGCTACTTACCAGAGTCGCTACTGATTTAAACTGCTAGTTAATGTAAAAATCAACAGAGTTTTCTAGCTTAAAACAGCATAATGCTGTATACCTCTAGGACATTTTTCTTTCAAATAATGTCTCACCTATTTGCAAGGATACAAATAAAATAATAAAACAATTAAAATGTACTGGTTGTATAGTGCCAAAAAAGATGCAATTGCTCTACAAAACTGTTAGAACTAACTACTATTATTTTTACATTTAGAAGTCTAATCTGTTTGGGAACAATTATGTTTTTTGATAGCTACATGTTTGTCCATAATCACCATCGAAGCCAAACAGTGATTAAACTAAGTCCAGCTCAGCTTTATTTACTTTACTTACTCTTTGTTGACCAGGTTAGTACCAGTTGGTCACTCTGATAATCATACTGACCAGGGGAAATTTAGCTAGTGTGCCCCAGGGAAATTAACGGTATTGGGAACATAGGCAGTATCAGAAATACTTTCCCAGCAATGCATAGTGAACAGTCCTGTTTGCTTTCATATCATGTAACCGGATTATTGCCATTGTTTTTGTTACTGCCCTTTCTGATGCATCTGCTTAGGAAAATAATTACTGAAAAGTATGTTCCCACAAGTTTGTATGAGATGTATCCTACCTTCAAAAACATCTGTAAACGGCCTCTGGTGACGAAGGGAAGTCTGATGATGTTTTAGTTTTTTTTGTTTTGGTGCTCTCATTTACAAACAAAAGTACACACACTGAAGAGAATGTTTCAGTGTTATCTCTCTGAAATTGCAGTAATGCTTTTTGCTATGAAATCCAAAAACATGTTTCATAAATTTGCCTTAAATGTCCAGACATGAGAACTAAGGAGGTAGTGCAGTTTTCTAAAGCCTATTTAGAGAAGTGACATTTGTTTTATTTTGCTTTTGAAGTCACTGACAGATGTACTGAGCTTTGCTGTAGGAGCACTGTGTATGTTATGTCCACCCACTGGTTTATTCTCATGAGAGTTATCAAACTTTGTTATGAATCACTGTTTGATTCAGTGCATTCACGTTTTCCCTGTTACATTATTTCCATATCTGCAGTTGCTTAGCAACCCTGGGTCAGTCTGAATATGGAAAGGCTTCATTTTTTTCTGTTAGATAGTCCCTTACTTCTAAATGAGAATTACATCTGCCTTACATCTTAAGAGCACTGTGTCAGAATATTGTTGGCATTGTTGTATAAGACTGTCAGCAAAAGGTAGGGCCCATTAAGACAGATATGATAGAAACGTACAAAAATAAGGCCGTGTAATTTTAGCAGTATAGCTCCTGGCGACTTGCAGATTATTTTTTTTATTTTATTTGCCCTGTGTTTGTCAGAACATTGTTTGAGTGCCCTGTTTGGAGTATAGCATCACTGCTAATACTGTGTCAATATGCTTGTGTCATGAAGTATGTACATGCCTGAATGTTTTGGAGTAGTTGTAATGGAGTACAGATGAGTAGGAGTGTTGGATTGCTTATCAGTGTACCTCAGAAGTGTCTCTAAATTTGGCTTGTACTTTTGTTCTGACATACTACAATCTCTAATGCTTTTTTAATAAGACTTTGGATTCTTATGAACAAATAATGACATTCATTGCTGTTAAAGACACCTATTTTTTTTTTTTTTTCAGAAAATGAATGCTAATTCATCTACTCTTATTTTGTGAGCTTACTAAATCAGTTGTATCTTTCGTCTTTTCCCATCAGGGGTCGCCACAGCAGAACTCCGGTCCACTAATGATTGGCAGTAGATTTTTACGTGCCGAGTTGCCGGCCCTGATGCACAACCTGCAACGAAGGTACGCCCATTCATGCATGTCTCCACACAGAAGACGCTCTAGCTGAGAATCGAACAGGACAACGTCTTACTGTGAGGCGACAACACTACCGTATTGCTATTTCCAAACAATATCTGATTTGGAAGCTTTTTTCACGAGTCTTTTGCTAAGAGGATGTGGGATGTTACAAGTATACAACTAAGACAAACTACATAAAGTAACAGAAAGTACTGGGTCATATCAGAGGCTTGGGAGGACAACTAAGACAAACTACATAAAATAACAGAAAGTACTGGGTCATATCAGAGGCTTGGGAGGTCTTTGATGAGAAGAAACCCAGAACAGTTTTGTAGGTTCATAGATTAATACTAGACTAACTGCCTTTGTGGGCCATTTTTATGCTAGCCAGTTACCCCATGTGAGTATCAAACCCTGCACCTTGTGTCTGTAAAGTAAACACCTTAACCATTTGCCAGTATCCTACCCAATCAAAACCTGTACCTTGTATCTGTGAGGCAAAGGCCTTAACCATTATGCCAACTCTCTCATTGTTTTGTTATGTAAAGCTTGGCATTAAATAGAATAGTTTAGGCTATACTGTAACAGAATTAACTATGCAAAGATAACCACGCGAGCAGCCAGAATGCAATTTAAATTGAATATTTTACTGTACACATTTTAAGAAATGGCTCGATTGGCCTAAACTTTGGATTGATGTGGTTAATTTTTAGAAATAATTTCTGACAAACTCTGTTTAAAAGTGAAAAGACGTGAGGGAATAGTTTTAGTGGCACACCAGGCTGTGATTTGTTTGATGTCTATTGTCATGCAAAGTTGACTAATTAGTTAAATCTATCCAAGTTGGAAATGTGAAATTCTAGCTCACCAGGAACTGAAACTTGCAAAACTGCTCTTTGCAAAAAGTATTTTTTATCTCAGTAAATTGTTGACACTTTTGCAAGCTTCTTTCAGAGAATGTGCAGTATGCATACCTCTCAACCTCTTGAGCAGTAAATCTGGACAAAGCCATGAATAAAAGTGGGACAAAGGCTGAAAAATAGGGACAATTTATAAATATTGCTCTTACAAACTTTGAAAGTTGATAGACTAACAGGTTTTGCATTAGCTAGAATTTTCTTAAGGGTATGAAGTCTGAAACTCAAATGTCTTTCATTATTTTTTAACTTCAGTCTTTAACAATTTGCCACTAATTTGCCAGAAAATCACAATTTTATGAAAAACGGACCAAAAATATGGGGCAAAAATCTGAGCATTCTTTGAAAATCTGTACAGTTGAGAGGTATGTGTAGGAACAACATTTGCAAAATTCAGTGCAGACCAGTCAATGACACATGATCTGCAGACCCTCAGACTTGGCAGTTTATTTCAGGCATTCCATTCTAAGTGAATTGAAGTATAGCCTTAGAACAAATGGTAGGGCTACTTTTTCCTCACTGTGTGAGCATAATGGTGCATTGTGGGACATATTTAGCTTTGTAAAGGAATTAGGATGTTGAGGGCAGACAATGGTAAAAAAAATAATAAAATTAGGAGTAAGTAGTTATTTTCCTGTAGGCAGCTTTAGGAGGTACAGTAATTCATGGCAAGATAAAAAAATATATATGTTTGTTCATCAGTTGGCTGTAGTTGTCCTTTAAACTTATCCTAATAAAATATGCAAGCATACTGAATCCATTTGAGCCACTGTTACATACAGATAATTATAATTAAATATCATTTTTCTGATCTGTGCAATAAAGACGGTATGTTCTCCCTATACTCCAAGGTAAAATCTTTCTCAGATTTGTGGAAGACAAAATTCTAGACACAGCATGATTGCAGAGAAAGTAGGCATCTCACTTTGTTTTAAAATCTCAGTCCGGAATGTTGCTTTATTGACAAACTGCAGTCTGTCATACTGATAAACGCATATCAGAAAAGAAGTCTGCTAATCATGCATTGTACCTGTTAGAACAAAACAACATAATGTCGCAACCTGTTTTTTCATTGTCAGTACATAAATCAAAAATAAGCAAAATAGCAAAAATGCCACATCCTGTGTTGACACTGGTCGCGCACAGAAATTATAATCAATTAAGGCACCTGTTTTATATGTGCTCTGGCACACACATTTGAACAGATAAAGACTTTTATGCCATTATAGGTTCACAAAGTTCTGTGACGATATTCGATCCCCTCTAAAGGTAATAGAATGAGGTCTGCCAAAGCTCTTCAATCGCTGGTTGTACAGAATGATATGAGACACCTTAGACTTATTCATATCATGGACAGCACCTTTAAGTAATTTACTGTGCAATGAACTGTGAAATAAGTCATGACCAAACTGTCAAAACCTCATTGTGTTACTTCTATATCTTTGCAGTATGAGTGGCTTCATTGCATTTGCAGAGTGTATCGTTTCTGAGCAGAGTCTTGTGTCCTGCTTTACACTTGCCGGTCACCAGCTGCAGTGTAGTTCAAGTTTTAGTTCTACATACTGATGTACCTTACATCCACACCCCTCAGTGACTGATATTAAATCCTTGCCATTAATTAAAGTTTGGCTGAAACTCGAAACTAATATTTTATGGTTTGCAAGCAGGCTCTCAGTGGGCTGCAAAAAGTCAATTTTACTAGAAGCTTCTCCGTGCTTAGAAATAAAAGAAAAAGCTCCCATTAATTGCATTTATATGAAGAAATACTTTGCCTTTACTGATAGCCTACTACACCCAACCCAAATTCAGAATCCATTACAGTTGCATGGATGTGTGCCTAATACCCTATTGTAAGTTATCCCATTAGTGACTGTAAGCATCTTTTCTGTCAGTGTTGCATGTGATAGAAACTGTAAGTGTATCTTTAGTAGTTAAAAGAAAATCACGCCTTCCATACATTGCAGTGCCATACCCACATCTGAACAAACCAAGACCCCTTAAAAGTGACTCAGAGGATGCCCACCCCAGCATGCCAATAATCATCCAAGTGACACTTGAATTACCTTCCCATCATCAGTAT
This sequence comes from Protopterus annectens, assembly GCF_019279795.1. NCBI lineage: Eukaryota > Metazoa > Chordata > Ceratodontiformes > Protopteridae > Protopterus > Protopterus annectens. Next base: position 1,032,444,878 of record NC_056748.1, read on the forward strand.
GCTAAAACTGTGTATGTGAATGTGCGTGTGTGTGTGTGTATATATATATATATATATATATATATATATATATATATATGTGTGTGTGTGTATATATTCATGTGTGTGTGTGTATGAGTTTACTTTTAAAACACACCTCCTGTTAAATATACCAACTCTGAGATCATACTGCAGTGAGGAAAAGAGTAAATATACCATTCCGCGCTTTATGGAGATCTCCATTTAAACGGTTCGAAGTTTCACAACTTTGATCTTATGCTCTTGACTGTAAGAAAATTTGAAGTTTTGAAACTTTGAAATTTGTAAGTAGACCCCGTGTGTGTATATAAATACACACACACACACACACACACACACACACACAGTCTGCATGTATGTATATGTACGATGGATTCCAAGTAGTTTTCTTGCAGCCTGTAATAGTCAATTGGTCAAGTTTATTTGATCACTCTGGTCAACCAAATGCTATTCAGCATTTTCCATTATACTTGTGAGTGTGTTTATGTGTTAAAATTCCCCATAATGACTCTGAATGGTGAATGTGGAATTACAGTTTTGGAGGCTGGGCAGAGAACTGGATATAATTTGTCCTGAGTGGGGAGGCCATTCCTCCTTCCTATAAATGTATAGAGGAGAGAACCAGTCTGTGAAACTGATGGAGATCTATAGCAGAATGTGCACTCACAAAACACACAGGGAGTCAACACCTTTTGCCAGTTTTCAGAATGCCTGTTCATCTACTGCGTATATATGGGAGGGGAAATGAAACCTGAGCACTACCAATGCCTCCCTACCCCAACTATTTGCCATGCTAACTGCAATTCCTTATTTGTACATTTTTTCCATTTTTTAATTTTTGTCTTTACAGCCTAATATTTTATGGTTCCCTGCTTTTAGTATTTTTTCAAACCCCTATTTGTTGAAAGATGCTGGGTAAGCCATAAATTGCATTTTAAGATCAGTTCTCATACATTTTGGTCTTACAAGTCATTACTTGAAGTAGAGGTACACCACGTACTGTTGTACAAATATCCTTTTATATACACTGTATGATTTGACTAAATAACAAAGGTAGCTTATGCCACATAAGACATGATTAGACATGAGTCAAAAGACAGAGAGAAACCCATAGTCTATGCTTTTAGTAATGTCCTAAGGGAAAGTTACTAACGTGGCCTATAGCTGTCAAATTTCTCTCAAACATTTTCATCTCCATTTCCTTCCCTTATTAGGAGAGACTTGTGAAATTTTGTCTGAGATGGCTAGAAATGTACCGGATTTTTAGATTGCCAAAATGAACGGCCTTAAACCTTGTTTTATCTTGCTGGTTAACCATGACTGTGTTTCTGAATGCAAACATTTAGAAAAAGAAAACTCTCTGAAATTAAATTAAAACAGCATTTTCTCATACAGTCAAAAAAGTTGAAAGTGATTAATCTGTCTGTCAGGAGTGCAACAGGAATAGGCATCAGTGATTGAGAGGCTCAGTCTTCTCTTACATTGGGTAAGACTTCCTTCCATCTCTTGCTGTTAGGATGCAGTTTTACCAGTATGCAAAGAAATGTCTGCTGTAGTTACCCTGGTCTCCCCACCGACTTACTATATTAAAAGAGAAGGTGGACAGCTCTAACACTGAATATCTTCCTTATTGGGACTTGTGGTTGGGTTTATCATATGACTGTACCAGACATTTGGCATCTTTCTGGAAATTCCCAAGTTAGGAGAAGTGTGTGCCCATAACGATGCATTTTATTTATTTCATAAATCAGGTAAGTGAACTGTGTTGGCACCTTTTTCAACTGTAACCAGGGCCAAGTGGCAATACAAGCACAGAACATGTATGACCAGATGTAGTTCCACTATTTACCCCATTAGGGCATGCTCTGATGTTGCACATAAACTGTGTAAGCACAGTCCTTCCTCATGCCCAACAGTTTTTGTTTTCTTTGTTACTCTCATATTTCAGATCCTGATTCTTTCTGCTGCCAGTAAAACATTTCTGTTTTTATATTTTTTTGGCTTTTTCTGTGTTGCATTTTCAAATTCAGGAAGAATGATAAAGATTCCTTGTAGGACTGGTGTGAGAGTGGCCTGTTTTGATGCCTGATAGGTAGGTCACAGTTTAGTCAGAGATTGCCTTTGGAGAATTGCCTGTTGCCTTTACAGACAACTCAGTCTCTAGAAGTAATCTCCCTCGGGGCTTAAACTCTTCTGTGATTCTCTATCTGTTCTAATAAAGTCTGGGAGGATATAACCCATATAGATTAGGCTACTTGCAGCAGTGATCATTGGAACAACTAATGTTATGCTAAGTTTACTTATACAACTGCACTTTGTACCCCTGCTTCTACAGGTAGTTGGGATACAAATTACTATATATTCGTGTGTTGCAGTACCAAGGAAAGATTTTTGGAAAAAAAAATATCTTGTTTGCTCGTTTCCCGCCTTTCCTAGGTAGTATAGTCCGTATCCCAGGCTTTGCTGGTTTCAGGACTTTATTTTCTGTGTTCAGAGCTATCCAGACCTTGCTGTGGTAAAGGGGAAGTCCTACTGCTTACCAGTGGGAGTGGTGAGCATTGTACTGCCTGTCTAACACTAGAGGAGTGGCTTCCAGCTCTGAAATTGTAATTTTAACCATTTTGGGCTGATTTCTATCCCTTTCAACTTTCTGGCTTAAAAACGCAC